>NC_059347.1:29185000-29821666 GCF_019703515.2 Myxocyprinus asiaticus
CTGTCCTTGTGCCTCGGCGGATAGGAAACCCCCTGCTTGTCACTGTCCGGCAGTCTGTCCCACAGCCGGACAATTTCAGCGGCTTCCCTATCTGAGACGCAAGGCTTTTCCCTGAGCTCGACGAGGTACCTGGCCAGCTCCACCACTCGATCAAACCCTGGAGTGCCGTCTGGTCCTCTGCACACCTACACCCAGAAAGAGGATCAGTTAGTATGGATGAAAATGTCCTCCAAGCGATGGCACGGTAAAGGAAGCTTGCACGCATACCTCTTCTTGGGGCGCCTGCAGGTCCTGGGAGGACTGAGAGGGTGACGGTACATCCCGAGACAAGCGGATTGCTTCCTTGGTGGACATCAAAGAAAGCGGAGAGATGGTGTGGTCCTGCTCCTCGTCCTCGTCCTCGTCCACAAATCCCTCATCTTCTTCCTCCACCAAGTTGTCTGGGACTCCGTCTGGGGCATCTGGGTCCCGCCCAAAGTTCTCCCTGAACTCCCAGGACTGCTGCGAGCACAGGTACTCCACCCCGATGAGCTCGCCTGACAAAACAAAATTAAATAGAAAACAAGGTTTGACACAGACGTCTGTGCGTTACAAAGAAAACAAAAAAGCGTGGCATTATAGACGCATACCTGTGTACTGTCTTGGCTTGGAGTAGTCTTGTACAAGACAGTTGCCAAGAAGACGCTGACTGAGCTCATTGAGGCTGTGCTGGAGCGAGGCACTGTAGCAGCGCAGCGATGATGGGGCCTCATCCCTGATGGTGGCGGCGGCGGCGGCGGCGGCGGCACGGTCCTCGTTCCACCGCTCCAAACCCTCAAGCAGATAAGCCTGGAAATTTTCCAGGTTAGCGCTCGTTCCTGATTAAAAGAAAAGAAGGAACCATTAAATAACTAAATGTAGAATTACCAAAAGCATGAAACGAATAATCACGAAAACACACCCTGAGGTGGGATCTTACCCGGTATGAAGCGGTTGAGGTGGTTGTGGAAGGACTCCAGGGAAGTGGACCCCCGGGCGCAGCGGTAGACGGGAAGTGTGAGCCCTCCCTTTGTAATACTTCCTGTCTGGGTGTACAGCTGCACTCCAGGGGGGTCCTGGATGCAAGGAAGATGGCGCTTTTGGGTATCCCAAATGACGTCCATCCTCTCCTTGTCCACCAAGGGGATGCCCATGGTTTCCCTGGCGTCCTTGAAGGCCTCCAGCATCTCTCCAATTAGCTGCTCTGTCGCCTCAATGCCACGTGTGCAGCGGCGACAGTGCTGTGCCAGCTGTCTGGAGGTGAGCCTGCTGGTAAGCAGCTCATCTGTGAGGCCCGTGATGCCCTGCCGTTGCTCCAGCTCCCTCCTTTTGGCCTCCCTCAGCAGGGCCACATCTCCCTCATCCCAGACGAAAATGCAGGAAGAGAGCTTTGCCATGAACAGACCGTAGAGCGGGTGGCTGTCAGTGTGCAGACCTGCGGCGAAGCGCCGCATGAAGTGCCACACATCTAGACGTATCACCAGATCACTCCAGCCGCTGAACATGGCACCTGCTCTGGATGTGCCCACAGAAGAGCAGCAGTCTCGGTCCACATAAAGGAGCGCGGGGGGAGGGACTCCAGCCGCCTTGTACCTGTTCACCAGGCCTGTGGTCATGGGCAGCAGTCCCTGACCCTCATGTGAGGTGAGCGCAGACATGAGGACCTGTCCGTGCTCATTGCCCACATTGGTGATCCAGGCTGCGGTCCCAGCTGCAGCTCCCGCCAGTTTTTTGGCCACCTAGTGTTGGAAAACGCAACAATTCAACGAGCTCCAAACATGCCTTACATGTACTAAGGATCAAATGCATATGTAGGGTTATGTGTATTTAAAATGATCTGTGATTTAATACGTTACCTTTTTTGTGGAGTCCATCTTCAGGATGGACCCAAAGACAGAGGTGACCCTGGCTTTGAGCTCACCATACCGGGACCGGACATCCTCCGCGTGGACATAGAGGAGCCACTTGGCGGTCGGTACCGGCGGCATGGGTGGTGGAGGTGTGATGGGCCGCGTGCCCTGTAACCGGTCGCACACAGAGAGGTATTGCAGGGACCTCTCCATCCAGTCCTCGCTATGCTGTTCACATAGTTTGTGATATAGCATAGAGGCGCTGTTACCGAGAGTGCGCTCCCTCATCAGCTTTGCCACATGCATATCACAAGAGAACCTGTTAAAACACACAGAAAAAAACAAGTCAGAGTTTGTTAAAGTTCATTTAAAGTGTTACTTTTTTTTCCCCAGAGCAGAGAGAAAGGTGTGCTGTTTCTCTGGTGGGGGGGGGGGGGCCTTTACCCATCCCGAATTGAACAAAAGTGTTATTTGAATAATTTACATGATATTGTTACAATACCAGCCTAGTTAACGGTATAACATTTCAGTACTTAATTGCACCTGCCTATGCATATGTGCCTATAATAAGAAATTTTTTCATGACTCACCGGTAAGTGAGGATAGCTGGGAACATCCTGCGGTGAGCCGGGTCCAGCTGGTCCAGGATTTCATAGGACCACGCAGCCATCTTCTTATGGCAGCGCTGACACTCCAGGTATTCTGTTGCCAGAAGATACCAGCCGTGTAAATTCAGCACCCGCCTCACTGTCTTGTAGAGCCCGCAAGATGTGAAACGCTGACCGGACCGTCTGCAGTTTGGCAAGCTGCAGATCAGCTTATAGGACCACATCCTGTAGGGCATCCACAAACACAGCGGCCAGGTGAAGAACATGTCCGGCGATGCTGGAGGCTGATGATACTGCAGACGTGGCTGGGGAGGGTACCACCACATCTGCAGGTTATCAGTTAGCACTGCCTTTCCACCCTTGTGTCGGAAGAGGGTGCGGCCAATCCACTCATGCTGTTCTTTTGGAAGGGAGCGCTTCCAGGCCTCGGGGAGAACAACCTAGACACACACAAAAATATATATGTATGTGTGTGTGTATGTGTGTGTGTGTGTGTGTGTATATATATATATATATATATATATATATATATATATATATATATATATATATATACACACACATACACACACGTATAGATTGATATGTTAAAAAAAAAAAAATGTGAATGTACATTTTTGAATATTTACTGATGAGACATACCAACACACTTGTGGTGTGAAAACTGTACCTCAGAATCCACTGACATCAGCCTTTCAGTGGCCCTCTGCTTCAAGCATGGTGAGTGGATCGGCTTTGAAGGTGGTGGAAGTACTGTGAATAACACATCCTTTTAACTTTATACTTAATTATTTTGTAATAAGTATCGTAATTTTAATAATTTTCAGTTTGAAGATGGTTATGGTTACACAATACAATATGATGTTAGTAAATGTATTTGTAATCATATACGGTCAGCTGGGCATGGAGTCATTTTTTCACCACACAAAAGAAAACACTCACCCTGTGTCTCCACCTCCATGGCTGAAGCCAGCAGATCATCATCTGTTGGCTCTGAGGGCAGAAAATTGATAACCTTATTCATATTTACATCAGAACGTGCATAGAATTACGCCAGGAATAGATCTATAAACTCACCGTGTGCTGTGGCTGGCTGGGAATGTGAGCTTTGGGTGGGAGGAGGAGAAGCCGTACGGGAAGGGTGCGGGACAACAGGCTGGGATGCAGAAGATGCCTTTTTTCTACCTTGAGCCCTAATGTTCTGCTGGTCCCTCTGCAGGATGTATTTCTTTAGGGCATCCATCTTGCTGCCTGCGCTGGTGTCCTGGCTCCTGATGAACCTCAAGTAGCTGCATAGGAAACATATACATACAATGAAATAAAACAAACGATGATAACGATGATGATGATGATGATGATGATGATGATGATGATGATGATGATGATGATGACAAAATAAATACAAAACAGCATACAATTAACAAGCAAGCATAAACATATATATTACCTTTTCCTCTCCCTGTCCTTAGCCTCATAGAGCTCCTTGTAGGTGCTCTTCTTGTGGACCCCAAAGCCCACCAGACAGTCACCCTCACAGCCAGGTAACGTGCCCTCTCTCTGCCTGCGCACTTTGATGGCTTCTGCAACCTCCTTGAATGCGCAGGCATACTGTAGAAAGGCATCCTTGTTGGCCATGAGGGCACCTCTGTCCAGTCTGCCAGCCTCCCGCTCCCGCTGATGCCCAGACAAGACCATGAGGGAGTAACCAAGGTCATTCTCTAGCATCCACTTGAAGGTTTTCCCCCTGTACTGACCAAACTGCACGGCACTTTGACTTGCCAGCAGCAGGTCATCAAGGGGATCCCCTCCACCTTGGATAACCTTGAGCTTGGCCTCCCCCAGCACAGCCTCAGGGTCTTTAGGCACAAAGGGCACTCTTTTTGACACCTGAGAAAGATGGACTTTCTCCACAGTGGCTGCCCCCTTAGATGCCCTCAGCACCAGTTCTCCAGCCTCCGCACGTAGGTTGGGTTTGCTTTTCATTCTGCAACAGTAAAGCAATGCACCTGTTGTTATGAGAAACAATGCACTGAAAAACACATACACAAAAGAAGTATTTATGGAAAA
Organism: Myxocyprinus asiaticus; assembly: GCF_019703515.2. Taxonomy (NCBI): domain Eukaryota; kingdom Metazoa; phylum Chordata; class Actinopteri; order Cypriniformes; family Catostomidae; genus Myxocyprinus; species Myxocyprinus asiaticus. The sequence continues at coordinate 29,189,544 of NC_059347.1, forward strand.
TATACATTATTAATTGGCATACACAAAAGAAATATTTGGCAGATCCATCAGAATTTCTGAAATCAAGAAAGGACTCTTTTGTTGGGTTTTTGTTGTTGTTAAAATTGTTTTTAAACGAATTTCGTTTTCTTTTAATCGTTTGTTGATTATTCGCGGCAGAAAACTGACAAAGATAGTAAAGGGTAATAAAAAAAAAAATAAAAAAAAAAATAAAAAAACGGATCAGCATTCTGCATGTATTACACATTTCAAAGAGAAATAAAAAAAATTAAGTGCATTTACTGGCGTCGATACAAATCATGAATGAAACAATACTTTTTATACTGAAATCTAATCTAAACATCCTCTCAACTTTACGAACGGGTCAGTATTACCCCCATTACTTCTCCCGCCGCCTCTGCATGCATTACACATATTTGAAACGCTTATACTAAGCATCTTTTAAAGACAAGACAGAAAGGGATGACATTTGTTTACTTACGTGATCCCCACGGCCACCCATCGGCCAATGGGAGAGACGCGCGCCCCATCGACCAACGGGAGAGACGCGCGCCCCCTCGGCCAATGGGTGACACGCGCGCCCCCTCGGCCAATGGGTGACACGCGCGCCCCCTCGGCCAATGGGTGACACGCGCGCCCCCTCGGCCAATGGGTGACACGCGCGCCCCCTCGGCCAATGGGTGACACGCGCGCCCCCTCGGCCAATGGGTGACACGCGCGCCGCAGAAACAGTTCGTCAGCCGTCCAATGGGCAGAAAGGGATCTGGGCGGTACGCGGTGAAACAATTCGTCTTTTGACCAATCAGGACGCGGGATCCTCTGAAACAAATCGCAACATTCACCCGAAGATTGGTTTCTGCTTGGCGCAAGGATGACACGCAAATTCGTGAAGCGCTCCATATTTTGATTATGAATTTACTGAAATCTTTTGATCTACTGTATGTATTAAGAGAAAAATGCTGGATCCCATGTATGTATGCGAGCAATACCGCCGCTAGAGCGCAACCTCTGCCCGTGAGGGTGACCTCGCTCAACAGCGCCACACTGGTTTATTGCTGAGTATACAACTCTTCCAAAAAATTTTTTTGTTATTAACATTTTTATTGATTCATAAATTAACAAAAAAAATACAACAACATATATATATTTGATCAAATACTTTAAACATTAAACCCCCACTATATCTCTCACCCCATCTCCGCGCACCACTCCGGGAACGAGGGTGCTCCATCCGACTTCCAACTCCTCAAAATAACCTGCCTATCTATATGTATAAGTGATGTCATAACTGAATCGATTAGCCAGAATTTTGGACAAAAATTTTACATCTAACTGGATCAGGGAAATTGGGCGGTAACTTTTACACTCGCTTGGATCTTTGTCTTTTTTAAGAATTGGACTGATCCGGGCTTGCGTCATGGTTGGAGGAAGCTTTCCGTTCTTTAATGATTCAGTATGAACTTCTAACAAAAGTGGAGCCAGTTCTGTAGCATAAGATTTGAAAAACTCAGAGGAATAGCCGTCAGGCCCCGGAGCCTTGCCTGTAGGCAAGGCCTTAATTACCTCATCAAGCTCCTCCAAGGTTATCTCAAAATCAAGAGAATTTTTTTGCTCAGTCATCAGTTTAGAGAGATGGTTCCACAAAGTTCCTAATATCTTCATCAGTAGACGAAGACGTGGAACTATAGAGATCAAAATAGAATTCTTTAAAAGCATTATTAATATCAATGGCCGAGGTAAATATATCACCACCAGCAGATTTCACTGAGGGAATGGTAGAAAAAGACTATCTCTGCTTTTTTATATCTAGCCAAAAGTTTTCCTGCATCCCCCGACTCAAAGTATGACTGTCTTGCCCTAAATAACCAAAACTCCACTTTCTGCGACAAAATAGTATTATATCTGTATTTCAATCGGGTCAATTCTCTGAGGCCATCAGACGACATTCAGCGCTTCAGCTCTGCCACGGCACTTTTAATATTTCCTTCCAACTCCACAAGTTCTTGTGCTTTGGATTTTTTGATGAATGAGGCATACTGTATGATCCGACGTCTAAGAACCACCTTAAGTGCCTCCCAAGCTACGCCCACAGAGGAAACTGAGGACCAGTTGGTATCCATATAAACATTGATTTCAGCCTTAAACATTTGTTGAAAATCAGGATTTTGCAAAATGGATACATTAATTATATGCGCCAACTATATGATTTATTTTTCTCCGTATGTGGCAACACCTCTAAACTCACCAGGGCATGATCTGAGACCAAGATATTTCCAATTGAGCAATCAACAACAGATGAAATGAGGGATTTGGATATAAAAAAAAAAAATGTATAGTCCCTACCAGATGGGTTCAAAAGTCTCCAAATATCCGAAAGACCAAGATTTTTACACATCCTGTGAAGCGTCAATGTTGCTCTAGGGGGTTTACACACTTTTGCTTCACTGTGATCAAGGACTGAGTCCATAAAATTATTAAAGTATCCTCCCAATATTATATCATGAGGGGTGCCAGCGACTTGCAACATCCCTTCAAGATCTATAAAAAAGCCCTGATCGTCAGCGTTAGGTGCGTAAATATTAGCCAAAATCAACCTTTGCCCTTGAATTTCAGCTAACACAATAATGACTCTTCCTAATTTATCTTTAGTCTGTTTGAGACATTTGAATTGTAGAGGTTTATTAATCAATATAATGACTCCCTTGCTCTTACTTGAGCCAGCACTAAAAAAAAACACGTCCCCCATATCTTCCCAATTTTTTCAGCTTCCTGCTGGGAGAGATGTTTTTCTTGAAGAAACACTATATCATATTTCTTACGTTTAAGAAAAGTAATAACCTTCCTTCTTTTTATGGGGTGCCCCAACCCATTTACATTCCATGTGGAGAGAGATAGTACACTTATATTAACATTTGACATTTTGATATAGTAGAAAAAATAAATTGTGTGTCAAAAACAAAATCATACAGACCACATTCCCCATTAGTGAAATTAATCAAACCCCAAACTTCCCCCCCGAACAAAACAAACAGAAAAAAGAAAAACGTGCGCATTAACCCTGCGCACGAAAGCGCCAACCGGCGACAGTCCCTCTAAACTCAAAAGGTCCATGAACGCCCACGAGCCCCCACGACAACTTTGCCATCGGATTGCTCAATTTTGCCTCACAAATTTGTGAGGCAAAATTACATAACAGAAAATCCCCAGCAAATAGGAAGAATGAACACAAAGGATGTGTAGATTCATTCACTGAACTGTCTCAAAGGTGTGATCTTTCACAAAACAAATTCCAGCTGATATAAAACCGTTCAGTTTCCTCGGTCGGACAAACAAATATTCAGTGAGCCGGCTGTTATGAGTTCAGCAGATGACGTAATCATTCCAGTGTCCCGTAAAAATAATCAACAAAACAAACTACAGCCAGCAGGAGGAATAAGCACAAAGAATGGACAGATTTATCCACAGGTGTTCCAAAGGAGTGTTATTCAATAGAACAAGCTCCAGCTGCTAGGCGGAACCAATACAAAAAGAAACGAAACCGGCATCCCAGTTCCCCGGATGGTCGAGTCAATTCCAGAAAATCGATTCGTCTCTCAACATCAGTCACTCTTGTAACTATCTCAGAGAATTTTATTTCCATCGCCGTAATCAATCGCGTATTACAGCGAGATCCTCCAAGTCAGCAAGAACCTTCGTCAACTTCACCGACATGTTGGACAACTGACGCTGGATCTCCTCTCCAGCCGCGCTATCTAAATCGAGTCCCCGGTCTGTAGGCCTGTCGGGGCTTTCATCCTGAACACGTAAGTGTCTTTTAATGTCTCCAGAGCCCGAGGATTTTGACATCTTTGCCATGTTTTGCCTCAGAGAGCAAATGTGTAACTGGGTGTATCAAATTTCACCAAATTATAACATGAAAATAATTATTTTATAAATTATAAAAATTTAGCAAAGTGCGCAGAGCTCGTCGCTCACACCTCTGCTTCCTGCATGGCGTCACGTACAAACATATTTTTGACGAATAATATATTTATGTAAAAACGATTGAGATGTACTCACCATTAATGTAACTGTTGTGCATCTCTCTCGCTGCAGTTTGGCTGAAAAACCTTACAAACTTTTGCACTTGAAACGCACAAAGCAAACACAAATCAAGAATAAAAACACAATTTTCATGCACTAAAAACGTTACTGTGTTGACTGTAGGCCGCATTTATATAAATCTGATTTCGGTATTCATCGATCATCAGAAACGGCATGGAAAATTATCATTGCCTTGTCTAAAAAAGGCATTTAAAAACTGCATGAATAATAATAATAAAAGAATCAGCAAAATGCTTAAAATAGTAGATGCAGCATAGCGTGACATGTCAACGTTGTTGACCAAAACTGATCAACACACTAAATCATCCCCTCATACTCCATGCCTCAGCCACAAATGCATCAATTATCATGTAACACAGTTTTTGTTCCTGGGTAGTAAGTGTTATTTCCTAATTGTTTATGCCTCAGAAGTATAGAAAATGGCTATTATTCCCCGCAAACTTTGCTTTTGTGACCAGGATAGTGATATTTTGAAATGTACCTATTTCCATTGAGAAATGGGCGAATGTGTGTCTTTTCGTTCACGTAAAGTCAGAAAAAAACAACATATCCAAATGAACGTGTTTATATTAAAGTAATACAAAAATGACTACAAAAGATTTAGGAGTAGTATTTTGAGATTTACGATTATACTGTAAATCACTTTCACGAATCAGTCCCCAAATGTAGTCTCCCATCATGTTCTCGTTATACTGTCCTTGGTAGCGGCGTTCAAAGTCCAGTATATCCTGATTCAGTAGGGGTAAAATCTTTCCGTGGCAGGGAGAGCTGCCGCAGAGACCTGCCACCGCCGCAGGCAGCTCTCACTCGGCTCTCACTCGACCTGCCACAGCTCTCACTCGTTACCTGCGCCTCCCTCTCGATCCGTCAGCGTCACAGACAGCTCCAACTCACACAGTCACCGTTACTTGCGCCTCTCTTGCGATCTTTAGTCCTGTTTTAAATATTTGTTAAGGGCTTATACGTTTCTTAATTTTTAAATAAGTGTTCTTTGTCTTTTAAAGGATTAAGTTGCAGTCCAAAGTGGTTCAGATGACTGCTGGTATCTGCCTTGTAGCAGCATGGTTCATCTAACAGTCATCATCTATACAAGCTAAACAGGACTATATGCCAGCAAATTATAAAATCCTCCTATTGATTCAGCTCACTCATTTGATTGGCTATTGATAGTTGGCATGTTCTCTTTTTACTTAAATTCAATATTTCTTTATACATTTTTATACCAAATTCACAAAAAGAGAGTATTTAAGGAGATTTATTAAAGCAAGTGATGATGACATACAGCAAATCTTCTAAGCATATTATTTTCTACATATATTGCTTTTTGTGTTATTATTAGGGGAGATCAGCACAGCATCTTATAGACAATTAAAACAGGCTAAATAAATAGGGGTAGAGTGGCACACAAACAAACACAAAAAAACATGTCAGTGCTTTTGCAAACCGCAAACAAATATGTTTAATGTTTTATACGCTGTGATACACAATAACTGTTTTTTTTTTTTTTTTTTTTAAAAAGGAGTGAAAAACATTTTGTTACTGTCATAACAAAAGCTACATATTTTCACTATACAACACTGTAGAATTTAGATAAAGCCCGTCATATTGCACCGAGCCTCTGTAACTGAATATGAAAACACCATAATGATTTTAATCCAAAACTTTTCTCAGATTTAGCCAATTGAATGTTAGATTTTGATGTTAAAATATTACATTTACATTTATTCATTTGGCAGACACTTTTATCCAAAGTGACTTACAAAAGAGGAAAACATAAGCGAATCATCTTAAGGAGACAGTGGTATGAAAAGTGCCGTATTACAAAGTTTCACTAGCATCAGAATAGTATTCAAAACAGAATAAATTGCAACAGGAATTTTTTTTAATGACTGGTTAAGTGCTCATGGAAAAGATGTGTTTTTAGTCGTTTTTTGAAGACAGAGAGTGAGTCAGCATCACGGATGGTGTTGGGAAGGTCGTTCCACCAACGTGGTATGATGAAGCTGAAAGTCCGGGAAAGTGTTTTGGTGCCTCTTTGTGTTGGTACAACAAGGCGACATTCCTTAGCCGACCGCAGGCTTCTATTGGGTGCGTAGCTCTGCATAAATGATTTTAGGTATGCTGGAGCAGACCCAGTGACTGTTCTGTATGCCAGCATCAGAGCCTTGAATTTGATATGTGCATCAACCGGCAGCCAGTGGAGAGAGACAAGGAGTGGTGTAACATGCGCTCTCTTTGGTCCATTAAAGACCAGACGTGCTGCTGCATTCTGGGTCATTTGCAGGGGTCTAATTGCACATGCAGGGTGGCCTGCAATGAGAGCATTACAGTAGTCCAGTCTAGTTATGACAAGTGACTGGACAAGCAGATGTGTGGCATGTTCAGAGAGGAAGGGTCTTATCTTCCTGATGTTGTAGAGTGTAAATCTACATGATCTTGCGGTCTTTGAGATGTGGTCTGTGAAATTCAGCCTGTTGTCGATGGTTACCCCTAGATTTCTGACCGATTTGGAAGGCGTTACTGTAGTTGCACCCAGCTGCACGGTGATGTTGTGTTCAACAGCAGGGTTGGCTGGAAAGACAAGGAGTTCAGTCTTGGTTGGGTTGAGTTGCAGGTGGTGCTCCTTCATCCAGGCCGAGATGTCTGCCAGGCAGGCAGAAATTCGAGCAGTCACTGTGGTGTCGTTGGGCTGGAAAGACAAGTAGAGTTGCGTGTCATCAGCGTAGCAGTGGTAAGAGAAACCATGTACTTGAATGATGGGTCCCAGTGATGTTGTGTATATAGAGAAGAGAAGTGGCCCAAGCACTGATCCCTGAGGTACCCCAGTAAGTAGCTGATGTGGCTTGGATACCTCACCTCTCCAGTCTACCTTGAAGGACCTACCTGAGAGATGGGAGTTAAACCAGTCAAGCACAGTTCCTGTGATGCTCAGCGAGGAGAGGTTAGAGAGTAAGATCTGATGGTTGACTGTGTCAAAGGCTGCAGAATGTTCCAGCAGAAACAGGACGGATGATCTGGATTCAGCTTTCGCCCGTCTCAGCTACTCGGTGACAGACAGCAGGGCAGTCTCGGTGGAGTGTCCACTTTTGAAGCCTGACTGATTGTCATCCAGCAGCTTGTTCTGTGAGAGAGAGGCAGAGATTTGATTGAAAACTGCCCTTTCAAGTGTTTTTGCCATGAATGGGATGAGAGAGACTGGTCTGTAGTGTTCTATTTGTGTGGGGTTAAGTGCAGGTTTCTTCAGCAGCGGGGTTACTCGAGCCTGCTTATATGTAGTGGGAAAAGTGCCTGTAAGTATAGATGTGTTAATTATGTGTGTGAGTGCAGGTAGGATGGACGGAGAAATGGCCTGGAAAAGGTGAGAAGGAATGTGGTCAAGGGAACAGGTGGTGGGGTGGTTTGAGAGGAGGAGTTTAGAGACCTCAGTGTCAGTCAGAGGAGAGAACATAGAGACAGAAGAGTTGCATACAGGAGACATGTGTTTGACAAGGTGTGGTGCTGAGAATGTATTGATGATGGTTGTAACCTTATTAGTAAAAAATGTGGCGAAGACATCTGCTGTCAGTGATGTGTCAGGTGGTGGAGGGGGAGGGCAGAGAAGTGTGTTGAATATTATAAACAAGCTGCGAGTGTCTGTGGTGCTGTTGATCTTGTTCTGGTAATAAGAGGTTTTTGCGTTATCTGAAAAAGTTGCAAGCAGAGACCAACATTTACCTAGATCTGCTGGATCTTTAGATTTCCACCATCTCCTCTCAGCTGCCCTGAGGTCAGTACGATGTTCACGAAGGACGTTAGACAGATGTGAGCTGTGACGCAACAGATCGCGTGTGAGAGCTGTGCCGCAACGGATTGTTAAACTGAAATGTATAAAATTAAAACCATAAATAAAAGATGTGTTTTCAATTTTTATTATGTGTGCAATATGCTAAATAACACATTAATAATGGTTTAAATATATACATACATACATTATATACTGTATGTACAAGGCATGTGTGTGTATACAGTATGTGTGTGTATTTTTAGATATATTAAGTTTACACATAAATACTGCATGATGGTAATGAATTATGTACTATTTTTATATCTGATGTGCTAGCCAATTCAGCTGAAATACTGATGTGCCAAACAACCACAAAATCAATAAGGCAACCAACCCCAAACACACTCTCTCCAAAAAAATTTTGGCCAACTACTATTGCTCAGGCAGGTTTACAAATCATCAACATAACATATAGTTATGAAATTACCAGAAAATTACTATGTGGCAACCAACCCCTGTTGCCGACGAACCATGGTAACCCCTATAAATTGTTGTATTTTATAGGTGTGTGTGTGTGTGTGTGTGTGTGTGTGTGTGTGTGTGTTTTTTTTCTTTTTTTTCTTTCTCTCTCTGTACTCCCAATAATGTTTTGTTGAGAAAGTATTATTGCTTTTGGCATATTGATATGGTGTATGGCTGTATGTATCCCATGACATATGCTAGTCTATCTAGTAACAAGATACACAGGTACAGAACGTTAATATAACATAATATTTTATCAAAATCTAACATTTAATTGGCTAGATTTGAGAAGTTTTGGATTAAAATCATTATGGTGTTTCCATATTCAGTTACAGATGCTCAGTGCAATATGACGGGCTTTGTCTAAAATCTACAGTGTTGTATAGTGAAAATATGTAGCTTTTGTTATGACAGTAACAAAATGTTTTTCACTCCTTTTTAAAAAAACAAAACAGTCATTGTGTATCACAGCATATAAAACATTAAACGTATTTGTTTGCAAAGTGTTTGTGGTTTGCAAAAGCACTGACATGTTTTTTTGTGTTTGTTTGTGTGCCACTCTACCCCTATTTATTTAGCCTGTTTTATTTGTCTACAAGATGCTGTGATCTCCCCTAATAATAACACAAAAAGCAATATATGTAGAAAATAATATGCTTAGAAGATTTGCTGTATGTCATCATCACTTGCTTTAATAAATCTCCTTAAATACTCTCTTTTTGTGAATTTGGTATAAAAATGTATAAAGAAATATTGAATTTAAGTAAAAAGAGAACATGCCAACTATCGATAGCCAATCAAATGAGTGAGCTGAATCAATAGGAGGATTTTATAATTTGCTGGCATATAGTCCTGTTTAGCTTGTATAGATGATGATTGTTAGATGAACCATGCTGCTACAAGGCAGATACCAGCAGTCATCTGAACCACTTTGGACTGCAACTTAATCCTTTAAAAGACAAAGAACACTTATTTAAAAATTAAGAAACGTATAAGCCCTTAACAAATATTTAAAACAGGACTAAAGATCACAAGAGAGGCGCAAGTAACGGTGACAGTGCGAGTTGGAGCTGTCTGTGACGCTGACGGATCGAGAGGGAGGCGCAGGTCTAGTGAGAGCTGCCGTTGGCGGTGGCAGGAGCAGCCACGGAAAGATTTTACCCCCTCTCACCTTGCTCCTCCGAGTACGCTTCCAATTCTCCTTGAATTCGCCTTGCCCCAAACCACTGCGACAAAGCTGTTCCAAGCCGCTTTCTCCTTATTAGTGAGCTTCTTGGGGAATTCATTGCACTCTAGGATCATCTTTATCTGTGGTCCGACGAAGACACCGGCTTTGACCTTTGCCTCAAACAGCTTAGGGAAGAAGTCTTGAAGGTACTTGAAGGCTGCCGACTCCTTATCTAGAGCTCTGACAAATTGTTTCATAAGGCCCAATTTGATGTGCAGTGGTGGCATCAGCACCTTCCGGGGAAGGTGCTAGATGCTAGAACTTCAGCATGGCCCCTGCGCAAGGTAAATTTCAAAATATCACTGTCCTGGTCACAAAAGCAAAGTGTGTGGGGAATAATAGTAATTTTCTATACTTTTTGAGGCATAAGCAATTAGGAAATAACACTTACTACCCAGGAACCAAAAAAATTATAATTTGTTACACGGTGTTATGGATGCAAACTGAACTCGTCACTTACTGACGACTTTCACCGTTTTGAATGCAAAACATGTCACTTACCTAGTTCATGCAGATCCGAGGAGGTTTTATTGTAAAGGGTCCAATTTTTACAGTAAAATTTAATGAGCCATAAATGTCCATGTAAATACAGGTTATCTGATTGGCTGATCACATGCTTGACAACTACAGCAGCGCGTGCACAGAGGGACTTTTATTTACTTTCACTGTGGTTTAAAGTTTACATATAACGCTCAAAACATTAAGTGAATATGTGCACAAGAACATTGGTTGTACATTGGTAATAATTTTGTTTTTGTGATTTATTTTTAATTTTTATTTGTATTGTTCTTCATGCCCAACAACACCAACAGAGAGGTAATCACACAATTTTGGAAAAGGTTACCTGAAAATTGCATTTATGAATAAAACGCTTATCAAAACATAATACACAAGTTGACAGCTTGTTGATAGAGCACTCTTGTTCCAATAGTAAATAAAATGCTAATACTAATATCAAAAAGCTGTACACAGGGTTCAGCTAATAGGCATGCGTGTTCTTGAGTTGACTGACAGGCGATGTCTGTATCTGAAAGGTGATTGGCTCTTTTACCTGTAAGGCAGGACTTCCTTTTCTACACCTGTTTGCCATTCCGATTTCTCCCATTCATTTTAATAGAAGTGCTCCATCTCTGCTAAACTGTCTCTGGTAACACACAAGAAGAAGAAACCAGGCAGCTGCCCATTAAACTCGTCAGACCAGGGGCAGACTTAGCAGTAGGCAAAGACAGGCAACCGCTTAGGGCCCCTAAAACTGAGGGCCCCTTAAAAATACAAATTATATATTTTTTATTATTATTATTATTACAAATAACAGATGCTGAAACTTGAAATATCCCTGTTATATCACTGATATGATTGAATGGATGCAAAAAACGATCAAACATGGTTATGCGATACAGTTTGCACACCGGCCTCCCCGTTTCAATGGTGTTCTGTCTTCCACGGTTTCACCCGAAGAAGCGCCAGTGTTACTAGCTGAAATACGCAATCTCTTTGTGAAAAATGTGATAGAGATTGTGCCAAATTGTCAAGCACAAAAAGGGTTTTACAGCCATTATTTTCTTGTTCCAAAGAAAGATGGCGGGCTTCGGCCGATCCTGGATCTGAGACATTTAAATCACGCCCATTCAAAATGATTACTCAGAATGGATCTTATCACATGTATGGCCAAACGATTGGTTTACGTTGATAGATCTAAAGGATGCATACATTCATATCCAAATTGTACGAAATCACAGGATGTTTTTGAGATTCGCATTCGAGGGAACAGCGTATCAATTCAAAGTCCTGCCCTTCGGAATGTCTCTGGCTCCTCGCACATTCACAAAGTGCATCGAAAGATGCGGTTCTCACCCCTCTGAGACTGAGCGGCGTGCGCACCTTGAACTACCTCGATGATTGGCTGTTTCTGGAGCAAACAGAAGCTTGTTATGCCAGCACAGAGACTTACTGCTTCAGCATCTAAACAGCTTGGGCCTCAATGTGAACTGGGTGAAGAGCATGCTCTCCTTCAGCCAAAAATAAATAAATAAAAAATCTCCTTTTTGGGAGTCCGCCTCGACTCCACGAGCGGGCACACGCACCTCATGAGCGAGCACGTTCAGACCATTCTACAGTGTCTGTCTCAGTTCAAACTGGGGAGAAAACTTCTACTGAAGCTGTTTCAGAAAGCATTGAGATTTATGGCGGTGGTCATTCCATTAGGTCTCTTACACATGAGACCTTCAGTGCTGGCTAAAGTGCTGTGTGCCACAACATGCTTGGCGCCAAGGGCGTATGCGTATCACTATATCCCGCGCTGTATAGATTCTTTAGCACCATGGACAGCTCCTGTGTTTTACAAGTGAGGTGCTGTGCTGGGGCACGTTGTCAGGCGGCGCCTAGAGCTATCGGCTGTATTTCTAGCCTTAAAGGGTTTTCAGTCAGAAATAGCAAACTGTCATGTCCTGGTTTGCTCAGACAACATGACAGTTGTGGCATATATAAACTGCTAAGGTGGAATTCAGGAGACTTCATCCTCAAACTGTATTGAGGATTAGGGGAAATATTCGGCAAAGCAGAAATCGATCTATTTACCTCAGTGGAGAATACCCACTGTCCCCTCTGGTACTCGAAGGTACAAGCCCCGCTGGGAGTGGGTGCAATGGCACACAAATGGCTGGCGAAATGCAAATATGCATTTTCCCCGGTATGCCTGATTCACTCTGTCATATGTAAAGTCCAAGATGACAAGGAAACTATTCTATTAGTTGCGTCGAAATGGCCCAACCAGCCATGGTTTCTGGAAATCCCATACAGCTCGCCATGGGAAATACCACTGAGGAGGAATCTCTTCTCTCAGGCTCAAGACACAATCTGGCATCCCCAGCCCCAGCTGTGGAACCTGCATGTGTGGCCCCTGAATGGAGCGCACTAGACGTGCCAGAACTGATGCGTTCAGTCATGAACACCATTTTACAGGCCAGAGCACCGTCCACGAGACACCTCTACGTGCTAAAATGGAAGCTGTTCACTGATTGGTGTCTCTCACATGGCAAAGACACAGTAAACTGCCCCATACATGAAATTTTCATATTTCTTCAAGAGCGATTAGACGCAGGACTCACCCCGTCAATGCTCAAAGTGTATGTGGCAACTATATCTGCGTATCATGCAGATGAAGCCAGCGCCTCTATAGGCAAGCATGGTTTAATCATAAAGTTCCTTAAAGGAGCAAGATGATTAAACCACCTCGGCCGGCTACAGTCCCGACTTGGGACTTAACTTTAGTCCTAAAAGCTCTCACAGGGCCCCCTTCGAACCTTTGAACTCAGTTGATTTGCACATGCTCTCCATTAAGACCGCACTACTGCTGGCTCTGGCCTCAGTAAAATGGGTCGGTGACTTATATTCACTTACATGCACTATCAATCAACAATTTATGTCTGGAGTTTGGCCCCAGTCTTTCAAGAGCCACTGTCAAACCCAGAAAAAAGGCTATGTGCCTAAGGTCCCAACCACGCCATTCAGAGCGCAGGTGGTTCACCTTCATACCTTTTTACCTCCTCCATTAATTCAGATGAGGAACAATAACTGCATTTGTTATGCCCTGTGTGGACACTAGGCATACATTGAGCGTACACGCCAGTTCAGACTGTCTAATCAGCTCTTTGTATGCTATGGAGGATGCACAAATGGAATGTCCATCTCCAAGCAAAGACTTTCTCACTGGATTGTCGATGCAGTTGCCCTGGCTTATGAGTCGCAAGGTAAGACTTGCCCAATTGGTGTTAAAGCACTCAACTAGAGGCATGGTATCCTCATGGGCATGGACGAGTGGTGTGTCCTTTCAGGACATATGTTTTGCAGCAGGATGTTTCTCTCAAAACACATTCGCAAGTTTATACAACCTAGATGTAAAGTCTCTCTCTTCGCATGTCCTCTCTGTTTAGAGTGCTTGCTATCCATTGGCCAAATATATATATACTTATGCTCCTTCCTTTTAGGACAAGCTTCTCTTCTGTTAAACAACTGCCTGCATTAGGTCATTGCAATTTACCATAAGTCACAAGCACTTACATTATAAAGAAACTCCCTTCCTGATTGGATTCGTGAAGGAGTTAATTCGTACTATATGACTATAGTTCATATATTTGTCCTGAGTGCTCCCCTCCTGGTCCAACACAAGGGTCACTCACTGCGGCATACTCTTGTCGGTCGCCGTCCCACGAGACTGCAGCGTCATGCTTCCTTTCTGGGAGGTTATGTTATGTGATGGGATTCTGTTCCTCATATGCATTAAACGCAATGTCAAGTGTACTGAGTCATAAGGGAACATCTCAGTTACATACGTAACCTCGGTTCCCTGAGATGAAGGGAATGAGACATTGCGAACTTTAGCTCCACAACAAGGCACAAGCGATGCGCTCCTTATTCTCAGTCAGAAATTCGGAGGAAATGGTGTTTGTGCACTTGCCCACGCTATTCTCCAACTCACCATGTGTCCCACCGAAAGCAAGAACCACATTATAGCGACCACGAGGAGGTTAACCCAACGTGACTCTACCCACCCTAGCAACCGTGCCAATTGGTTGCTCCTGACTGAAGTCACTCAGCACACCCTGGATTCGAACTTGCGACTCCAGGTGTGGTAGTCAGCATCTTTACTTGCTGAGTTACCCAGGCCCCAATGAGTTAGTGCTTTTCTAATACACTGGGAATTCATCCAGTAGTTTAACATGTAGAAATGAGCACATAATAGGTGATACTTGTGACTTGGTGCATCACATTAGCATTGGAATGCCAGATCAAATGTAAGCAATTATTGTGTAAATCATGTCATGCAATGTCATTACTTCATTATCAACTACAAGAATAATGTAATTTAATAAATTATATACTGTAAGTGCAATTTAAGAATCCTATGTATGGAATGAACTACAAACCTTTATTATTTTACAGTGGTGATGACCCACCCACATACACTACAACAGTCAAACAACTAAAGCTGGCTATGTAAAGATTTTCTCAATACACAAGATAATAGCCATGATAATATAAGCTAAACATGACACAAAACACATCCTTTATTTAAATCCTTAGACAAATCTAAAGAGAGGCCTTCTAATTTTTCCCAAGCCACGGCATAAAAAAATAAAAATAATAAATTGCAGCATGAAAGCAGCCTATTTTAAAACCAAAAACCCATTAATAGATGAATACAATAATTTGATAATCAAATTAAGCTGTGCCCTATTACTATCACAAATCACTGTGAAAACACACCTTCGGAGGGCCACAAGAGGAAACTACGCCTTAAGTCCAGCAGTGCCAATATGAGGCGAGACGCGCCCCTGAAACAATTTGTCGGCCATCCAATGGGGCGAGGGGTGCGTGGGCGGAGCGCGGTGAAACAATGAGTCTGGCTGCCAATTCGAGCGCGATGCCTGAAACAATTTGTCGGCCATCCAATGGGGCGAGGGGGGCGTGGGCGGAGCGCGGTGAAACAATTAGTCTGGCTGCCAATCTGAGCGCGGTGCCTGAAGCAATTTGTCGGCCATCCAATGGGGCGAGGGGGGTGTGGGCGGAGCACGGTGAAACAATTCGTCCGGCTGCCAATCCGAGCACGGGGGCGTCTGAAACAAATCGCAACATTCACCCGAAGATTGGTTTAATAAAGAATTTAGGCCACCTGCCTGATCTGCTCTGGTCTACTTGGTCCTCTGAGCCTGCAGCGTCGCCCTGGCATTCCATACCTCCGGCTCCGCTTTGGTTCCAAGCCTGCCTGACTTTGCCTTGTTCCTCTGCTCCCCTTGCCCCTTGTGCCCTCCTGAACTACCTGTTTTCCCCCACACCCCATGGACAATTTGTTTTTTTGTTTTGTTTTTGGAGCGTCTGGAATCCGCTCCTTTAAAAGGGAGGCTCTGTCACCTATTCCCTGTGTTTTTGCTTAGACTTTTATTTTGAAATTCTTTAGTTCCTGTATCCTGTTAATTTTGTAGTCCTTTGTAGTTTCTTGTCATGATTGGTTTTCCCCTGATTGTTTTCCCCAGGTGTTCCTCATTTCCTTGTTTGCCCATTTGTATTTAAGCCCTTGTTTCCCCTGGTTTCTTTGTCAGTCTTCACATGTGTTGTCACATTCTGTGCCTGGTTTCCCGTGTTTTGTTTCGTTTTATTCTGAGTACTTTGTTTATCTTTTGATTTCCATTAAAAGCTGCATTTCGAACCTCATTCCTCGCCTGCCTCTTCACAGATTTCATAGGACAAAAGCATTCACATGACATTTTAAAAAGACAAACTATTGTTTTAATTTGACTGAAATCAAACTTTTAAAGTGCATGTAAACATACTGCAAGCCCTGGGGATTAGACCTTTTCTGAGCTAAACATCCATGAATAACCAAGGCAAGTTAGTTCTATCATAAAGTATGTTGACTTATTAGAGCGATGGCATAGTGGTTTGTGCACATGCTCCAACATGTTGAGCTGTGACTCAGTTTGAATCTGGCTTGCAGCATCCTGTTCCTCAATATCTCCATCTCTCTCTCCACCTATCGTCTATACTAATGGTGGCCAAATGCCAAACAACAAATTTAAAACAAATAATATAAAGTTTTCATGCTTGTCAGGTACTGTATTTTCCAAGTCTAGAGTTTTCATCTCTAGATGTCTTTTCCTAAACATTCCTGGATTGTAATGACTTCAAGCTATATAGGGAGACGTGGGGATTTTTAAACATATGAAGGCCTGATATGTAAAGATATGTCTTTGTAATTTATTTATTAATTAATTTATTTATTTTTGCCAGTCATCCTCTCACAAACATTGCCCCCAACCCTTTTGACATATTTGGTTGCTGGTCAGCCCACCTCTGGGTTAGGTCTTAATGTGAGGAGTACTGGGCAAACTGTTATTTAGTGTTGTTTTGTTTTTTTTATTAAAGATTGCGCTGGAATTTTTACTAACAGCATTTTATAAAATTGAAATGCATAAGTCTAACAATTTATTATTTGAGTGATTGTCAAGTTTGAAAAATTAATCAGCATATCATGTCTTTGCAGATTCGCATGTTTGACTTGGCACAGGTTTTTACAGTGGCTGGGGGACTCTCACTCACACCTATGGGGCGATTTTAGGGTGTTTTCAGACCTGTAGACCGTTCGATTTGTTTCGAAACGGGGACTAAATTGTTACAATGTTGCATTTTCTTCTTGGTTCGGTTCACTTTCACAAGGCAACATTTCAAAACTATGTCAATAAAAGTCACATGTGAGCAAGCTGTCCCCTTATTGGTCACTATGTTTGTTTGCTGTTCCAGGATTAAGCTCATCCATTGATATACCTGGTTAAAATTATATGTCGTGTAAAAATTGTGTCAACCATTACAAATGTTAGAGAATTTCTGAGCATTGCCAGTTAGAGGTTATGAGGAGTTGTAAAGTTTCTGTCATGGTTATTTTTTTATCTGTCACAAGTTACATTTGCATTATTTCTCCATTGAAATGTGCCTGTTCTCACAGATCTCTCTCTCTCTTTCTCCCTCTCTTGCACGTACACACACACATATGCACACACACACAGCAGAGTAAAGCCGGGTAAAAAAAAAAAACATTTATTTGTCAAAAAGTTGCTAACGCCATCCTACCCGTGTTCTGCCACTATCCAAAAGAGAGAAACAATCGTACTAACATTACCTCAGGAATGATTAAACAGCTCCTATTTTAAACATGCAATTATATCTAATATAGTTGCCAAAAGGCTATATCCATGTTTTGATGATGAATTACAGAGAAGTGCTGATCTACAGATGTCGTCTTCAAAGATCCCTCAGATATTGTTTACGGATATTGTTTGGTTTGTTGGCCCATTGGTTCGGTTTGCATTCTCAAGCGAACTGCTCCAGAGTTCTCTAAGCACGATCAGGATTTCAAGCTCCCTTAAAATTCCTAGTGCTTGACGCATACGCTGTGTGCTAGAAAGTGTAATCAGGCTTAAAATCATTATCACCAAGGAGATTGCTGATGGTAAGATTTAAAGTGAAATAAGGAGTTACATTTTTGGTCTGTTCTTAGCACTGTGTTGGTCTGTTAAACCATTGGAATTATATGAATTACTTCTATGCTATCTTTTATTTGCTTCTGGAGTTGGGAATATAAGGACCCTGATCCTTACCATTGGAAGAGATAGTTGGGATTAGGAATTCTTGAGGAGACATTGCATTGGAGCTCAGCAGAGTGCAAGGCGGCAAGCAGTTTTGAGCCTAATGTCAAACATGCTTCATTCTATAACAGTGACTGGATACAGTGTCCTGTCAATTTACCTTCATGTCATCTTCTTGTTGCTCTTTCCTCAGGTGATGTCAACATGAAGACTTTGGTAACACTTTACAAAAAGGTTCTATTAGTTAAAGGGATAGTTCACCCAAAAATGAAAATTCTCTCATTATTTACTCATCCTAGTGCCATTCCAGATGTTTATGACTTTCTTTCTTCTGCAGAACACAAATAAGATTTTTAGAAGAATATCTCAGCTCTGTAGGTCAATACAATGAAAGTGAATGGTGACCAAAACTTTAATGCTCCAAAAATTACAAAGGCAACATAAAAGTTATTCATACAACTCCGGTGCTTTAATCCATGTCTTCAGAAGAGATATGACAGGTGTGGGTGAGAAACAGATCAATTCAAGTCCATATATATATATATATATATATATAAAAATCTCCACCTTTGACAAGCCCTGACCAGTAGGGGGCGAAATGCATGAAGAACGCGAATAGGCAAAAAACAAGGTGGAAGTGAAAATTAAATTGGAGAGTTATTGTAAAAAAAAGGACTTAAATATTCATCTATATCTCACCCACACATATCTTAGTACTTATAATGACATGGATTTAACCACTGGACTCGTATGTATTACTTTTATGCTTCCTTTATGTGCTTTTGGAGCTTCAAGGTTCTGGTCACCATTCACTTGCATTGTATGGACCTTCAGAGCTGAGATATTCCTCTAAAAATCTTCATTTGCGTTCAGCAGAAGAAAGAAAGTCATACACATCTGGGATGGAATGAGGAGGAGTAAATTATTTTCATTCTTGGGTGAACTCTTCCTTTTAGTAAATGGTTTAGGTATAATGAACTAACAATGTTTTAACAGCATTTATTAATCTTTGTTAATGTAATTTAAATGCAATTTTTTCATTGTTAGTTTATAATGCATTAACTAATGTTAAAGGAATATTCTAGGTTCAATACAAGTTTACATTTACATTTAGTCGTTTAGCAGATACTTTTATCCAAAGCGACTTACAAATGAGCAACATAAGCAATTTGTCATACAAAATTCAACAATATTTGATGTATTGCACTTCCAAGTTCTCACGACGGCTGGAGTAGTAAAGATGCTAGCGCAAAAGCAAGAGAGACAAGACTGTTTTTTTTTGTTTTTTTTTAAATTGTTAAAAAGTGAGTGCATGTAGTGTGAATTGGTTAAGTGCTGTTTCTTGAATGCTGAGATCGTATTAGCAGATCGTGTGGAGGATGGAAGCTCATTCCACCGCAGAGAAACATGGAGAGTGAATGATTGTGAAATGGACTTTGTGCCTCTTTGCGACGGGAATACCAGGCGCCGCTCATTCATTGACTGCAGAGAGTGAGTTTGGTCATAGACCTGGAGGAGTGAATTGAAGTAAGAGGGTGATGTTCCTGGGTGTCTTGAAGGCCAGAATCAAAACCTGTAGCACTGCAAGCAAAGTTAAGCTGGTCATCCACCACCACTCCCAAGTTCCGAGCTGTCCTGGTTGGGATTAGCGTAGTTGAACCAAGTTGGAATAGACAGGTTGTGGTCAACAGACTGGTTGGCTGGGTTCATGAGAAGTTCTGTCTTGGTTGAGCTGTAGGTGACGTTCCTTCATTCAGGCCGAGATCTCAGAGGCAGGCAGGCAGAAATATGAGTTTAGACAGTAGGGTCGACAGTTTGGAACAACAGGTAGTTGCATATCATCTGCATAGCATTGGTAGGAGAAACTATGTGCCTTAATTATAGGTCCGAGTGATGTAGTGTAGACCAAAAAGAGGAGGGGTCCAAGCACTGATCCCTGAGGAACACCAGTGGTCAGCTGGTGTGACTTGGACACCCCTCCTCTTCAGGAGGCCTTGAAGGAGCTGGCTGTGAGGTATATCTCAAACCTTCCAAGTGGAGTTCATGTGAGGCCCAGGTCAGAGAGAGTGGACAAGAGAATCTGGTGGTTCAAGTTAAGCTCAACTGACAGCATTCATGGCATAATGTTGAATACCACAGAAAATTGAGTTGTCTCTCCTTTAAAAAGACCAAAAATTTAAGTTCAGTGAGGCACTTACAATGGAAGTGAATGATGAAAATTTTTGCAGGGTTTAAAGGCAGAAATGTAAAGCTTATAATTTTATGAAAGCAAATACATTAAAGGATTAGTTCACCCAAAAATGAAAATTCTATCATAATTTACTCACCTTCATGCCATCCAAGATGTGATAAGAAATGGATCAATATTTCAAACTTTTTTTTCAAATGAGTAAAACAATATAGGCTATATTACACAAATCATATGAAGAAAAGTTGCTATACAACATTAATATATCATCAACTCCTTAGTAAACAGTTATTTCAACAACAGTTAATGAAACTTTTGATTAAAAATGTAATGTTTGCATACATAAATACAGTGCACATTCAACAAACCTCAACTAACATGCCACACAGCAAACATAGGCTATGCACATTGGCAAATAGGCTACACCTGCATTTGCTTGTTGCACAAATATTTTTTTGTCACATTTGCCAGCAGCGGGTAACGCGGCTCATTGGCTTTGGGAGAGGTCACTCTTTTATGGTAATTAAAGGTAGAGTAGGCGTTGATGCGCTGTTGTGGAGGCGGTCAGATGCAAATGTCTACCAGTGTGACATCACAATGCGGAGGAAATAGAATGAGTCGTTTTAGCAGCTTGGTTTCAAGAAATGCTCTTTTTGCATAAGTTTTGAGTTCTGAAAATCACAGTATGTTTTCATAGTACAATGAACTGGTATGTTAAATGATCAAGGAATAACAGATTCCTCATATCATGACCCTTTAGAAAAAGCAAAAATCTGGGTTGAGGCATTTATAATGGAAGTGAATGGCACTTTTGGGTCGTTTTTTAAGTATTAAAATGAGCCACTATCCATTGCACAGAAAAGACGGGCCACGATATTCATTAAACATCTGTGGTGTTCCACATAAAGTCATATGGGTTTGGGCAAGTAAATTAAGACAGAATATTCAATTTTGGGTCATCTATTCGTTCAAGGTCTTTCTAACAACCAGGACGGTAACGAATACAAAGATGGTCTCAAAATAAAAAACTATGCATTTTATTGTGAATGCACTAATAGTTCAAAAAGATTTGTCCCTTCTTTACAAACAGCTGTTTAATTTTTAATTATCTTTAGAAATGCTGCAAATTAAATCCTTCAACAGGAATGAGAGGCTTATTCCAACAATAGAGGTGATTATTTAAAATAAAGTATACTGTTGTGGCTTAAAATATTTTTTCCACTCTACAGAAAGCTGGGAAGGTTTGGAGGGATGCACATCCTCATTTTCTATTCCACAATCCATATTGATAACTGAACAAAATTTAAATCTTTAACAAATCTCATCTAAAATTTAATTTACAAGGTTAACAGACACTTTTAAGAAGAGAGCAAATCTATTCTGCTGATATTCTTTACAACAGTACATTTGCTCACAATCCAAAACCTCTAATAAGACAAAACACACACCATTGAAAATTTGGGTCCATTTCGTGAATTTTATTTAACATTTTTCAAACTTGTAATACATTATAAGCTACATTCATAAAAAATGAAG
Source organism: Myxocyprinus asiaticus (assembly GCF_019703515.2). Classification (NCBI taxonomy): domain Eukaryota; kingdom Metazoa; phylum Chordata; class Actinopteri; order Cypriniformes; family Catostomidae; genus Myxocyprinus; species Myxocyprinus asiaticus. The sequence goes on from NC_059347.1 coordinate 29,211,023, forward strand.
TCATAAACAATTTTCAGTTTTTTTTCTTCAATCCTTCCAACAGCTTAGCATTAAACCCCACCACTGAAGCTGCTCATATAGGTTGTGAAAAGTTAATGAAATCACTATTGTGTATGGTTTTCACTTAAATGCACCCCCACCCACAGAATGTTTAGTCTCAGAAATCATCCTCACAAACCAGAGCAAAACACAAGCAGCTACATGCTTTTCTCTATCAACAGGGGGGTGAACAGAAGGGAAAAGAGGTGAATAAAAAATAAAAGAAAAACAAGGGAATGGACATGGGAGGAAAAGCAGAAAAGAAACAAAGCAGCACAGTCCTAAAAATGTGGAATTTTTATTTTTTGTCTTTTGTACACGTTTGCCTGCATGAAGAGTGGCCTGCCTGTGAGAGCCACGTGGTCACATTTATCCATAAAGATCATCATCGTTGTCCTCATTGAAAACATTGCCTCCACCACCTCCAGAAGAACCCTGGCTTGGTCCACTTCCTCCTTGATTACTGGATGGGAATCTAAAATAAAAATACACAAGGCCATTTTTCACCCATCTGCATGAACGTAAAGCAATGGCAGCATCCTGGTGTAAATATTTTGGTTGTCCATTATTATACTAAAGCCCTAGAGCTCACATAAGGTGCTTTTCCACTGTGGGGTGAAAGGTTCTGAGCATGGCGAGTAACGGTTCCAGTAGCATCTACACTTGAATATTGTTAGGTATGGTGTGATTACAAATCGTTCCCCACACAAATTTCTCAGCATGGTTAGACAACCACACTCAGGACAGGGAACCGCACTGGTGAAACACCTGTAGTGAGATGTGGCGATTCACGATAAATATAGATTTTCTGATGCATTGCAATCTTAAGTTGAACTCTCAACATTGATTCTTAAATCCCAAGATCGATCTTTTACTCCATCTGCAACACTCTACTACAATGAGGAAATCATTCACAACCAAATTTCATGCTACGCAACTAAAGCTGGTGCCCCACTAGCCAAATTTTCCAGTGAGAGCTTCATTAACAATTGCCACCATCTGCTATTTCGGTAAGCTCCATGTAACAGGGAATCAGAGAGTGTTGCAGTGAGTTGGTATGTGTCACCACTCAAACATTTTGTATCGGCAAATGTGTCATACCTCCAACTGAAGAGCAAAATCTCAGCAAAACAGTCTGCATGTGTAACACCCTCGGTCAAAATAAAGTCGTTTGGAGTCTGCTAGTGGGGCTCCGGATTAAAATATCTGTAATTAGTCACTGGATAGTAAATGTTCAGATTTCACTCAGTGATTGTGTAGTATAGTGTTGGTGTATTCAGCAGCGAGATCCTTTCACTACGTGTTGAGAGTAAAAGTTGTCCTGTGTGACAAGCTCCATGCGACCCATGTCGTCACTGAATAATGTCTCCTAATACCTTTTTCTGTTCATTAGTCAGTTGACCAATAAACCTCAAATGGATGAGGTAAAGCCGTTTGAGTCTCTCTTGTTATTATGCGCTCATTTACAGACACTCTTTACAGAACTACTGGTTTTCATATAGACAGTGCCATTTTTTAACACGCATCATTATACAATTATTTTTTATTTTACTATTAAATAAAGTAATTAAAATAAATATTTTCATACTGTACCTAGTTAGAAGGTTCCCCGTATAATTAACAGCATTAGCTAAGAGAATTTCTTTCATATGCTAGCAAAATGGACATTATAACTAAACCAATATTGAATCGAAAGCTTTTGAATCAGATTCGATCAGGAAATCTCTATCAATACCCAGCTCTACCAACAAGTCCATTGTAATTCTGATTTCAGAATTAACCATAACATAGTAACCATTCGGCCTGATAGCAGAAAAGTGTCTATGGACTACTTGCACAACTGCTTCTGTGTTCTCCTTAGTGCGGCCCAAGCATTTCAGGTTACACCTACAAGCAGAGGTTTATGCAATTGCAGGCAGATTATTTGTACTTTTTAGGGCTGTCAGTTGATTAAAACAAGAAATCAGGTTTTTGGCATTAACGTGATGTTTATAATTTGCTGAAATTTGCCTCCAAATATATTTTTTCCCCTTTCCAAATAAAGCTACGCTCCCCTCCTGAACCATACATCAAACATATACACTGATAAGCCACAACATTTAAACCACTGACAGATGAAGTGAATATACTAGGCAACAAGTAAACAGTCAGTTCTTGAATTCATGTGTTGGAAGCAGGAAAAATGGACAAGAATAAGGATCTGAGCGACTTTGACAAGGGCCAAATTGTGATGGCTAGAAGACTGGGTCAGAGCATCTCCAAAACGGCAGGTCTTGTGGGGTGTTCCAAGTATGCAGAGGTTAGTATCTACCAAAAGTGATTCAAGGAAAAACAACCGGTGAACCAGCGACGGGGTCATGGGCGCCCAAGGCTCATTGATACACATGGGGAGCGAAGGCTAGCCCGTCGGGTCCGAACCCACAGAAGAGCTACTGTAGCACAAATTGCTGAAAAACTTAATGCTGGCCATGATAGAAAGGTGTCAGAACACACAGTGCATCGCAGCTTGCTGCATATGGGGCTGCGTAGCCACAGACCGGTCAAAGTGCCCATGCTGACCCCTGCCAACCACCGAAAGCGCCTACAATGGGCATGTGAGCATCAGAACTGGACCATAAAGCAATGGAAGAAGGTGGCCTGGTCTGATGAATCACATTTTCTTTTAGATCATGTGGACGCTTGGGTGCGTGTTCGTTGTTTACCTTGGGAAGAGATGGCAGCAGGATGCACCATGAGAGGAAGTCAGGCTGGCAGAGGCAGTGTGATGCACTGGGCAATGCTCTGCTGGAAAACCTTGGGTCCTGGCATTTGTGTGCATGTTAATTTGGCACGTACCAACTACCTAAAAATCGCTGCAGACTACGTTCACCCCTTCATGACAACTGAATTCCCTGATGGCAGTGGCCTCTTTCAGCAGGACAATGCACCCTGCCACACTGCAAAAATTGTTCAGGAATGGTTTGAGGAACATGACAAAGAGTTCAAGGTGTTGACTTGGCCTCCAAATTCCCCAGATCTCAATATGATTGAGCATCTATAGGATGTGCTGGACCAACAAGTCCAATCCATGGAGGCCCCACCTCGCAACTTACAGGTCTTAAAGGTCTACTGCTGATATCTTGGTGCCAGATACCACAGGACACATTCACCTTGACTCGACGGGTCAGAACTGTTTTGGTGGCACGAGGGGAACCTACACGATATTAGGCAGGTGGTTTTAATGTTGTGTGCAACCTGCAGCAGCCCACTGCTGGCCGCCTCAAAGTGCAAATCATTCATTGATGATATTTTATACCTGTTGAGCTTCAACAATAAATTCCACCATACAATAATTGCAAATGACTTTACTTTGGCTAATTTATTAATAAAATCAATTGGGGACATTTAACCATTCTCTTACCAGGCTTTAAAACACTCAGAACTGAATGAAGCAGTTTCAATCGTTTAACTGAGCTAAAATATTTAACAGCAAAATACATTTAATTTCAAACGTTTTAACTCCTCTTTGGCAGCTCTTCTTATGCATTTACATTTTAACATTTAGTGGTATACTCATTAATGAGCACATTTACATGCATGTTCTTAAATTACCAGCTTACCCAAAGTATGCACGTGTTATGTGCATGCCTCTTCATAGTTTGACATCAAAAGCAGACAATAACTCGACTTATTCAGATCTCCTGTAAACGCGGTTTTCTTGCTTTGTCGAGTTCAGCATATTGCTGTGCAAGTAAATGGGCTTAGTGAAACAATGACAAAAGAGATTAAAATATTTAATAAAAACAGGGTGATGCTTTTGTCAGGTCTCTCTCTCCTCCACACATGGAGCAGCGAATAGCCGTTTCATTCATAGAGCACTGGTGCCGACATCCTTTATCTCCTTCATCCTTCTGTACTTTAAAGGCTCAGTGCAACCAATGCATTGTCTAAGGAGCAAACCCTTTTACTTCATAAAGCTGCCACTCTATTTTTTATTTGTTTTTCAAGTTCTTACCTGAAACTGCCAAAGCCTCTGCTTTGTTGCAGGGTCTGTGCAAACATTTCATATTTGCGGATGTCATTGTCACTAACGGAACGGCGGGCAAAGCGCATAGCCTCCTCGAAATGGTCCTTCCTAATCTCAGGCACAGGGTCATCCTCCTCCACCTCCTGAATGCACAAGAGTCATGAACAAGTCAATTAATTCTACCATGCCAAAAAAATAAATAAACAAAAAAAACTTCAAACAAGCTCAACTAACATTTAATGAAATAAAAATCTCACCATAGCAGAAGGGTTGGTCTGTCTCTCGCGTTCCCGTCTGATCTCATTCTCAATGGACTCACGGATGGCAAGCTTACAGGCTCTCTGACAGATCTCAGTCAAGTCAGCACCTGAAAAGCCATTGGTCATCTTGGCCAGGAAGTCCACGTCCACATCCTAAAAGAACAGAATTTAAATGTAAATACCTCAAAGCACTGTCAACTAAAGTTAAAAATGTTTAAGAGTGTCTTCCTCACCTTTGAGATTGGAGACTTCCTGAGGTTTGCTTTGAGAATGGCAATGCGAGACTTCTCGTCGGGCAGTGGGATGTAGATGAGCTGGTCCAGCCGGCCAGGCCTGAGGATGGCAGGGTCAATGATGTCTGGTCTGTTGGTGGCTCCGATGATGAAGACGTTCTTCTTGCTGGACATACCATCCATTTCTGTGAGGATCTGGTTAATGACTCTGTCAGCAGCGCCACCACCATCACCAACGTTTCCACCACGAGCCTTAGCAATGGAGTCCAATTCATCAAAGAAGAGTACACAGGGGGCAGCCTGACGAGCCTGGAAGACAAAGACACTGTCAAGACACACTTAAGGAACACCTGAGCCTTATCAGATTAACAGTGCAGCACAGCAATTTTAATTTTACTGTTGCAGGAACAAACAATATTTACTTATTTATAATTTGATGCCATATCAGCAGCAATTGCTATATTCATGGCAAAAACAACAGTATTTGAATATAAACATTGTTTACAATAATTTAACAATTTTGTCAAACAATTGGAACAAACAATATCAGAAGTCGAAAAAGCATACATTTTCAACTCCTAACTGACACTTTAAACCTAATGGAGTGAAAGTTATGGTCTTAAGTAAACATTAAGTACATAGTTACAATTTTACACATAGGACTGAGTGGTTTGGGCAGTGAACCTCCCTCAGAATGACAGTAAAAGAACTTAATACCTTGTCAAAGATCTCACGGACGTTAGCCTCTGACTCTCCAAACCACATTGTGAGCAGTTCTGGTCCCTTGATTGAAATGAAGTTGGCCTGGCACTCGTTGGCAATGGCCTTGGCCAGAAGGGTTTTACCACACCCTGGTGGTCCGTAGAAAAGCACACCTTTGGATGGAGTCATGCCAAACTTAAGGAATTTGTCAGGATGTTCCACTGGGTACTAAAAGGACAGAAAATTGAGATAAAGGGTCAGCATAGGCATAAAGTTTTAATACAGCTATGGGAGCACATTTGTTTGCGTGAAAATGAGGGATCGAGAAGTATTGTGCCCATTACCTGCACAAGCTCCTGCAGCTCTCTCTTGACATCATCAAGGCCACCAATATCCTCCCAGGTAATGTTGGGCACCTCCACAACCGTCTCACGCAGAGCAGAGGGGTTGCTCTGGCTTAGAGCCCACTTTTAGGTAGAAGTGGTAGAAATGCAATATTGGTGATAAAATTCTGAATGCAATTTGTTCATTCCTTTAGGAGATGAAGACTTGAATACTCACCCTAAAGTCATCCATTGTAACAGCCAAAGAGTTCATGACCTCTGCATCGATGGTCTCATCCTCCAGATCAATGAGGTCCATTTTCTTACGGATGGCCTGCAGGGCGGCCTCTGAGCAAAGGGCAGCCAGATCAGCACCCACATGTCCATGAGTCTCATTTGCCGCCTGAAGATAAATTGTGTATAGTGCACATGGATGGACAGTTTTTCCACACATTTTGACTAATTCATTTCCATGCATTTCAGTCTTTCATTATTACTAGACAAGGATTTTAAAAAAATCATTTTCTGGAAGTCTCACTCACAAAGGGCAGTTTCTAATGCCAATGAAATATTTTTTTTTTAGAGCTAAGCAGAACCAGAAAAATGTATATTCACTATAAACATTTCCATGACTATATTATATCCTGACATTTATCAGGTTTTTTATGACCGTGGAACCCTGGTAAATACAGTAACGGTTTTTGAGAACACTGATGAATGTTTTTAAATTCTCTGAAACATACCTGCTCCAGATCGACATCATCAGCAAGCTTCATGTTCTTGGTGTGGATCTGAAGGATCTCGAGTCTTCCAGTAGCGTCTGGAATGCCGATGTCCACCTCTCTGTCAAAGCGCCCTGATATCAGAGAGCCAGCACATCAGCACAAGATGTTTCACTTTGAAGCCAAGCACACACTACCTGACTCAAGCTTATCGCCCATTGATGTTTTAAATCTGCGACATTACTCGCAGCACGTGCCTGTTGTACTTCTGAAGATGGACAGAGTCTGACAAATTTCAAACCAGTTTGAATAGTCATTAGCAACGCTAGCGGTCCCAATGAGCAGGAGAGCAGCAATGATCTACTACAGCCACTGAAATAGCGAGAGCACAAGAGTGTAGCAGTGCATTTGGTGCAAGCAAAAAAAAAAAAACAAGCTCCATTCTGCTCTGTGCAAACAGTGTTAATCTCAAAGAAATCACTGAAGAAAAAGTTGACAGGGTTTTTTGATTTCGTAAACGAATGAATATGATATGAAAGATGCATCATGACAATAATTAAATGATTTTATTAAAGCATACTGTTGACGAAAATGACAAGTTAAAAAAAAAAAGATAATAACAGCGCAAGAAATAAACAGAAGAAACATGATTTTATGGAAACATCTGTTTATAGAAAATATTAGATTTGGATACATCTAAACTGGCTAAACCCAGAAAATTAACAGTCTCTAAAGTATGAAGAATCCAGAAAACAGTAGACTAATTTCTAAAGCTAATGACTGCATTTCAAATGGCGTAAATCACCCTCCAAAGGGCACTTTGAAGGTAGAACAACCAATTTCCAATAAAAATGACTTTGTGAGTTCTGAATGACCCTTATTTTTGAGCCCCACACCTTTTAGCCTTTCAAAGCTCTCACAGTGGATGGTAAAGTCTTCAAAGGGAATAGGCATGATCACTTCAAATGACGACTAAAATTATAGTCAGTAGTTAGCAGTCAGTAAAACAGACTCAAATTTATGAATATTACACAAATAAACACTGACAAATTTTAAAGGAAATTTTTGGCAAAAGACAAAAAAAAAATTGTAAAAATTAACGCAAAATGACCACAAGACAGGCCTTGCCAAGAATAAACTCCCGATGCTGGGCGCACGAGTTTGTGCAAGAATTAATTTTTGGGATCAAACCTACAGTCGGGAAGAGAATGACCTTGTGGCTGATGCACCTAGTATTTGGGGGGGGGGGGATTCCTAGCATGTAGTCAAAGTTTGAATGTAAGTTAGCAAATTTTTACAAATATCTTTGCAGAGCACCATTTTGGTGATGTGGTCTTACCAAATCGCCTGAGAGCCGGGTCGATGCTGTTGGGTCTGTTAGTGGCTGCCATAACAATGACATGAGCCCTTTGCTTCAGCCCATCCATCAGAGTGAGCAGCTGAGACACAATGCGCCTCTCCACCTCACCATGAGTCTGAAAAAAACAAACAAAAAAAAAACTATAGTGGTTTGTAAAATCTGAGAAACACTGAACAGACATGCAGAAAAATTCCACAGGATCTCTTGTAATGACTGAAAAAGATTATTGCTTCTGAACTAGTTAAATCTTACCTTCTCTCTTTTGGGTGCAATCGCATCGAGTTCATCAATGAAAATGATGGCTGGTGCGTTCTTCTCTGCTTCCTCAAAAGCTTTGCGCAAATTACTCTCAGATTCTCCTGCCAGTTTACTCATGATCTCGGGGCCTGGGAACATTAAAAGGTGTCAATTTCACATTTCAAAATTTGTACAAAAGATCAAAAACAAGATGTATAGAACTAATTCTGTTAAAATTCAAACTCATTCCATCCACACCATTGATGAGGAAGAAGAATGCTCCAGTTTCATTTGCCACCGCACGAGCGATAAGAGTCTTTCCAGTTCCAGGGGGTCCATATAGCAGAATGCCACGAGGGGGCTAAAGAAATGAAATTTGTTGCTATTTTTCCTTCTTACTACAATCTTATAATAGTTGAATGTTTGTAAGTCTAAGAGTGTCAGATTATTACCTTCACTCCAATAGCCTTGAAGAGAGCTGGGTGTCTCAGAGGAAGCTCCACCATTTCTTTAATTTGAGCGAGCTGTTTCCTTACTCCTCCAATGTCATCATAGCCCACCTCATTTAGAGACTCTTCCTCATCCTGCAAACAAGATTCAGGATAAAAATCATATATACTGCTTCTACCCTTCCTCCTTATGTAATACCGATATGAATACAAGTTTGCAATACCATCCAAGATAGGAGGACAGGTTGAAAATAACATTAATAAAATAAGTACATTGATGCAGTAGCCCTGATGTGTTTCCCTTCAGATAAATGCCTTAACTCTGTAAAAGGTACATTGTTCCTAAATACTTCTTTATATAACTTATTTTCTATCATTTCAAATGGTGAGCTTGTGGGATAACATTTTATTGTTAACAAGTACTGCTCTAAGTGGTGTTGTTGCACATTTAACAATATTTGTAGAGAAACTCCACAAAGAAAGGTCACAATCTACACACCTCTCTCTTGATGGGTTCACCTTCACAGTGAATAACTGTGTCTGGGGCCACAATACAGTACGGGCTGGGGTCAGTCTCCACCACTTTGAACTCCACAGCACGCATGCCTCCTCTCACCAGGAAAATATCACCTATGGAAAAAAAAGGCAACCCAATTTTGTTAATATCAATAATTTTAATGATTTGTTTACTAATGATTAGGTAATGCTTCTACGTCTATCCTAATAGTGATGGGCATTATAGAGTAATTTTGTAGCTGAGTACACCAACTATCTATCCCAGTGATAAAAATACTTGCCTTTTGTTCCAAACTGCATTTAGACGGTGTATAATATATCCAGTTTTACAATTTGTTATGTAGCAGATATTAAAATTCATATTTAAAGCGATTGCCGTAGACATTCACGTTGGTTTATCGTTCCTGTTCTCAGTCGACGCTGCGGCTGCACTGAGAGGAATGTTTCATGGGACAATCCATTCATTAAAACCCATCCTCTGATATAGTCAAAGCGGCCATTAAACATGCCAAGTTTGAGTTTCAAGGTGGCATTTGGTCTCATTATTTGCAGAAATGTTGTTTTGTTACTCTTTAATGCTGTGTGAGAGATTGAGATTCAAATGGAGCGGGGCACAGCGCGCACTGTCTCTCTTAAGGCACAAAAAAGAAACATGAATGAACATCAGAGGGTATATTGAAAGATACAGTACGACTTACTGAAAATGGTCGCCAACAATTTTACTTTTCAATTTTACGCATACAAAAATTAAGCAGTTATCGCAAGCCCTTGCGATATGTATATCGCGATATGTACATCTGAGATATTTTGATAAATTCTATATATTGTGCCTATGACACACACATGAAATTTATATTTTTTAAATTCACAAACGTTACCAAAAATGGTTTCAAAATAAGCTAATTTGAACAAAACATGCTTTTCTTTAAAAAAAATTAAACGAACAATATGTAAAAAAAAAAAAAAAAAAAATTATATATATATTTCGCAATCTTCGAGTAGTTTTTTTTGTCGACTAATTGGTGCAGAATGAGTACATTATAACTTGTGCATTTCCCTAATACTTAATATACAAAAAAGGTTTATTCTAATGTTTTACACACATATGCAGCCTTGTGCAATCTCTCAAGTTTCTCCCTGCAGATCTCACCTGGTTTCCCATTGAAGCCAAGCATGGTTGAACCTGGCTAGTACCTGGATGGGAGACCTCCTGGAGAAAACTTCCAGCAGCAACCTTAGAGGTATTAGTGAGGCCAGCAGCAGTCTTAATGCCCCAGTAAAGTGACAGGGACGCTATACTATAAAAAGGCACAGTCTTTCAGATGAGATGCTGAAGGAATAGTTAAACCAAAAATGAAAATTCTCTCATCATTTACTCGCACTCACGGTGTATGTCTTTCTTCTGCTGAACACAAATGAAGATTTTCAGTAGTAGTAGGTTGATAAAATGCAAGCGGATGGTGATGATCAGCACTTTAAAGCTCCAAAAAGCACAGACATTCATAGTAAAAGTAATCCATGTGACTCCAGAGGTTAAACAAATGTCACCTTGGGTGAGAAACAGTGATATTCTTCTAAAAATCATAATTTGTGTTTAGGAGAAGAAAGTCATACACATCTGGGATGGCATGAAGACGAGTAAATAAAATAATTCTTTTTTTTGAACGGTCCCTTTAAACCGAGGTCCTGACTCTCTGTGGTCATTAAATTTTTATAACCCTGGTGTCCTGGCCAATTTTGCCCATTGGCCTCTGTCCCGTTATGGTTTCCTAATAATCCCTTATAAATATGAATAGGCTACATCACTGTACTCTGCTCTCCACCAATAGCTGGTGTGTGGGGGGCTTGGATGCTGCACATTGGTGGTGGTTTAATAGACTCCCCTGCTATGATGTAAAGTGCTTTGAGTGCATAGAGCGTTACATAAATATACGGAAATATTAACTTTTAAGTGACCAGCCAACCAAATTCACTGGTCAGAAGTATACTTCGGCCTGCGTAATGTTGAATGCTAGCCTTTCAAAGTATACTTAATTTGACTGTGCGCGCATACACAGGCGGCCGGCATACGCGCACTATGAGAGACTGGACTAATTCGCTTCAGAAGTTTAGACCCATAGAGGTTTTTATATTCCTTCAGACTCAAGTTATACAAATGCAGGCATCACGCTCTAGACGTGCATATCCACTATCGCCGCTTACATCTGGGACTTCTTTGTGACAGCCACATCATTATAGTAGGGGTGTAACGATTCGCTCTGATTCTTTACCGAACGATTACAATGCATCGTGAAATCTGAAATTTGTTCACAGTTCAGATTATTTTGGAAATATTCATAATTTTCAAAAATAAGCTGAAAAAAGATTCAAAGTTTTTACTGAACATTCATAATTTAGGCAGCATAGAAATGCACCAGACTTGAGCACTAGAGTAACAGATGCATTTAGGACCAAGGAAGATTGTCTTATGTGTGGCTGCATATATTAACAAAAAATGCATTACATGATATACATTATAGACACGATTGTTACATGTAGACATAATATGGTCCATATAGATACGTTACATGCATAATACGTAAGTAATGAGTTTGCATACACCTTAGCTAAATACATTTAAACTCCGTTTCACAATTCCTGACATTTAATCATAGAAAACATTCCCTGTCTTAGGTCAGTTAGGATCACTACTTTATTTTAAGAATGTGAAATGTCAGAATAATAGTAGAGAGAATGATTTATTTCAGCTTTTATTTCCATCACATTCCCAGTGGGTCAGAAGTTTACATGCACTTTGTTAGTATTTGGTAGCATTGTCTTTAATTGTTTAATTTCGGGTAAAATGTTTTGGGTAGCTTTCCACAAGCTTCTCAAAATAAGTTGCTGGAATTTTGGCCCATTACTCCAGACAGAACTGGTGTAACCGAGTCAAGTTTGTAGGCCTCCTTGCTTGCACATGCTTTTTCAGTTCAGCCCACAAATTTTCTATCGGACTGAGGTCAGGGCTTTGTGATGGCCACTCCAATACCTTGACTTTGTTGTCCTTAAGCCATTTTGCCACAACTTTGGAGGCATGCTTGGGGTCACTGTCCATTTGGAAGACCGAGCTTTAACTTCATGGCTGATTTCTTGAGATGTTGCTTCAATATATCCACATAATTCTCCTTCCTCATAAAGTCATCTATTTTGTGAAGTGCACCAGTCCCTCGTGCAGCAAAGTACCCCCACAACATTATGCTGCCACCCCCATGCTTCACGGTTGGGATGGTGTTCTTCGGCTTGCAAGCCTCACCCTTTTTCCTCCAAACATAACGATGGTCATTATGGCCAAACAGTTAAATTTTTATTTCATTAGACAAGAGGACATTTCTCCAAGCAATAAGATCTTTGTGCCCATGTGCACTTGCAAACTGTAGCTTTTTTATGGCAGTTCTGAAGCAGTGGCTTCTTCCTTGCTGAGCAGCTTTTCAGGTTATGTTGATATAGGACTCGATTTACTGTGGATATAGATACTTGTCTACCGGTTTCCTCCAGCATCTTCACAAGGTCCTTTGCTGTTGTTCTGGGATTGATTTGCACTTTTTGCACCAAACTACAATCATCTCTAGGAGAAAGAATGCATCTCCTTCCTGAGAGGTATGATGGCTGCGTGGTCCCATGGCGTTTATACTTGCGTACTATTGTTTGTACAGATGAATGTGGTACCTTCAGGCATTTGGAAATTGCTCCCAAGGATGAACCAGAGTTGTGGAGGTCCACAATTTTTTTTTTTCTGAGGTCTTGGCTGATTTCTTTTGATTTTCCCATGATGTCAAGCAAAGAGGCACCGAGTTTGAAGGTAGGCCTTAAAATACATCCACAGGTACACCTCCTATCAGAAGCTAATTGGCTAATTGTCTAAAGGCTTGACAATTTTCTGGAATTTTCCAAGCTGCTTAAAGGCACAGTTAACTGCTGAGTGACTCCAGCCAGGTCTCCTAAACAATCAAATTGGCCCAGCTGCTAGGGAGGGTACAGTCACATGGGGTAACCTCCTCGTGGTCATGATTAGAGGTTCTCACTCTCAACGGGGCATGTGGCAAGTTCTGCGTGGATCGCGGAGAATAGCATGAGCCTCCACGTGCGGAGTCTCCGCGGTGTCATGCACAGCTAGCCACGTGATGTGCGGATTGATAGTCTCAGAAGCGGAGGCAGCTGAGACTTGTCCTCCGCCACCCGGATTGAGGTGAGTAACCATGCCACCACGAGGACCTACTAAGTAGTGGGAACTGGGCATTCCAAATTGGGGAAAAAAAAGGGGATAAAAAATAAAATAAATAAAAGGCACAGTTAACTTAGTTTATGTAAACTTCTGACCCACTGGAATTGTGATATAGTCAATTAAAAGTGAAACAATCTGTCTGTAAGCAATTGTTGGAAAAATTACTCATGTCATGCACAAAATAGATGTCCTAAACAACTTGCCAAAACTATAGTTGGCTAATATGAAATCTGTGGAGTGGTTAAAAAAATTCATTTTAATGACTTCAACCTAAGTGTATGTAAACTTCTGACTTGTAACTGTAATGAAGGATAACAATGTATGATGCAACATAATGACTTGATGAAAACACAAAAAGACAACAAACCATGAAATAAGTGTAATATATTTGCATATCATGTAAAGTTAAGGCTTATTGCACCAAAAATTAAAGATGAAATGTTATGTGCAGGCAGATAAGATCCATGTTTAAATCAAGCAGGGTAATAGAATGAAAACCATCTATCAGTAGCGTGTAAAGGCAGTTATACACAGGATATGGTAACCATGAGTTCCCTATTCATTTTGGGATAGGGAGAGAGGCACCAGACCATTAAACTAAGGCGCCTCCACTTGTCAAGCCCGTTCACGAGAATTCAGTCGCATTTTCATGCAGGACTGTTTGCGGCACAAACCGCAAAAGATAAAAAAAAAATTTATATTTTCATGGCTGCCGCGTCATTGATCAATCACAGGTGACTAATCAACTGGTTGGTTCCCTTCAGAACAGTCTGAAATCGCTCCCTATTCCCTGTAGCATTCACAATAAAGAGTATAAAATGGACTAGCAAGTATTTTAGTTTACAGCCAATGTCTGGCCACCAATCACATTTAAGCCAAATTCTACTCGTGGTTAAACTGTTTTATGGAGAAATAAGACATTTTATGGAGATACAAAAGCAATATTAACATATTGCAATCGGGAAGGCAACAACAATGAACTTTGGTCAAATAGACCAAAAAGAGTTTTGAATAATGACACAAAGCAGAATTCGGCAGCAACCATCCATCCATTTTATCTTATGTAGGTTCGCAAGGTGAACCCCGCAGCACAAACTTTAAATTTCAAAGTGCGCTTTCTTTCCCTTCAATCTTGCATGCTCCCCTCCGTGTCTGTTGTGAGAAGGTTTATGTAATACGAGACAGGTATTAATACAGTAATGATAATCGATTCTTAAATTCCATAATTGATGCGTCGATGCATTTTTACACTCCTACTCTATAGTGAGTGATGCCACCTTGTGGACCCACTAATTAGTGTAAATAATTCCAGGCGCAGGCACATTTTACACGTTCAGAGTACGCACGGTTAGAAAAATCAGGCCACAAGTTCAGCGCTCAAGCACTCTGCTTATGTAGAAATCTGCATCACATGTCCTGTACACAGATGCCTAGCATTCGCATTTTATCGAAGTATACTTTTGCCTTTAGTAAACCATGTCAGGCTTTTAAAGTTAAGCTGACCAAACAAAGACCTCATGATGCATTTGAAATAAAGTTTAGCAGGAGAGGAATCATACTATGGATTTCCAAGGACCATGATTCACTGCTCCGATTCAGGAGGCTTGCTGATTTAAACTGATGATTCAAGCTCCATCTTAAAGTATATATCTGAATGTACAAGGAAAGGTCCACAGGTTGGAACATTTACCTTTGCGAATTGGCCGGTAAGCCTCAAGAAAATAAGGCTTGAGATACACCTCAAACAGGTTGCCGGTGATGCCTTCCACTGTGTCATCGATGGGCAGAACGTGAATACGCTTTCCATACTTCACATCTGGACATGGCTGAATACTGAAAACCAGAATAAAAAATAAAAATTAAACAATCCACTGTAATTGAATAAAAACAGCATTCTAAACCTGATACAAATAACACCATTACCAGAATGTTTGTTTATTGATAGTTTTAAAATGGTGAAAATATTGCCTCACCTGATGACATCACCAAGGCGCACCCTGAGGTTGTTTCGGACAACCCTGTTCATGCGGACCTTCTCATCGGAGCAGGTGTCATCAGAAAGGACTATGCAAACAGTCTCCCTCCTCTTCTTGCCCTTCAACAGCACTGTGTCCCCCCTAAAGAGCTGTAGCTCATCCATCTTTGCCTGAAAGAGCAGACACGATGGGTACAGAAAAGCCACTACAAAGAGACCAAACAAAAAAAATGTAACAGAGGTTTAGGAGGATTAACCCTACCTGAGAGAGAGACACTACACTGTTGTCTTCATTGATGGACTCATCAACAATCAGCCTATTCGGTCTGTTCTTCTGCTTCAGAATGGCAGTGGAAAGATCATCATTTTTGGGTCTGCATAGAGATGGAAACAAGTATTACATTTCTCTTTCAGTATCGAACACGAAAGTGAAAGATGCAAATTACAATTCATATTAAGTAGCACTTATAGTAGAAAAAAACAATACATATAAGCCTGTCTGTTTCCAACAGAATAAAGAGACCGAATTGATGAGCGCACTTTTGGCCATTTGTACATTTAAACCGAGCTCAAGTTACTCGAGTTTTCTACAAAACACTGTACTGAAAGCCCTGATGATCCGCTAGATTTAGGCCGCAATTCGACCGTTAGCGTGTAGCTGATCACGAATACAACAACTGAAGCATTACACCGTTTACAAGACTGTACAGGTTTATAGAAACTAAACTAAAGAGGTTACCAGACAGATGTTGGTCGCCACAGGCCACGAGCGCTTGCGTAAATAAGCTAACGCAACATCCTCAGAGCTAAGACACCATCACATTACATCTTTATGTGCAACGAACTTTACAATTGGTTCCCTTATACAGTTATTAATTTTAGTCACACACACAATCACCGCATGTATTGCTCAGTTCGACGGATGTATGTTTTGTATTCCTCTAATCGGGAATGATGCGAGCGCTAGTAGCAGTTAGCCGTCTCCAATGGCCCAATGACACAGCAAATGCTGATGTGACATGTGAAACTCAAACTACAACTCTACAGCCATTTTAATGCACATTCAAGGTTCAGATAAGCTCTGACGCCTTGTTCGATTTAAATACAAGATTTTAATGTCATAAATCGGAGAGTCTCTGTTTGATAGTCAAAATGTCCAAATTACGGGTTGTATAATCATCAACCACTGCTTCACAAATCTACACAAAGCCGGTGGACATTTCAGCTCGTTCTGGTGCGTACTATTAACTCAGTGTAACTGGTATAATGAATAAAGTGTGCTCCAAATTTCTGCAGCGATATAAGGCTCGTTTAAAAGTGTTGAATGTGTATTTTCCGGCGGTTGCCGGGGATGCCGGTGGGCCGAAAGCCTCTATCATCTGCGGAGAATGACTCAGTCCGGTTAGCCCACGTGCTAAACACACTTACAGTCGCCTTACAACTCACGCAAAGTTTTACTGAGCGGTGAGAACATGAGTGTTGAAAGAGGTTACGATTATTTCAATGTACATGAGCGTTCTGATAAGAAACAGAGGCGTGAAAACGATTTTTTTATTGATCCTCGTTCGTCGTGTGTTCCTATGTCTCTTAGCTTCGATGCTAACTGCTACTCAAAAGAAAACAAAACAAACCATTGTCGTATTAAATAGCACATCACAGTGATTTTACTTACTCTCCGCCCGAAGCCATATTGCTTCTCCCGCTAAAAAATATCAATCGTTGACGGAAATGAGTAACTCTCTTGACTGACTGACTTCAACCTTCACACTAGCCTTTACCTCAGCAGCACTGGATTAGCTTGATAACATCAACTCTGCGGGGAAAAAAAAGTTTCCTCGCCCATTGAACGACGGGCCAATCAGAGGACAGATCGCTGTTCCGTTCGCCGACCCTTTTGGCCAATCGTCGACCGAGCAGAGTAGAGCTTAAATATCATTGGTCCGTGTGGCGTTTATGATTCTTTTTGATTGGTTCATTATCTGCTGCGTTGTGAATTGTCTCTTTTGGATTGGCTTGGGGTTGTCTGATTAAATTGTTGCTCAGCTGAGTCGAAGTGTCAAAATGCCACCAAGTCCCCTATTGGCAAATAGGACACGTTGCCCAACATGTTAGGCAACCTGAAAAGGATATATGTATTATGTAATAATTGAAATAAACTGGATTTCATGTGGTGAATGCTGCTATATTATCAGTTTTATTTTATTATTGTCACAATGTAATGCACAAATGTGCAACTTATGTGTGGGTTGAAATAAGAACCAAATTGTGTAACAATTTTAAGGATAAAATACTTTATTTGCAGAGTTGATTTATGTTCAACAAAGGATTCCATTATAAATAATGTTTATTTATTTCTCAAGAACACAGCACATCCCCAATACCAGTCTGCATGCATTCTTCTCTTTAGCACATAAGTCATTAGATCTGAAAAGTTGATAGTCGCCAATCACTCATGCCAAGAATGGAATCTCACTGGCAGTGGCTGACTGTTGACAGTACATCATATTTGTGGCAGCTGATTACTGCAGCTCCTTAATGCCATTTCCTTATAGATGAAACTCAAGCTACAGTAGCAGATCTATAGCAAAAGCATCTTATATGGTTACATTTGAACGAAATGGAGATTGCAGTACATATTTCAACTGTCCACTGTCCTTTGGGTATGTGCTGCTTCTTTGAACAATCCAAAAAGTGATGGTGTAATTCAGGACAGTAAGGAGCATCCTCTCTAGGGTTTTTTTACATTTCTGGTTTGAATGAAGTCCTCCATCTTCTTCTTAAGGTCACTGAAGTCAAAAACTGTATCGTCTTGCCATGCTTGCAAATACAGCGGTAGTTTTCTGAAAAGCATATGTCCAAAGATACACAAGTATTATAGATTTCCAATGATGTGTGATTTTTATGCGTAAGTTTGTATTTCAACTTTCATACAAGGAAAAAAAGCTGTATGACTTGTCTGATGGCTTACATTGATGTAGGTGTATTTGTGGCATTATGGGCCTCTCTCCAGTGTACTAATGCTTCGTCCTTACGATCAAGCCTCCAAAAGACCTCAGTTAGCCACATCTCAGTATTCTTACAACCTAGTGAAATTTGATTAAGGAAAGTGAAACAGATGTGATCATTTTACTTTGTGAATGTGCTGTTCAGTGGACGGATTACATTTCATGCTAACCAAACACAACATACAAGGCACACAGATTCAATAATAATATTAGAATACAATATTATTAGCACAGATATAATAATAGCACATCCAACTGTTTTGTAAGTACCTGGGCAGATCTGGAGACTGAGATGAAGATCTCTCAGGGCCTCTTTTAATTGACCTTTTTCCAGAAAACAGAGCCCTCTGCCAGCTAGTGCTTGACCTTTCGCTGCGTCCAAAGTCAACATTTTTTCAACCATTGCTTCAGTGTTCCCTAGAGTTTTTTGTTTCCAGTCTAAAAATTTGATGAGACCAAGTGAGCAATAGAAAATAATAACCATTTGCAAATCTAATGTACATTTTAAGCAAATTCATAAATTAAATACGAGAAACAAGGTAAGGAAAACTGTTTACTGCACCATTTGTATCTAGATCCATTATTAATAGACACTCAAAAGAGGAAAACAGGATAACATTGTGTACAGTAGATATATCTGTGAGCAAAAGAAGCAGCCTGCTTTTCCCAAGTATCTTAGTAATGGATGAGCAAAGTAAGACAATTGGTATGACAAGACAATCTTATTAGAACAACGGTCAATCCAGAAATAGTGGAACTGCTTGCCTTTCTGTTTAATAAACACTTTCACCAGTTGGTTAACAGCTCTGGAAGGAAAGAACAAGAAAATATAAAGAAAAACAATGAGACATTGCATAAAACACTGTTTGCTAACACAACTAGGCACTCCATTTTGTACCTTGTAAAATTTGTGATTGCCTCTTTGTTGTCCTTCAGTTTCCAGTGGGCTTGTGCTTGAAGCAGATGGGCTGCACCAGCCCATAACACAAAGTCCACATTTTCGAGAACAATGTCCGAATCTGGACTCACTGTTGTGGATCCAGCTAAATGCAGTCCTGCCATGGGCAGATCAAGTAACAGTCTCTCAGGGATGAAGTCCAGAGTGCTGGTAATGACCTCTTCACAGATCACAAGAGCATCACGATACTTTTGAGCTTTAAACAAAGCAAATGCTGCTTCAAGGTAGACCACTGGGATCCTAGGAAAAGAAGTGCCATCCCCTGTGGATATCTGAAAAACAGACAGGTTGTTGAGGATCAATTACATTGCTTTATATCCTGTATTTCTGAAGTCTGAAAAAGCCAATCAATTCTAAATACTTACAAGCTCTTTGCCCTCTGACTGCAGTGATGCCAGGAGATCAAGATAGTGCTCAACACCATCTGAAATACTAATTGAGACAAAATATATATTTTGTTTAGAAATTTAGTTCTCCACAAAAATGCACTGGCCAGAAACATACTTTACACAAGTACGCAAATGCGAGGGCTTGGGCAGCGCATTGCCAATGTGTGGTCAGGTTGCACATACTTAATGTGTATTCTTGTGTTGATGTGACGGTAACAAACCTCAGTCTTCAAGGGGTGATAGAGTTACCTTCAAAATTTTGAATATCTGTGTTAATATTCAGAGAAGTTGCTATAAATAAATTGACTTTAACTTACTTGGCTCAGCAACATTCTCTTCAAAAAATATTGTTTTTCTGATTAAACGCAATCTTTATTTCTTAAATCCCAAGATCGATCTTTCACTCAACGCGCAACCCTCTACTACAATGAGAGGAAATCACTTGCATTTGCAACCAAATTTCACGCTATGCGACTAAAGTGAATATATTTGGCGACTGGCTGGTATATGTTTACATTTCACTCACCAGTAATTGTGTAGTTTAGCTGTGAAGTGTTCAGCTGCGAGATCCTTTCACAGCGGGTTGAGAGTAAAAAGTTGTTCCACGTAATGTGTGTCCAAGACGAGATCCACGCAACCCATTTGTCATTGAATGCTGTCTCTTTTAATACCCTTTCTGTTCTTTACAGTCAGTTGTTGATCAAAAAGAACTACAAAAAAATCACGTAATTCTAATCATGCATCGCACAGATGAGGTGAAGCCATTTGAGTCCTCTCTAGTTAACATGCGCTCATTTAAAGGCGCTGTTTACAGAAATTAAGTTTTTTGTTAACAGTACCAGTTTTAGCACGTGTTCAACAAATCAATGTAAATACTTGTAAATGTTCCAGCTGTGAGTCTGATGTCATTTCAACTCGCCTTTTCAAGGAAGTGTTTGTAACCTTGAGCCCGGCTGTAACAGCCATTATTAACAGTTCTCTAGCAAATGGAGTTGTACCTGTTAATTTTAAACATGCTGTGGTTCACCCTCTGCTTAAGAAACCCCATCTTGACCCATCTATCCTTAGCAATTTCAGACCTATCTCCAAACTGCCTTTTATTTCAAAGCTCTTAGAGAGAGTTGTGTATCGTCAGTTGAGTTCTTATATTAGTATGTCCAATATTTTAGATACTTTTCAGTCGGGTTTTCGATCAATGCACAGTACAGAAACCGCACTGTTGAAGGTCAGCAATGACCTGTTGCAAGTTCTCGATACTGGTTCGTATGCGGTGCTTGTCTTGTTGGATTTAAGCACTGCATTCAATACAATCGATCATAGTATTCTGTTACATCGGTTGGAAAAGGTGGTGGGTATTCAGGGTGTTGCTCTGCAGTGGTTGGCCTCTTACATTGGGAAGTGAGCATTGGGAAGTTTTCTTCGTCGGTTCCCCTATTATGCGGTGTGCCCCAAGGGTCCATTTTAGGCCCTCTTCTCTTTTCACTTTATATGCTCCGCTTGGGTGCCATTTTTAAGAAATATAAGATCTCCTACCACTGCTATGCTGACGATACACAGTTTTATCTACCAGCTAAAACTGACAGTAGTTATCCTTTGGACGCGCTTTGCGACTGTTTTGAGGAGATCTAACGTTGGATGGCTAATAATTTTTTGCAATTAAATGAAAGCAAAAGCGAAATTCTGATTTTAGGCCCCTCCAGGTCTCCATCTGTTTTTAATTTAGGTTCTCTTTCTGACAGTGTTAAACCTCATGTAAGAAATCTTGGGGTTACATTTGATTCGTCACTAAATTTTGAGAAACAAATCAGTACAGTGGTAAAGGGCAGTTTCTTTCATCTGAGATCGGTTGTGAAATTAAAACAGTTTCTACCCCCGAAAGATTTAGAGACTGTAATCCACGTTCTCATAACATCACGCCCGGACTACTGTAATTCCCTATACTGTGGCCTGCTTCAAATTGCGAACTCTCGCCTGTAAATTGTCCAAAATACTGCAGCGAGACTTCTTACCGGAACAAAAAAAAAGGAGTTAGGTTTTGTGAGGTTTGCTCCTTCACTAGCCAGTTTTAAATCGGCTCTTAAATCTTATTTGTTCTCTCTGGCTTTTGATTAAGATTAGTTTAAGGGTTTTATGTTGAAGTTTTCTGATTGTATTTTATTTAATGTGTTTATATTTTGTACGCTACATGTTTTCCTTTAATGCTTTCTTTTTATATGTTCAACGTTTTATTGTACAGCACTTTGGCGCAACTCTGTTGCTTTTAAATGTGCTATAGAAATAAATTTTGACTTGACCTGACTTGACTAAATAGTACAAATTATGCAATTTAACAATAAATATGCAACAAAAATAATATTAAATATAATATCTTATTTATTGATTGAATACATTTATCTGTTCATAAAAGCCAAAATGTGATCAAAATGATGAAAAAGTAATAAAATATAATTTGTAAAATTTATATTTTCCTAATGTACCTAGTTAAAAAGGTCCCCTGTATAATTAACAGCATTAGCTGGGAGAGAATTAATTTTATATGTAAGCAAAAGGGGCATTATTACTGAAATAAACCCATATGAATCAAATAGAATCGAAATCGAATCGAGAGCTTGTGAACAGGAATAGAATTGAATAGGGAAATCTGTATCAATACCCAATCCTAATTACATATAAGGCATTACGTGGTTTGGCGCCAGAATATTTAGCATAACTTTTAAGACCTTACGAAATAGTTGGACCTCTTAGATCTTCTTGTCGTGAACTGTTAGTTGATCCAAGATCCAGATACAAAACAGCGATAGAGTGGTTGTAGTGAAGGCCCCATGATTATGGAACAGCCTGCCCTGGGAGATTAGATCTGCTGAATCTGTGTCTGTTTTTGAGTCTCATTTAAAAACTTATTTGTATAGCCTTGCTTTTATTATGTGAATGTGTTGTGTTTTACTGTGTGTTTTGATTTTATGTTTTGTGAAGCACTTTGTGCTGAATTGCTAAAAGGTGCTATAAAAATAAAGTTGTTATGAATTATAATGCTATAATTATACTAAATTAAAAAACTGAAAATTTAACAAAAAATTGCTAGATTTATGTTGATAAATAAGATGAAAACTCATCACAGTCTGTGAAAAGGGTCCACTGTGATCTGACAAATTTCGGAACGTGACCTTATTCACAGTAGCGCCATAATTGATTTTTGACAAATTAAAATGAGACTGTAAGGGATAGACTTGTATAAAGCTGTACAAAGCTCCTAGGTTACATCTTACTTTCCTCAACTCATGTTTTTCAACATTTCATCAGCAGAACAATCGAAAATAATTTAAACAACAGTAGAACCATTGAAGAGACTGTACATCTATCACTGACAGCCTCGTTGTCATTCCCATCAAAAATTAAAGATGACGCTATGGTGAATAAGGTCCATGATGCACAAAATCGAGTCTGCAAAGCTAGAAGTGCCTACGTTCACGTACTTGCAGTTGGTACATTTCTGGTTTTATTCTTTATTCAGTTTTGCTGGTCTCGTCCAGTTTTTGGCCTAGTTGTGGTTTCACTTGCCTGCTATTGAGCATACATGTGCGAGCCAAAGAATGCAGAATCAGAGAGGGGGAGGGGACCCTGCTAATGCAGGTCATCTGATCACCAGCAAGCAGCATAGCTGGGGAGACTAGTGAAGCACTAGATGAACTTTTGTCAGACTGCAACTGTATTGCCTGTAATCAATGAAACAGAAAATTGATTTTCTTAAAAATGGCCATATATATTGGTCAATACACTGGTAAAAACAGAAGTTCTACTCTTATATGCTCATATGCTATGCTATGATGCAAAATTAGATGCTGGCACCAGATGTCACTAGGCCAATCATATTGTAATTAATGCTATCTTATTATAAAATTAAATAATAATAATTCCTTACATTTAAATAGCGCTTTTCTAAGCACTCAAAGTGCTTTACATCATAGCAGGGGAATCTCCCCAACCACCACCAGTGTGCAGCATCCACCTGAATGATGCAATGGCAGCAATAGTGTACAGTGATGTTGCCAATTCATATTTTAACTTCTGGTTGCTCTCCAATGAGTGTCCAGGAGCGGAATCAGTTCAGGCTGCCTCTCTTGTGACGTATGCATGCTGGCATGTTCAAATGAAAGCAAAACTTTGTGCACAGCGTTCTCTTGTAAACAAATCGAGCTACACCTCCAGTTGTATCGTGTCTGTTCTGACGTGAACATGCCAGCGTGCTTACGTCACGCGAGAGGCAGCATCAACTGATTCCCCTCATGGACACGCATTGGAGAGCGACCGGAAGAAAACAATTATAGAGAAAAGGACCTAAAATTGATAAGTTTCTCACCCAAAGTGATCGTATTGCTTTAGAAGACATTAATTTAACCACTGGAGTGTATGGATTACTTTTACTATGACTGCCTGTGATTTTAGGAACTTTAAAGTGCTGATCACTATCCACTTGCATTGTATGGACCAACAGAGCTGAGATATTCCCCTAAAATGTTTTGTGTTCAGGAGAAGAAAGAAAGTCATACACATCTGGGATGCATGAGGGTGAGTAAATGAGAGAATTTTCATTTTGGGTGAAAGATGGTGCCTTTTTACAGAATAGCGTCCCCATCACTATACTGGGGTATTAGGACCCACACAGACAGGTGAGCACCCCCTGCTTGCTTCACTAACAACTCTTCCTGCTGCAACCACGGTTTTCCCCAGGAGGTCTCCCAAAGAGATCCTAGCCAGGCTCAACCCTGCTTATCTTCAATGGGTAACCAGGTGAGAGCTGCAGGGTGATATGCTGCTGAAAAAGGTTATAATTATAATTTTTATAAAACAAGGGTTAGTTTGAGAAGAACCATTTACTGAGTAAAGAAGACATAAGGCCTCCATTTCAGCCTTTGGATTAGCAAGCTGTCTGAATACCAGTACACTTTGATAGAGTGCGCTATGGCACGTGAAGTCCACCTCCACAGCTTTCCTGTAACAGTGGAGTGCACAATGTGGCTGGCCCTGCAGGGACATGAGAAACAGAGCCACTGAGAGTGCATGGAGGACTCAAGATTGAAAATGTTTGTTCAGATCCTGACCTACCACACATAAGTCAGTTAATCCGGTGTAATAAACAAACTTGATTAAATTAGTCAAATGTAAGCAGTAGTTGATTCAAGATTTTGTCAGAGGTCTGTTTAGTTCAAAGTTCTGGCTGAGAGTCCTTACTAATGCACTGGAGATACATTTTCCATTGGAGGAGGAATTGTAAAACTGATCGTCTTACCAGCTTAGCAAAACTCTGGCCTGTAAGTGTGTGGATCTGTGCCAAGAGCCTTCTGGGACTTGGGTGGCCTTTAGCCTCCTGAAAAGCTTCAAGGGCCTCTGAGTATTTTTCCTCATTCATTTGTTCCACCCCTGAACCAAGGAACAAATTGTCTTTCTTATTAGGATCAATATTAAGATCACAGATTTACTATATTTAATTGCAGCCCACCTGAAAAATACTATGGACTAAAGAGTAATTTATTGCAGCAGAGATACTGTAAATTATATCTATATCGCTCCCTACCTAAATACTATCTTTTGTACTGCCTAGCTCTTCTACCATTGCATACATAATGTGTGAAAAGAAACATAAAAACCTGAAATGTTGACAATATGATAAAATGCTTGTTATATCTTAAGTCAGACATACTGCACCTTGGGCAATAACGGTGCAGATGTGCAAAAGATCCTTGAGGTCCTTTGCTGCCATGGCAACCATTAGCGAGGAGTCCTCTTCCATGGTCAAAGCAAGGTTTCGTATTACTGTCTGTAGATTCACAGGTGCTGAGAGCTCTTTCTAAAAGGAAATGTGAATGACAGCAGTATAGCAGTCAAAAATGCATTCTTAAACTTCTCATGGACATTTAATAATAATTAATACATTTTGAATTAAATCATTCTTATTTGCCACTTTTTTTTTTTTTTTTTTTGGCCTAATTGCTTATTTAAAGATGTGTGTCATTGTTTCTGGTACTAAAATACTTTGTCCTATTCCAGCTTTATATGCAACTTTTACTAAGCCATTCAATTTGGTTGATTTCCCTGAAAAGTGTAAGCTTTAAGCTGTCTGATATAGCAACATTGGCTCAAACATTTTTTTATTTGTCTCAGTGTGAAACATGGCAGACAGTGGAAGTTTGGAAACAGTCAAAATTTGTAAGCATCATAATGTTTATGCCTGGTGCTGTCTGTGGCACAGAAATTACACACAGTGGCATTAAGCCTTTAAGTCCTATTGTTCACAATACACATAAAATAAAATGACTCAACAAATAGTAAATTGTCACATGCATCCTTTTCATACAATGTCAAATTTCACATTTCAGTAACAATTACCTTGTTATTAGTCTGTTTCAGAAGAGCAAGAATTTTATCTAACTGACACTGCATAAGCCAAAGCATCCACTGGATCAACAGAAGTTTGTGGACATATGGCACAAAGACTGAGGTGCCAAAAGTCTGTAGAACAACCTGCCACAACATAACTGGATCAGAAGTGGGAACCTGAGATCCAACAGCATCTAAAGCTAGACAGAGAAAGAGAGAGTTCGAAAGAGCAAGGTGAAGAGTATGAACATAAAGACATTTAATATAAAATAAAACCATAATAAAACACAATCTTTGGGTTTTACCTCTTAATAAAATATGAGTGAGACTTTCTTCTATCTCACTTGAGATGGAGAAACCCAGTGAGAATAAAAACCTGTTGTATGAAACTGTCATTTCAAGCTTGAGTCGTTCAGTAGCTGCTGGTATGCCTGTGTAAACACAATGGCAATGTGTAAACACGTGTGTAAATACTTGTGACAATGTAACCACCACACATTAAGCCACCAAATGTTACAAATCACAGTACCTTGAATTTTCTGATGCAGTTTGAGGCTTTCTGAATAGCATCGTTTCTGGACATCCTGATTTGGCTCAAGGCTTCGTTCATTTTGCTAAAACAGAAATTCACCCCATGACTGTTAAATCACATTTTACCTGTTCAAACAATTAATCAAATAATATCTATTCATTTTGTTACAGTACCTTCCACCTCGAAATTATGCCGTTATTCTCCTCGCTCCATCGATCAACTAAACAGGGAGTGACAGACATGTCATAAGCTCGACACTTAATGGGTATGAAAGACATTTAATATTTACTGTACAAAACCACAGTCCATTCTGCAGGATCAGAGCACTTCCTGAGGTCTGATTCGAACTTCAACTTTCCCTCCTCTTACGTTAAACAAATGATCAGTGGTACAACGCCACCTGCTGTTTGGGCGTTGTGTCTAGAAGTTGACGTCCCGGCAGCCGAAGTCTCGCGAGAGTTTCATTCGTTGTAACTAATGTTAGGCTTAGGGTTAGGTTTAGTGGTAAGGTTACGGTTAGGGTTAGGTTTAGGGGTATGGGGTATGTATAGGGTTTCTGTAGGACTCCAAATAAACACAGTGTGAACATCGCATGCGGCTCTCGCGAGACTTCCGGTCACCGAAATAATATAACATGAAAACGGTCAACATAGTAGAATGCAGGGTCAAAAGTTAAGGGTGGCTCGGGTCACAAATGCCACTGAAAGTGACAGAAATGACCCCATCATTTGAAATGTGTTTCATAACGAAATCCTCTGTTTTTCTTTTCTTTCTTTCTTTTTTTTTTTTCATTTGTAACATCTGATAAAGGTTTAATATTCAGTTTTAGGCTTATTTATGCATTTTATCGCTTGTTGATGTTAATGAACTGCTTGAATTTAAGTATTAAACTTAAAAGGATGACTCGAAGTATATATTAAAAATGCCCCTGAGAATCAAATGCAGGGGAAATGCTGACCCGTAGTAGTAATGTTAATTTCTGACACTGAATGGTATGAAATAACTTTTTAAATATAGAAAATGTCCTACATGTAGTTTTCACCAGATAATTTAGTGATACAAAAACCTTTACATTTACATTTAAAACCTTTCCGCAAATGAACAATAACACTAGTCACTCACTGATTCAGGAGCTGTCTTTTACTAATAAAAAGGCTACATGTCTACTGTGTGCTGCAAGACAACCTTGCATTGAAGCCAAATCTAGGGTACAACAGGGCTAAAAGGCCAATCTGATACTACCACAGAACTTTCACTTTCTACTTTAAACACCTGTTTGTCAATATGCACTGCAAAGTTTTCCTGATCCATGAGATCATCAGCATTTATTATGAAGAATGTTCAAAGTGGGCTCACGTTGACTGATCCAATTGCAATGGAGATTCATTTAGAATACTTGAGATGTTATGCAATGCCAAATGTTTAAAACGGTACACCCTTTTCTGAGGTAGTTGTTTTGAATAAGCATTATTTTAATTTATTACTCAAAAAAGCATCTTGCTGTCTCAAATTTTTTTGCATTAGTTAATCCCCGCCACCTATTTTTTTTTTTTTGTTTTGTTTTGTTTTTTTTACTCACCATAATACTATTATTATTTATTTTAACACATTTCACATTATGTTTCCCCATCAATATTCAATAAAAACAAATCGATTTTTTCGTTATCGATGCATTTTGTGACCAGAAAAGAGTAAAATTTCCTTATGGTATGCATTTAGCCCCGTTTTACCCTATATGTAGCCTACATTTACACATTTTTATGCTTTGGTTTTATTATTATTATCATTATTAGGGTGGTCTGTTTGTTTGTGCCATGTTTACATATAATGATTGTTTAGAATGAATGCTAATTTATTAGAACGCGACTGTCATCTCTGGATGAATGACTGTGTTGAATCTAAATATTTCACTGCACTATCCAGTATAAGAGTTATTTGGGTCCATATGACTTCTTCCACATGACTCCGCAGTGCTATCTGTCGCCGCATAAACTAGATTCGACGTCATATTCTCTCTCTTTCCTCCCCAAGTCCTCCATCGGAGAGGAGCACAGACCGACCGCAGCAGAGGCCGTCCTAAACTTGGGAGCCAGTCGCCAAAATGGTACGATAGTTTTGTGTGGCAGTGCATCAGGCTCTATTAAAAATGACTCAATTGTTATAGTAAAACATTTTCGTACATTTTGGACTTCACCGATGCATTTCTAGTCATTTATGTAATCTTATTTTATTCTGATATCAATGACGTAATGACAACCTGCTTAGAACATTCTCGCGTTTATGTCAACCTTGAACTTGAATTGCATGCTAAACATTTAAAGACGTCTCTATGACAAAAACCGTTAGGAAAGGGAATGACGCAATGAAATGTTGGCCAAAATATATATATATATTTTTTTCATTTGAAGGGAGATCATAATGAATAAGTCACGACTTCGGTAAGTTTGTCACCTAACCGTTAACGTCGTATAAATATTAACCACTACCGCATGCGGTTAACTCAATCTTTGTTTTATAAACCGCGTTATTTTAGGGATATGGCCCAGCATAGGGCGCTCGCGCATATTGGAATATCATTACCCAGTTATAAATAGCGCGTGCACGCCCACTGTTCTTTTTATGCGCCTATTAAAGTTTCAAGCGCAGAGACTGAGCAAGCCTGAGCATGGGCTGCTGAATTCATATACAGATATAGCAGTGACAGGACCGCTGTGTTATTGTTTTGAGGGGCGAAACACCTCTCGTCAGCCAAAACAAGCTTGTCATTGGCTGGCTGAGTGCATCGCTGGTCAGCGCCTGTGCTGGAGATACTGCAGCACACAGCGGCTCCCCAGTAACTACGCACTTACCGTATGCATGCTGTACTTTAATGCACTCTTATGTGTTATGAAATATTTTTCGAGCAATGATAAAGTCGTTAAATGCTGCTTGGATTGTAAGCATCATAGCTATTATTTCCCTTTATTGAGAAGTTAAATCTACCAGTTCTGCCATTTTGCCTGCAGCATTCTTTTGTTTTGACATCACATAGTGTCTTCCATACACAAACACAATAAAATTTACTCCACAGAGAACAGTTGCCAAACTTGTCTTTGTCCCTCAGGTGAACTTCACAGTAGACCAGATTAGGGAGATTATGGACAAAAAGTCCAACATCAGGAACATGTCTGTGATCGCCCACGTGGACCATGGCAAATCTACTCTCACTGATTCCTTGGTGTGCAAGGCTGGTATTATTGCTTCTGCACGTGCAGGAGAGACCAGATTCACTGACACCAGAAAAGATGAACAGGAGAGATGTATCACCATAAAGTCAACGTAGGTATTTGTTTTAAATGTCAAAATAATTTTTTATTTTAATTTCTTATTCCTGTTTGATTTAATGAGAGATAGGGTACAATGGGGCTAAAGACACGCCTTAAGGAAAATGTGCTTTTTTTCTGGCCAAAAAGTGTATCAACATTGAAAATTATTTATTTTTAATGAATATTTTTTATTTATTAATTTATTTATTTGGATTTTTCCCCTGTTTCTCCCAATTTGGAATGCCCATTTCCCAATGTGCTTTTAAGTACTCGTCATTGTGTAGTGATTCGCCTCAGTCCGGGTGGTGGAGGGATGAATCCCAGTTGCCTCCGCGTCTGAGACCGTCAACCCATGCATCTTATCACATGGCTTGTTGAGCGTGTTGCCACCGAGACATAGCATGTGTGGAGGCTTCACGCCATCCACCGCGGCAACCACGGTCAACTCACCATGTGCCCCACCGAGAATGAACCACATTATAGCGACCACGAGGAGTTTACCCCATGTGACTCTACCCTCCCTAGCAACCGGGCCAATTTGGTTGCTTAGGAGACCTGGCTGGAGTCACTCAGCACGCTGTGGGAACTAGCGAACTCCAGGGGTGATAGCCAGCGTCTTTACCACTGAGCTACCCAGACCCCGCATTTTTAATGAATATTGATGGAAAAACATAATTGAAAAAGCAAGATGCTTTTTTTTTTTTATTTTTTATTTTTATTTTTTATTTTTTTTTGAGTAACAAATTAAGAATATAGCTGCAAGCAGCGATGAAGGGCCCAAGCACAACTGGTCCATTTCCACCGAGTGGTTTTTGGAAAACAATGCAAGGTGGACATGCATTTGGCATTTGACATTATTCTAAACAGTTTTGAAGCAATTTGAGTAAATATAAGAGGACTATTTTAAAGTCTGTTGTGAGAGCCACACTTCCTGCTGCCAAGTGGTGGTGCTATGACTGTGATCCATAATAGCCGCATTAATGTTCTCAGCCCTCATTACCAAACATACAGCTGAATTTTCATCAAAATCACACAATGCACACAGAAGATATAAGGCTCTTCCTGTTTTCCGTTTTCCACCATAAATGTATTACCGTTCAAAATATCAAAAATCCATTCGCAATTTAGCATCTAAAATGTCTTGGCATGATGTTGCACAAATTTGGTGCCAGTCACATGAATCCCCTAGGAGGAGCATTTAAAAGTTTAGAGTATGCGATTTTCAGAAAATCCAAAATGGCCGACTTCCTGTTGGGTGGAGCTGTTGACTATATTTTTGAAAGTTGTCCGGTTTAATGAGAACAATATATGAACCAAGTTTGGTGACTGTAGGTGAAACTGACCCCACCACTTTAGTCAAAAGGTGACGCTACAGAGCCCCCCCTACACGCCCATACAGTAACTTTTGCCCATACAAAATGACCAAGAACTCTGATGTATGTGCCGAATGTCATGAAAATGTAAGCATGCCAAGTGCCTCAAAACACCCAATATATGAAGAAAGGAATAATAATATTTAATGTGTTTCCATGGCAACAGTATTTAAGATATCAAATATCCCTTTACAATTTACATCAGCAGTGTCTTGACATTATTCTAAAGAATTTTGAAGCTTTTGCCCAGCCCTAATGGCCAACGATTCTGATGTGTGTGCAAAGTTTCATGAAATTTTAAGCATGCCAAGTGCCTCAAAAACACCCAAATATAGGAACAAAGGAATAATAACAAATATAGCTGCAAGCAGCGATGACGGGCCCAAACACCATGGGTCCTTTTCCACTCGGTGGCTTTTGGAAAACAATGCATGATGGACACAGCAACAACTCAACATTAATGTAAACTTTGACCCTAATCATACAATGAGTAATAGATATATGCCACCATTCGAGTTCACTCTCCGTCTCTGTAGTGGATGTAACCCAATCCTTCTGACGGGTGAATATCCGTAAAGCCACGGGTCCAGACGGCATTCCGGGCCACATCATCAGAGCGTGCGTGAACCAACTGGCTGGTGTTTTTACAGAAATTTTCATCCTTTCCCTCTCCTTGTTTGTGGTCCCCACATGCTTTAAAACGTCCACCATTGTGCCTGTACCAAAGCAATCCAAAATCACTTGCTTAAATGATTGGCATCCTGTTGCGCTCATCCCCATCATCAGCAAATGCTTTGAGAGGCTAATCAGAGATTACATCTGCTCTGTGCTGCCTGCCTCACTGGACTCACTGCAGTTTGCTTACCGCAACAACCGCTCCACTGATGATGCTATTGCATCTACACTACACACTGCTCCTACCTGGAAAAAAGGAACACATATGTGAGAATGCTGTTTGTAGACTACAGCTGAGCATTCAACACCATAGTGCCCTCCAAGCTTGATGTGAAACTCTTGGCTTTGGGCTTAAACAGCTCGCTGTGCAGCTGGATCCTGGACTTCCTGTCAGGTAGACGCCAGGTGGTTAGAATGGGCAGCAACATCTCCTCATCACTGACCCTCAACACTGGAGCCCCATAGGGCTGTATTCTCAGCCCATTCCTGTATTCCCTGTACACACATGAATGTGTGGCAACACACAGCTCCAATGCCATCATTAAGTTTGCTGATGATACGACGGTGGTAGGTCTGATCACTGACAATGATGAAACAGCCTACAGAGAGGATGTGCACACTCTGACACGCTGGTGTCAGGAGCACAACCTCTCCCTCAATGTCAGTAAGACCAAGGAGCTTGTGGCGGACTTCAGGAGAAAATACAGAGAACACAACCCCATCACCATCAATGGAGCACCAGTGGAGAGAGTCAGCAGCTTCAAGTTCCACAGTGTCCACATCACTGAGGAACTCACATTGTCCGTCCACACTGAGGCCATTGTGAAGAAGGCTCACCAGCACCTCTTCTTCCTGAGACGGCTGAGGAAGTTTGGAATGAACCGCCACATCCTCACACGGTTCTACACCAGCACTGTAGAGAGCATCCTGACTGGCTGCATCACCGCCTGGTACGGCAACAGCACTACCCTCAACCGCAAAGCCCTGCAAAGGGTGGTGCAAACTGCCAGACACATCATCGGAGGTGAGCTTCCCTCCCTCCAGGACATATACACCAGGCAGTGTGTGAAAAAAGCTCGGAGGATTATCAGAGACTCCAGCCACCCAAGCCATGGGCTGTTCTCACTGCTACCATCAGACAGGCGGTATCGCAGCATCAGGACCCGCACCAACCGACTCCATGACAGCTTCTTCCCCCAAGCAATCAGACTTTTGAACTCTTGATCTCTCACGATCAATATACATCAGCACTGCACTTTAATAATCTCACACTGGACTGTCATAAATTATATTCTTTCTTAACAACACACTGGCAACTGACTATCAACTGACAGCCTAAATGTCAATACAGCACAATACTGTATATTTTATATATACTATTTTTTATTGTATACTGTGTATTCTATATTGTGTGTATGTGCATTCTATATTGTGTGTATTGCATACTGTACATTGTATATTATTATTTGTATATTGTTTTGTGTATAATTATGTGTATATTAGATATGTAAATTGTGTTGTGTAAATCTGATGCTTATTGTAAATTGGTATATGTCTCATCACTGTCATGACTGCTATGTTGCTCGGAACTGCACCCAAGACTTTCACCCACTGTTGCACTTGTGTATATGAGTGACAATAAAGTGATTTGATTTGATTTGATTTTTTCTCTGTTCACTGTCAAAATAAATGAAGTACATTAACTTTGAGTCTGCATTCGTTATTCATATGCACAACTGTTTAAATAGCCTCTAAATTAATGATGGGCAAATGAGGACATAAATTAGGTTAGAATACTGCATGTCCGCCCATAGAATAATTATTAAAAGCAAAAATTGCCAACTGGTTACCAACAAACAACTATTGATCCATGACGTTGCCACAACGTCGTCATGACGGACTGGCACCGTTGAAGTTACGTTGTGGTAACGAATCCAGGAATTTCACTTTTTCGGTTGTCACAATGTAATCAGTTACATTGCCACGATGAAAGATTGGTCATCAAATTACAGTGCATTTAGGAAATAGCCACGTGATTTGGCTAGCTGGTATAACAAAATGACTGAATTTGCTGCGGCCTTTCTCAAATTTTGCAATGCAACTTGCTGCATTTTTTGGGGATCGTAACAGCTGATCCACTACGAGAAGTGAGAATTGTCCGACTTGACAGCTCTTATTTCATTCCTCCCCAGACTGCACCAGCCTGCTCTCATCTACTTTCAAGCAAGGGCGTTTGACATCTCAAACAAGCCTAACATGAGGTCCACTGATGAAAATAGACTCAACCATTTTATCCAAAACATAAAAAACTGGGTAACTGAGGAAAAAACCCCGACTGATCCTCCATTTTTATGTTATCATGTAAACAAAAATGTCTAATTTAAATAAAATATCAATACTTATAAATTTTTATGCTATCAAAATTGATCGCTGTGTCCGAAATCGTTCACTCATTCACTATTTTCTATATGGTGAATGGCAGTGAGTGAACAAAATGAGTGAGTGAATTCGACGCTGATGTATACACCGAGCATCGGAGCTTGGGGCTGTCGCAGAAATGTCACATATGAACTTTTAAATTCTTGGGTCTGGTTGCATAAAGCACCTTAAGTGTAATTTTCCCTTAAGAACGCCCTAAAGTTTCCCTTAAATTTAAAGGAGTTGCAGAAAATAACCATACAGTGTTATTTAAAGGGTTTATAAGTAAAACGTCATAATCCCTTTCGGTTTCCCTTAAGTATTTATTTTTTACTTAAGAATGCCCTTAAAACATGTTACGTGTTGCATAAAGCCCCTTAAGTGCCATTTTCTAAGTAAACCTTAAGGTTGGAAAGTTAAAGGGTTTAAAAAAACAAGATGGCTTAGTTTATAGAACAAATTGAAGAGTACAGTAGGTAAAGGCAATTTATTTCACGATAGAAAAACTATTGCAGGAGTACATATTTGACGTCACATAATATGAGAAATCGCCATCAAGCTGGAGGGCGATCTAATAGGAACACACACACAGAAATGTGCTTAATATTTTCTGCTCTCTGCATCTTTATTAATTGTTTAAATGGATGCATTAAATCATGACGCAAGTTCATTTGTGATATATCGCGAATATGTATATAGGCTATATATCTTTCAGTCTTACTGACCACCACTAATTTTCGCAATTTAAATCAGTTGCAATCAGTTCTCTGCACAGTTATAC
This sequence comes from Myxocyprinus asiaticus, assembly GCF_019703515.2. Lineage (NCBI taxonomy): Eukaryota > Metazoa > Chordata > Actinopteri > Cypriniformes > Catostomidae > Myxocyprinus > Myxocyprinus asiaticus. Next base: position 29,245,917 of record NC_059347.1, read on the forward strand.
AAGCATCTAAATGTCTTGCACCACCGTCCACCCCTTACCTGACACAGTCATTACAATTCAAAGGTGTCTTTCTCAAGAGGGCTCTTACTGGCTGTAAAAGCAGAATACTTTATTAATTTTTCTGCATGCAAAATTCAGGATGTTTTTTTCTTACTCAAAAAAGTGTTTGAATCTATTCATTTCCAGTATTGTACATCATACAAATGGAAATCTGCTTGTGTTTCCTCCAGAAATTAGTTTAAAAAAAAAAATATTTATGCTGTAATCACAAACGACTGAGTTGTCGAGTGACAACGCTCCCCTCGTGCATTTATTTGCCGCTTCAGGTCGGACAATAAAACAATGCCACTCAACCTAAAATTTGGAACAGAAAGGGCTTTGGGTTTCTTGTATTTTTACATTTCATTTCATATTTTTATTATTTTTTTATTTATATAAAAAGTAAAACGTTTGTGCAGTACATTTTCATTACAATAAACTTAAACTTCTATAGCTTTTTTTATTTCACTTTAAAAACTGCTATGGCAACCGTATTTAAGATTTAAAATATCCCTTTACAATTTTACATCAGCAGTGTCTCATTATTCTAAAGAATTTTGAAGCAATTCACGTAAACACAAGAGGACTATTTCAAAGTTGGATAAAATTACCTTACTTCCTGCTGCCAGTTGGTGGCACTATGACTGTGACCCATAATAGCATCATTACAGTGATCAGCCCCCATTACCAAACATACAGCTGAATTTTCATCAAAATCATACCATGCACACAGAAGATATAAGGATCTTGCTGTTTCACATTTTTGCCCTTAATTTATTGTCGCCATGGCAACACCGTTCGATATATCAAAAATCTGATCGCAATTTAGCATCTTCAATGTCTTAGCATAATGTTGCCTAAATTTGGTGACAGTCACATGATTCCCCCATGACTGTAATTTCGAAAGTTGTCCGGCTTGATGAGAACAATATATGTAGCAAATTTGGTGACCGTAGAAGAAACTGACCCCACCACTTTTGTCAAAAGGTGGCGCTACAGAGCTCCCCAGCCACGCCCATGTGTTAACTTTTGCCCAGGCCTAATGGCCGACAACTCTGATGTGTGTGCAAAATATCATGAACATTTAAGCATGCCAAGTACCTCAAAAACATGTGAATATACATAAAAAGGAATAATGACATTTAATGCATTGCCATGGCAACACTATTTAAAATATCAATAATCCCTTCAGAATTTTAAATCTACACTGTCTTGACATTATTCTAAAAAAATTTGAAGCAATTTAGGAAAACATAAGAGGGATATTTCAAAGTCTGTTAAACGTGCCACACTTCCTTCCGCCAGTTGGTGGCGCTACGACCGTTACCCAAAATAGCCACATTAATGTGATCAGCCCACAAGGCAAAACATTTGGCTCAATTTTGATGTAAATCACACGATGCACGCAGAAGATATAAGACACTTCCTTTTCCCATTTATTTATGTTAGTTTATTGCGTCGCCATGGCAACACCATTCGAGATATCAAAAATAATTTTGCAATTTAGCATCATCAATGTCTTGGCATGATGTTGCCCACATTTGGTACCTGTAACATGAAATCCGTAGGAGGAGAATTTCAAATTCAAGAGCATGCATTTTTCAAACAATCCAAAATGACCCACTTCCTGTTGAGTGGAGCTTATGACTGTCAGTGTGAAAGTTGTCCAGCTTGATGAGATCTATATGTGTACAAAGTTTGGTGACTGTAGCTCAAAAGGGATGTGCTTCAGAGTCCCCCGAACATGCCCATCTTCTAGGTGGCACTACAGAGTCCCCCCTGCAACTTTGCCCAGCCCTAATGGCCGATGACTCTGATGTGTGTGCAAACTTTCAAGAGTTTTCACGCATTTTAAGTACCCCAAAAGTACCGAAAACCTTGAAAAGAAGAAGAGGAATCCTTAGAAGAACAATAGGGTCTCTGCACTTTCAGTGCTTGGGCCCTAATAATCCTTAGAAGAACATCAGTGTCTCTGCACTTTCAGTGCTTTGGCCCTAATAATAATAATCCTTAGAAGAACAATAGTGCCTCTGCACTTTCATTGCTTGGGCCCTATTCCTGTTAATTTAAATCACATTTGACATTTTATAACTTAAGTATTCTAAAGACAAATGAATCTCCATTTTGATTGGATCAGTCAATGCGAGCAATAATTTCTGGTATTCTCATTAGCTACATAAATTTGCAACATTTAAATAAAATGTTAAATATTAGATCAAACTACCTCAATTTATAGACATTACACGTAATGATCTCATAAATCAGGACAATTTTGCAGTGCATAGTGACAAACAGGTGTTTAGAAAAGTTGTATATTGTATATAGTTGTGTGGTATTATTTGTTGATTTTTTGTGTTTTGGGAGAAAATTAAATCAAATAGGCATAGACATGTATGTACAGACTGAATTTGTCAGCAGGGTATAGAATTTTAAAGTTACAGATTCTTATACAGATTTAGATTTTACTAAGGGGATAGTTTGTATATATACCAGCCAATTTACCAGCATGGCTTGAAATATATTTTCCCCCTACAGAGCCATCTCTCTATATTATGAGCTCCAAGAAAATGACTTAGCCTTTATCAAGCAGTGCAAGGATGGTTCTGGCTTCCTCATAAACCTGATTGACTCACCAGGACACGTTGACTTCTCCTCTGAGGTGACGGCAGCTCTTAGAGTTACAGATGGTGCCCTTGTAGTGGTAGACTGTGTATCAGGTAGGGCAACATTTGCATGGCACATTAACCTTAATAGGTACCTAATTTTTTTCAGAATTTCACATTCACAATGCTTTTTATCTAAATAAAGCATTATATACATTCACAGTCATGTATAATTAGATTTTGAAGGCAATATTTATAATCATGCAAACATAAGCGCCCACCAGACTATTTGTTGTAGCAAATAACCAAACCTGTGGGAAAAGATGTTCTAAATTTGCTTCGTTCCACAGGTGTGTGTGTGCAGACTGAAACTGTCTTGAGACAAGCCATTGCAGAGCGTATCAAGCCTGTCTTGATGATGAACAAGATGGACCGTGCTCTCCTTGAGCTGCAGCTGGAACCCGATGAGCTTTACCAAACTTTCCAGCGGATTGTGGAGAATGTGAATGTCATCATCTCAACCTACGGTGAAGGAGAGCATGGACCAATGGGAAACATTATGGTAGATCACTCATGCTGGAATCTGAATTTTAATAGGAAAACAAGAAATTTCGATAACACTTTCCAGTAAGGTTCCATTTGTTAACATTAGTTAATGCATTAGGGATTATGAACTAACAATGAACAAGGTATTTTTTTTACTGCATTTAGTAATCTTGGTTTTTGTTAGAAAAATACAATTGTTCATTTTTAGCTCATGTTAGTTAATAATGCATTAAACAATGAATAACATATATACATTTTCATTTTAAAAATGTACACTATATGTTGAAATTAACATTAACCAAGATTAATAAATGCTTTAAAAGTATTTTTCATTGTTAATGAAACCTTTTTGTAAAGTGTTACTGAAATATCTTCATTTTTCACAGTTTTGACAGAAAAGTGAACAGAGGAGAGCATTTGTTTTATTTATCTGTTTCTCTCTCCTTTAGGTGGATCCTGTGGTTGGGACTGTGGGATTTGGTTCAGGCCTCCATGGCTGGGCTTTTACTCTGAAGCAGTTTGCTGAGATGTATGTTGCCAAGTTTGCTGCTAAAGGAGATAAGAAGAAAGCAGACCTCTCTCCAGCAGAACGTGCCAGGAAAGTGGAAGAGATGATGAAAAAGCTTTGGGGAGATAAGTAAGCATCTTGTATTGTAAAGAAGAACATTGGAACACAATGACAGTATGAATTACTCATGTGATATCTCTTCATCTATCTGTGTGTATGTATACTCCTTTTAATTCAAGGCCTTCTTCTCCAGGTACTTTGATCCTTCCTGTGGAAAATTCAGCAAATCAGCAACAAATGCAGATGGCAATAAGTTGCCTCGTACTTTCTCCCAACTTGTCTTGGATCCAATCTTTAAAGTGTGCCTTTAAATCAATCCCTTCTTGTCAATATCTGGTTCATCTTTCAGTAGCAACCTTGAAAATGTATCTCCAACTTGAACTCTTTACACAGGTTTTTGATGCCATAATGAATTTCAAAAAAGAAGAGACCCAGAAATTGATTGACAAACTTGAAGTAAAGCTTGATGTGGAGGACAAAGAAAAAGAAGGAAAACCTCTTCTTAAGGTAAAAGTAATGATATAGATCAGGGCTTGGGGCCAAGTTTATATTTATATATTATATATACTGTTTATATATATATATACACACACACACACACACACACACACAGAACATATAATTTATAAATATGTATATATATATTATTTAACTTTGTTTAAATAACTTTTAAGATTATTTATAAAAATTATTAATTATCTTTAAAAAAAAAAGTATCATATATTATCATATTTTATCAACTTTGTACACAAAATATTTCGACATGACTGAGAGCAACTTGCAGAAAATCACATATTCATTCAGCCCCTCCGAGTAATTCACTGAAGGATTCGTCAAACTGATTCTAAACGAGAACTCATGAGCTGGTGAATCACTGTTTTAAAAGTAACGGCTCATTAGAGTCATTTAGTCATGAATCGGACTAAACCAGTCACCGTGTTTGTTGTTGAGTACAGCCAATGAACACAACGCAATAGAAAGGCGCGCTGTTTTGGTGTTATTTCACGGTGCATGCTTTTTTATGTCATCACATTCAATTCAGACTGCAATCTCATAACTTGGGTAAAATATAATTTCTTTAGTGATGCTGGTAGTGCAGCGGTGGAGCAAAGGAACATTGGAGTAGGAAAATTGAAAGATGCTGTTTTCATAGCTAACACTGGGGTAAAAATATACAAAATGTGAATGCCCAATTTCACCAGCCACTTTGATTTTCTTTTACCAGCTCCTTTGGTTATTCATAAAGGTATATAAAACACCACTTCTGAAGCTGTAGTGAATGACAATTCATTAATGTCGCTGCATGTCATTTGCTTTGTATGGTTATGTATTCAGCCACAAATGTTTGGAATTAAGCAATGTTGCATTCACAAAGCGTTTAAACGTGAACTGCTCTGTGGAAATCAAGCGAAATAAACTTAGAGCACCTCCTGAGATGGTCTGAAATAATTTGCAGCATTCTCATGGACGACACTGTTCTTGCAGTTGCAAACTATTTTCAGATGATGATTGAAACAGCAGAAGCAGTGAGCACCCTGCAAGCGTGTGTTCCATGAGAAGCGCTGTGCTAAAGGGCAGCAGAGTGCCTCTGAATACACAGCGAATCAACAGCTTTTCTTTCGTCTGTTCTTCAGAATATAATCATGTGTGTCTCTTCAAGCACCCACAGGCTGTATGTTTGACACCCCTGATATAGATGTTTCACCAAGAACAAAGTTAATTTTCATTGAATAATTAATGAAAGTCCATACTGGTCTAATTAATGCATGGTTGTACCATGTTTCCAGGCTGTGATGCGCCGCTGGTTACCTGCAGGTGAAGCTTTACTCCAGATGATTACCATCCATCTTCCCTCTCCCGTCACAGCCCAGAAGTACCGCTGTGAACTGCTGTATGAGGGTCCTGGTGATGATGAAGCTGCCATGGGTTAGTCACAACATTATGACAGGTTTCACACTTCAAGGAGATTTACCTTGTTGGCAAACTTTGTCAGCTTCCTCCTTTGACTTTCCAGGGATCAAGAACTGTGATCCTAAAGCTCCTCTCATGATGTACATCTCCAAGATGGTGCCAACAACTGACAAGGGTAGATTCTATGCCTTTGGTCGTGTCTTCTCTGGTGTTGTTGCTACTGGGCAGAAGGTGCGCATCATGGGCCCGAACTTCACACCAGGAAAGAAAGAGGACTTGTACTTAAAGCCAATCCAAAGGTTTGCTGCCATCGGTTACACACATAATGCTTCCTCATCGATCCTCAGAGATTTGATTATATGATCATTACTCATGTCCTCCTCAGAACTATCCTGATGATGGGTCGCTATGTAGAGCCCATTGAAGATGTTCCATGTGGGAACATTGTTGGTTTGGTTGGGGTCGATCAGTTCCTGGTTAAGACCGGCACCATCACCACCTTTGAAAATGCTCACAACATGCGTGTTATGAAGTTCAGCGTTAGTCCTGTGGTGAGAGTTGCTGTGGAAGCCAAGAACCCAGCTGATCTGCCAAAGTTGGTGGAGGGCCTCAAACGTCTAGCCAAGTCTGATCCTATGGTTCAGGTGAGCATCTTGTATAGGTTAACCCATTGTTGCGGTACAAACAAAATAAAAGATCAAAAGCTGCATAAATCTGGCTCACTCAAATTACTTATAACATAAAATTCATACACTAGATCTTTAATCTTCCTGAAAACAGAGATATGCATTTCTTTTCTAATACTTCAAAGAGTGTGTTCATGATGAATTTGTCATCTGCATTTTGCCAGTGTATCATTGAAGAGTCTGGCGAGCACATAGTGGCGGGTGCTGGAGAGCTCCATCTGGAAATTTGCTTGAAAGACCTTGAGGAAGATCATGCTTGCATCCCTCTGAAGGTAACACTTCGATGACTCATCACTGATGAGCATGCAGATATTTTTTATCGTGTTCTTACTTTCTTTTTTGCTAACAGCTTCGGCTCTTTTTTTTTTTTTTTTTCCAGAAATCAGACCCAGTTGTGTCATATCGTGAAACAGTGAGTGATGAATCAGACCAGGTTTGCTTGTCCAAGTCTCCCAACAAGCACAATCGTCTGTACATGAAGGCTCGGCCTTTCCCAGATGGCTTGGCTGAGGACATTGATAAGGGTGATGTAACCTCTCGGCAAGAGCTCAAACAGAGAGCTCGCTACCTGGCTGAAAAATACGAATGGGAGGTTGCAGAGGCCCGTAAGATATGGTGCTTTGGACCAGATGGCACAGGACCCAACATCCTTGTGGATATCACAAAGGGAGTTCAATATTTGAATGAGATAAAGGACAGTGTAGTGGCTGGTTTCCAGTGGGCAACTAAAGAAGTGAGTAAAGACTGACATACACCGATCAGCCACAACATTAAAACCACCTGCCTAATATTGTGTAGGTCCCCTTCGTGCCACCAAAACAGTGGCAATCCACATCTCAGAATAGCATTCTGAGATGCTAATCTTCTCACCACAATTGTACAGTACGGTTATCTGAGTTACCATAGACTGTCTGTTCGATCCAGTATGGCCATTCTGTTGACCTCTCTCATCAACAAGACATTTCCATCAGCAGAACTGCCACTCACTGGATGTTTTTTGTTTTTGGCACCATTCAGAGTAAATTCTAGAGACTGTTGTGTGTGAAAATTCCAGGAGATCAGCAGTAACAGAAATACTCAAACCAGCCCCTCTGGCACCAACAATCATCCATGCGATTATCTAATCAGCCAATCATGTGGCAGCAGTGCAGCGCATAAAATCAGATACGGGTCAGGAGCTTCAGTTAATATTCACATCTACCATCAGAATGGGGGAAAAATGTGATCTCAGTGATTTGGACCGTGGCATGATTGTTTGAGTATTTCTGTAACTGCTGATCTCCTGGGATTTTCATGCACAACAGTCTCTAGAGTTTACTCCGAATGGTGCCGAAATCAAAAAACATCCAGTGAGCGGCAGTTCTGTGGATGGAAAAACCTTGTTGATGAGAGAGGTCAACAGAAAATGACCAGACTGGTTCGAACTGACAAGGTCTACGGTAACTCAGATAACCGCTCAGTACAATTATGGTAAGAATAGCATCTCAGAATGCTATTCTGAGATGCGGGTTGGTGCAGTTTTGGTGGCACGAGGGGGACCTACACAATATTAAGCAGTTGGTTTTAATGTTGTGGCTGATTGGTGAATATACTGTAATATATTCTTCAACATTGCTACATAGTTCAGTTTAGATCACGACCAAATTAAGATTTTTCATAATGAGATTTTTAAGAGACTCTTTTGCGTTACATTACTAGGGTGCTCTCTGTGAAGAGAATATGCGAGCAACCAGATTTGACATTCATGATGTCACCCTTCATGCCGATGCCATCCACAGAGGTGGTGGTCAGATCATTCCTACAGCCCGTAGGGTTCTGTATGCTTCTGTGCTCACCGCTCAGCCAAGACTCATGGAGCCCATTTACCTGGTTGAAATTCAGGTACATATGGTGGATTCGTTTTAATAGAAATGAGAGAATACAATCTAAATCTGGACGACACTAAAATATGAGCTTTTTCCCTCCAGTGCCCAGAGCAGGTTGTTGGTGGCATCTACGGTGTGCTGAACAGAAAAAGAGGCCATGTCTTTGAGGAGTCCCAAGTGGCAGGGACACCTATATTTGTTGTGAAGGCATACCTGCCTGTAAATGAATCATTTGGTGAGACTCTTTCAGACTTGAAGCAACTTGGTATCTTTTTCATGTTTGTTCAAAATGATAGCAGTAGGGCATCAAAGGTTTATCATTTTTGTCTCCAATAATTAATACGTTGGTAAATTAAAAACAAAGTTGTTATTGCAGTGTAATAACAGAAAAGTAGAATTAAAACATTATTAATCTTATGCTTTCATTTGATTGTTTTGCATTTGTTTCTGTACAGGTTTCACAGCAGACCTGCGGTCTAACACAGGTGGACAGGCCTTCCCTCAGTGCGTGTTTGACCACTGGCAGATTTTGCCAGGTGACCCCTATGATATAAACAGCAAACCTAGCCTGGTTGTTGCAGAGACCCGTAAGCGTAAAGGTCTGAAGGAGGGCATTCCAGCATTGGACAACTTCCTGGACAAACTATAAATTGCTATGGATTGTCCAGATTGTGACTGAAGCTATTCATCTTACAATGTTAAATAACACAGTCATGATTCTGAAGTGTATGGAATAATGTTTACACTGAAAATCTTATCTTATTTGAAATGTTAAAAGCTGTACAATCTTGCAGCAAATAAAATTTTAGCACACTCAACTTGTGTTGATTTATCCAGATACATGATTCAGAAAATACAGCCAATACAGTGAAACACCACAAAAGTATGAACTTAATCGTTAAACATAAAAATATATAATTCCAACCGAACATTTAATAATTATAGAATCACTGTGGATTCATTTATATGACTTCAGATGTGGATGCCCATGCTCCTAACTTTGCCATCCATCAATGAAGAGCTGCATTCATTATAAAACTCAGCCCCTCACTGGGAGGTACAACAATTAGCATATTATTTTTATCAATAAAATTGACTTCCAAGACCCAAAATAGTCCATACAATGTATGTAACAGGAAAACAGCTACATGTGAAAAAGAAATAAACAACCATCCATTCACATGCCTTCAAACTTTCTCAAAATTACATGGCTCCAATCCAGTAAGACTATATGTGAGATGAATTCAAACTGCTACTTATGTCTATAAAGTAAATAACCATTAGCAATAAAAGACCTCCAAAAGAACGAAATAAGGAAGATTTGTGTATTGTGTTGATCCTATGTGACATCCTGTATACAAACTTTGAGGCATAATTGTTTATAGTACATTGAATGGCTTCATTTTCATTTGACCTATTGCTGCATGTCTTATGAGCGGAACAAGAACCATTAAAATTATACAGTTTTAAAGCAGGTCATGTTGCAGTTTTTGAGGCAAATATGTTAAATTTCTTTAAGATAACAAAAACATGGGGTAGAGGGGACAAACAAACTACTTCCACATAAAATTACAGATTCAAAATTGATTTACTGCATCAGCAATCAGGAATCCGATTACCTTTGATAAAATAATTAAATCACAATTTAAAACCACAATCTTAAAAAACAGACAAAACTGTTGCAATCTGACATTTGTCTTGATATCAGACGAGTAAACATTTTACAATATACAACAAAGAGTTTTTATTGCTGCAACTGAAGTCTGAAATTGTAACAAAAATATTAATAATTGCACTGCTGAAATTGTTAAGGACAACAATTTGAGCTGCCGCTGAAATTCCTTTTTCGTTTCAACCGCAGAACCGCTGACGGTTTGATGTGTCTGACATTTTCAGTCCACTCGTTTTTCAGTCTGTTTTGCTCTGCTCCTCAAATCAAAAAGCTAATGGATGAGTAATTAAGTGTAACTTAAGTTACCCTAATTTGAAGAAAAAATAGCTCGAGTCAGTGGTGCATTTGCTGACCAAGCCACAAGATCTTGCTTCATTGCAGTCCTCCTAGTTCCTTGTCAAAATACGATTCTTGAATTCCATAGTCCATCACATTTTTCTTTTAGCTTAGCTAATTTGATTCGTCGTTGGTTTAGTGACTGGCGTAATTCTGGCCAACAAAGATGAACCATGATTCAGTCTAGTGAGATAATGTCTGAGAGGCCTGAAGATCCTCCAGTGATGACACCTGTCTCGTGACTAGAGCTGCTGCTATGGGTTCCCGTCTCTATTGTATACTGAGCTGATGAGGATACAAGGCCAGTGCTGGTGGTGGCACTCTGAAGACTGCTAGAGAGGTTGTCTAAAAATATGGGGGCTCTGTAATGCTGCTGAAAAAACAAGCAAGCAAACTAGCGATAATCTTTCAGAAACAAAGTCTGTGCACACCCAGTATGACAGAAAACAGCTGAATATCAGACCATTAAAAATACCAATGAAATCTCATTATAAGAAAGAATATTTTACACATACCTGTGGGTCCCCTTGAATCAGCGAAAATAAATCAAGACCTTTGGGAAACACACATGGAGTATGAGAAACTTCTGAAACTTGAGAATTAATGAAAGCATATTTGATTGGATGACAGATCAGATAAGAACATACTTTGCATATCTGTGGGAATAGTGGATAAGGTTGAATGGTGGAATGGAACAGAGTAGTCTGCTATGGAGGAGGTCAGGTATGAGGTGTCCAGCGCCTGGACATTTGGCACTCGAACAGTTGATGGCTGATAAGTCAAAACCCTAATAGAGAAAAAGGAAAAAAATAAAATCACAAACCATGTTGCTATGCTGTTGCCATATAAAGTATCATGTGGAAGTGTAGGATCCACTGCAATCAAACTTTTGATGGATTTTGAGAAACATTTTGGATTACTTTATTCAGAATAAAAATGTACAACTGATGTTTAATGTGTGGTTCAAAGTTCAGCGTCTGTGGTCACAAAATGGCAAATCAGTCTGCCAGATTTTGTAGTAAATCAGTGAGCACCAACCCTTTGCTGTGCATCTCCTCAGCTTTTGACATGTAGACACAGCGCTTTTTCAGAGGTGGATCACACTCCTCGTCATCATCAGACGAGCTCTCTAGCGTCAGATCGATCACGTCTGCTTTTTTTGTACTGCTGGGTTCTGGGAGTGGCACCATGGCACTCTGTCGCACTGGGACAGCACCTGACGGGTCACAGCAAGACATCATTTGGTGGGGTTAGTAATCATTTTTCAACATGGAAATCATATTTACATCCAACTTAAACAAGATATAAGTTAATCCAATCTAATTCATGTTATTCAATGTTTTCTTCTGAATTGAAATTAACATATAAATCACTTACAATCAATTTTTGGGATACATGAAGATGACACTTTCAAAGCCTCCTTCTTTGGTCTCATTGGACACCATGTCCCATCCTCTTGAAATTTGATTTCATCTACATCTGTGCAGTCATTGAGTATTTCCATGAAAAGCCTGAGTAGAGAGAGCCTTGTTTACTATGTGTAACACACTGCCTATAAAGTAAAAATACATTCAAGATTTCACCACGGTTTAAGGAATATTCTGGGTTCTATTGAAGTTAAGCTCAATCGACAGCATCTGTGGCATAATATTGATTACTACAAAAATTTATTTTGCCTTGCCCCTCCTTTTCTTTAAAAAAATAAATAAAAATAATCTGTGTTCCAGTGAGGCACTTACAATTAAAGTCCGTCCGTAAATGTTAAAATACTCACTTTTCAAAAGTATAGCCACAAGACAACAATATGCATGTACACATGATTTTAGTGTGATAAAACCACTTATCTTTTCTGTGGAAAGATGTAGCCAATTTTACAACTTTGTTGCCATAACGATGTAATATCAACAAACCCTAAAACCGCCTGTAAAAATAACAATTTAAAGAACTTTACAGCTCAAATATTACACAAGTTTTAACAGAAGAATAAATGTTTATAAAATTAAGCTTCACATTTCTGCCTATAAACCCTCCAAAAATTGGCCACATTCACTTCCATTATAAATGCCCCACTGTAACCGCGATGTTTGCTTTATTTAAAGAAAAGGAATAACGAGTCGAAATAAATTGTGGATTGAGCTTAACTTGTATTGAACCTGAAATATTTCTTTAGAGTGGCCAGAGTGTTTCTAACCACCTCTGCCATAGCAGAAACAGTCTCACCCATCTATGATCAGACTCTCGTATGTGGCCTTTTTGTCACAGACGGGACAGATCCAGGTGGGCTTCTTCTCATTCATTTGCAGGTAGAGAGCAGCATCAAAGCACTGCAGGTGAGAACAGGTGACAGCTCGGCAGGGTACTGTAAGGCGCATCTTACCAAGCTATGCCGAGGAGAATACACAAAAGTTTAGTCACACAAAACTCAAATTTGTGTCATGCTACAACATCAACACACACAAAAAAAAAGTAAAAAAATAAATAAAAAAGTAAAAAATCTTTTGATGCAGTAACTTACAGGGCACATAAGTGAGACTCGTAAACTGGTTGTAGCAATTTCGCTGTCAGGGTCTGCTGTGAGTTTTTCTTTAACTGTTGTGAAAGGAAAGAGGGGGTGGATTCAGCTAATTATTCTAATAATTCTGCCCATTAACGTTATCTAAAAACATAGAGAAGGTAATTTTGCAAGAAAGACAATGGCCAAATATAAAATGGCACCAGAGAATTTTCAGTACAACGATGGCTGATCAGGTTTAAATTGAAGATTAAAATACAAAGGTTTTTTTTTTTAAGGGGAAAGTGGTAAATGATGCCTTACTTAATGCTCTGGAGTGGTCAGGGTTTCTGATCCCCTTCATTCTTAATCTCTGCAGTAACAGTGGGGAGGTCAGCTGCCTTACCAAGTAAACAGACATGGAGTATGTCTGCAGAAAACGAGGGGGGAAATACATACAAATCTTTAGTATATAAAGCAATACAAGTAAATAATACCTGACATATAAGCTAGAACGCTGAAGCTGATATTGCTAGGTGTGGAAAATAACATGGTTAAAACAGTAGGCGCAGTTGCATAAGTTAACTTACTTTTCCTATTTCAGGTGCCCATGTGACTGATATCTGATTTGGTACAGCGGATGACAACCTAACCAGAGAAGTGATGTTCAGTGGTCTGCCTGGTCTTTTTTGCTCCACACCATTTTTAGGAGGTGGTGCATAGCCCTGCGACATATCAACAATTATATACAGTATGTGTAGTGTAAAACTTACAGCAGGACTACACATCTAACATCTTGCTATTCAAACTAACAATATCTGTTACACACATGCAATGTACAATGATGATCTGTATTAATTAGAATTTGAACCATTTAGGGTAACGGGAAAAAAAAAAAAAAAACATTAAACAAAAGGTTTACAGAAGTTTTATTACAATAAAACTACGTACAGGGAGAGGAAAGAGCTTCCCATTGACTTTAATGCACAGGCTGTTTGGATAATTGTCCTCTTGTGGACAGCTGGTCTCCGCTAGACAAAACCTAATATCAACACAAAAGACAGAAGTCATTCTGATGAAACTTTAAGAGTCTAAAACTCAGATAAAAGTGACAGCTTAGTAAATACTGTTGATGCAGATAACAGTCCTAGTTGGTGCATACCGTAGTTGAATTTGAACCATGTAGTCTCTTCTGCCACCTGGAAGAAAATCCCTAGGTAAGAGCAAAAGCAAAGGGTAAGAACAGTAAAGAATCACATTTCAGAGGAGGATTAAAAGACATGTCATATGAAGTTCTTACCGAGAAATACAAACTTCTCTCACTTGTTGTGGAGTCAAAGCAAATATAAAGTATTTCTCCTGGTGAAACCGCTGAACAGTACTGGCCCCTTTACAACACAAAACAGTCATCAGAGGAATATGGTTTTATTTTAAATCTAAGATACAGACAAAAGGGAAATCATTTATAACCCAGCTACATCACTAAACTACATCACCCTACTGCTACTCAAAACCCTAAAACTATGCTTTATTCATCATCACCAAAAGCTTAACGTTGCTGTAAGTGATTTTAGCCATTCAGAAGCTTCCACAAGAATTAGCCATTTAATTAGACACACCCACTCTCTCCAAAACCAAGATGCCATTGTACCGTTGAGACTGTCACCAAGCAGAAGAGCAGCAGAGCGCCTTCCCAGGGTTTGTCAAACACGAAAGTAGCAAAATAGTAAAAACGGTTATGAATCTGAATATGGCGTTCAAAACTAAATGATCCGCTTCAACTACTACACCATGAGAACGTGCAAAATTGCTGTTTACTAGGGCTGGGCAATATGTAAAAAAATATTTTAGGATGAATCACCTTAAAACATATTGTGATATCCAATTACATCGTCAACCCCCCTGCCTAGGGTTGGTGAATTGTTTTGCTTTAAACATTTTATTCATTTATTGAAACACAAAAAACATTTCTAAATTCAAATTGCATCAAAAGTGATCAAAAAATCTTATACAACCACCTCCCCAAATCCAAACATTTACCATCTCCAATGGCCCCATTTGCCATCATGCAAGAATCCATCAACGACAACAGGTGGAAAATTACTAATAGCCTACAGATTAAGAACTAAAGACAATTATAAATGTAAAGATAATAATAAAGCCTAATAAATTCCATTGTGTTTCCAAAATAATGCTGCCAAATGTGTGTTCTTATTGAATTTGTGTTTGTATTGTGTTTTGGTAATACAGTTAATGATGCCTAAAAAGAAAACTCAACTTTAGGTTCAAGATGAACATGTCCTGTATTACTTTATGATTTAATCACTTTCGTCTTTGTTTCTTTAATACAAAGATATATATATATACAGGTGCATCTCAATAAATTAGAATGTCGTGGAAAAGTTCATTTATTTCAGTAATTCAACTCAAATTGTGAAACTCGTGTATTAAATAAATTCAATGCACACAGACTGAAGTAGTTTAAGTCTCTGGTTCTTTTAATTGTGATGATTTTGGCTCACATTTAACAAAAACCCACCAATTCACTATCTCAAAAAATTAGAATACATCATAAGACCAATAAAAAAAAACATTTTTAGTGAATTGTTGGCCTTCTGGAAAGTATGTTCATTTACTGTATATGTACTCAATACTTGGTAGGGGCTCATTTTGCTTTAATTACTGCCTCAATTCGGCGTGGCATGGATGTGATCAGTTTGTGGCACTGCTGAGGTGGTATGGAAGCCCAGGTTTCTTTGACAGTGGCCTTCAGCTCATCTGCATTTTTTGGTCTCTTGTTTCTCATTTTCCTCTTGACAATACCCCATAGATTCTCTATGGGGTTCAGGTCTGGTGAGTTTGCTGGCCAGTCAAGCACACCAACACCATGGTCATTTAACCAACTTTTGGTGCTTTTGGCAGTGTGGGCAGGTGCCAATTCCTGCTGGAAAATGAAATCAGCATCTTTAAAAAGCTGGTCAGCAGAAGGAAGCATGAAGTGCTCCAAAATTTCTTGGTAAACGGGTGCAGTGACTTTGGTTTTCAAAAAACACAATGGACCAACACCAGCAGATGACATTGCACCCCAAATCATCACAGACTGTGGAAACTTAACACTGGACTTCAAGCAACTTGGGCTATGAGCTTCTCCACCCTTCCTCCAGACTCTAGGACCTTGGTTTCCAAATGAAATACAAAACTTGCTCTCATCTGAAAAGAGGACTTTGGACCACTGGACAACAGTCCAGTTCTTCTTCTCCTTAGCCCAGGTAAGACGCCTCTGACGTTGTCTGTGGTTCAGGAGTGGCTTAACAAGAGGAATACGACAACTGTAGCCAAATTCCTTGACATGTCTGTGTCTTGATGCCTTGACCCCAGCCTCAGTCCATTCCTTGTGAAGTTCACCCAAATTCTTGAATCGATTTTGCTTGACAATCATAAGGCTGCGGTTCTCTCGGTTGGTTGTGCATCTTTTTCTTCCACACTTTTTCCTTCCACTCAACTTTCTGTTAACATGCTTGGATACAGCACTCTGTGAACAGCCAGCTTCTTTGGCAATGAATGTTTGTGGCTTACCCTCCTTGTGAAGGGTGTCAATGATTGTCTTCTGGACAACTGTCAGATCAGCAGTCTTCCCCATGATTGTGTAGCCTAGTGAACCAAACTGAGAGACCATTTTGAAGGCTCAGGAAACCTTTGCAGTTGTTTTGAGTTGATTAGCTGATTGGCATGTCACCATATTCTAATTTTTTGAGATAGTGAGTTGGTGGGTTTTTGTTAAATGTGAGCCAAAATCATCACAATTAAAAGAACCAAAGACTTAAACTACTTCAGTCTGTGTGCATTGAATTTATTTAATACACGAGTTTCACAATTTGAGTTGAATTACTGAAATAAATGAACTTTTCCACGACATTCTAATTTATTGAGATGCACCTGTATATATTACTGAACCTGCAGAGTTGCATCTACAATGCATGCCAACCACATGGAAATAAAGCGGACTAAACTCACAGCATCTCCTGAGATGATCAGAGATAATTTGCAGCATTCTCACAGACGCCATTATTCTTGCAAACAGTTTTCAGACGAATGAAACGGAGAGAAAAAAAACAAAAAAAGAGTGAAAACTCTTTATATGCGCTTGTTCCACATGACAGGCTCACGCTGCATGCCTCTGAACAAACAGTGTAGCAGACACAGGCACTGACGGCTTTTCTTTTGTCTGTTCTTCAAAATATAATAAAGTGCGTTTCTTCAAGCGCATGTCTTTGTGACTAACAGCATTTCTTGTCAAGTGTCACTCAGAGACATTTTACAAGTCGCCCGCCTGTTGTGAGTAGATGAGCAAATTACCCGCACATGAAATATATTTGGATGAGGAGCTTACGAACTGGATACAGCCTCATCACCTTTTGCTGGTGGAGGGTGCTAGTTTCACACCCTGGCCACTATATTTGGCAACTTCCCAGATCCACGGTTTTGCCATTTCCCGACATTGTCATTCATCATCTGTTCGCAATCCGTATCGGGATCTTTGTAAGACATTGTCAATATCATACTATCGCCCAGCCCTACTGTTTACACAGTCTAGTGCTGTCACTGAAATAGGAGGGATATCTCAAGACAGATCTCAGTGATATATTTCATTGAGTAAAAATATATTCTGCATACCATTACATAAATTTAAATAAATAAAATATTCACTTACAGCATCTTTTATGTCTTAAATTGAGACATCTGTGAAATGCATGGCTCAACATAAAGCTCTATTCTCCTCTCTTAATCAACAGTCACATATAAAGTCCAGATTAGAATTTTGCCATGCATGAAGTACTTTGGAAGAAGCCAAGCATTTTGTAAAAAATTACCTAAACTTGATGGTTTGATCAAGACGTCCAGCACATCGTAAAAAGGGAGGGATTTCATCTGCACGTCCGGGTGGACGGGAGCCATAAGTGGCGTGGGCTGCTGCATATTCATCATGGGCTTTGATTCATGAAAAACAGGTGACTCACAGCTCGACAGGTGCTGCTGCACCAGGTCCGAATGGCTGGTTTGCAGAGGAAGATCTGAGCTCACAACCGTGGCACCACCGACTATGTGAAAGTAAGACTTGATGCTTGACTTGAGAGCCGTCAAATCTGAAAGACCTTCAAATGTTCTTGGGTATCTCCGACGATACAGTTCCTTTATTTTGATCTGCACAGCAGGACTACAGCCACTCCTCAGTAAATGCAGAGCCCTCAGCAAAAGTTCATGCTTGCGACCGCTCTTATTCCTTCCAGCAAAACCTAAAAGTACCTGGAGCTCTGAGACACGGAAACTTGATACCATATTCTGCAACACAAATTCAGACAGGCAATAAAACAGGGCGCTTTGCAACACCAGTCATGGAAAAGCAAACGGGCTGATCAAGCAAATTAAATGTTTTAGCCTGTAGCCACACAGTTAGTAAGAACAGCCACTCTCTGTGCCATGTTGTAAAGTATTTTACAAAATGTTTTGCATTTATAGTAATGCCAAAAGACAATAATCTGTGTATCAATAATCAACATGGCATAAGATGGAGGTATTTGGTTATGAGAGATTTTTAAAGAACCAAAGGTTTCATTTGTAAGAAGATTTATTTATTCCACCAACAATAAATCCAGTATTGTGTGTGAAGTGAGGTGACAACCCACCCAAATATACCCATTCCAGAAACCCCAGAGAAATAAGAAAATCTCAACTGACCCTTCATTAAACGGTCCATGCTTGATTGTTCTTATGTGTTAATCCATTTTTCTTTAAAAATCCTTAACAAATGTGACCAAAAAGCATCTAAAATGTTGAGAATAATTTCAAGACCCATTAGATGAACATTAAAAGCACAAGAGCATGACACAGGACAAAACAGATGTTCATGTTGGCCACAGGAGGAATTAACTGAATTGCTGGAGAAAAAACAACAACATTGTTTACAGTCAGTTACAGCGTTTCTGAACAATTTACTAGCAATTTTAAAGACAACATAAATCACTTATAAAGGCATGCATAATAGCAAAGAAAAGCATGTATCTAACTTTCAAATATCCAACACAAACGTTATACAGATGTAATTTCAAAGCTGTGTCGCTGCTGATGCTAAATTGCACGGCATTAAATTAAACTTTAGAAAGATGACTTATGCATTATGTTACTAAATGCCATTATCTTGAGACATGTGGTGAGAAAACGCTCACAATAACAGGAACCAACTTTGTCTTGTTTGCTGGCAACTCACTTGCAGGCTTGTAAACAACCTTCTCGAGGTGTCCCTCTTAAAGTGCAGCTCGCAATTTTAATATAAAACGTTGTGGGCTACACATATATTTGCACACAGATGTCCGATATATTTGTCTAGACAGCGGTTAACCGTGCAAACAAAGGGTTTTTAAAAAAAAACTACACCTATGTTAACATATACATGTTCAGTGCTGTCCAACCGGACGCTAGCTAACAAAAGACCAGCCAAAACAATTGGAGCAGTGAAGAAACTGTAACGTAAGAAACTTTTTACCTGCAGCGAACAGTCGTCAAGTTCGGTTAGGCATTATAATAAAGCGTTTTCATGCAGTGATAGTGGGTAATAAGAACAGTCTCAGTGATATTTACAGGCTGATTGTCAATGTTTGTGTAGCAGTTCGAGCTCGGTGGCTAACAGTCTAATCACAATCAGCCTGAAGGAGTGATGAGACATTTGCGTATTAACTATTATATAATCTATACAGTGGGCAGCGAACCGACCGGTAAAGCAGCATAACAAAACGGGGACAGCATAATGTCTTCAGAGAGTGAGAGACGCAAGGTAGCCAGCTATCATTGCACTTTCGCCTACCCGTAACTCCTCAATATCCGCCATTTTCTGGCTGTGCTCATCCTGCCAACTCCGGAGATGTCGCGTCACGTGGCCACCGCTCGACCTCCTCAGAATCAGAACCAGTATCTGTTTTATTGTCAAGGATGCTTCCACATACAAGGAATTTGTCTTGGTGACAGAAGCTTCCAGTGCACAAACAATACAATAAGACAGAAATATATAATAATAATAATAATAATAAAAAAACACGTTTTTTTTAATAGAAATAAAAAGCGAATAGAAATATAAGTATATATAGAAATACACAATAAAACAAAAATATAGTATGTACAAATACAAATCTGTTATATACAGTGCAAGGGAATGTAATGCAGAAGAGGTAGGATATTTTAAATAATATAACTGACAAGGCTGTGTATTGCACGTAATTATAGTATAGTTTTAACTGTTCATGAGATGGATAGCCTGAGGGAAAAAACTGTTCCTGTGCCTGACAGTTCTGGTGCTCAGAGCTCTGTAGCGCCGGCCAGAAGGCAACAGTTCAAAAGGGTAGTGGGCAGGGTGAGTGGGGTCCAGTGTGATTTTTCCAGCCTTTTTCCTCACTCTGGAAGTGTATAGTTTTTGAAGGGAGGGCAGGGGGCAACCAATAATTCTCTCAGCAGTCCGAACTGTCCTTTGTAGTCTTCTGATGTCCAATTTCACAGCTGAACCAAACCAGACAGTTACTGAAGTGCAGAGGACAGACTCAATGACTGCTGAGTAGAACTGTATCAGCAGCACCTGTGGCAGGTTGAACTTCCTCAACTGGCGAAGGAAGTACAACCTCTGTTGGGCCTTTTTCACAGGGGAGTCAATGTGAGTCTCCCACTTCAGGTCCTGTGAGATCAGGGGCGGAATGGCCATTGGGAGCACCGGGCGTTTTCCCGGTGGGCCGCTGGATAATTAGGGCCAGCCCATTACTGCACAAGTACCGGCCGGTCCTACAGGCAATATAGGTGGCTGCCTTGGGCTCCAACATGCCCACATGGACCCCATTACAGAGTGAATATTCAAAAGACTCTGTAAAGTCAAACTAGTAGAATGGCTTTTAA
Source organism: Myxocyprinus asiaticus (assembly GCF_019703515.2). Taxonomy (NCBI): domain Eukaryota; kingdom Metazoa; phylum Chordata; class Actinopteri; order Cypriniformes; family Catostomidae; genus Myxocyprinus; species Myxocyprinus asiaticus. Next base: position 29,266,566 of record NC_059347.1, read on the forward strand.
TTTGAACACTGAAAAGACATTTGTTTTTAAATGCAATTACACATCAAAGCGTATATCAGCATGTGCGCTTTAAAGCTGTACTTCGCGTGGACTTCATTATTTGACATACAAATCACAATAATGGTGACAACCAAAGACAACATGTTAAGTATAAGATGAGCTCTGAATAACCACAAAATAACAAATAACTGCAAGTTACAACATAAGTATAATAAGAGCAGCATATATAAAATCTGCAAACAGTAAAGCTATGAGCAGTACATAGTCCAGTGCTCGAATTGAGGAGGGGCTTGAGGGATCCGGGACCCCCATAAGGTATTAGGGACCCCCCATAAGAAGTAAAAAATAGACTTAGGGTGGACCCCAAGATACTTATATTTTGGTAAAAATAATAGTGACAAATCTGATTAAATTAATGCAGTAGATACAGTAAATTTCGTGAATTATTTACAATAATTCATATTACGTTTGTTTATAGGCTAGTTGTCATGTCTCTTTAAAATGTAAACGCCCCACCCACATCTAAAGACCGCTAAGCATGACATCGTTGACATGACTGCTTGCTTGGCACCGCTCCGGTGAAGCTAACTTTAGCTAAAAAATGGAGAATAATAAACCTCCACTCACAGTCGGGAAGAGAAAGCTTCTTACTGATTTTTTTGAGGGGTCATTTTCTCTCTATTTATCATTCTACTATATCTATCCACTCCATGACGGGGCTTTTTTATTCCTTGCATAAACTGGAAACATTTAGGCTTACTCAGTTTTCATTATTAATAGACCTGGTTCTATGGGGGTGCTAGAGATCGCAATGAAGATGAGTGACAGCTTTTTAGTGATTATAAAGGGAGCGCTCGTTGTGCGCTTTCTATGCTATATATTATCCATTCAGAATTTGTATAAAACGTGTTTTTCATGCTGCTAAGAGGATCAACAGCCACCGCATATAAATGTGGGATTCACTCTTGAAATAGCAATGATTGAAATATTGGTAACCATAGCATTATTTGTTCCTGAATAAGGCAGCCTTTTTGATTGAAATGGTTGAATAGTCTGCTGACTGACAGTCCCTTACTGACGTAACAATGTAACTGCACTGAAATCGTTGAAAAATCCCCACCAACACTAACACACAGACTGACAGCCTGTCTTGTCACAATTTATATTTTTAATATCTAATAAACTAGTTTCATGCATTTAAACAAGTCTTTTGGAACAAACATTATCATCACAAAGTGTCACTGGACATCAACCATCCAGTTGTTTTTAGGGTAGTAAATACTACTTTGGTAAATAATGCTAGAATTATTCTGTTGGATGTACACTACTGTTCAAAAGTTCAGAAGTCTTTTCTGCTCACGATGTCTGCACTGATTTGATCCAATATACAGTAAAAACAGTAATATTGTGAAATATTATTACAATTTAAAATAATAATAATAATACAATAGTAAAATGTAATTTATTCCTGTGATCAAAGCTGAATTTTCAGCATCATTACTCCAGTCTTCAGTGTCACATGATCCTTTAGAAATCATTCTGATATGCTGATTTGATGCTCAAGAAACAGTTCTGATTATTATCAATGTTGAAAACAGTTGTGTACTTTTTTTTTTTTCAGGATTCTTTGATGAATAGAAAGTTCAGAAGAACAACATTTATCTGAAATAGAAATCTTTTGTAAAATTATACACTACCGTTCAAAAGTTTGGGGTTAGTAAGAATTTATCAATACATTTTTTTGGGAAAGAAATTAAAGAAATTAATATTTGTATTCAGCAAGGATGCATTAAATTGATCAAAAGTGACAGTAAAGACATTTATAATGTTTGCCCAGTTGTCCTGCACTCTTTGAATAAAGCTCCCGCACCTGGATTCATACCTAATCTCCTCTCTATAGTATCATTACAGCCTGATAGTATTTTGCCATCCTTTTGCTGCTGTTTAAGTAATTAAAAAAGGTCCTTAAACAGGTCCTTTTGAAGTTACTGACTGCTCCTTTATCACTGCTTTCTGAGACATTATGAAATAATTATTCCTGTGCCACGTCTGAATCTGACAGTGATACCATCCAGTGAGTCTGGAAGCCATCTGATTATTTTCTACTGTTTTTGAGACATTTCAATGTATTTTGAAGTCATATGCTTTTACAGGTCTTCAAGTGCCCTGGTATATTTGCCATAGTTGCCCTTTTGAGTCTGCTGCTTTGTCACCCTCTAAATCCAGTATTACTTGTCATAAGCCATTTAAAAGAAGAATAGTAGCTTATCTCTCTTTGTTATATAACACTGGACTGAAAATGTATATATTTTGTATTCTTTATCAACACAAAAGCCTGTTCTTTTATGTAAGCCTGTTTTTAATAAACAGTATATAGTTATGCATATTATGATCAAATAAATATATTGTATATTTTGTATAAATTGTATATTGCAATTTATCAATATGTCAATCAATTTATACACACCACCAAAAAAAAAAAAAGTCTTATGGTGGAGACCCCCCATAAGACTCGATTCAATTCGAGCACTGACATAGACATTTGCATGATTTATTCATACCGCAAGCTGAAGTTGAAGTGCAGCTTGCTGAATAATGCTTACGCCTGATAAAATTACAGAAAATAAGTGTGCTTTGTGGGTATTTGAGTCTTTGAGGTTTACATTCTTTAAAGGAAAGCAGAAACAGCACGTCAAAACACAGGGCTTTTCACTTTTTCTGAAGAATAATCTGGGGAAGAAATTAAAACACTGCAAATATAAAGATGCAACAAACTCACACAGAGTGAAAATATGAGCAATTAATCTAAGTTCAACACTTTAAAAGGTATGTTTTTTTTGTTTATTTTTTATTTTTTTACATATATTTATATTTGTTTATATTTATATATGTACATATTCTGTCCAACTTTGTTTTCATAGATTTATTTTTTAAAATAAACATTTACAGTTATGTAACTGACTTTAAGTTTTAAGCATTGTCATCAGTGTCCTGCTGTGTGACACTTTCTTCATCTAACTATTTTAAACATTTTATGATATTATATATATATATATATATATTATTATTATTATTATTATATACTTGTTGTTTCCACAACCTCATATTAACTATTAAAAACACAATAGTTTATTTGCATTCCTAGAAAAAAAGTTGAAAGTTGATTAAGATCTTTAAAAACTTTGAAGAAATGCTGACTTGTCACAGCACCTAAAATACACACTTTCCATTGTACTTTCATGTACATTTTAACCTAACATCTGAATGTTGGGGAAAAACGTTTTGGGACATGTTATTTGTCTGAGTTATTAAGTGCTTATTTTAGTGCTTTCTCTAAAAAAATCCACTCATCACATTTACGGTGGTTTTATATGTTTTAAAGTTATGACCATTTTGCACTGTGGGGCCCATTGTCATGACTAGCAGTCAATATAAATGTTGTCTTCTTTTTTTTTTTTTTCAAACACAAAATTTTAAATTGAGCCAGAAAATGAAATCAATGAGCCAGTGTGTTATGGTGTGGTGTGTTGCTGGCCAGGTTTGGTGGGCCGCTCTGGGCCAGAAAGTCCAGGGCCACTTTTTAGTCCCAGTCCGCCCCTGTGTGAGATGGTAGTGCCCAGGATCCTGAATGATTCCACTGCTGCCACAGTGCTGTTTAGAATGGTGAGCGGGGTCAATGTTGGGGTGTTCCTCCAAAAGCCCACAATCATCTGCACTGTTTTGAGCATACTGAGCTCCAGGTTGTTATGACTGCACCAGTGAGCCAGCCGTTCAACCTCCCTTCTATATGCAGACTCATTGTCATCTTGGATGAGGCCGATGACAGTAGTGTCATCTGCAAACTTCCAGAGCTTGACAGAGGGGTCCTTGGCGGTGCAGTCATTGGTATACAGGGAGAACAGTAGTGGGGAGAGCACACATCCCTGGGGGGCACCAGTAAATGTGCTGGAAGGGAATTTCCCCAGTCTCACTAGCTGCTGCCTGTCCATCAGAAACCTGGTGATCCACTGACAGATAGACATGGGACCAGAGAGCTGGGTTAATTTATTCCATAGGAGAGCTGGGATGATGGTGTTGAAAGCCGAACTGAAGTCCACAAAAAGGATCCTTGCATATGTCCCTGGTCTGTCCAGATGTTGCAGGATATGATTCAATCCCATTTTGACTGCATCATCCACAGACCTGTTTGCACTACTAGCAAATTGAAGGGGATCTAGAAAGGGTCCAGTGATGTCCTTCAGGTGGGCCAACACCAGTCTCTCAAATGACTTCATGGCCACAGATGTCAGAGCAACGGGTCCGTAGTCATTAAGTCCTTGGGTCTTGGGTTTCTTTGGGACAGAGATGATAGTGGAGCGTGGAGCAGCAGGGAACTTCACACTGCTCCAGTGATCTGTTGAAGATCTGTGTGAAGATGGGGGCCAGCTGGTCAGCATAGGATTTTAGACAAGTAGGTGAAATACAATCTGGACCCTGTGCTTTCCTTGTCTTTTGTTTCCGGGAGAACCGGCACAGCTTCTCTTTTACAGATGTTAAGTGCAGGTTGAGAAGCAGGGAGAGGGGGAGGAGGGTGATTGCAGGAAGTGTTGGTGTTTGTGTGAGGTGAAGGTCAGAGCGGGTGTGGGGTGTGAGACTGGGCTTTTCAAATCTACAGTAAAACACATTCAAGTCGTCAGCCAGTTGTTGGTTCCCTACAGTGTTGGGGGATGGTGTTTTGAAGTTAGTAACGTCTTTCAGGCCTATCCACACCGATGCAGGGTCGTTAGCTGAAAACGTGTTTTTCAGCTTCTCAGAGTAGCTTATTTAGCCACTTTAATTTCCTTAGCGTGTTTTTGGACTGATTATACAAGATTTTATCTCCGCTTCTGTAAGCATCCTCTTTGGCATGAAAAAGCTGTCTGAGTTTTCTTGTAAACCATGGTTTGTCATTATTGAATGTTAAATAAGTCCTAGTAGGAATGCACCTGTGCGGTACTTTTATTATGATACTTGCGTTGTTGTTTTTACCATTTCACTATAATCACAAGTTCTAAATAGACTATAGACCTTATTCATGCTAGTGCTATCTTTATTTTAAATGGGAATGATAACGAGGCTGAGAGGGATAGATGTACAGTCTCTTCAATGGGCTGTACTGCAGTTTAAATATTTTTGGATCGTTCCGTTGAAAAAACATTAATAAAATATCTTTCCAAGAACATTCAGTATACAAAGAACTCCAGACAACATGAGTTGTGGAAAATCAGATGTGATCTAGGAGCTTTATACCGTTCGTGCCATTGAAGAGATGGTAAGTCTATCCCTCACAGCCTCGTTGTCATTCCCACTAAAAATCAAATATGGCGCTAGCGTGAATAAGGAATGGGAATACTATTCGTGAAGAAAAAAGTTAAGGCAAACATCACACAATTCTTTTTATAAGAATACAATTTAATTATGTTAAATTTAATTAATGCGAAAGGGAAATAAATACCATTTTTTAAATCAGCAATTACATTGTTACTAGTGCAAAAGTCCATTGCTGATATGGTCAAAAATTTTCATTTTTTATATCTGTAAACATATTTTAACATGTTATATTTGGTATGGAAATTGATTTCGGATGTCAATAAATTGGAAAGTAATAAAAGATAAGACTTTCTCACTAGTTACAAATCACATTACTGTCACGCTATTGGTAAGGATGAGACGACGGGGTCCAATAGCAGAACTATTTATATATATATATATATATATATATATATATATATATATATATATATATATTTTATATCCGGAAGAAGAGGAAAAAGAAACAACGATGAAAATCAAACACTTGAGCAAAAAGGAAACAAAACGCTACAGTAGTTTGCTGGGAAAATATGTGCGTCACACTCTTACACGAACAAACAAGAACCGATCAAGACAAAGGGTAACATGAGGGCTATATATACAAATGAAGATTAATGAATAAACTAGAGACAGCTGGAAGTAATCAGGGAACAAATCAGGAAAACAGACATGGCAAGAAAAAAAACTTCAAACTAAGAGTCCTAGGTTACTTCAACATAAGAGTTTCTGAAAACAGAAAGATGACAAAAAGGGGTTCATATTGTGACAGAACCCCAAAGAGTGACTCCTGGCACCCAAAGACGTATGATGAGGAGGGTATGGCAAAGCAGACCAGGATAGTGTCGATGAAAGACTGAGAGTTTCAGAGGGCGGAATTGCCAGTGAATGAGGTTCAGGAGGCAAGGGATCAGGGGTGGAGCCAAAGTTGGCTCAGGGAGTTGTGTCTCAGGAGGTGGAGCCGAAGGTGGAGCGGGCGGAGCTGCAGGAGGAGCAGGGACTTGAGACTCAGGAGGTGGAGCGGGCTGAGCCACAGGAGAATAAGGGAATGGAGTCTCAGATGGAGTGGGCGGAGTCACTAGAGGAGTGAGCAGAGCTGCTGGAGAAGTGGGCGAAGCCGCAGGATGATCAGGGAATTGAGTCCCAGGAGAAGCGGATGGAGCTGCTGGAGGAGGAGCGGGCATAGCTGCTGGAGGAGGAGCTGGCGGAGCTGCTGGAGGAGGAGTCTCAGGAGCGGGCGGAGCCACTGGAGGAGAAACATGTGGAGCCGCTGGAGGAGGAGTCTCAGAAGGAGCAGATGGAGTCACTGGCAGAGGAGTCTCAGGAAGAGTCTCAGAAGAAGGCTCGAGGGGCGGAGCCATGGAAGGCTCGATGAAGGGGATCTCCGGGACGACTGAGGCTGGGGAGAAAGTGGTCTCTACTGAAGCGAACTCGGAGACCACTGGAACCAGAGTAGCCCCCACCTCTCTGAAAATTCCACTAGGGCTGAAGCAGGTGTGAATGCTGGCTCTGGGATGGACGAGGCTTAATGCGCTGGCTCTGGGACAGACACGGCTTCAGGAACTAGCTCTTTGACCATGGCAGGCGTGGGCACGTGCTCATTGACCATGACAGGCGTGGGCTCTGGCTCATTGACCGTGACAGGCGTGGGCGCTGGCTCGTTGACCGTGACAGGCGTGGGCGCTGGCTCGTCGACCGTGACAGGCGTGGGCGCTGGCTCGTCGACCGTGACAGGCGTGGGCGCTGGCTCGTTGACCGTGACAGGCGTGGGCGCTGGCTCATTGACTGTGGCAGGCGTGGCCGCTGGCTCATTGACCGTGGCAGGCATAATGGGATATTCCACCATGGATTCCGCTGGCTTCCTCCATCGCTCCTACAATTAAATCTGATCCACTCACTAACAAAGCCAGGTCAATAAATTGGGCCAGGGTCCAGGGACCTTTGCCATAAGGCATGATGGACCTCACTGGCTCATTCAAACCAACCCGGAACAGGTCCTTCAGGGCCACATCATTGAAGTCCACCTCATTAGCCCCTTCACAGAATTCTGCCACATATTCTTCCAGCGAGAGGTCCTCCTGACACAGCTGGAAGAGTCTTACTGCTGGGCTCATCCATTGTGTGGTTGGTTCTTCTGTCACGCTTTGAGTGAATGACAGATCATTGTGAAATTCTACTAGTGAAAATGCACTTACAGATATCAAGAACAAAAGTTTAAAATAGTTGAAATAAAATTTTTGATATCATGAATTTGTATTTCTGCGAGTGATGACGTAATTTGTGATTCCAACAATTAAATTTTTTTTCTATTGCAAATGAAATATCAAGAATATTAAGTAATGGGGGAGTCACGTGATGCCATGCGAGGAGTGGACGTGTAAACGGCGAGCTCTGCGCACTTTGCTAGTTTTTAATTATTTTTATGTCATAAACCGGTGAGATTCGATACACCCTGCTACGTATCTGTCCTTTGAAGTCAACATGGCAAAGAATTCAAAATCCTCAGGCTCTGGAGATATTAAAAGACACTTACGTTCTCAAGCTGGTGCCTCAGACGGGCTCGCAGACCAGGGACTCGGTTTGGGCAGTGCAGTAGGAGAAATTCAGCGGCAACTGGCGAGCATGTCTGTGATGCTGATGAAAGTTGTCGCTGACTTAGAGGAACTTGCTGTAATACGTAGATCGATTACTGTGATGGAAACGAAATTCTCGCTTGTTGCTCTCGAGTTGCTTACAAGAATCGGGGACGTCAAGAGACAGATCGATTATCTGGAGTCATCGGAGAGGGAATTAGCTGCTAATCCGCTAGCGACCAAAGTAGATTTGGAAAGCGTTTTGGAAAAACTGGAGGATTTGGAGAATCATAATCGGCGAAACAACGTCCGAATTGTTGGAATTCCTGAGCATGAAGAAGGCAGAGATATGGTGAAATTCCTAGACGTGCTCTTCCCGAGTCTGCTCGACATAACAGGCCATAAGATGGAAATCAAGCGAGCTCACAGATCCGCTGAGGGAGACAGGTCCCGATCAATTCTGGCCAAATTTCTGAGATCATCCGATAAAGATCTCGTGTTACACGAGGCGAGAAGCAAAGGAAAGCTCTTTTGGAAAAACCACAGCATTTTCTTGTTCCCAGACTTTGCGAATTCAACAAGAGAGAAACGTGATCGATTCAAGGAATGCAAGAAACTCTTACATCAATGGAGGATCGCTTTTGCACTGATGTTTCCAGACAAATTGAGAATAGATACTAAGGATGGCCACAACATATTTGCATGCCCACAACATATTTTTCATAAAATCAATGGACTGAGGAAGTCATGGTGTGTTTCTCATGTTGTCCCCCAAGTGAGCTTGTCTCGCTGAACATACACTTGATCATCTGAGGAAGCTGGGCACCTTTTTGTTTCTTTTTGCGCTGGTTCCACCTAGCGGCTGGAGTTTGTTTTGTGGAATAACACTCCTTTGGGACAGTGTTGTGGATGAATCTGCTCTTTCTTAGTGCTTATGCCTCCTATTGGCTGGAGTTTGTTTTGTGGAGTATTTTTTGCAGGACTTTGGAAGAATTAGGTCATCTGCTGCACTCATGAACAGCCGGCTCACTAAACATTCGTTTGACTGTCCGAGGAAACTGAACGGCTTTTTTTTGTGTGTGTGTGTGTGCTGGTTCCGCCAGAGGCTGGAGTTTGTTTTGTGGAGGAACACACCTTAGAGACAGTTTTGCGAATTAATCTACATGTTCTTTGTTTTTATTCTGCCTATTGGCTGGAGTCTGATTTATAGATTACTTTCTGTTATGTAATTCTGTTTCACAAAATTTGTATAGAAGCACCAGACGTGAGCAATCCGATGGCAAATTTGTCGTGGGAACTCTCGTAGACGTACATGGACTGTTTGAGTTTAGAAAGATGGATGGTGGTTGGCGCTGTCGTGCGCGGGATTAATGCGCACATTTTTCTTCTTTTCTGTTTGTTTTGTTCTGGGGAAAGTTCGGGGTTTGTCTGTTGCACTAATGTTGGAAGGTGGTCTTTATAATTTGTTTTTGACACACAATCTTTTTTTTCTAACATGTCAAAATGTCTAATGTTAATATGAGTGGATTGACTCTCTTTTATGGGGGACCCCATAAAAAGAAGGAAGGTTATTTATTTTCTTAAACGTAAGAAATACGATCTTTCCCTACAGGAAGCTAAAAAAAAGTTGGTAAGATATGGGGTGGACATGTTTTCTTTAGTGCTGGCTCAAGTAAAAGCAGGGGAGTCATTACATTGATAAGTAAACATCTACAATTCAAATGTCTCAAACAGATTAAAGATAAATTAGGAAGAGTCATTATTGTTTTAGCAGAAATTCAGGGGCAAAGGTTGATTTTGGCTAATATTCATGCATCTAACATTGATGATCAGGGCTTTTTTATAGATCTTGAAGGGATGTTGCAAGCCACTGGCACCCCTCGTGATATAATATTGGGAGGAGACTTTAATCTTTTGATGGACTCAGTCATTGATCATATTGAAGCAAAAGTGTGCAAGCCCCCTAGAGCAACATTGACGCTTCACAGGATGTGTAAATATCTTGGTCTTACAGATATTTGTAGACTTTTGAACCCATCTTGTAGGGACTATACATTTTTTTCATCAGTCCATAAGATTTATTCTAGAATAATTTTTTTTTTATATCTAAGTCCTTCATTTCATCTGTTGTTGACTGCTCAATTGGAAACACCTTAGTTTCAGATCACACCTTGGTGAGTTTAGAGGTGTTGCCACATACGGAGAAAAATAAATCATATAGTTGCCGCATATAGTTAATGTATCCATTTAGCAAAATCCTGATTTTCAACAAATGTTTAAGGCTGAAATCAATGTTTATATGGATACCAACTGGTCCTCAGTTTCCTCTGTGGGCGTAGCTTGGGAGGCACTTAAGGCGGTTCTTAGGGGTCGGATCATAGAGTATGCCTCATTCATCAAAAAATCAAAAGCACGAGAACTTGTGGAGTTACAAGGGGATATTAAAAGTGCTGAGGCAGAGCTGAAGCGCTGAATGTCGTCTGATGGCCTCAGAGAATTGACCCGATTGAAATACAGATATAATACTATTTTGTCGCAGAAGGTGGAGTTTTGGTTATTTAGGGCAAGACAGTCATACTTTGAGTCGGGGGACAAAGCAGGACAACTTTTGGATAGATATAAAAAAGCAGAGAGAGTCTTTTTCTACCATTCCCTCAGTGAAATCTGCTGGTGGTGAAATATTTACCTCGGCCATTGATATTAATAATGTTTTTAAAGAATTCTATTTTGATCTCTATAGTTCCACATCTTCATCTACTGATGAGGATATTAGAAAATTTGTGGAACCATTAGATCTCCCTAAACTGACGTTATCTGAGATAACCTTGGAGGAGCTTGATGAGGTAATTAAGGCTTTACCTACAGAAAAGTCTCCAGGGCCAGATGGCTTTGCCACTGAATTGTTTTAGATCTTATGCTACAGAACTGGCTCCACTTTTGTTAGAAGTTTATACGGAATCATTAAACAATGTAAAGCTTCTGCCAACCATGACACAAGCATGGATCAGTCTGATACTTAAAAAGGACAAAGATCCAAGCAAGTGTAAGAGTTACTGTCCAATTTCCCTGATTCAGCTAGATGTTAAGATTTTGTCAAAAATACTAGTTAATTGATTAAGCAGAGTTATAACATCTCTTATACATATAGATCAAGTGGGGTTTATTTGGGGTTGTAGCTCTCCTGATAACATTAGGCTTTTCATCAATAACATATGGTCAGGGGCGAATGATCAGACTCCGGTCGCTGCCATCTCACTTGATGCCAAAAAGGCGTTTGATATGGTAGAATGGTTTTATCTTTTAAGATTTTGGAAATATAAAGGTTCGGAAACACTTTTATTGAATGGATTAAGTTACTGTAAGGGGGTTCAGTGGAAAGGAGGAGGCGAGAACCGGCTTAATAATATAAATAATAATTTAATAAACAACTTAAACAAAACACACAACCAAAAACACACAGTACAGCTGCCTGCAATTCTCTCTCTCTCGAACTGTCGTCCCCGGCCGCCTTTATCCCTTGCGCACCCCATCAGGCTGATTGGGGACCGGTGTATCTCATTCCAGCCCGGCCCCGCCCTCCTCGGCTCTACACTCCTCCTGGCGTTGCCTCAGGCCGGGGAGCCCCCGGCATGACGTACATCCCCCACCCTACCTCTCCGGGGGGGGGGGGGTGCCTTAAGCCCCGACTGCCGGCGGGTCATCCCCGCCTTCCTCGACCTGGGAGGAGACAGGAGGGGAAGAACAACAAAACAAAATGGCGAGGGAAAGGCCAACACGGAGCGACAGAGAGAGAGAGGAGAGAGAGAAAAAAGAAACTCACCGGTTCTCTGATGCGCCGTCGCGTGGTCCTCGATCACTACTCCACCCTCTCGGGCGGACTGCAGCCGCTCCTCCCCGGGCGGACCGGAGTCAGACCTCCGACCCCCAGCGGACAGAATGCCCCTCCGCGTTCCCGGCGTCCCGTGGGGACACTCCTCCGCCCCTGGCAGCGGCCCTACCACTCCAGGCAGTCGGGGAGTCGCTTCCCTCCTCCCCCCGCGGACGGCAGTCTTCTCTCGACCCCTCCGCGTTCCTGGGGGACGGCAGGGCACTCCTCCGCCCCCGGCAGCGGCTCCCTCGCTCCAGGCGGTCGGGGAGTCCCGTCCCCACTCGCCTCGCCGTTCCCCGCGTCCGGGTGGTCGGGCTACTCCGTCCCCCGTCGGACGGCAGCAGCGCTCCCCTGGGTGGACGGCAGTGTCGAGGACTCTGCGACGGAAATCCCTCCTCCTTCCCGGGTTTCGGCACCAGTGTAAGGGGGTTCAGTGGAAAGGAGGAGGAGCGTGTTTTGTTTAAGTTGTTTAATAATAATTTAATAAACAACTTAAAAAAAACACAACCAAAAACACACAGTACAGCTGCCTGCAATTCTCTCTCTCTTGAACTGTCGTCCCCGGCCGCCTTTATCCCTCACGCGCCCCATCAGGCTGATTGGGGACCGGGTGTATCTCATTCCAGCCTGGCCCCGCCCTCCTTGGCTCTACAGTTACTTTATAGATACCCAGTAGTGGCGGTACAAACAAATGGATTAATTTCAGATTATTTTACTCTGGGTCGGGGCACCTGGCAGGGTTGCACTCTTTCCCCATTATTGTTCTGTCTTGCCCTCGAGACATTAACAGCCGCGATAAGAAAGGAGGATGATTTTCCAGGGGAAAATAAATTTTGAGGAGTTAATTTTGACCCTTTAATAAAAAGTTTTTCGAGCGATGTGGACAGGTGGGATTCATTACATTTATCGATGATTGGGAAGGTTAATATTATTAAAATTAATTGTATTCCAAAATTCAACTACCTGCTACAGTCTCTCCCTGTAGATGTCCCCCTCTTATTTCAAGCAATTTGATAGCATAGCGAAGACCTTCATTTGGAATGGTAAGCATCCCAGGTTGCATTTCAATAAGTTACATAGGCCGATTGACAAAGGTGGGCTAGGCCTACCCAAGAGTTTTATTATTATGCATTCGGTCTCAGACATTTGGCTCATTTTGTCACTTCCACCTGAGAGAGCCCCTCCCTGGTTTTGTATTGAACAGGAAGTTCTTGCCCCTATTTTGCCATTGCAAAGCCTTTCTATCAAACTAACCAGAGAAGTTAAGTTACACCCCGTTATCTCGCATTTGCACTCAGTATGAACAAAAGTGTCCAGAGTGTTTGATTCAGACATTTATTTGAATGCTGTCTCGAGAATATGGCTGAACCCAAAATTATGTATTGATAAGCTCCCCTTCTGCTGGTCAGAGTGGATTGCGAGGGTTTCTATGCTCGGTGACCTATATGAGAGTGGAGTGTTGAGATCCTTTGATAATTTGGTTCATCGTATTGGGATTCCCAGATCTCAGTTTTTTAGGTATTTACAGTTGCGCCACCTGTTCTGTACTATTTTTGGGAGTAGCATACACCCCCCCTAAAGTTTCAGATACTCTGGGAGTGGTGATTACTGCTTTTGGAAAAGGTCATGAGGCATCAGTGTATTACTCCCTGCTAGTTCAGAGTCTGGGGGATGGACTTTAACCTCTATCAAGAGATTATGGGAGAAAGATTTTAATTTGGTATTGGAGGAGGGAGTGTGGGTTAGGATTCTAAAAAACATCAAGTCTGTATCTAGAGATGCAAGGGTTCAACATTCTACATGGATTCTATTGGACCCCCACTAGACTGTATAGGCTTGGTCTTAAAGATACACCCACCTGCTGGTGTTGCCAATCGGAGGATGGAGACACAGCCCATGTTTTTTGGTGGTGTGCTGAGATCCAGGAATTTTGGTTGAAGGTACATAGTTTTGTGTGAGACGCGTTGTGCATTCGGATTTCGTTTTGCCCCAGACTCTGTGTTTTGGGTGATGGGGAGGTCATCGACGTAGGAGTCAAATACATAAAATGTTGGGTCCTGACCAGTGCGATGATAGGCAGGCAGGCAGATTGTTTTAAGGGGTTGGAAGTCGGTGGGAACACCCTCAATTCGGGAGTGGTGCGAGGAGATGGGGAGGGTGGCAGCCTTCGAAGAGGTCATGTATAGAAGGCTGGGGATATGGGATTCATTTAATGGGAAATGGGGTAGATATTTGATGTTTTTGGGGGGCTCTCAGAGTGGGACTGTGGAGAGAGAGGCATAGTTTTAGAGTTGTATGATTATATATATATATATATATATATATATATATATATATATATATATATACACAATTATTTATTTTTATTTTCTGTGCGCATGTGTGTGTGTGTGTGTGTGTGTGTACTTATGTATGACCACTGGGATGTTCGTTTGGGGTTGGGGTGGGGTTCTTGATTTGGGAGGGGGAGGGGTAGTAGTGGGAGTTAAATGTTGATTCATTATATGTGTTTTGTTTTTCTTTCTCTTTGTGGAATCAATAAAAATGTTAATCATAAGAATATTAAGTAATAATTGTAAATGCAGTAAATTCCAACTTCCAGCTGTAGGTTTGTGGCTAAAGACTAAAGAGTCTTTAGGATCCATGTTTGTGCCAAGGCTTTTGGGAAGATGTATGGTAGAGCAATGCATGAAGAAATTGAAAAAGATAAAGACTGGAAGAGTCAAATATACAGTAAGTACATACTTTAAAAATGACTTTAGATTATGTGTGATTTAAATGTAATTTAATTTTGTTTATTGTTTTCATTGTTTATTGTTATTTTGTGTTTTAAAATTGAAGTTTTGTTTTTATTGTGTGATCAATAATTTCTTGGTGTGTTGTAGGTGAGTTTTTGTAAAATGGCAATAGAACTTGTTGTTTCATTCTCATTTAATTGAAAACAACTAGTTTAACTTCTACAAAATTATTTTAATTAAAAAAAATTATTATACTAAAAATATACATGTAATTTAATTTGTATCTTTTATTTAATGTAATTTTGTAATATTAAGACTTTAAGCTGAAGACAACTGTAACATTATGTAATATCTAAAAACATGGAAAATAGGCAATAACATTACATTTGCTAAAAGTCTGCTTACAAAGATTTGTAATTTTAAATACATATTACTGTAAAATTAGACAAACATTAAGTTAACATTAATTATAACAGTATGCTAAAAATACTTTTCTCTGATTTTAAAGACATCATAACAGTAGTCCATATAACTCATGCATTACATACCAAGATTTCTGGGGCCACACAACAGCTTTGTGTTGTATAGACTACTTTTATGGTTTATTAATACTTTTTGTTTTCTTTGGACCTCGACAGTAGTGCTCAATATGAAGTGTTTTTGTATGGAAAAGAGCAGCGTTTGGATTCTTGAAGAAAATATTGTGTTAAGATTCTACTGGGAGGAAAAAACAATGAGGAACAACTTGATGGCAGTAAATAATTTTGTGTATTTTCTTTTTGCTAGCCAGCTGACACAGTCATGTCATTTTACAGATACATCAGTGATGAAAAGAAATTCAAATTATATTCGTCTTTTCTTTGATACAGCACAAAAAAGAAAGAAAAGATGACTAAAACAGGCAAATTGCTAGCAATGTAGACACAGAGGTAGTCTTGTACTGTGTGAACATTTTTTTATCTTTTAAAACCAAAACGTATACAATTTTGTGCCATTACCGCATTTAAAGCCTTTATTCAGAAAAGCATTACATTCAGAGCCTTTAATATTTTAAAAGACCAAAGAGGACAATTATATTTGTGACCTCAACAACCACGATCCCCCACCCCCAAATGTTCAAGATATGGTTACACCCTTGGATCTGAATACAAAAAAGTAGGGATGTACTTGTACTCATACTTGTAAAAATGCTCCAGTCCTAAAAATGATATGTCTGATGTGCAAATGTCAGTACGTAAACATTCAGTGCACAAATTAAAATTGCGACATGTACTTGTATGATTATTAAACCGCAAAGGCCAGATTTAATGAAATAACTATATAAGATAGTTTCCAAACCGCACACTTCTGCACTATTCTACATAATTTTGTAGTGTGGTATGTTTACACTGAAAATTCAACAAAAAGAACTGTACTATGAGCACCCGGATGGATGATGTACTTCTTCATTAGTCAGACGGAGTGTGGAATGTTGGACACTTTGCGCACTCACCGCTCGTGGCTTGCTGTAAGTAGCAGAAGAGGCGGAGTTACCTAGCTGAGTTGCTGGTCTGACAAAATAATTGTAAATAATGTATACTGGAGAATGTAGCAACTAGCAAAACTTCAGTGAAGACAGCACCTTACAAATGTAAGTTGAATACTTTACATCACCCCATGCTGTGTGAATAGGTACGTTGTTTGAAATACAAGTGATGAACAGAGTTTGGCTAACTTGCTAAAGCTTGCTGCAACACATTACACGCATTTGAAACGTCACTTCTGTCAGCTATTAAAGTGCGAATGCTTCCGTAAAGTGTTCCATTTGGGACAATGCTACACTTTTAAAATTCATACATGGCTGAGTGCATGTATTTTGTAAGTGCATGGTGTATAGTGTTTCATTTGGGACACAGCTACAGCCTGCAAGTGCTGCACGCTTCAAAGTGAATGTGTGAAGCTGGCTGCTCAAAGACAAGAGACAGAGAGCAAAATGCCCATTCACCTTGAAGCGTTCAGCACATACAGACTACATATTTATTTATTTAAATCCCAGCCTTTTGTGCTTTTTGTAAAGCTGTCATAAAAAACAAATGAATTCAAGGGACTTCAGTCGGTTTTCTACCATATAAAAGCTCCATTTAAATGGGAAAAAAATATATGGCTAACAAGATTGACGTAAATTCCGCAGTACAACAAATAAATTATATTTATCAAAGGTGCTCAATCAAAGCAAACCTACTCCGTGCAAACAAGAAAACGAAACTAAAAACTGGGGATGAAATTTGGTTTGATAAAGAATGTAAAATTAAAAGAAAACTACTCAGACAGCTCTCCAACCAAAAACACAGAGCCACACAAAGATGAAACCAACAAGGATTATAAAAATACAATACACAACAAAAAGCAACAACATCTAAACCACACTCTTAATGAAATTGAAGACTCAATTAATGATAATCAGTTCTGGGAAAAATGGAACAGTCTGAATAAACAACACAGCCAGGACATAGCCATACAAAATGGAGAATTATGGAAAGGCTATTTTAAAAATGTATTCCAAAAAATGTATCCAGAAAATCTCACACCTGACCAGAAAAACATGCAAAATAAGCTGTCAATTGGAATCTACAATAAAAAATAACCAAAACCCTTTAGACTATCAGATTAGCAGAGTAGAACTGACAGATGCACTTAAGAAACTAAAACCCAGAAACCCAGTTTAGACAACATCAAATCAGAAATGCTGAAGCACAGCCCTGCAGTAATGCAGGAGGCCTTGTTAAAACTGTTCAATCTGGTTCTGCAAACTGGCTACCTTCCTGATACCTGGAGTATGGGCTTAATACACCCATTATATAAGAGTGGAGACAAATTTGACCCCAATAACTACCAAGGCATTTGTGTGAACAGTAATCTGGGGAAGATTTTCTGTTGTATCCTTAACGCCCAGATACAGGCCTTCCTTACCAAGCACAATGTCTTGAGTAAGAGTCAGACTGGATATCTACCAATCCACCGCACCACCATCCACATTTACACACTACACACGATAGTCAACCAGCACGTTCATCAAAAAAGCAAAGGCAAAATGTATGAATGTTTTGTTGATTTAAAAAAAAGCATTTGATTCCATTTGGCATGATGGTCTATATTATAAAATTCTACAATCCGGCATTGGGGGTAAAATGTACAACACTATCAAATCTATGTATTCGGACAACAGGTGCGGAGTTAAAATTGGCAATAAAAGAACAGAATTCTTCACTCAAGGGCATGGAGTGCTGCAGTCTGAGTCCAACTCTGTTCAACTTTTACATTAATGAGTTAACAGTGCTACTGGAACAATCTGCAACATCCTGTCTTACTAAACTATTCTGAAGTTAAATTTCTTCTCTGTGCAGATGATCTGGTGCTGCTGTCAGCTACTGCACAAGGGCTACAGCAGCACCTGGACCTGCTGGAGAACTACTGTCAGAACTGGGCCCTGACAGTCAATTTGAAAAAAAAAACTAAAAAACTAAAAAAACTAAAATTATGATCTTCCAGAAAAAAAAGAAAAGAAAAAAGACGGATTACAGGAAATCAGATACACATTCACGCTGGGAAACACTGCAGTAGAACACACCCTACATTACCTAGTCTACAAATCAGTGCTTCAGGGGTTTGGTATGGTTTTGGTTTTGGTCTGGCAGTGAATGCATTAAAAGAGAAAGCTAGAAGAGCATTCTATGCTATTAAAGGCAAATTTACCAAAATAGACATTCCTGTAACAATTTGGTGTATAATCTTTGATAGTATTATTTTGCCTATTGCTCTGTACGAATGTGAGGTTTGGGGTCCACACCCCATAGAATCCCTGTATGCAGAATTCTGTAGAAACATTCTAAGAGTTAAGAGAACACCTACTAATGCATGCAGGGGTTGTGCTAGGCAGATACCTAACTCACTGCAACATGAAGCCCTTAAAACCCAAGAGTTGAAGCTTAAAACCAGTCCCCTTTGTCAGCAGGCTCTGAAACTCACAAACCCACTAATAACTAACAAACACCAGTTTCAGACCAGCACTGCTGAACAAAACCAAATCAAAATAAACCAAATCATAAAAGAAAGAAACTATTCATATTTGGATCATTGGGAAAATGAAAGTAAAATCCAAAGCAAATTGGAATGTTATCGGACCCTAAATGGAAAGTATAATCTGGCAGAATATCTCCACACTGTAAGAGATCCAAAATGGAGATGGATCCTTACCAAATACTGGCTCAGTGATCACATTCTGGCCATAGAAAAAGGCAGACATAGACAAACATGGCTTCCAAAGGAAGAACGAGCCTGTGCTCACTGTGACACTGGTGAGGTTGAGACTGAGACACACTTTCTACTTCACTGTGAGAAATTGAGGTGAGAGAGAAATACTTCAACAAACTCTCAAACCTCATGCCACAGTTTTCCAGTTTAGCAGAAACGGATCAAATGCAGGTGTTACTGGGGAAGGACAATCACGCATCAGTTGCAGCAAAATTCATTTTTGAAGTGCACACCCTCAGAAACCAATCACTGCCTTAATGTACTTCATTCACAGTATTTTTTATTTTATTTTTCATGTTCATAATGTCTTGTTAAATGCTTATTTTATTTGATATTGTATAGTGTATATTGTTATTATAGTTTTTATTTTATTCATTACCTGGCACCTTATTTTAATGATATTTTAATTGTTAGTTGTTACTGTTTTATTATTATTTTTTGTCTTGTCATTATCTGTTTTGTGTATTAATGCTTTGGCAATATTGTATGCAAACACAATCATGCTAATAAAGCACTTTGAATTGAATTGATTATTTTTAGCCATTTGTTTTCTGTGAATTATTTGCTTTTAGCCTTTACAAATAGGGGAGAGAGAGAGAGAGAGAGAGAGAGAGAGAGAGAGAGAGAGAGAGAGAGAGAGAGAGAATTTGTTTTGGAGAATTCACAAAGTTTTTATTTACAAAAAATCATCTTGTTACCCATCAGATAACAACCCAATACAAATCAGTAAAGTGTGAATATTAATTCATCTTCAAAAATGGCACATAGAGCATCATTACAGCACCAAATATTTTCAAAAGAAAATAAACCATCAATACATTTATAGTAATAAAATTCAATTAAGATTCTAGATTGCACCAGGTTAAAAAAACAACATGACAATATTTTGTACTATATCCTGTTCAATTTTTTTTCTCCTACTCAAATAGATGGCCATTTTTGCTTGTCCCACCACAAAATTAAGCAACTGACACACAAACTTTTTCTTTAAAACATATCTGCATCCTAAAATGAAAATATCTTGTGAGAATACTCATTGCAATTTTTAAAAACATATTTTAGAACAGAAAACAATGGTTCAAGTCTATGACAGTTTAAAAATGCATGAAAAATAGTTTCTCTAACATCACAAAAAGGACACTTATCAGTGCTTCCAGGATTTAAAACAGAAGTAAATGCATTAACTGCAATAGCACCATGAACAATTCTCCATTGTAAATCTCCTGTCTTTTTGGTCAACGGTGGTTTGTAAAAAACTCTCCATTCTGGTTTTTTGTCTTCATATCTATCCTGTTATTCAACTTTTTCTTGTTAAAAACAATTAAACAGTATTTATACAAAAACTTTGTCACAGGAAAAAAAATCAACACTTAAATCAACTTTTTCAAGATAAAACCCAGCGCACCCATCCAACTTAAGAGTAAAAATCAAACTTGGAAAAAGCTTTTCCAAGTCTGGATTGCACAATCTGTTATTATAGTCCAATAACAAGAGTCTCTCATGATCACTTAGAGCAGAAGTTGTGCTATAACACGAGTAGAATTGATTCCAAGATGCTGAGATGTTGCTTCTTTGTTTTTAAAATCAAGTCCAGCTACTTCCAGCAAACGGCCAAGAGTCGCCATTTTGTTATCAATAAGTGCTTTGTTTAGTCTGGGAAGAAAAAAATTGTTTGTTAAATCCAATCGCTTACCGTGGATTAAAGGTTCTTCTAATAACCAGTAAAGGGATTTTGAGACCTCCACTTTTTGAAAAGTGAAAAGATTCCACACTTTAAAGACATTCTTATAAAAAAACAGGTAACATAGGAAAATTAAATTTCAAAGGATCCATCAAAAAAATTGTCCTGCCTAGATTAAAATTACCCAACCTATTCAAAATCACTCTTACCACAGCATTCCAGTTAAAGATATCTGAAACAGTTAAAAGTCTTTGCACAAATTGTAATCTAAAAGCAGCTATTCTACTTTGCAGATGTATCAGTCCCTGACCACCTTCTTCTTTGGACAAAAATAAAACACTTTGTGGGATCCAATGTAGCTTATCCCAAAAAAGTCCACTAGCAGTGCTTGTAATTTCATTAACAAAGTTAATGGGGGATCCAAAACAGCAAACTTGTGCCACAACGAAGAGGCCACTAAATTATTAGCAATTAAAACTCGCCCTCTAAATGACATTTTTGGAACCATTTTTTTGGCCATTTCCATTTTTCAAGTCGACCTTTAGCTTTCTCAGTTATACCCTCCCAGTTCTTTTGTGTAACCACTTCATCTGCAATAAAAATTCCTAAATATTTAAAACATATTCCCCACTCATAGAAGCCCATAGGAAGTTTTGGTTTATCATTTTTCCAATCCCTTATTAAAAAAGCTTCACTTTTTTCCAGTTTATATTAGCAGAAGAGATTTTTTTAAAAGTTTTCAACAAATTTAGCGAAGCCTGAATATCACTTTGTCCATTGATACACACTGTCACATCATCTGCATAGGCCGACAGTATGAATTTATTCCTGCACTCTGGTAAAATTACACCTTGAAGTTTGCACCATATCTGTTGTAACAAAGGCTCAATTGCTAAAGATAACATACCAGATAATGCACAACCCTGTCTTATGCCTCTAAAAACTTTAGAAGGAGTACATAAACCACCATTGACCTTTAAAATACTCTGACCCCAGCTTAGCTGGGATATGTGAAAAAAAGAATTTCACTGTATATGTGCAAATGTATAATGTGTGATAAATAAATATAATAATAATAATAATAATAATAATAATACTCTCCACATCACAATAAAGGACTTTAATGAAGTTAATAAAACTCTCACTAAAGCCAAATGCATTTAAAACCTTCCATAAAAAACAATGCTCTACCCGATCAAAAGCATTTTCTTGATCTAATGAAATAAAACCACAATTTAAATTTAGCATCTTGGAGACTTCAATAAGATCACGAATAAAAGCAATGTTGTCAAAAATCGATCTACCTGGGACACAGTAAGTTTGATCAGGATGAATAACACTGTCCATTACATTAGCCAGTCTGTTAGCGAAGACCTTTGATAAAAGCTTGTAGTTGCTGCAAAGAAACTGGACGCCAACACTTTATGTCTCCAAGATCTCCTTTTTTCGGTAGGAGGGTCAACACAGCTCTTTGGCAACTTTGAGGCATTTTACCCCTTGCCAGACTGATATTCAACACTTCTAGGAGATCTACGCCTATTGTTGACCAAAAGGACTTGTAAAAGTCCACTGGTATACCATCAATACCTGGTGTTTTTCCAGACACCATCCCTCGAAGTGCTTTTGTAGCTCACTCATACTCAAAGGGCCAGAAATTTCAGCGTTGATGCTTTCAGGCATCTGAGGTAAGTTTTCAAAGGAAAACTCACCCTCATTTTCTAGCTCTACAGCAACTTCACTTTTATATAAATTGTCATAAAAACCAACCGCCCTCTGGCGATTATCCGAAAGATCTGTCAAAAGAGTTCCAGTGTCAGATCGTAAAGCATGAATAGTTCTACTCTGACCATTCTTTTTTTCCAAATTAAAAAATAATTTTGTTGAAGCATCCATTAGATTCGATCTCGACCTGACCAAGGCCCCCTGTGTCCTGGAACCAAGTAGATCAGCCAATTGTGTTTTTTTTTCTTTCTAAAAGTAGGTCTAAGAAACCTCTTGTACCAGTAGACTCTGCCAATTCTTGGAGTTTTAAAATATCAGCCTCCAAGATACTCTTTCTAAAATTAGTCTCTATAGTGATATTTCGAGTAAACTGTAAACAAAACAGCTTAATTTGGCCTTTTCCTACATCCCACTATTGTTGTACAGAGTTATAAAAACCTTTCTTAGTTTTAAAATCCTCCCAAAAAAAATTTAAACAATTCTTTAAAATGTTTGTTACTTAATAATGCAGTGTTGAATTGCCAATAAGCACTTTTAGGTTTTAAAAAATTAATAAAAACTGAACAATTGACCATGCAATGGTCAGAAAAACTAACAGGTACAATGTGACAGTTCTTTATGATATTGTAATGGTGTTTAAAAACATAAAATCTGTCCAATCTTGCCATAGAAATGACTCTATCACGCATATGAGTCCAAGTATACTGTTTTTGCGTCCCCTTTAAGCGTCTCCAAACATCACACAGTTCATGCATCTTAACAAGTTGAATCAATCGATTTCTAGAAGGCATATGGGGTTCTAAATGATTCCTATCTATATTAGTTTCAGTGCAGTTAAAATCACCTCCCAAAAATAAAAACTCTTCTTGACTACATTTTTGTAACACAGAACACAAAATATTTCAAAACACCATTCTCTCTATTGCTGAGACTGGACAGTACACACAAATAAAAACAATAACATTCTTTTCATAGTTTGCTCTTACTTTTAAAAGTCTACCTTTTACTATTTCTTCTACTTGAAAGGAACGTGGGTTACATTTTTTTGCAAAAAGAATGGCTACTCCACCACTAAGTGAAGTATTATGACTTAAAAACGAGAAACCACCCCATTCTCTAGTCCAATCAGAAGCATTATTTAGATCGCTATGAGTTTCCTGCAGCATCACCACATCTAACTTATTATGTTTCACAAATTCATAACTTTCCATTCATCTCTTGCCCCATTAATATTCAAGGAAGCAATATCAATTTCATTCATTTTTTAAAAGAAGAGTATAAAATAACAGGCAAAAACTGCTAAAAACACAACTACAAAACCATAGCATGTCACCTTAGGCTTTTTAGCTATTATCATTTACAAGATCAGGATTTAAAATTCTTAACATTTTCTTCAACCGATAAATGTCCTTATTTGTGAATAAGCTTTCTGCCATGAACAATTTGGTTTTGTCAACGAATTGTTTGATGTCTGGAAAATATTCACAGACACGTACTCCTCTCTTATTTTTCGTTGCTCTGAGGAAGAGTTTAATATCTTCTACCTCATAATCACGACTGGATGAATCTCTTTGAGAAAAACTGAAACTTGAATCTGAAGATTCATTGCCACTTTCCATCTCTTCTTTGTCGTCATCATCAACTACATGTTTTTTTTCTGTTTAACACTTTGAACTTCACTTGAAATTTTCCTTTTAACTGGAACTTTAAACTCCGTTTTATCTGATTCTAGATCAGCATCATAAAGCTCAAATGATTGCCACTTCACATTATCACTTCCACCCTTTGTCAAAGCTGACTCAGCTGTGAAATCACTGACTCCTTCACTCGCTACAGCATTAGCTTCCAACCCACCTTCCTGCAAAAACACTACTGGTGCAGTGGCCTCAGAAACACTACCATCGTTCTCCACAACAGTCAAGATTTTTCATACTCAAAATGGGAGCATTAGAGGTCCCTGCTTCAACCCTTTCCTCATCATCACTATTTAAATTAGTCTCTCTCATATTTTGCCCACCAGTTGACAGATGATCCAATTTATTCCTTTCAGGGCAAACCTGAAGTAGATGACCAACCCCACCACAGCCAAAGCATTTCATCTTATCAGTTGTGGCATAGAAAACATAATCAAAGTTGTCAACCTTAATATTAAAAGTCAAGTTCTTCGCTGTCTTTCAAAATCATGTAGACAAATCTTCTAAAAGAAACTATATGTTTTAACAGTGGTGAAGCAGTACCAATGAGGATTTTCTTAATCGGTGAAACCAGCTTTCCATAGCGGGACAAGATCTTAACCAGTGTATCATCAGAAACAAAAGGTGGAATATTAGACAATGTAACCTTTTTCGTGGGTGTTGAAAGCGGAAGAACAGGTGTGAAGAGATTATTTACAACAATTCCCTTTTCCACTAACTCGTTTGCCTTTTCCGTCGAATTAAAAAAAAAACACAACAGCACTATTCATTTTAGACGCCGACAAAATACTGTCGTGGCCAACAACATCTCCCATTGCCAAACAACAATCTTCAACACTCACCGCGGACGCCACTTTAACACCGTGACGCCGCGTGAGATTCTTTAGAAACCCAGCTCGTGAGTCCGCCATACAAGGGGAAAAAACCCCACGCGACCCAAAAAAAAAACATCAAAAAGAAAAGCAGTAAATAAAAAAATAAAAAAGAGGAAAGAGAGAGAAAACTCACTCAGAAAATCACGCTCCACACTCACACCGGAAATGAGAGAGAGAGAGAGAGATGCACAGCTGCAGGACAAGAGACCTATGATAAGATAGAACAGATAAGACAGAAGATCGAAAATAGAAATCACTACAGGCCATGTGTGTTGCTGAACTGTTGATCAAGATTAATTGCTGATTTCCAGGAGTAGCCTGCAGTCCGTTTGCAGCCAGTCGTCCAGCAGGTGGGGCTGAATGCCAATACATCGATGTATGGTTATCACAAGGGCTTTCCTGTCCTCTGACACCCCCTTAACATGACAAAATCAACATGACAAAATCAACATGACGTTTACATTAAAGAAAGTAGAAATATATCTTTAGGTAATAATTACACATAGCCACTTTTTACAGTGTGTATTTGTAATATTTCTTTGTGTACCTAAAGTTATAAAGACTCTGAGAAAGGGCTTTAAACTGCCATGACTGAAATATATATATATATATATATAAAGTATATAGACTATATATATATATACTATATGATATATATATATATATATATAATCTTGTAATAACTTTGAAAATTACAAAGAAAATGTAATTTTTTTCAGTTTATATTAGCGTGGTGGCCTCACAGTTTCAACTTTCAGCTGTTTACCAAGTGCATTCCAGTGGGCTAACCTCAGTATTACTGGTTACGAGATTTAAACATACACATTTACGTCTTTTTCCAACTGTATTTTTGCCCACTGGTCAGTTCAACTGACCACATAAGATAAATAATTGAAAACTAGTTCACTTCTTCTAGATAGTCTATGTATATGCAAACAGTTTATGTATTTAGGCACTGAAAAACATTTTTCCAAAAAAAAAAAGAAGACGAAATCAACTATTTTCTCTTTGATGACATCGATAACTTCAGTTTTAAACTTGAATTTACCATAAATATCTTCTATGAATGACAGCAGGTCAACAAATTGCACTTTTTACACTTGCATTAGTCTTCAAATGCAATCTCACTAGTCAGTCTCCCATTTCTGCAACTATAGCCATGGAATATAGATAACATACACAGAAAGTTCTATTTTCCCTTTTCAAATGATTTTTTTGTTTTGTTTTTGTAATGAGTGACAATTTGTAGTAGTGACTAAAATAATTAATAAATAAAATAAGTTTATCAAGAGAAGGCATGTTTGTGATCATATTGATACAGTTTCCCCACACATCTCTATCAGTTTATCACTGGTGTTCAAGGTTGCCTTTGTCAATGGGCAAAGTTCCCTCCCCCACATTTCACATCCCCTTCTTTATCTATGAAATGAATACGAGCATGAAAGGCGAGGAGACATCAGATCTACTCCCAGAAGGGTTTGTTTCAAACATTAGCTATTTATTCATAATTTTTTACCACAATAACTCCACAATCACCACTCTTGTTCAATTCAACTCTTGTCTTGTAGAAAACTGGTAACATGCATGCGTTATAATAATATTTTTTTCCACTCGATCTAACCCTTAAAAATGAATTTTTGTAGCCAGGTTGATTCAGTCGTATTTAATAATATTTTTTCTCATGAATAAAACTAGTTCATTTAGATTTTTTTCACATGACACAAATGTTTTAGGTTAGGTTTTAAGTAAGGTTTAATAATAAAATATTTTGAAATTGTTTGCTGAACTGGCAATTGAACCTATTTTCACCACAGTAACATTTCCAGTTTTTTCTCAACATGATATTTGTTAGCATGTGACAGCTTTAACAAAGAACTATTCAAACATTTCAATGAAACTTGTGATACCATAATTTTTAAATAAAGAGTTGGCTTATGTATCACAAACCAGAATAAATAGTATATCAAGTGAACAATGACTGTTTTGACTAATAAAAAACTGTCAGAACATCAGTGTGGATGATCTAACTCTGTTCTCTGAATCAAATAACCGTCCACATTAGGCTTATATTATTCTGGTGTAATGGGTGTACACAGTGTTACCACACAAATCTTAAATAACTTATGATTGATAGACTGTTACTCATGACATGATGTTGAGTTCAACATGTTCTAGTGAAAACAGAAAGATTGCACTTAGATTGAATCTTTGCTCGGCTTGACAAATACAAGGTTAACCAAGATATTTGTGATTGATGAGGTTGAAGTGTGCAGGCACACAAGTCCATGACCTGGGTAAACTGCCCATGGCATCTAATTTACCCAGCCTTTCCCATTTGAGCAACCTGTCATAAGAAACATTCACACTTACAGGCATGTAAAGACCTGCCATAGGAAAAACACACATATAGGCACACAAACATCTTAGCCTTTATTAACCTTAGCTCGTGTTATTGGCAGTAGACAGAGACAAGACCCCAATTACTGTTGAAATCAGAGTTGCTACCGTTGAAGCTGTGGTGGAAGTGTGTGGAAACTCAAGAGTACTGGAGTGGCTTGTTAGTCCACTTAGTGCTCGTCCATTGGGACTCTCCCTTTCAAATACCTGTCTCTCCAAGCATTGTTATTCAAACGGAAAATCGAAGAGCCCAGTGTTGCTCTGGTCATTCTATCAAGTACAGACCATGCTGTGGGCAATGCTTAACAGTAAATTGTAACTTAGGGTCAAGTTCAGGGATAACACCACTTACATGTTTGCCTCAAAGTCCTGGACATCATGGGCATCCTCATATGTTAATTAGAAAAACTTCAGTTGGTTTTAACTAATTGTGTACCGCTCAGACTGACAGACAGATCGCCCTAAATAAATTTATGCCATCTGTTAAGCTGAGTGAAAAAAGATAAATCACTGGCTTACTAAAAATCATATTAAGGTCTACCCTTAAATCTGAGTAATCACTTATCCCAAACCTTTTTGTAATGTAATGTCATCTAATGCATTGCAAATAATAATAATGATAATAATAATAATAATAATACAGACCAATTGTATTAATTGAATAAATGTATTAATATTTAAGGAGAGGCATGCAAGAGACATTTTACACATGCCTGAAAGAGTATGACAAGTTTAGACATATTTTAGACAGATGCTGGGTGGTTTGTAATATTGCTTTAGAAATTAACGTGTTGGAATAAGATGTTTAAGTGTCTCATGTTTAACAACATTTAGGATTTTCTTTATACCTTTCAGAAATAAATGTATCCTCCATGTTAAGCTTAAACAAAACCAGAATATGCCCTAAACATACCAAACATGGTTTAAAGCTTAACCCACAAGGATTATAACCTTCCAAAAGGCTGGTAGGTTTTGTGGGTTACCTTAACTTTTCAAACTCTAGGGGAGACTGGGGTTGGTTGGCAGAATTTTCATTCTTTGTTCAATATCAAAACATTTAATTAACCCAACTGTGTGCAAATGAAAGCTTTGTCATGAAATATTTGATTGATTTAGTTAATTAATGACTAAAGTTATGTTGTGTGATTGTGCCAGCCAACCCCAACTCAAGGATGGTTCATGGTTGGAACAGATTGTGGGGCTTGTTGGTTGGCATTGGCACAGTGTTAAAAGGTTTAAGAGAGAAGCAAAAAACAGAAAAAATAAAAATGGTCATTTCAAAACAAACTTACACCACTCAGCTCACATTAGTCTCACATTTATTATAACATTTTTATGATAAAAATATAAATGTACTGTATATCATATGACATAATTCATTGTAAAAAGTGTTCATCTGCAACTGTTACTTTCCAGAGCTATTTCTGCTTGATCTAACCTTTAACATTTTTTTGATGATGTAACCAATTGTTATGAAAGTTTATCCAGACATGTTAAATAATATTTTTGACATGAATCAAACCAGTTAATTTAGATGTGAATGCAAGAAGCACATTTTTAACATGAACTTTTTTTTGTTGTGTATATTATGTTATATCATTTATGGTAAATGATTAATTTAAACAAATGTACAATATTTTATCATGCTTTTTAATCAATTAAATAACCAGTAGGGACACTTTGAATGTTTTATTTTTCTCCTCCAATTGCCCTTTTAATTACAATAATAGTTATCATAATACATTTAAATAAAAAATAAAATAAAAGTCATCCTCAACAAATCGTATAAATCGTCACGATAGAATCAATAAGTGTGGATGAAGAGGGCAAGCATTCAGATGGTACATTTTCCAGCATTCATTTATGTGGCAATTCTGTGACATGCAGTCAACCCCAGTCTCCCCTAATGGTTTAAGTTGTGCTTTATTTGAGTTGAAAAATGTTTATTAAATATATTAAACTGATATTATGCTGTCTGTTCACAGTGGGGGGTGGGGGGAATATGCTTTTGTATGTTCTTAGCAGTTTCATTCCCATACACTTCAGCTGCTGAAAACCAAATATCGCTGCCGATAAAACCACCATTATGATTGTGGTAACATGCTCTTTTTGTAATTCAGAAGGGCAGAAATGTTGCACAGGACTCTCCATTTGTAAGGCAAAACAGAAAAATAAGCAAAAGACTAGCTTGGGCCAGCTGTGTTTGTTGGGATGTCAGCATGTTAGAGGCAGCACATTCATCATTGCGCCACATAGCTTTGGTTCGGCTTTGTGTTTTGGTGAATTTGCATTCTAAATGTTTCATGTTATCTTCACAAAGGCAGGTGCAGGCAAGAGTTGGTAGGACTCGAACACCTAGTCTCACAGCAAGCAGACCGACGAAAGAGACGTTGCAAAGTATTCACTGATTTATCTCTGTTGATTTGGCACCCAGAAACAGCTTGATATTCATTGGCTCATGATGTAAAGCGTGACAATCCAGATGACGCAAAATGGAAAGCAGAGCTATACATACAAATATCCACATTGACAACATCAACAGATTTTTCTCTTTGTTTCAATATAATGTTTGGGCTGCTCTAAACAGTGTCTGACTTTTCTCAATAAGGCATGAAAAGTCTTTTGTTGCATTGTTGAGCTGCGATAGTGCTTTGATAAATAGACTCGGTGTAAAACGTGCCAATGTTACATTAAAGCTATTGTTATGAACCTACATTTTGATCTTCTGCATTTTAAATTAGATAAACATTAACATTTTTATAGTAAATTTATTGATTTGTTTGTTTGTTTGTTTATCAGAGTGTAAATGTTTGAAAATGTGTGCAATTCAGGAACCAGGAAATGAAAAATATAATTGTCATTGAATAATAATAATAATAATAATAATAATAATAATAAGCACAACACAGAGTAAAATGAAATAAAATAGAACTCCTCGCATAATATAAAATAAAAACAACTAAAGATATCAGTCATTACATACGTTAAGGACAAATAAAAGCTGACATTGTATGCCAGAAAGGATTGGGTTATGTTTGTTCAATAAAATCCACACCATAGACAATTTACAGTGGAACTATGGTGATCAATACATGATTTGTGTATTGACTACATATCCAGTTTCCATAGCTTTAATCACTATGGCAACCTGTGGTTTTGTGGCAAAACTACCATTTCATTTCACATGAGAATATTTCTAATGGCCTTTAAAGCACTTCCTTGCCATTTTATAAAACAGGTCATGGACTGTGGCCAAGATAACTGCCTAAAGAAAAGAATCCCATCACAATGCATAAGTGTCTGACTAACCCCTATGTAATAAGAGGAATGTATGACCCTTCCCCCACTCAGATATCTATCAATCTAGCCTTGTCAATGAACAAATAGAGGGACATCCCATCAATGCTTGTTCGAGCCTATGAAAAATCAGATGAGGAAACAGCATCTAAATTGTCACACAAACAGAAATAGCAAGAATATTATGTAGTGTTTGTGAAAAATTCTGTTTGTTGTTCACAATTTAAAATGTTTCATTCTTTATAATTAGAAAAATCAATATAGACTACCTGGACACACAAAGATAATGAGTTTATTAAATAAATAAATAAATAAAAAATCGAAATGTTACAGAAATGGAACTAGTCATCAATCAAAACAAAAACGAATGATGTAATTGTATAATAGATAGATAGATACAATATAATATATTGTTTAAATATATATATGTATACAAGATATACAGACAGACAGAGAGACAGACAGACAGACAGAGAGACAGACAGACAGACAGACAGACAGGCAGATAGATAGATAGATAGATAGATAGATAGATAGATAGATATTCAAATTAATGACTTGCTGTGAGACAGCTGTATGTTGTTTGTATGATCCTTCTTCAGTTTTGACTAGTAGGCTATTCTACTGAGGTTTAAACTTGAATCCCTCTCTGGCAACCTATTGAAATCCTCCTTCAATGAGCCTTTGCTATACAACATTTTGTTCTTTTTTGGTGAAAAAAATGCATGGTTTTCTTATAAAACTCAGAGGCTGAGGAATTTAGTGTATTGGACTAAATAGATTGTGCTTCTCAGTTTGCCTTTGAAGTGACACTCCCTTTGAGGCTTTGTGAAGCCCAATACATTTCATTGCTGACTTCATCTTACTACACCCCTGAGGCAAACCTGTCCACAGATAAAAGCATTTGATCCACGATCAGCGAAATACTGGCATTTAACTTTTTTTTTCTTTTCTTTTTTGTTTTTTGCCTAAAAGAATTGTCTTTAATTTACAATGGCATTATGTACAAAAATGTTGCACGTTTGCAGAGTTTTTTAAGAACAACTAGAGATATGATCTGATGTGCAAGGGATGATATTTACTTTTTAATAGAAACTGACATTTGGTGTTGGTTGTTCATGTTTTGAGGCCATTTAATAGTAGAAAAAGCACATCCTTACGTAAACATGTAAAGCTGGATGAGAGGTAGCAGTCACCACATCCTTGATCTTTCATGTTCCACTTGCAAAAAGTAAAAATAAAAAAATAAAAAAATAAATAAATAAATATATATATATATATATATATATATATATATATATATATATATATATATATATATATATATATATATACAGTATATCTTATGTATGATAAATATTACATTTTTATTTGTTTACATTAGTTAATGCATTAGGTATCATGAGCTAACAATGAACAATATATATTTTACAGTATTTTATTCATCTTTGTTACTAATAAAAATACAACTGTTAATTGTTAGTTCAATGCATTAATTAATGTTAACAAATACAACTTTCGATTTTAAAAATGCATTAGTATATGTTGAAATTAAAATGAACCAAGATTAATAAATGCTGTAAAACTATTGTTCATTGTTAGTTCATGTTAACTAATGTTGATAACTAATGTTAATAAATGGAACCTTACAGTATTTTAAAGGTTACCAAAAATATAGTTTATAATAAATTGTCTCCAAAGTTTCCTAAAGTAAAATGTCTGCAATGCTCAATGATTTAAAAAAAAAGATTTTTCACACCTTCTGAATTTGATTCGGGCAAGCCAAGAAGTCCAGAGCAAGTTATGCTTTTTCCTTTCATACTATGTGTCACGTCTTGTATGGATGAGGCGAGAGAGCGGGATCAAGGTGCAGCAATCCTTTAACTGACAATGACAAGAAGGCGAGGATACACAGAAGACGATGACTTAGGATACAAAACTAGACAGTCATTTTAGTAAACATAAACAATAACTAAGAACAACTAACAAGAACTGACAAGGTTGGAACTGAACTAGAAGATATGTATACACAAGGTGCTGATGAGGGAATGGAGAACAGGTGGCTGAGGAACAGATGGCAGTGATGAGGGCAGTGCATTCTGGAAACATAGTCTGGGGGAAACAGAAGACAGAAGACGAAAACCACTTCAAAATAAGAGTCCTAGGAAACACAGTGACTGTGACACTATGAAAAAAAGATCACAATTTTAACTGGACCATTAAAGGTTTTTACAGTCTTATTTTGTTGATGTTACCAATTGTTTAATTAGTGTTTTGAATTTATGTACATGTTTGGCAGAATGTCAGCATAAGTTCAGTTCAGTTTGATTGTCTGGGGAAAAAAATGCAGTGAAAGTGAATGGTTACTTTTTTTGGTGTGCATTTTATCAAATCACAAATTTGGAGCCAATTAATCAATATTCTGGATGTTACATTGCCAGTAAAGGCTGTGGTTGCTAATTGGTATTGACAGCACAAAAGCCTGTCCTCATACATTGGCTGAGCTAATCATCTCTGACAGCCATGAGGTGATTCTAGTGTGGAATCTTACTCCAGAGGTGAAAGTTCACCATTGAATCAATGGTCACCAGGACAGCAGAGGATGAAAACAGCATCTTTGTTTTCATTTCTCTTATCAATGGGTCATCAGCCAGTGAATAAAGGTGTAAGATGAGAGAAAACAACAGAAACCATAGGCCAATAATGTAGCTTTATTTGATGCAGGTGGGTGACTCTGTAGGGGAGCCTTGATGCAGATCTGACAGGTTTGCATCTAATGATAAACATGCCTTCATTTCACTGTGCTGTCCAGAAACGAGAACTCTCAATGACAAATCATTATATTCAATGTAATTAAGCTTATTCATTAAGGCTGCAAGCAGGAGCAGAAGTCAGAATTATACTACAGGTACTTGTAATATGCAATCGGATTAGATGTTCTCAGATGACCCCAGGCAAGGTAATCTAACCCCTTTGACACATGACCATTTTAATGCCTGCCAGTAATACTGGTCTATCAGACTGAAAACAGAAATGAGAGAGCACCTAGGTAAAAGCATTGAACTAACATGTGACTGGCCTGTTAAAAGTAAAGGATAAACCTTAGTTTGATATTTATTTCTTACTCTTCATCAGATGTCTATTATGACTTTTTAATGTGACTTAAAGTAATAAGTCGGTCATATTAAATAGTACTTTTTCACACAAATAAAACCAGTTCATTTAGATTAACTACGCACCCAATCTCATGACAAGTCGTAATAATAGTTCGAGATTGTGAAATCATGAGAAATCATTCGAGTTAGCTTGTACAAAAAAGGAGGACTTTTACTTCCATAGAGAAAAATAAATGAAACGATGGATGATGTTATTACGATTCTTCTAACCCAAACCTAACCAACAAGTCCATCCCCATGTCAAAATCCTAATCGTAACCATGATTTTAATCATGATTTTAGGAAAATAACTTTGGTGTGCCACGGAAGAAAGAAAACATTGAGGTTTAAAATGAGACAGGATAAGCATGTTAGAGATTATTAACATACATCAACCAAGTTTGCTCACTGACATTTCCTAAGTGTCAGACTGGAGGCTAGATAAAATTTGATGCCTGTATTTTATCGATTGGAAATTCTGTTTGTTGTTTGGTTGGTGTCTATGGAACTAAAATTTAAGAGACTGTGATGAACTACCACACACAGCACACTTTTACATTACCTGAAATAACATTTTAAAGTGTACTTCATTAGTCTATTTGTCCTGAACTATTTCTTGTACATTGATGCTGTAATAACAAGTTTATATCCCTAGAATGCAGGTACAGTTGAGGGATTAAGATATTTTATATATCTTATATTTATAAAGGTATTAAAGGGCAGTTTTTAGTAAACAACAAAAAGAGAACTCCTACAACAAGGAGAAAACTCCTCGTCTGTCCTCAACCCAGATTGATGGTCTCCCTGACTTTATAGTACCTCTATCGATTTTGAAGGTGCTTGTCAGTGAAGCATAAAATTAACACTGTGTTATAGGGCATGGATTTCTGTCAGACCCTGACAAGATAACCCATTATTGGACGACGCTGCTAATTTGTTTTTGTTTATTCCCGAAGTGTAATGTAACTGCTTGAGCCTCAATGATAACTCTATTACCTGCAAATCCTCAGCAAGACCATTGACAGGCACTAATCTTGGCCTTACTCATAATTACATCAGGTTCTCGGGCCTTAATGAACCAATCTTTACTCTATTTTAGCTGCTTAATGCCGCACACACCCCTGGCATCATTAGTTTAATTGCCCGTGTTTGCAATGCGGGATTTTGACCTTTGCCCTGCCAAGTCAACTTTTTCTGTCTCTGTCTGTCTGTCTGTTTTTCTGTCTCTTTCCTTGTAGTCTTTATGGTTGTTGTGGAAACTAACTGCTGATTTTTAATGCTACCTGTGTTTAAATTCTGGACCATCTGCTATTTCCACACAATCCTATTATGTTTTAATATGAACATAATGAGATTGAAGCCATCTTTCTCTGCACACATCTTGTCATTTAATTAATGTTTGTCACTCAATTTGTCTTTTAAGTGGACAGCTTTTAACAAAATCCTCTGTCAGTAAACATAGGCTGATCAAATATTAAGCAGCCTATCTGTCACGGTCCTGTCACTCTGTCAGTCTGGGTTTTTGTGTGACAGGACTGTGACATCATCGTCCTATGTCTGTCTTGTGTTTCGTTGTCTGTCTTTTTGTGAGCACATGGCTTTGTTTTTTATTTTCCTGCCATGCGCTCTTCAGACTGTCTTGTGTTTCATGTCCGGAGCATGGTGTCTGGATCCTGACTTCCCTGTCTGGTTCGGTTTCAGTCTGTGTCGGGATCCGGACACTCATGCTCCACGTTCTGTCTGTTACTGATGTGAGTGCATTGCGCTTATGTCAACTTGGCGGCATGCACTAGCGTCAATAGTTTATGTCTGTCTCTCGCGAACACGGGTGCGCCTTGCGTTGCGCTGCATGCCCGGGTTGCGAGCTGTCTTCACATTGTCCTGAGGTTCGGTCACTTTGGTCTGAGGTGTCGGGTTTGTGTGTGGCCGAACTCTTGCACAGGTGTCCTGTCTCTTGTCACCTGTTGCATGCATCGCGTGGCGTTTGGCACGTGATGTACGCTCAGGCTTTGTCTAGTGTGGGAATGCGTGGCATTGCTTTGTTTGCCGTTGCTACGCATTCTCTCGTCTTGTCTGTCGGTTGGCATGAACGTATATTGCCTTATTATCTTAGTGATGTGCACTCATGCCATTCGGGTGTTTGTGTCTTGTGAGAGCACTTGGCTTTGTTTTGTTCCGTATTGCTGCATGTCTCTCAGTCTTGCGTCATACCCCGCCTCCTTGTTTGCCTATTATTAGTTCATTAGTCACACCTGCCCTGTCTGTTAACCTGTTTGATTTCTCTTCCTATTTTAGTCTCCTCGTGTGCTGTCCAGTGCCAGTTCATCTTGTTTGTTGGTCTTGTTCCAGTCGGTCCTGTGTGTTTTCCCCGTTTTCCAGTCCAGCCCGTTTTTGTTATTTTTTGCCCAGAGCCTGGTTTTACCCTTTGGGGTAGTTTTTGTTTTGGCTTTGTTTATTTTTTATATTAATAAAACCTTTTGTTTTTTAACTTTGCGTTTGGGTCCTGCTTCTGCAACTCTGACACTATCATTATGACTCCACTCTGTATTATCTTTAAAAAAATGTTTTTTAAATATATTCTCCCCTTTTTCTCCCCAATTTGGAATGCCCAATTCCCAATGCGCTCTAAATCCTCGTGGTTGCGTAGTGACTTGCCTCAATCCGGTTGGCGGAGGACAAATCTCAGTTGCCTCTGCGTCTGAGACGAGACCGTCAATCCACGCATCTTATCACGTGGCTTGTTGAGTGCGTTACCGTGGAGACATAGTGCATGTGGAGGCTTCTTGCCATCCACCGCGGCATCCACGCACAACTCACCACGTGCCGCACCGAGAGCGAACCACATTATAGCGACCACAAGGAGGTTACCCCATGTGACTCTACTCTCCCTAGCAACCGGGTCAATATGGTTGCTTAGAAGCCCTGGTTTCTAACTCGTGACTCATCAATACTCGCTGAGCTACCCAGGCCCCCACTCTGTATTATCTAAAGTTTAATCTTAAATCTATTATTTTTAGGTTCAACTCTGGTTTACTCTCTGGATTTTGTCATATTCATACACTGGTGGCCAAAAGTTTGGAATAATGTACAGATTTGGCTGTTTCGGAATGAAATTGGTACTTTAATTCACCAAAGTGGCATTCAACTGATAACAAAGTATAGTCAGGACATTACTGATGTAAAAAACAGCACTATTTGAAAAAAAATCATTTTTGATCAAATCTAGACAGGCCCCATTTCCAGCAGCCATCACTCCAACACCTTGAGTAATCATGCTAAATTGCTAATTTGGTACTAGAAAATCACTTGCCTTATATCAAACACAGCTGAAAGCTATTTGGTTCGTTAAATAAAGCTTAACATTGTCTTTGTGTTTGTTTATGAGTTGCCACAGTATGCAATAGACTGGCATGTCTGAAGGTCAATATTAGGTCAACAATGGCAAAAAAGAAAAGCTTTCTCTAGAAACTCATCAATCATTGTTTTGAGGAATGAAGGCTATACAGTGCTTGAAATTGCCAAAAAACTGAAGATTTCATACAAAGGTGTACACTACAGTCTTCAAAGACAAAAGACAACTGGCTCTAACAAGGACAGAAAGAGATGTGGAAGGCCAGATGTACAACTAAACAAGAGGATAAGTACATCAGAGTCTCTAGTTTGAGAAATAGACGCCTCACATGTCCTCAGCTGACAGTTTCATTGAATTCTACCCGCTCAACACCAGTTTCATGTACAACAGTAAAGAGAAGACTCAGGGGTGCAGGCCTTATGGGGAGAATTGCAAAGAAAAAGCCACTTTTGAAACAGAAAAACAAAAAGAAAAGGTTAGAGTGGGCAAAGAAACACAGACATTGGACAACAGATAATTGGAAAAGAGTGTTATGGATCTTAACTCCATTGAGCTTTTGTGGTATCAGCTAGACTGTAAGGTGTGGGAGAAGTGCCCGACAAGACAGCCACATCTATGGCAAGTGCTACAGGAAGTGTAGGGTGAAATGTCACCTGAGTATCTGAACAAACTGACAGCTAGAATGCCAAGGATCTGCAAAGCTGTCATTGCTGCACGTGGAGGATTTTTGGGTGAGAACTCTTTGAAGTAGTTTAAGAAGTTCTGAACATTTTTTTCAAATTGTAATTGTAATTTTTCACGTTATTAATGTCCTGACTATACATTGTGATCAGTTGAATGCCACTTTGTTGAATAAAAGTACCTATTTCTTTCCATAAGATCCAAATCTGTACATTACCAAACTTTTGGCCACCAGTATATGTTAGGGTCTTTAGTTTGATTGATACAGATTAGAGAATTAGAGAATGCATTTTCATTACTTCAATGAAAAGTTTCTAATAATTATTATGCTCTAGAAAGCAGTACAGCTCTGTTAAAGGAGGCAAAAAATGTACATACACCGATCAGCCACAACATTAAAACCACCTGCCTAATATTGTGTAGGTCCCCCTCGTGCCGCCAAAACAGCGCCAACCCGCATCTCAGAATAACATTCTGAGATTATATTCTTCTCACCACAATTGTACAGAGCAGTTATCTGAGTTACCGTAGACTGTCAGTTTGAACCAGTCTGGCCATTCTCTGTTGACCTCTCTCATCAACTAGGCATTTCCGTCCACAGAACTGCCGCTCACTGGATGCTTTTTGTTTTTGGCACCATTCTGAGTAAATTCTAGAGACTGTTGTGTGTGAAAATCCCAGGAGATCAGCAGTTACAGAAAAACTCAAACCAGCCCGTCTGGCACCAACAATCATGACATGGTCCAAATCATTGAGATCAAAATTTTTCCCCATTCTGATGGTTGATGTGAACATTAACTGAAGCTCCTGACCCGTATCTGAATGATTTTATGCACTGCTGCCACACGATTGGCTGATTAGATAATCACATGGATGACTATTGGAGCCAGATGGGCTGGTTTGAGTATTTCCGTAACTGCTGATCTCCTGAGATTTTCACACACAACAGTCTCTAGAATTTACTCAGAATGGTGCCAAAACTAAAAAACATCCAGTGAGCGGCAGTTCTGCTGATGGAAATGCCTTGTTGATGAGAGAGGTCAACAGAGAATGGCCAGACTAGTTTGAACTGACAAAGTCTACGGTAACTCAGATAACTGCTCTGTACAATTGTGGTGAGAAGAATATAATCTCAGAATGCTATTCTGAGATGCGGGTTGGCGCTGTTTTGGTGGCATGAGGGGGACCTACACAACATTAGGCAGGTGGTTTTAATGTTATGGCTGATTGTTGTATATGTTAAAACTGAGATAAAATTGTACAATAAGGTTGTGTTGGTTAACATTAGTTAATAAGAGGTAACAATGAACAATAATTTTCTGCACTTAATGATCTTGGTTAATATTAATTTTAGCATACATTAATGCATTTTTTAAAAATAGAAGTTGAGAAGAACATGAACTAACAAAGAAAAAACATATTATATAAGTTAACATTAACCAAGATTAATAAATCCTGTTAAAAAATATTGTTCATTGTTAGTTAATGATGTATTTAGTAATGTTAACAAATAGAACAATATTGTAAAGTGTTACTGAAATTATTCACTTTCTTTTTGAAAATATGTTTTAAGAATCACTGAGGTATTTGGCAAACACAAGACTAGAATGACTGATGCAATAAGCCCTACTCCTAATTCCATCATCAACCAGTGTTATCATTGTGTTCAGACTTTTTTCTCCAATAAAAGTTAAACTTTTATGTATTATGGCAGAGTTATGAAAATTTGATTTAAAACCAAAAGAAAACCTCAACTGGTAATTAAAGTGGAAAGCAGTACTTTATTTCTAATTATGCTACAAGTCAATGGTAAAAAAAAAAAAAAAAATCTTTCACTTGTTTTTTTTCTTCCCTTTTTAACCCCTGAGCACCACAATCCAGCTTTCCCATAATGCACTGGATTTATCCAAAGTGAATAAAAGGAAAAAAAGCATCATACACAGCAAATAATAGGATCTAAAATCTACCAGCATAGCATTGTTGACATAGCTAAACAAAGTAAACAATATGTTATTTTTTAAGCACATAAGTGAATCATATTTTTTCTAAACCTTTATCAAAATGATCTTATATGTCTTACATGAACAAATTCTCAAAACATTGTCATCTACAGAAAGCCTGTAAGCATGGTTTTGTAAAAGCTTTTTGTTTCACAGTCAACAAGCGCTCCAGAGTTTGTCCCGAAATCTCTGCAGTCTAGTGACATGAGCTGTACAGAGAACATGTGAAGGAACAGACCGTGCCACTGCTGTGAAAAAAATAAGAGCAAAGTCTCTTCATTTGCTGATCAAGAGGTAAATTACATTGAACAACAGGAATCAGACAATTGTGCATTGATTGTGCCCTCTGTAGTTCCACATAAATATACACTATATATTTCCATCACAACACAATGATGCTCAAGTTTACTTGTTTAATTCATACTTAAAAGTGTGCGAAAAATCTGGAGACAAACTGAATATACAACTTGGCCTTGCCTTTCAAAACAATTTGATCCAAGTGCTTAATATCAAGTTTTGCTACAGCAGAGACCAAATGAAAACTTTTCTTTGTTGCGCGTGTGATTAAAAGTTAAAGGTTAAAAGTTACAACAGTCAACCCTACAATATTGTCAACTCAGATCTTTGGTATTTGTAAAAAAAAAAAAAAAAAAGTACTGTTCAATCACAAGAGCATGTTTCCACATTCCAATCACATTTAAGAGAGTGTATAAAAAAAGATAATTACAATTTTATGTTAGTTTTAGTTCAGGTTATATCTTCTGAAAGCCACATTAAGTCCTGAATAGAATAGAAATGATGACTGAAGCAAACACTGGCATCAATGGAACATCTAAAGACTGCAAACCGTGATGTAAGCTACAACACTTAATTAAAAAAGTTAATAGACACAGCTTAACATAGTTTATAGTTTATCAGATATATTAAGGTGTTTTTCAGATCGATATAATAAAGATCTAATTTACAAAACCTTTATCACATCAATATTGAATCAATCTGAGCAGTTGAACACATAAAATAGGATCCTTCTGGTATTTTCTTTCCCCCAAGCATAAAAAAATGCCACTAACAAAAACAAACAAGCAATGCAAATCATGCTGTGTAAAGCCCTGTGTGGTCCAGCCTCTGGTTTTACAGAACGAGTCATGCAAACAAAAACGAATTTGGACCAGAAAGGCTATGATTGAAAACTGGCTGCTGTGATCATGTAGTTGGCACAGTCTATAACAAATGAGGTAGATGTGTGTTCATTATATATTCCCTTCTTTGGTAAAACAAAATAGAAAACAAAATCCAGTGATCTACTGAAAAAAAAAAAACAAAAAAAAAAACAAACATCATTTTCAAGTGGCTTCACAATAAACATAATAGAAATGAAATAAATGAGGTATATCTTGTATTCGTAATCTATTATCCATTTACAGGTTTACAGGATTTGTGAGGTATTTGGGCTGTAAAATGACTTTTTTTTTTTTCTTCATAAAAGTGGTGTCACTAAAAGCATTGAAACAGCCCAAGATTCAAAATGATAAAATAATAAATACAACTTGAAATTTTCTACAGAATTCTAACAAAATGACAATAACATCCTCCCATTTTCCTTACCAACAGAAAAGAGAATAAAAAGAAATAAACAACAAGAGCGTGAGCAAACAAAATGGAGAATGGAATAAAGAATGAGAGATGAAATCTCACATGCAAGTGCATTGTTGAGAACTCGATGAAAATTGGATTCTATTCACAACAGTGATAACACCTCATGAGCTGTTGGTTAGGATGGCCGCATTTAGCCTGTTTACGGTACATGCAATCTTGTTCTCGAAAGCCTCTCTTTTCTCATTGCAGTGCTCAACCATTTTGTTTGCATGATCAGCTTCCAGCTCACAATATAATTTAACCTCCCTTGACACCCCTTAAACCTGTATTAATCAATGTGACCCATTTTTTCCATCTACTAAACCATCTAATGAACACTTTTTGCTATTAAACACTAGCCGAGGTGGTGAAAAATCGTTAAACATTGTCGACAAGTGTTCCCCAAATAAATCAGCAATCAATGGAATATATTTTGCCATGGCTCTAGAAACAAACCCAGTCATGAGAGAGTAGGAGACATAATCATATCTGTTGTTCTCCCTGCTTTCTTCAGAATTAAGCTAAAAATGGCTGATTTTGCATATCTGTCTCACTTTTTAATAGATTCTGTATATGATTACTTAGATGTATGAAGTTCGTCCCATCGCAGCAGATAAACATCCCTTCCACATTTTTCTTTACAAACAGAACTTCAAGCAGTGATACAGTAAATAAGTTGTTCTCCCTGATCATTTGATGACCCAAGTAAAATGGGATGTGCTTTGCCAAAAATCAAAATTTTAATATCTTTTTAGCATGATACTTCACTATAATCACTCTCCATTGCATATTTCGGATATTTTGCAATGGCTTTAGATATGTGTGATGTTGCTGAAAAACTGTGCATTGTAATCATTATAAGTTATCAAATAAAGTCATAAACCACTATTATGTTGCTCGTATTCTCTTTGGTAATAGCTGACAGTAGCTCTTGCTGTTTGATTCAAGAATGCAACAGGTAAAGATACAGGAAAAGAAGAACAAGATGGACTCCTGTGCCAAAACTCCAGGATCTGTGAAAGAGAGTTAAGAATCCTGCTTTTAAAAATATCAGCGCTCTGTTTCAGGAACATCCAGTCCTCTCAGGTTCCTCACACTGTTTCTTGTGTTCATGGCATTGCCACACAGTATGTTTCAGTCACTCCACACTGAATA
The DNA here is from genome assembly GCF_019703515.2 of Myxocyprinus asiaticus. Taxonomy (NCBI): domain Eukaryota; kingdom Metazoa; phylum Chordata; class Actinopteri; order Cypriniformes; family Catostomidae; genus Myxocyprinus; species Myxocyprinus asiaticus. Next base: position 29,309,007 of record NC_059347.1, read on the forward strand.
ACATGTACTCAGATGAACAAAATTACAAGCTGCAACTTGCTGCATTGTAAATGTAACACACTTCAACTGTGCGACAATCAGCTTTTGGTGCTCAGCTTACTGATTTTGTCTTTTCCTTTTTTAAATTATTTTAATGGAAGTTTTTTAAGTAATAGACTCTTCTGTCCTGATTACAGGGGGGAGGGTTAGAAAAACAGTAAAAAGTTTACATTGAAGGAGACAGGATGAACTAAAGACCCTGCCTTAAATGACGATGGGGAAGAGTCGTGTTAGGTGTTGTGGGCTCAAGGGGAGGTGGCTGGCCCATGTGAGGAAGCGGTGGAGGAGGAGGAGGAGGATGGCGGCATGTGGTTGCTGAGACCTGGGCTGCTGCTCTTTACCTGAGAGCTGTGTTGGTGATGGATTCGCTGGTTGCCTGGCATGAAACCAATGGTTGGCTTACGGGCAAACAAGACCCCTGGAGTAAGCAGACAAATAATTTAGTTCGTTTAAGTTGGGCTGAAGTTAGATTCAAGGCATTTAAACAGTTGCATTCATTGGTTCTGTCAAAATCGAAGTGTTTGATATTTTAATGCAATAGTATGCAAACTATGTTGCCATATACAGTATACTGTATTTTTTAATAAGGTTTAACTGAACCAAATTTATGTGGTGAAATAATCATGTGTTTCCACAGTCCTAACAAACATTTTTGACAACACTCCCTTGCCAAAGCAACTGCTACATTTTGGTGGCAATTTCTCAATTGTGCAATGCAGGAGACATGAAAGTAGTACTTGAAGCCTACATTTTGATTATTTTCTGTATAATATTCACGAGAAAAAGTACAGATGCTAACAAAACAAAAAACTAAGTAGTTGAGATACTAACTAAAAGCAGTGACACTATTAACTTCAGCAGTGTAACTAACTTTGCTTTCAAAATAGTGTAGCTTTTCCAGTTACAAGCTACTCCCTCCAACAAATTACACTGTAGTGGGAGTATAATTTTATGTCATGTATAGTTGCTATAGTATAGTTGCAATAACATTTATAGTATAATTGCTGTTCACCTTTTTAATCCTGTCACCCTCATTGAGATTCTTACTATATTTGTTTCAGATAAATACTGCTCTGATCACAAATGTATAAAAGGATATGCTTTCTCCAAATAGCTTTGATGTAGTTAGCTAATTTTTCTTATTATCTTAAAGGGATAGTTCACCCAAAATTTAACTCACTCATTAACTCACCCTCATGCCATCCCAGATGTGTGTATGACTTTCTTTCTTCTGCAGAACACAAATGAAGATTTTTGAAAGAATATCTCAGCTCTGTAAGTCTATACACTGCAAGTGAATGGGTACCCAAATATTTAAGCTCATAAAGTCAGCATAAAAGCAATCCTTAAGACTCCAGTGGTTAAATCTGTATCTTCTGAAGCAATATGATACAGTAGGTGTGGGTGAGAAACAGAACAATATTTAAGTCTGTTTTTACCATATATTCTCTTGCCTGCCCAGTAGGTGGCGATATGCATGAAAAATGTGACTCACCAAAAACAAAAGAAGAAGAATGTAAAAGTGAAAGTGGAGGGTGATAGTAAAAAAAATGACTCAAATATTGATCTGTTTCTCACCCAAACCTATCATATTGCTTCTAAAGATATGGACTTTACCACTGGAGTCGTATGGATTACTTTTATGCTGACTTATGTGATTTTTGGAGCTTCAAAATTCTGGCAGCTATTCACTTGCATTGTATGGACCTACAGAGCTGAAATACTCTTCTAAAAATCTTCATTTGTGTTCTGCAGAAGAAAGAAAGTCATACACATCTGGGATGGCAGGAGGGTGAGTAAATGATGAGAGAATTTTCATTTTTGGGTGAACTATCCCTTTAACAGTTATTTAACTATAAATTATGATGAGTAGCTTATACAGTAGCTAGACAAACTAAAGTTTCAAAGTAGCTTCCCCACCAGTGAAATTAAGGTATTGAAAAAACTCTATGTTCTGGGGCTATGAATCTTTACTGGAAGCAATCATTCAGTGAAAAATGGATGCCACTTCAACTTGATCTCCTCCACTGAAACGTTCCCAGCAAGCTTATGAGCCATCTTCTAGTAATTACTGTCTCCCGCACATCAAGCACAAGCACTGTATCTAGCTAAGGTACAGGGCCATTCTCTCGGGCACGAAAGACAATAAGCTCCATCGACCTCCCAGTGCCTGGGCCCAATTTTAAGATATTTAACTTTTTTAACTCTATTGAACTCGCCACTTCATTACGATGGATTTTATAGCAAAGACATCAAATTGTGTGGAGGACTAAGCGAGGGGGTGCTGCTATAACTTATTGAATTTTCTGCCTGCAATTACATCAGCAAACGGTGCTCTATTTACCTGTGTAGACAACCCCATTTATTTCTATTGACATGTTGATGCTGCTAATGCCGTTGGTAGACAGGTTCAATGCGGTCTCTTGTCTATCATCTGTCAAGAGAGGAGCCAAAGAGCGAGAGAGAGAAAAACTCAATATGAGCATTTATAAAAGGAACACAAGAAGCAAGAGAAGCATTGGTGATAACTCATGAGTGACAGGATAAGGAAGGATTTATTAAAAGATTTAAAGGGGGGGGGGGGGGTGACTTCCACTTGTGTTCTCTAGATAGGGAACAGCACAGGGGACACCTGTGTCAAATGCTCTGACCATTTCTTACAAAAGCCCATTGAAACTGTTAACATTACACGCAAAGTATTAAATAGAAATACACTAGGCAATCAGATCCATTTTTTGCTAAAAAAATTGCAAAGGATCCATATTTCCAAGAAGTCAGCTACTATTACATTTATCAAATCAAATCCCTTTATTGTCACTCAAACATATACACTAGTGCAACAGTGGGTGAAAGTCTTGGGTGCAGTTCCCAGCAACACAGCAGTATGACAATTACAATAAATATTTAGTGGATATTGGTGTGCATTTCATCAAGTAACAGAAAATATCATTTCAAAAAATAGAAAAAGCAACAGCTGTTAGATGATTGAAGAAAAAAAACAGTGATGCAGAAGACAACATGCATTTTACTCATGACTAGCCTGCAATCATAGCACACTCTCTGTCATTAGGTTATGAAGGTGCACTGCAATCATTACCATTAGACAAATAGCTAGACAGCAATAATCAATTTTCACAATTTACACCTAATTAAGCAGATTTGTTTATTTTTTTGTGAGTGTGTAACCCTTATTAAAGTTTATTTATAATGGTAAGGTATTATTTATTCAAAAATGTATTCAGTACATGGTTTTGTTATAGGAGATTGGAAAGATAATGTTTGAGGCATCTTTTGTTTGGCAGTCAAGCCTGAAGGTTTCCCAGCTGCCGCTGGCTGTTTGTGATCCTCACTCAGCCCAGAGTAAATAACCTCCAGTTCCCTGTCTGTCACTCATTCGACGTTGTGTCGATGTAGTAACACTAGGGGTCACTCTTGGGAGCCCCAAACACCTCTGCTTTTTTTAAAAAAGGCCAATGAGAATTGGCGAGTGGAATTTGCATGCCACTCCCCCGGACATACGGGTATAAAAGGAGCTGGTATGCAACCACTCATTCAGATTTTCTCTTCGGAGCCGAGTGGTTGTATTCAGTGCACTGAATTCAATTCCCTCCAAAGACACCCCTCAAAACTGCTGGATTTATAGCGCATTTCAGCGGCTTCTCCCCCTCTGCACCCGTGGAGTGCAGAGAACGCCCCTGGGCGCTTCGACAGAGTGAAAATAAGAGAGTATATTCTAAAAAAGTTTAATTTTAAAAATAAAGTAAACTTTTCATTCACAAAAAGAGGCCCCTCTGCCCCCGGTCGCCATGCTCTGTAAAATCTCCTCCCCCTTCGGATAGGACCTACAATGGGACCTCTCCACATGACATACTTCCGACAAGACTCGGTAAGAACATGTGACGTATTCCACTCAAAATCTCCCCCCCCCCCTTCTTGGGCGGGGTGTGGTCTCCGTGGTGTCTTCCCTTTGGGAGGGACACCCCCGACGTAGACACTTATGGCTCCCAGTCGGTTAACAAATTCCACTCTTTTTGGGGAGAAAAGAGAGCAAAACAGGCCTCGGCTGGGCTAGCCTGTCCTTATTGTTGGGCAGTCGACATGTTCCTGCAGGACCGTTCGACGCTCATAAGAGCATTGGGGGAGGTTACGTGACGGCCTGATGCGCTGGCTACAAGGCACACAGCGGTCTGCCCGTCACACACCGCCAGTTCATGTAACACAGTTCAGATAGTTGTGGCATTTTGTATAGGGACCCCTAGTGTCACTACATCGACATAACGTCGAGTGAGTGACAGATAGGGAACGTCATGGTTACTTTCGTAACCTCCGTTCCCTGATGAGGGAATGAGACGTTGTGTCCCTCTTGCCACAACGCTGAACTACCCGCTGAAATGGCCGGGACCTGGTCTCAGCTCCTCAGCACAAAACCTGAATGAGTGGTTGCATACCAGCTCCTTTTATACCCGTATGTCTGGGGGAGTGGCATGCAAATTCCACTCGCCAATTCTCATTGGCCTTTTTTCAAAAAAGCAGAGGTGTTTGGGGCTCCCAAGAGTGACCACTAGTGTCACTATATCGACACATCTCGTTCCCTCCATCAGGGAAAGGAGGTTACGAAAGTAACCATGACGTTTTCTCTACCCTCATCTCCATTATTTTACCCATAATGTTATCTCTACTGACTCATGTCACAATATGATATTATATAGACATCTGGGTCAATATAACCCAGATATAATATTGTTTAGTGTATAGGTGCTCAAAACGATTAAATATCTTTTCCTCACTTATTGCTCATTCATCTTCACTGGATTTGCCTAATTATATTCTTTGCTTGTTTGAGAGTAATTTTTTGGTGAAATAGAAATAAATGAATCTGCGTTAACCTAATGCTACAGAACGTTTCCTAAAAATATTAATGTAAAAAATGTAGCTAAAAATATTGGTACTTGGCATTAGAATTATAGACTAGTACTGCGAGGTAAAATCGCTCTTTGAAATTTTTTACCCCATCCTTACCAAGTAGGTTCCATTATTATTAGCTACTTGCTAATCATTACCATTATTAGCCAGTAGCTGAAGTCAGTCTTAACCTTTGCTTCACAATTACAGTACATGCCTTTCCATGAGAAACATGTAACCTCTGTGGTTGATATCATGGCAGACACATTGTTATTATATTACAATACTGCACATGCTTAATTATAAAGGTTGTGACTTTAAATTGCAATGTTACGACTTCTAAGAATATTTTAAGCTGACTGGACAATACCACAAACTGCACTGCATTTTACATTTAGTCTACAAATGGTTGCTACTTATCAATCTTCTCCAATAAAGCATCTTTCAAGAGGAGAGAAATTAAGCTTGTGCCTCTGTTAAGAGTTTTTAATTTCACGTTTTTGTAACGCCGATGACAATAAAGAGGCTTTTATGAGAACATGAACTGACCATTTCAGGACAATCTTAGCACTCCATCTTCTTCACTCACCTCTGTTGTTAAGTTTAATGTTCATAGGTAGCTGAGTTGCCATGGCGAAGAGATTCTGCTGCAATGCATGCTGCATTATCCTCTGCTGCTCCTCTGCCATAAGTATCACTTTCTTCTCCGGTGGCTCTCCAGACTCCAGCTTCTCCCGCAGCTGTTCCAATGCAGCCGCCTGCACAGCTGCTGCAGCTGCAGCCTGGGCTGCAGCAGCCTGAGCTGCACTGTGATGGCCGGCAAAACACACAGGGATGCCCACTCTGTTAGTCAGGCAGTTGGAGAGCATGGTGTCTTCTGTGGAGCAAAAAAGCATCATGAGATCTGTGTGTAATAACTGTGAAGTCTGAATAAAGTGGTAACCTCCAATTGTTTCCTTAAGGAGCTATTTCTACCTGATCTAACACTTAGAATGAGTTTTGTTGGTGTAACCTAATGTATTCAGGTTGATTCAGCGATGTTAAATAATATTTTTTGACCAGTTAATTTAGAAGTCACCACATGTAGTACATTTTTTAAGGTTAACATTTTTTACAGTTGTGTGACTGATGTGACTCTAAAGGTTTTTGGGTCACTATTTGACCTGCACTTTCATACTATAAACTATACACCATTCTATACAATAGTTTCAACCGATACCTTCAACTTTATACTTTATAGTCACTTTGGATAAAAGCGTCTGCCAAATGAATACATGTAAATATAAATAAATGTAAATGTATATTGCAAAGCGATTGTGAAAGTGAAAAGCACTGAACAGACACAGCATTGAACATGTTAATGCATTTGGTATCATGAACTAAAAAGTAAACAATATTTTTGACAGAATTTTTGGTTAATGTTAATTTATTATAACACAATTGCTCATAGTTAATGTTAGTTCAATGTATTAATGTTAACATACAACTTTTAATTTTAAAAATGTATGTTTTGCTGTAAAGGTATTGTTCATTGTTATTTCATGTTAACTAATGTAGTTAAATAATGTTAATGAATACAACCTTACTGTAAAGTATTACCTTGCACAACTACATTGTAAAAAAATTTTTGTCAGGTAACTTAGAAATGTATAAAATATGACTTATCCACTTTTTACAGTGTATATTCTTTGCATGTAACGTTATCGGTCTGCATTGTATGCTACAGTACATTTTAATATTTGGAAATAACATCCACATAGGGAAGCATGAGTATGAAACACAAGCCATGCAATATGCTCTCAGTTCTATTTAAAGCTGCTTTGTAAACACTATAAACACTGTCAGATTTGTAAGGGTCTTTGATCCTTCCAGAGTTGCGTGACTTGTCTTTTTCCATATGGGCACATTACTGGATCATGAAACTCTTTGTGTTTCATTTCTCCTGCTGGCAGAGTGGGCAAGAGGAAGTCCTGCAAGCTGTTTCCTGTCCGCTCTGATGATCACTCAGGCCACAGTGAGGAATCAACATGAGTAAGAAGTGCCAGTGTTACTGTGTAAGAGAGATGACTTCTCATTTGGTGGGTCTAGGATGGGTTGTAATTTAGATGGTATGCAATAACATTACAAATTCCTGATAAAGAATATAATTTAATTAATTAATTAATTTATTTATTTGTTGTCCTTATCTTTTCACTAGTCAACAAGCAAAGCTTTTTTCTTGTTATATTATTTGTAAGGGATAAAATAAACTCTTGCTGAGTGGTCGAGACAACTACTTGTCTAATAAATAAATAAATAAATGCACATAAAATACTAATTTGGGTTGAAATTATTTAATAATATAATTATATAATAATTATCTATTTTACATATTACATATTTATATAATTTTATTTATTGAAGATTGATCACAGGGTGATATGATAGACATGAAAGTAGCATTGATTATTATTGTTACTCCTCGACCCCTTCCACATCACAACCCCCATCCCCCACCCTCCCAATGCTTATAATGTACAACACTCCACCCCCAACCCACTCGACAGATACATGGGGCGCAAAATTTTGTTTCGCGTACCCGCTCAGAAATGGGTAGCTGCGCCCCTGACAGTAGGATTAATATGCAGACTTATAGCCAACTGTAGAACACAAGCAGTCGCTGAGGCTTGCTCACAAAGTGAAACAAAAAAAAAACCTTTCTTGATAACAGGGGACTGAGTCATGTGCCCGCCATTAGGAGTGGGCATGCTGATGTGGGGCATCTGGAGTTTGGGGGAAGCCAGCAGTGTGGGGGTACCCATGGGGGAGTAGTTGAAGAGGGTGGAGCCATAACTCTGTCTCCGCCCTTCACGTCGGTTACTGTCGATAGCTGCCTGGAGCTCGCCGGGAGAGCTCAATCCCCGCTTTTCACATTCATAAGGATAAAGGTATTTCATATACCTGTAAAAAAGAGACAATGTGAGAAAAAAGAAGATTGTCCTGTGGCTGTATGATGGTACAATGAAATGAGAAACTGTCAAATGGTAGAGATTTTGCCATACCGTTTTTACTATGACACAATTTAAAATATCCAACATGAAGCAGAAAATTAAAGTCTACTCTGAAACTGTCTTTCAGCAGAGCGGAGTGGAAGTGGAGCGAGGAGTGGGGTGGCTTGGTTTTGCCTGTAGCGAAAAGTGTGTTTTTTGAAAATCAGAGCATCGTTGTTTTGTCTCGCTTCAAGAGCGCTCCACAGACACTCCATCACGAGCACAACACATGTTAACGGCCCATAATGCAATAATCCACTATGTGTTAAGCAGTGTTACATTTATTTTTCATTTAATACATCTTCTGCAAGGAGGTTTGTGGTATTAAAAAGCATATTGAAATAACTTTACAGTGGAGCGGTAGTTAGGCACAAATTTTACCATAGAGCTAACATGGAGTGGGGTTTCTATTTTCAGGGAGTGCGGAGCAAACGAGGAGCAGGAAATAGACAAACCAGAGTGGAGCTGGAGCGGAGTTATTATAGAATGCTTTGAGCACGGAGGGGACATTTTTGCAGCTCCACTCCACCCACGTACTCTGGTAGCAGGCGAGCGTTACCAGTGTAGACAGTAAATATGATTCCACAAGTCCTTCAAATACCATGTTTTTCTTATGGTAGCCAACAGGGCCACAGGAGAATTGAATTTCTTTAAGTGTATTGTAATTGTGTTAAATGACGGTGCTGAGAGTGGACTTGCACAAACAAGCTCATGTGCTCTTCAAGAAGGTCAAGGATTTACAAAGAAAGCAAAAACAGAACCAGCACAATATTTCTGACACAAATGGAAAAAACGAAATGACACACTGCCGTGTTCATGGATCAGGTTAGGATTTTTTTGAGTAATGTGATTTGATGTTTTCAAGAAAACAGTTCTTAGTTAATTATAATAATAAACAGGTAGTTCACCCAAACATGACAGAATATTTATTATTTACTCACCCTCATGTCATGCTACTATTTTTTCAGTGGAACATGAAGGAAAACTCATAAGGGTTTGGAGCAAGGGTGAGTAAAATTACTAGTAACATTTTCATTTTTGGGTGAACTATACTTTTAATTGTAAACTTTATTGCAATTACATGTTCACTCCATTGAAATAATATCTTCATTAAACTTACATTCTCATGCTGATTTAATGCTTAAAAACAGCATTATTCTTAAGATGATTGATCACAGTTGCAATTCTATCTACAAATTTATCTCTCTGATTCTGCAATCTTTGTCTTATATCCACTCGAACCCTGTCAAATATACTTTCCCCTTCACTCTCTCTATTTTAAAAGTAGATAATTGAATTGGATGAGATAGTCAAGAATCAACTGGCTGTTATCAACAGGTTTTTCCCCTTTAAAGTTATCTCACTCACTGTGTTCGGAGGGTAAAAGCCGCACTGGTGATGGAGGTAGGGAGGTTCAGGCCTTTGGTAATCTCACGCCATATTTTCTTATTAATGACTTCTACTAAGCCGCCTTTTTCGGTGACAAGCTTGTAGAGAGTGTAGAGATCCAACACCTGCTTGGCCATGATAGGGATCCGATTCACTGGAGTCCCTGCAAAAAAAAAAAAAAAAAGGGGGGGGGGGGGTGGAAGCACAATATCCACAATCAATGCCATTAACTTAAGGTCATTGACAGGCCTCTCTGCCGCTTATAATGCCAATCAGTAAGGCATAAGTAAATGTCCAACAGATTCCCACTCCACTTAGTAAAAATATCACTTTTTGCCTTCAATCAAAGGTCTCTGCTGTCTGTTTCACTAGAACTATAAAGATCTATTGCTTTTCTTTTGGAGCAAGAGTGCGTCTGTCTCATTTAGTAAAAGTAAAATTTTGCAGGTTATATTCTCACATACTGAATATTGTATTTGTAAGTTATTGTATGTCCAACCTTAAACACTGCACACCTCACCTTTGCCAGTTAATTTGCTGAATGAAGAAAAGAAAAAAAACCTTGGTGATAATTTGTGCTCACGATTTAATGTTCGGCTGTAATGTGTGAAGAGGATTAGCCCTTTGTGTGCTTTTGAGACCGGCTGACCTCAAGATAATTAACCTGTATTTTGCTGATAGAGTTATATTGTGCTCATTGGATTTGCCATAATAGCAATCAATGCCCAGAGAAATATAGAGCAAACAACAGCAAGGAGAGCCACGGACTGAAAAGAGCAAGGAGAGCAGAGCTATGGTCTATCAAGTTAAAACACATCAATTAAGACTTGTAAGCATGCCTTAATTTTGCCTCTCTGGCATGTAAACTAAGAGACACTATTAAAAGTAAAGATTTATTTGCCCTCCACACTGAGACAATTCTGGCATTAGATCTAAAGCACCACCACCATCTAAAACAATCAACTGATGTTTCTAACTTCTCCTCAAACTGACCAAACAAGTCACTGGAGAAAAAATAAATATAAGGGGTCTGGAGAAAAAAAACACATAAAGCTTATTAAGAACACACACACACACACACACACACACACACACACACACAAAAGCAGTGCTCTCAGTGCTAATCATGCTACTTTATGTCAGATTTATGCTACTTTTTGTCAGATTTTATGATAAAAACCACCAAAATCTGAACATTTGAAAGGGACAACTTCAAGTATTTCAATAATTGTAAAATAGTCTAGACAAATTGCATGCAACACCTTGGTGTTTCCCAACCCTTTTTGTCTTAGTATCCCTTCATCAACACTAAACCGAAAAGAAATGTGCTCCTACTAATTCATTAAACTGGATATCATTTAGCATTATCATTTATATTATTAAAGTCACTTTAATAATGATTTTAAAAAATCAATACTGTGGGTTATTTCTATTTGTTCTAACCCTTAAAATAATTTTCATTGATGTAACGTAATATAATCAGGCTGATTCAGTCACGTTAAATCATATATTTCACTTGAATAATGATACAAATGTGTTCCCACATGGAGCACATTTTTTTAGTTACCTGCCATTTTTTTTTTGTTACATTTATTCATTTAGCAGACGCTACTACCCAAAGCCACTTACAAAAAGGTTTTTGTTGTAAATATTATTATTATTATTTTTTTTTTTTACAGTGTAGCACATATATTCTGCTACGAGTGTCATTCAATTAAAAAAATAAAAATAAATAAAAAATGTGTGTGTAAATCATTCATAAATCCAACAATTTACATACAAATTTGTTCTGATCATGTTTCATGAATTATTTCATTTTATTCCTATTGTTGCATTACACACATTATTGTGTTTTCTATCCTTAAAAAGGAACTTAAAAAAAGAGATTAATCATGATTAGTTATATTAATCTATTTTTTTAATTATTTTTTTTATATAGGTTTAACAAAGCAAAAATCAAAGCCTTTCCAAGTACCCCCTGGAACTTGCTTAATTGCCCACTGGGAGTGAATCACTGCTATAATGCACAAAGTTAAATCACAATAATGCACAAATAATTATTTATTCCCATGCACAAAAGCCCAAACTAAACAAGGCTGAAGCAATAAATAAAACCTGACTATACAAAAGCCACCTTCGGACTAAAGTGAACTTGGATAAGCGTCTTTAAAACAAGATTTACGAGCACTCGATATCCAAGGTGATGTATTCATCTCCTCCAGTTCCCTGAAAGAGATGCAGCGAATAAAGGCCAGTGTGAGCTTTTGTCATCCCAAACAATTTGATCTGGTCATGCATCATTATTACAATGAGTGATTGTGGACTGCAGAGAAACACGTTTCGCCAAACTTACATAGCTGCCTGCTGTTAATTGCTCACTGGCTAAAAAGGTTTAATTGAAAATGTGCTGAAGGGAATAAGATGGTGTTGGGGCCAATCATCTATGTTGCTGCCTTCATCAGCAGTCTGTGTTTTCATCATTCACTTCAAGCAGATAATGGAAGGAGAATGTGCCTGCAATGCTTGCTCTTCCCAAGCATGAAATGAACAGGCTAATTTGTAAACAAAGCTAGAAAAAAAAACTTTATCCATCTGTATAAAACAGGCAAATTGCACTTATAAGACCAAACAAGCTTGAGTAAGTCCTCTATCATGTGTTTGTCAGGGAGACAAGCTACATTTACATTTACATTACATTTATTCATTTAGAAGCAGATGCTTTTATTCAAAGCAATTTACATATGACTCATTACACGAGTGATTCATCCAAAAGTGTAACAGCTTTGCCTACGTTTTTCTTTTTCCTTTTTCAGTATTCTTAAAAAAACTACAATATCTTCTTCTTGGGTTGAAACCAGCACATAAGTAAAAAATGTAAAATTTAAGGGGCCTGGGTAGCTCAGTGAGTAAAGACGCTGACTCCCACACCTGGAGTCGCGAGTTCGAATCAGGGCATGCTGAGTGACTCCAGCCAGGTCTCCTAAGCAACCAAATTGTCCTGGTTGCTAGGGAGGGTAGAGTCATGTGGGGTAACCTCCTTGTGGTTGCTATAGTGTGGTTCGCTCTTGGTGGGGTGGGTGGTGAGTTGTGTGTGGATGCCGTGGAGAATAGCGTGAAGCCTCCACACGCGCTATGTCTCCGTGGTAATGCGCTCAATATGCCACATGATAAGATGTGGGGATTGATGGTCTCAGACCCAGAGGCAACTGAGATTTGTCCTCCTCCACCCAGATTGAGGTGAGTCACTATGCCACCACGAGGACTTAGAGTGCATTGGGAATTGGGCATTCCAAATTGGGGAGAAAAAGTAAAATGTAAAATAAAGTTAAAAATTCTATAAATAAAATGGCCAGCCAACCACATATAATTGTGAAACATTGAAAATGTATAAGAACAAACATGGACAATCACAATTCACTTTCACTGACATATTCAGATGGGGCAGATATGAAGTTATAAGACTTAATCTTATGACTTGCTATTTATAATGATATTCCTCCTTTGCCTTATACGAATGCTCCCTCTCATATATATATATATATATATATATATATATATATATATATATATATATATATATATATATATATATATATATGCTGATATATTAGAGGAAGATCCAATAAATATGTGTGTGGTGCTTTGTTTTTAAAGATCAAGAGCTTTCCTAAAAAAGTAAACTACTAAAAACATACAGTTACGATATTGCTGGCTGAAAACACCCTGGAGTGCTCACTGTAGTAAATAAGGAGTACTAAAAAAAGATACTTTCATTCTATATTTTTGTTTTTATCTTCAGCAAAATGGCATTTCCGTACGGATTCAGGCATGTGCTATCGACCTGACTTCTTTCCTGTATGGAAGCAAGAGTGAAATTAGACATGAACTGACAGAAAAAACTGTGGCTGTCGCTCAACTTGCCTTTCATTCTCCTCATTAGTATTTCAGGTAACTATGAGAGCATCAAATATTGATTTATTCAAAAGAAAGTGCTGATGCTGCCCTAGATGTGATCAATTTATTGTTGCCTCCCTGTGGGAATCATGAGTCAAAGTGGGAATTTATCAGTTTACAATGGGCAATAACACTTGCATTGTTCCTATTGCTTAAAGATTAGGGGCTGTAAATGAGCCCATCACTCCAAGTGACTTCCATGATGGACGTATATATTCTTCAGAACCCATCACAGAAACTTAAAAGAAAGGATGCAATTAAGTGATTTCCATCAGTGGTCGACTAATGAGACAACCATACTAGAGCCAGTATCAACCAAAGGTTTTAATCGAACTATCATAAAACAAAAGTCTATGTCAGGATTATTAAAGTTTTGAAATTTAATTTAGTTTAAATTTCTATTTTATTTTCAATTTGTGCTTTCAATTTAGTTGAGTTTTTGTTAATTTTCACTCTATGTCTGTTAGTTTTAGTCTATTCTGTATTTTTGGCTTTAGTTAATTTTTTTATATTTATATTTATTCTACACTGGTAACCTGCAATTGTTACCTCAAGGATGTATTTCTACTTGATTTAACAAACAAAAAACACTTTTGTTTGTGTACCCCATTTTTCAGGTAAATGTTATACACCGAGATTAAATAAAAATTTTCAATAAAACCAGTTAATTAAGATGTTACCACATGAAGCACAGGTTACCTGAATTTTTTTTTCTTCTTTTTTTTACAGTGCACACAGTAAATGTGCTTCATGTGGTAACATCTAAATTAACTTGTGTTATTCAACTCTGAACAAAAAAAATTATTTAACATCGCTAAAACAACCTGATTACTAGGTAACACCAACAAAACTAATTATAAGAGTTAGAACAAGTCAAAATAGATCCTTAAGGTAACAATTGCAGGTTACCACTATTTACAGTGTAGTTTAAATTTTTTGTTAAAAGTTAATGCGTTAGATGATACAACTAAAATATGTTTGATGGAGATACATTTTTCAGGACTGCTTAGTGTTATTACTATATGTTTAATGAAGGTAGGCTGCAAAAGTAACATTTTATAATATACTATGTATCAAAAATTAAAACTAAAACTAAAATTAATTTACATTTATGCATTTGGCAGATGCTTTTATCCTATGCGACATACTGTGCATTCTAGGTATACATTTTTGAGACCTTTTATGTTTTAGTTAGTTTTGGAGTCATGAAAATGCTATTTTAGTTTAGCTTCAGTTTTTATGGTAGTTGTTATTTCAGTTAACCGAAAACTTTTCATTTAGTTTGTATTTGTTAATGATAATAACACTGTTTTTCAACAAATTCATAAGATTTCTCCATTCTGACAGAGGTATAATTTGCCCTTTGCAGTCAACTGTACAAGTTTCATTAACAGGTCTTAAAACAGCTGGTCATAAATACTTCTCTCTATATAAAGCTCTCTGGGGGAGCATCTACATTCTTCCATGAGCTGAGCTCAAACACAGGCCTGTTTGTGTTGAGCTGTGAAATAGAGGCAGCCATTTTGATGTGAAAAAAGATATGGCCATCTCAGTACACCGAGAACCTTGCGACAAACAATCTGTATTTGACAGGTTATGATTGATGAAGGCAAGGTCCAGGGGACACTGGAAAGGCCAATGACCTCTGGTCGCAGGCCAGGCCTACAGGGGACCACAGTCCTGGCAAGAATTCACTCACAGTGGGGGAGAAATTTTTGTGTATTGATTTTTAATGTGTTCCGGACACTTTTCTTTTCCTTACTGTCATCAAAATGTAATCTGATCCTGTGACTAAACACTGTGGAATTTCAGTCTGGGAGTGGAATTTGGTTTGGAAATATTTTATTTGAGATAATCCTTGATACTTTTACATTTGCGTAATTTTGACTATGTTAAAATACTTTCTCTCACTGCAGCTATGTGAAGCTATTAAAACATTCCTCTGTTTGTTTGAACATCTTGACAAAGCAACATTGGCTCAAACAATAGTCTGAGTATGGGGGCGGGGCTATCTGTTTTTTCTAACCAAAGGTCGACGGAGGAAAAGTTAGGGAAACCTGCTTGAAAACAATCTTTATTTTTGCAGTTACACTTGGTTACACTAGTGGCACAGACATTACACAGATTTAAAAAATACAAGATAATCTAAATAAGCATACATGAATAATGTAGTCATAAAAAATGTTTTGTAACTGTTGGTGCTTTTAAATAAGGATATCTTACGAAGAATTTTGTCAATTAGTCAAAGTTAAATTTACTCTTGTAGAGCTTTACAGGAGTTCAGAAAATACTTTCCAGGTTGATATTAATTTTCCCATGATCATTGTTGACACTGGAAAATTATCTCTTAAGAATACAAGATCAATCAACAACACTTTGCTCTTTTCCAAGCAGATCAAAAGAGAAATGGGATGGTAGTAGTAGTTTTGGGTGAGTCTTGATACACTAACAACTCCAGAATGTCCAACAGAAGTTGCTTGGGATAATAATTCAAGCACTGTTTCGTTTTCTAGTACAGCTGTGGAAAATCACCCTCCTCAGAGCCACAGTTTAATCTTTGAGTACTCTTTAAAGTGGGCTGCAGTTGAGTGAAGAGTGGAAGACAGTGCCCGAGGCAGGACAGGAGATCATAACAGTCCCGAACCCCATCACAATGATCTGACACCAGATATTCCAGCATGCCCCACTTTATGTTGACATTTACCTCAGACACACAGACATACAGTGTGGTCCAAAATTCTGAGACCACACTGAAAATATGGGATTCAATATCAAATTTAAACCTGGATATTTTTAGGTTTTTATAGATAAAGTTTTAACATTTAAAAAAAAAAAAAAACGCTCCTTGTGCTCCTTGAAACAACCACACCGTCTTTTTTCCAGAGCAGCCTGTATTTCTCCTGAGGTTACCTGTGGGTTTTTCTTTGTATCCCAAGCAATTCTTCTGGCAGTTGTGGCGGAAATCTTTCTTGGTCTACCTGACCTTGGCTTGGTATCAAGAGATCCCCGAATTTTCCACTTCTTAATAAGTGATTGAACAGTACTGACTGGCATTTTCAAGGATTTGGATATCTTTTTATATCCTTTTCCATCTTTATAAAGTTCCATTACCTTGTAACGCAGGTCTTTTGACAGTTCTTTTCTGCTCCCCATGGCTCAGTATCTAGCCTGCTCAGTGCATCCATGTGAGAGCTAACAAACTCATTGACTATTTATACACAGACACTAATTGCAATATAAAAGCCACAGGTGTGGGAAATTAACCTTTAATTGCCATTTAAACCTGTGTGTGTCACCTTGTGTGTCTGTAACAAGGCCAAACATTCAAGAGTATGTTTTTTTGCATGATCAGTCATATTTTCAAAATCAATGCCAAAATTTCACAATTTCTGCCAGGGCAGCCCTCAACATTGCGAGTAAATCACTTGCATATGCGAGTAAATTTCGCACAATGCGACCAAAAAACGTCTGTTATTAGCCACTGGCAAGTAAATATTAACATTTTACTCGCCAGTGATAGAGTTATATAAACAAAATATAACAAGGTATAAACTTATTCATTTTGTTAACTCAAAGCACTCCAGTTTCACTTAACGGCCATGTAATGGCAAATGTCCGTGGTCATTGTGGGTTTATTCACGCAGAGTTAATAACACGCAGTGAGACAGAGGAGATGCACTGCTCTATTTTTGTGGAGATGATAAAATGTAAGAAACAGAATCTCAAAGTCTTCCTTCACGAGAAATAAGGGCTTGTGAGTTAATCAGAGAGCCTTAAAATAATGTGTGAAAGTGAAGAATTTAAGGCAGAAATATTTTACTATTGCATAATATAATATATAATATAATATAATATAATATAATATAATATAATAGCTATACAGGTTGGCTGGGTTACAAAAGAAGCAAAAGAAAACAAAACACTGAAAAAGTCCAATGGATCAAAAGTAAATCGGACAAATAAGAGAGATATATTTTAGTTATTTAGACATATTTTGATCATTAAAATATTATTTTAATTATTCATAAAATTATCAAATTTTATACTTTTTTATTTGACTGTCATTCATATGTTTTTGAAGCCTGAAAAGGAAATCATTTACCCTTATTATATGACCCAAGCTAAATTTGTATAAATGACTTTGTTTTGTGCATGAAGCCCAGTTATAAATTACCATACACAGTGAGTTTGTATGGTAATTAATCGTCATATTCCTGAAACACCTAAAACAGACAATTAATCATCATAATCGCAATTATTTGTTTGACAATTAATTGTCAGCCAAATTTCACAATCGTGACCCCTAATTTTCATTATTAGGTTCCTACCTTGTGAATTGTTTAGTTAAAAATGTGTACGAAATTTAAAACAGTGACAACAGCTTGAATCATTAATAAAAATGCGATTTCATGACATCATATAAATTGATAGAATGTGAAATTTGTACGTTTTAAAAAAGCTAAAATGTGATTAAAAACATAAAGCAAAATCTAAAATTTTTTTTTTACAATATACTATATTGTGTGAATATACAGGTGCATATCAATAAATTAGAATGTTGTGGAAATGTTCATTTATTTCAGTAATTCAACTCAAATTGTGAAACTCGTGTATTAAATAAATTCAATGCACACAGACTGAAGTAGTTTAAGTCTTTGGTTCTTTTAATTGTGATGATTTTGGCTCACATTTAACAAAAACCCACCAATTCACTATCTCAAAAAATTAGAATACATCATAAGACCAATAAAAAAAACATTTTTAGTGAATTGTTGGCCTTCTGGAAAGTATGTTCATTTACTGTATATGTACTCAATACTTGGTAGGGGCTCCTTTTGCTTTAATTACTGCTTCAATTCAGCGTGGCATGGAGGTGATCAGTTTGTGGCACTGCTGAGGTGGTATGGAAGCCCAGGTTTCTTTGACAGTGGCCTTCAGCTCATCTGCATTTTTTGGTCTCTTGTTTCTCATTTTCCTCTTGACAATACCCCATAGATTCTCTATGGGGTTCAGGTCTGGTGAGTTTGCTGGCCAGTCAAGCACACCAACACCATGGTCATTTAACCAACTTTTGGTGCTTTTGGCAGTGTGGGCAGGTGCCAAATCCTGCTGGAAAATGAAATCAGCATCTTTAAAAAGCTGGTCAGCAGAAGGAAACATGAAGTGCTCCAAAATTTCTTGGTAAATGGGTGCAGTGACTTTGGTTTTCAAAAAACACAATGGACCAACACCAGCAGATGACATTGCATCCCAAATCATCACAGACTGTGGAAACTTAACACTGGACTTCAAGCAACTTGGGCTATGAGCTTCTCCACCCTTCCACCAGACTCTAGGACCTTGGTTTCCAAATGAAATACAAAACTTGCTCTCATCTGAAAAGAGGACTTTGGACCACTGGGCAACAGTCCAGTTCTTCTTCTCCTTAGCCCAGGTAAGACACCTCTAACGTTGTTTGTGGTTCAGGAGTGGCTTAACAAGAGGAATACGACAACTGTAGCCAAATTCCTTGACACGTCTGTGTGTGGTGGCTCTTGATGCCTTGACCCCAGCCTCAGTCCATTCCTTGTGAAGTTCACCCAAATTCTTGAATCGATTTTGCTTGACAATCCTCATTAAGCTGTGGTTCTCTCGGTTGGTTGTGCATCTTTTTCTTCCACACTTTTTCCTTCCACTCAACTTTCTGTTAACATGCTTGGATACAGCACTCTGTGAACAGCCAGCTTCTTTGGCAATGAATGTTTGTGGCTTACCCTCCTTGTGAAGGGTGTCAATGATTGTCTTCTGGACAACTGTCAGATCAGCAGTCTTCCCCATGATTGTGTAGCCTAGTGAACCAAACTGAGAGACCATTTTGAAGGCTCAGGAAACCTTTGCAAGTGTTTTGAGTTGATTAGCTGATTGGCATGTCACTATATTCTAATGTTTTGAGATAGTGAATTGGTGGGTTTTTGTTAAATGTGAGCCAAAATCATCACAATTAAAAGAACCAAAGACTTAAACTACTTCAGTCTGTGTGCACTGAATTTATTTAATACACGAGTTTCACAATTTGAGTTGAATTACTGAAATAAATGAACTTTTCCATGACATTCTAATTTATTGAGATGCACCTGTATATGAAGAGGCCCCCTCTCTCAGTTTGCTTAATATATTTTTTAGTTACATTATGCTTACATGTCGTCAAAAGTCTGGTGAGTAAAAACAAAAATTTACTAGCCAATGACGATTCTTTCTCCAACATGATCGTAGAGGGTTGCAGGGTATGCAAACTTTTGAGCACAACTGTACACACACACACACACACAAACACACACACACACACATATATATATATATATATATATATATATATATACACACACACACACTGTATACCAGTGTCTTTAACATAAAAAAATTACGTGCCTCTCAAACTCTTTAAAAGCATCGTGTTGATTTTTTCTTTTGCCTTCCAGGGCACTTTCTCTTGTTGGACTTCTTAAGTAAAACAGAAAACTACTAGTTAAGTAACCATTTGTAAAGATATTTCCCAAACATAATGGTACTTAATAACTAGAATGCATACATGACTGAAGTCATATGCTAAAGGAAAAAGTTGATTGGTGTCCACTATCCACATATTCTGGCTTATGGAACCTATGAAAGATAGAACTATTCAGCCTGATCTCCTTTCTCAATCATACTTTTGCTATGAAATATGGGCACAGAAATATTTATATTTTTTTATTGGACAAAACATTAACTCACACCAAAACCCATGTTTGTCAGTTAAAGTGAACGAAAGAAAACAAAATTGGAAGAAAGAATTACGATTCATGTGAGTATTGTAACTAAGAATACTTGGACAAAATCAGTGTCATTATATAATTAAAATACATAAATTATATATAATAGAAATTACATGAATATAATTAATTACATTTTTATTATATACAAATTTACTACAGTGTTAAAATGTATTAAAGTTTGTATATTAATGTTTTTATATAAAATATTTTAAAACGAATGCTGTCTTATAGGAGTCTGAGCTTAGTTTCTTTAGCTCTAGTATGAAATGAACATGTAAGGTCTGACTAGTTCTGAAATGTAGAAATTTATTTACTTCAGATTCTGTGACACTCAACAACTATTACATCTATTTTCAGAAGCACCTGGAATGTCTCTATATATGGAATGCACATATGTCGTTAATAATATATGTAAGACACTGTGTCCTAATTGGATTCTGAAATCTTTGCTCAGTTGAAGCTCAGATTGCAGTGTAACCAACACTCGCCATAGCTCTATATATGAACTTGGTATCACTGATCATTGACCTTTCCTCTATTATAGTGTCCTGCTTAAATTTACCCTTACTAAAATAACGACAGGTGGATCGTTTGCATCCTATCATCCATCTTGCTCATTTTAACTATAAGGCAAATTAAGGCTGTTAATCACTTTCACTCAGAAGTTCAGTTAATATGTAAATTTACGAGAAAATTCAACACATGTAGCTACTGAAAATGACAACATACAGTGTGTGCGGCTAAAAAATAATGCCATGATAAACTAAATGTTCAATCAAATTTCATTCAATCCAAATCGGTCTTGAAATGTAATTTATCATATGTACAGGAATGTGTCATTTGTAATATGATCCTTGGCAAGTTTCAAACAAGAAAACCCACTAACCCACTCGTGTTGCTATTATAGACACCTATATTTCAGTGGGGCCAGCACCTTTCAAAATTTCCCAGGAACAAGTGGTTTTGGACTAGCGCAAACAAACTTACACTCAGGTTTATCAAATTATCACCTGTCAGTTGAAACACACACAGAGCTCGTGATGTAACTGAGTAAGGGGGAAAATGGACCTGTGGCAATCATGTGTTGCAAGAACATGGAATCGCATGTGTGGAATGTGACCAAGACAACAGTCACAGAGAAGACCATGTGCTATCACTCACTTATTGAGGTTATTGAGTGGAGATTCACCCTTAATATTCAAATTTTTACACAGTAAAAAAATTGTCAGGTAACCTAAAAATGTACCATGTTGATATTCAGAAATGTCAATAAACTGGCCTTCAGTCAAAAATATTATTTTATACATTAGGTTACATCAACAAAAAAAAAAGGACTTTGTAAGGGTTTTAAGGCATAGATCAGGTTTAAATGGTCGCTTGGCCATTGGCCCAGAGGAATCCCAGAGGAGGCATGATTAAGCCCCAGAAGTGACATTATGACCCCACTGGCCCTGGCACGCACTAGCATGCCCTCATTTTTCCCGACAGTGGAAACGCGGCTATTATGAGTTAGGTCACTAGCGTTTAAGCTAATCGGCTAGGCAGGCCAAGGCACACATAGAAATTTTGTTCATTAGTGTTACGCCATTTGGCCTGTGGCCAGGCACACCTAGCTAGCATACTCTCGGTGCACGTGGCTCTTCGGAGCAGCAGCAGAACAGAAGTCTTGGCCTAGATCTGCTTGGTTGGGGGGTTGTGTTTTGTGTTTGCATTTATGCATTTGTGCAGCTTCCCTGCTTTGTTGGGGGATCGTTTGTTTTGTCTATTTGTGCAGCAGCATGTAACATATGCTCGATGCAGCATTTCTTGTGTTTAGTCTCATTGTGCAACAGCAGCAGCATGTCCACGTGCTAACTCCAGATGTATGTGTATTTTCTAGCAGTAGCAAGTCTCTGTGCTTGCTCTGCAGCAGCAGCATCAGTGTAGCAGATCTAGTCCACCAAGACCAATTTCCTATCAGTATGTCATAACAACATGCTAAACCTTTGAGAGTTGGCATGACTGAAATAAAATAATTAAGAGTAGCATTTCTACTCTATTCACTTAGTAGTCTCGTAGAATGTACTTTTGACTATTAGCATAAACTCATATTGTAGGAATACTTTAGAATATACTGTTGTGCTTGAGGAATTTGCGAGCAAACAAATTTGTATGAGCCTGTCCATTTGTAGTTGTTGCAAACTATTTTATTAAGGCACAATGCCAAAGTTTGACAAATTTTTCAGAAGCATTCATTGTAAAATCCTGATAACTTCTAAACAAACTTAAAACACCTGGCGTACCATTAACATCAATCTGTCATCAGTGTACCATGTCCATTTTACAGTCGACAAAAAGAGTAAAAATTATTGTAACTACAGCATTTTAAACTACATATGACGCTAAAATGCGCATGATCTTAAGGTGTTAGGGCTGGATATTGATACAGATTTCCCAATTCAATTAAATTCTGTTTAACAAGCTCTCGATTTGATTCAATTAGATTCCGATTCGATTCAATATAGATTCATATGGGTTTTTTTCACTTATAATGTCCCTTTTGCTTACATATAAAATAAATTATCTCCCAGCTAATGCTGTTAATTATACAGGGGACCTTTTAACTAGGTATATTAGGAAAATATTAATTTGACTAATTATATATATTATATATATATTATTTTTGTTACATATTTATTATTAAATTGCATTGTTAATGTGTACTATTTTACAAGTATTTACATAGATTCTTTGAACACGTGCTAAAACCGGTACTGTCACTTTAACAAAAAAATAATAATTTCTGTAAACAGCGCCTTTTAATGAGCCCATGTTTACTAGAGAGGACTTGAATGGCTTTACCTCACCTGTGTATTGCATGATTAGAATTACATGTTTTTTTTTTACGTTTTTGATCCACAACTGACTGTAAAGAGCAAAAAGGGTATAAAAAGAGATAGCATTCAGTGACAAAAGGGTTACGTGGATCTCGTCTTGGACACACATTACGTGGAACAACTTTTACTCTCAACCCGCTGTGAAAGGATCTCGCTGCTGAACACTTCATGACTAAACTACACAATTACTGGTGAGTGAAATGTAAACATTTACCAGCCAGTTGCCAAATATATTCACTTTAGCCACAGAGCACGTAATTTGGTTGCAAATGCGAGTGATTTCCTCTCACTGTAGTAGACTGTGCACTGAGTGAAAGATCGATTTCGAGATCGCTCAAATGAAGATCACAATTAATCGGAAAAACTATATTTTTCTAGTTGTGATAACATAAAATGAACATAAGTTGAATTTACTTAAAATGTGTGATGCAAAAATGCAACCCATCACTTTTTTTTCATTGCAGATATAAAATTTCAATATTTATTTAAAAGTAATGAATGGAGAGCGAGATCAGGAGATGAGAATGGTAAGGATCATCACCTGGCAATGAATGTCTCTAACAGCTGTTTGTTATTGCAGTGAGAGTTGGAGACAAATTTAGGAGTGAACCAATGAGGCAGAGGTAGAGCTACCACACGTACCCAGAGACTGTGCTGAACCGTTTCCGCTGAAAAGCGTTATTTTGAGTTGTTGCCTCTGAAAAGCGTGAATTTGAGTTTAAAATAAAAACATACCTTTTGAGTTGGATTCACCGTCTACCGCTTCCTGCTTTTCCCAACTGTGAACTTGTTACACTGGTGCCGAAACCCGGGATCTAGGAGGAAGAACGCCACCATGGATGCCTCACCTCTGGAGGACGTATTCAAGACCCTTGCCAGCATCCACCAAACACAACGACAGGCCCTCCTCGAACTGCGCACAAAACAGGAGTAGCGGTTTACTGCGCTCCTCCAGGCCCAAGTGGAGGACCAGCAGGTGCTCCGGAGCTTGCTGCCCCAGGAGGGTGCTGCAGTCATGACCCCAGACCCCGTGACGGCCCCACTCCATGTTCTGCTAGTCAAGATGGGCCCCCAAGACGATCCGGAGGCTTTCCTGGATCTCTTTGAGTGGACGGCGGGGGCCTGAAAATGGCCGAGCACCCAGTGGGTGGTCCGGTTAATACCACTGTTGTCCGGGGAAGCCGCAAGCCGCGGCGCAGCAATTACCAATGGAGAACCTCCTGGTATATGCCAGCTTGAGGAAAACCATCCTGCAACGGGTCAGCCGGACACCTGAGCAGCAGCACAAATGCTTCCACTCGCTGACCACTGGCGAGCACGGCCGCCCACTTGCCTTCGCCCAGCAGCTCCGGGACGCCCGCTAGAGGTGGTTGCTGGCTGAGCAACACGACGTTGGAGCTGTGATCGGCCTGGTGGTACTGGAGCAGTTTATCGCTCAACTTCCGAAAGGGACAGTGGAGTGGGTCCAGCACCACTGCCCGGCATTGCTCCAAACGGCCATCCAGCTGGCAGAGGACGATATGGCGGCGAATTCGGCTGGCAAGCCCCGAGATCCTTCTCTCTCTCTCCTGTCTCCCCTCCTTCCCCTTCTTTCCATCTTGTTCCTCCTCCCCAGAAACGGGGGGTACCCCATCCCAAACTGGCTCCTCGGCTTCGGGGACTGCACTACCTGCCGGTTTCCCCTGTCCCTACTCTCACTCCCAGGTTGGTGGACCCGCTGCCACGGGCGCGGGTGTGGAGTCTGGGCTGGTCTGCTGGAGCTGCGGGGAGCCCGGGCATTTCCGGGACCAATGCCAGGTGATGGAGATGCGGACATTGGTTTGGGTCCCTGATGTGCCGCAGGCCACCCCGATCAAGCTGGGACGTACTGCATACCCGTGTGTATTAAGGGGGGTACATATCAGGCCTTGGTGGATTCAGGATGCAGCCAAACCTACATCCATCAATGCCTGGTTCAAGACGAGGCTTTGGATGCTAGTCACAAGGTGAAGGTAAGGTGTGTGGAGCTTACACCAAATCGTGACTCTTCTGTTCAGTTTGTTTGGGGCCCTGGCTACGTTTCAGCGCCTTATGGACCGAGTCCTCAGACCGCACTCTGCGTACGCCGCACATGCAGCATCTGAGGGTGGTTCTGAGGTCGCCGCGATGGGTGGTACTCACAGCAAACCCCAAGAAGTGCAAAATTGGATGAGTGGAGGTATGGTATCTGGGGTTCCACTTGGGTCACGGGCAGGTGCGACCCCAAATTGATAAGACCGCAGCAGTCTGCCCGAGAACCAAGACCAAAAAGGAGGCGAGACAGTTCCTGGGGCCGGCTGCTATTATAGAAGGTTTGTGCTTAATTATTCGGACGTCAACAGCCCGCTGTCCGATCTCACTAAAAAGGGAGCCTCAGACCCAGTCCAGTGGTCGGAGCCATGCCAACAGGCTTTTATGCAGGTGAGCCATTGTTACATGCTCCTGATTTTGCTCTCCCTTTTGTTGTACAGACCGATGTGTCGGACAGGGGGTTGGGAGCCGTGTTGTCCCAGGTGGTCAAGGGGGAGGAGCGCCCGGTGCTGTACATCAGCCAGAAGCTTGGAACAGCACTTTTGAGAAGGAGTGTCTGGCCATCAAGTGGGCAGTCCTCACCCTTTGGTACTACCTCCTGGGACAGGCTTTCACCCTCTGTTCGGACCACACCCTGCTCCAGTGGCTCCATCGCATAAAGGATACCAATGCGCAGATCACCCATTGGTATCTGGCTCTTCAGCCTTTTAAATTCGAGGTGGTCCACAGGCCGGGGGCGCAGATGGCTGTTGTGGACTTCCTCTCCAGAAATGGGTGGAGTTGGAGACAGATTTAGGAACGAGTCAGATGCCAGTGAGGCAGAGAGCTACCACACGCACCCAGAGACTGTGCTGAACCGTTTCCGCTGAAAAGCGTGATTTTGAGTTGTTGTCAATAAAAAACGTGAATTTGAGTTTAAAATAAACATACATTTTGAGTTGGATTCGCCGTCTCCCACTTCCTCCTTTCCCCTAACTGCCACCTTTTTACAGTAATATTTCACTATTAGATCAAAGGTTGGCCCCAGACACAATTGCATTGGCTAAGCACTGGATACACAGTGACCCTAAAACTACCCCTGCCTATTACCATCTCTGACAGAACATGCATTACTGGATAGCATTTTTAATCCTTTATCCCAATGGTGATGCGATCCAACAGATCCAACTGTCTCTAATGACTATAGAGAGTGACAAAACTTACAGGAGTTTCCATTCTATTCATGCTGTCAGTCACAAAGTATGATAACACAGCTATGGAAGCCACTTGGTCATTTAATACCATAGAGACTTTATCAACAACACAATATTAAAACAAGTACTGCAGGTCACCTGCATTATGTGCTGAAAGATTAATTATTTTATGACAGGTGTATCTAAAGCACATAACAGATCTAACACTCTCAAAAAGCTTCATTCAAAAATAAAGGGGTAGATAATTTTTTCATGATTATAACTGATTTTTTATTTTATTTTAAATTTTGTAGTAAAGTAACTTGAAAAATGTAGCCAAATAAATTATTGTGTGAAACACCCCAGGCACACTGACAAATTAATATATCCTTTATGGCCTTGTGAAGAAGTCTAACCAAATCAAGTCACAACCAGTGCCAATAACAAACACTCATTTATAAATGTAACTGAGCCTTTCATGAGTGTCCTGGGTGTTCCAATTTCCTGAGCTATCAAGTCAATGCAGATGAAGACATCAGACATAAGAACAGAGGCGGAGGGGATTTAATTATATTTGATATCATGGCTGAGCTGACGGGAAGAGCTTCACTTTACTGCATTCAGACATTTTTATGTCATGGCATCACTAGACTGGGTGACTCCTCACTGGCTGTCTCGGATGGATTAGCCCATGGTGCAATAACAACAGAGTGAACAGTGATAAAACCTGCCTGAATTCCTGTCATCACAAATTTAAACAGATGAGACAGACATAAATGACAACTCACCCCTCCCTGTCCTCTCTTACCTCTCAGGGCAAATAAATTAGATATCCCAGGACCTGTAACTGCCCCAAACACTGAACCAAAACACTAAGGTGGAGTTTTGCTCCAGACAAGAAAATCTGTTGCAAGATTGTTTGACTAGTCAAAATGGCAACACACGACGTATAAACAAATATTTTACAAAAATATCACTGGAATGGGAAGATTTAGAAAATATTTACTATATATAATTTATCATGGATGCATTGGAATATGTACTGTATAGATGTATATAGATATGCCAATTCATTGTATAGACATTAGTGTTATTTTCGTTAACAAACTAAAACAAAAACTGAATTAAAACAATTTCATTAAGTGAATTAAAAATAAAAACATAACTAAAAAATACTTTTCCATGATGTACTACTATAATCAAATAAAAATGAACATTATTTAATTTTCGTTTTAGAAACACAGTACATAAAATTTGGAACCTAGCAACTTGCCTTTATTAAACAAGAAAATGTCACTTGATAGCGATATCAATAGACGACCCTGAGAAATGTAACTGTGTTAGACATATTTAAATTATATTAAATCTTTTTTTTTTTTGAATAGCCACAGAGTGAAAACTAATAAAACCTAAACTAAATCAAAACTAGAGCAATACTACGCTAAACATGGAATAACACAACAACCACTAACAAAATATACACAGAAAAAATTGTCAGCCAACAGTACACTGAAAAAAGTTAACCTACAAATGTGCTTCGTGTTAACATCTAATTTAACTGGTTTCAAGTCAAAAATATATATCTCGAACATCACTGAATCAACCTGACTACATTAAGTTAAACCAACAAAACTAAATGGTTAGATCAGTTAGAATAAGATCCTTAAGGAAACAACTTAAAGTTATCACTTTTTAAAGTACTATGGTATTACCATGTTTGTTTGTCTTTTTTAAATTTTTAACCATGTACCATATTAGCACCAGGTAGTACTGGCACCACCACAATGTGGTGAGCTTTTCAGTAATAATATGTTGTTTTGCTGACAGGCTGTCAGGTCAGCAATACACCATGAATACATTTACACACAGATTTTGTCGAATTGCTTCCAAGTACCCTCATTGTAATGTGCAAGGAATGATTCCTACACAAGCGACAAAACTGTTGAAGAGGCACATCTGTCATTATTCATGGATTAACAGAGGAGCTCTCACTCAACACCTCTTTCTCTGGAAAAATCTGCAGCATATTTTATTGACTTGGAGATGATTGTCCATGACAATTTCATAATACAACTTTTCAGTCAATCATGCAAAAAGTACACTTTATTTGAGAAAAGGAAAGTTGTTTGATCATGGTGTTTTTCTAGATTACAAATTAAACAATGGCAACCAAATCAGGGAAAATCACCCAACATGATTTACCCAATAAATCATATTTATTCTATTCTATTCTATTCTATTCTATTCTATTCTATTCAAACTTTACAAAAATTGGAATTATGAAATTTAAATGGGTACATTTTAAAAATAGGTTAGTCTATGCCAATACAGAGCCACTCAAAATAACAAAAACAGTTCTGTATGCACCGAAAATATCTCTGTAATTTTGTCCTGTCCTGTCTTGTTTTCTTTTTTTTTTAAAGGGCGGCAAACATCCTCACATTGTGTAAGACCATTAAAGTTCTTCTATTTCCCCTATAAAGTATCTGAGGCTGATGTCTCCTGAAGCATCTCGATGGGAAAAAGTTTCAAATGATGTACCTCCCTCCTCAATAAACAGAAAATTAATTATGGTATGGCAGGCTAACATAATACCAGGATGCTGCCTTCCCCACTGTGGCAAGGTCATCCCCTCAGGGATGTTTCCACATAATCTGAGAGTAATTATAAAACAAACAGCAGAAACCGTTGTTTCAGATAGCATCAGGGGCAGAAAAACGCCACTGTGGCAGCAAAACTGCAGAGAACTGGAAGTTTCAAGCAGGAAACCTGAAAAAGCCTATCACAATAGTATCTACACATTTGCAGCTTTTAGCAAAACAATAAACCCTGCATTTCTATTGTTGGCAAGCCTGCATATGGGTATTAGACATTTATGATTCTTTGTTTTAGAATTCAGGTGGCAATCATCTAAACGCACAATTATAATCAAACATATTTATTCAAATTGTTCACATGAAAGAAGATCCTCATTATATCCTAAGTTTGTATTCATTGTATTCATTTAACTTGATTACAAAAACCTTTTAATACAGCTTCTGTTATTTTTTTTTTTTAAAAAACAAAAAAAAGAAAAGACAACTTAGATAGCTAGAATACAGCTTGAAAGTCCCCGATCCTATAATTACCCGTATGCAAACATTTTCATTTAATGGCAACATAAGCTTGTGTAATGTGGGTGTGTAGGGGTGTGTGTGCTTTTTACATTTGCAATCTTAGCTGCACACACACAGACACAACAAGACTCACCTCTTTTCTGCATGAAACTGAAGAGATCATCAAGAAACTCCTTTCTTTTCTCATCTTCATCTAGTTCATACAGCTGTGAAATGACAAAAAAGAATCATTAGTATTTTGAGAGGATGGCATATTATGTTTATGTTGTGCTGAGAGTTATTAATAGCAGTTCTACCTAGTGTATACACCAGGGCCAGAAATTAACCAGGGCTCAGGGCAAAAATGCAGCTAAAAGTGACAAAAATCCCACAGATATTTTAAATGTGGCTACAAAAAAGACCCCTTAGTGAATTCATCAGATTCATCTTTAAAATAATTCTAAGGAAAAAATTTTTTGTGTTATGATATTTACTATAAAACAGATACTTTTGTATTTTGATGTTGATTTGATTTTATAGGTAACAGCCATTATCGTTTGGGATGAGAATTTATTTCAATTAATTGATTCAGTTAAAGTATCTTGACATAAATGGATGGCACACTGTTCCAGGGAGCAAACAATGCTCCTTAATAAAATAGCTAATTTCTGACACGCTAATCTGTCTTTAAATATATTGTATTAAGGCTTGATTCTGATACACTCACATCAGTGTGAAACCACATGCATTCTACACGAGCTTTTCCCCTTATTGGCATATCCATTATGTTTCTCATCCTGTCCCTCTCTCTGAATGGACATGCTCAAAAGAGCCTTTTAAAAGCCGCCTCAAGAAGAAGGCTGCAAACTGATGGAAATATGCTCCTCAACCTTCACTTTCAATAAGTCTTAGGGCACGTTAACAGGAGAGCAGGTCGATACAGGAAGACAGAGGGATGACCTTTGGAAACAGCGGGGCACATGGAACAAGGCCACAGAGATAATAACCGATCATTTAAGAGTGTATTAGCTGTCACCAATATTAAAGGACCAATGCAATCAATGCCTTGGAAAGAAGGTACAGTGGGTTTAAAGTGTGAACAAGACACAACAGGCTTTTCCCCATATGTGACATTTCAAATGTGCGGAGCACAAATATAAAATGTGCTGTTTGAAGCTAAACAAGCAAACAAAGAGAAACTCTGATATGACATTAACCTCTTAAATGCAGTAAAGCCTGTAGTCACCAGCAAAGATTATCATTGTCTTTATCCTGCATACATTTAAGAGTTATTTAAAGAAAGGTACATTTGAATTAGTCAGTTCACCTAAGAATGTAAATTCTCTCATTATTTACTCATCCTCATGTCTTTCCAAACCTGTATGCCTTTCTTTCTTCCATGGAGCACAAAAAGAGGTTTTAGGCAGAATGACAGCCTCAGTCACCATTAACTTTTTATTGCTTTTTATTTCTCCATACAATGAAAGTGAATGGTGACTGAGGTTATCAGTCTCTAACCTTCTCCTTTTGTGTTCCATGGAAGATAGAATGTCATATAGGTTTGGAATGACAGAGTCATTTTTGTGTGAACTAACCTTTTAACTTAAATCAATTTACCCTTGCTACGTGGTTGTCCAGTTGTGATTTAATTGTGTTTGCGCGGATATTGATGCACAGTCACAGACAGTAAGTGCAGTATGATCAGCACTGTGGCAAGCTGTTGAGCGTCAGAACGTAACCCCTGAAGAATGAGGCACAGAAATTGTATTATAAGAATCCTGCTTCACTTGATGTGCTCAAGAAACACAAAAATTTTTTAAATGCAAATATGTGGCAAAAACTTCCAATTGTTACCTTAAAGGGATAGTTCACCCAAAAATGAAAATTCTCTCATCATTTAATCACCCACACCTACTTTATCACTTCTGTAAATATGGATTAAAACCACATCGTATGGATTACTTTTATGTTGCCTTTATGTGCTTTTTGGAGCATCAAAATTTTGGCACCCATTCACTTGCATTGTATGGACTACAGAGCTGAAATATTCTTCTCAAAATCTTCATTTGAGTTCAGCAGAAGAAAGAAAGTCATACACACCTGGGATGGCACGAGGGTGAGTAAATGATGAGAATTTAAATTTTTTGGGTGAACTATCCCTTTATCCCTTTAAGCTATTCCTGATATAACAATTAAAATTAGTTTTGATGGGGTATATTAATGTGTTCATGCTGATATTATATAATATTTTTTGACTTCAATAAAACCAGTAAATTTAAATGTTACCACATGAAGCACATTTTTATGTTAACCATCTTTTCAGTGTAGCACATTTACCACCATTCTGGGATACAGAATGACTTCAATGTATTTATTAACCATAACAAATACATACTGTGCAAAATATCTCTAAAAAACATACCCATATTTACATTGTATTTTTAAAAAACTATAAAGAATAATTTTTAACAAATTTAAAGAATCCTAACCAATCTTTCTTTTTTAAAAAGATCACACAATCTTGTCAAAACTCTGGCCAAAGTTAAAGTGGCATGAGCCATAACAGTAAATTAGTGATTCATTACAGTAAGATTGAGGTGGTGTTATTGTGACACTGTTGCAGAGGACATCACTAGGCTGGGGTGACCAGTAAAGGAGTAATTAAGTCAAAAGCATAATGACATCTACAACATTTCATTAAATATTAACAGACGGAAAATACATTAGAGCTCTGCTTCACCTTTGAGTGGTCCATTACGGTCAGATTAGTTCTATTCCGAGCATTATGACTGCAGGAATGTAGAGTGCTGCATGCATTTGGTCTCACAAGACTCACATGAATCTAAATTTTGGTAGATGGACTGTAACTCTAATTATTCAGATTTTGGTCACTTGTTGAATGACTTATTTTGTTATATGACATTTACTTTACAGTGATTTGAAGTTCTGATTCTGAAAATATCACTCATGAGATTAAGCAAGTTGTTGAATTCTTAAAGTATGGCCACGTACACCATTTCGGCTAAATACAGTTGTTTTTACACCATAGAGTGCTTAATCCTGTTCTGTACACACACACACACACACACAGTTTGATCATTTAAGGGAGTGACTTCTGCATTCTACAACCAAATTAACTCCAGAAACATTTAGGTGGTTACAACCACATTTTCATAAATTCCATGTAGTGTGTACAAAAGCGAAATTCTGGAATAGTGTGCTATGTCTTTTCTAACTGACCGGACATTGTTTTTTTTTCACACAGCTGACAGTAAAACAAATATCTGAAAAATCCTATAGACTTAAAGTTACGGAATGTTCAAATTGGCCAATTGAAAGCTCGTTAATTCAAACTTCAATTGTCAAAAATTCAAACTAAACTGCAGCCTCAGCTTTCTGTTCTTGGCTGACAGAAGTGGAACCCGACGTGGTCTTCTGCTGTTGTAGCCCATCCGCCTCAAGGTTTGTCATGTTGTGCATTCTAAGATGCTATTCTGCTCACTACAATTGTACAGAGGGGTTATCTGAGTTACCGTAGCTTTTCTATCAGCTCGAACCAGTCTGGCCATTCTCCGTTTATCTCTCTCATCAACAAGGCGTTTCTGTCCGCAGAACTGCTGCTTACTGGATGTTTTTTGTTTTTGGCACCATTCTGAGTAAATTCTAGTGTCTGTTGTGTGTGAAAAATCATGCCAAAATCATGCCATGGTCGAAATCACATGTGAACATTAACTAAAACTCCTGAACCCGTATATGCATGATTTTATGCATTGCACTGCTGCCACACGATTGGCTGATTAGATAATCGCATAACTAAATAGATGTACATGTGTTCCTAATAAAGTGCTTGGTGAGTATATACAGTGTGTGTGTGTGTGTGTATATATATATATATATATATATATATATATATATATATATATATATATATATATATATATATATACCTCTGTTTGTATCTTGCTAGCTGCAGTTTGTCTTACTGTAATGTCTGCATCGAACTTTAAAATTAAGGGCTTTGTCAAGCCAACACTATGTAAGAGTAGATATTCATGCATCACAAGAGAATTCAAGCCTTTTTGTCATTTTTCCCCCCTAAATAATCATTTTTCGGAAAAAACAACATTCTGTGGTGGAAATGACATTTGAAACATTTTGGAATAAATGGCAGACTCCGTTGTCTTGCTAAGGCCAATTTTATAGCTAGCATTTTACATTTCATAAATACACAATTTAAAAAATGTGTTTTTTATTTTTCTTTTCTTTTTTTTTACATTATCATAGTTTCAAAAATGCAATTATTAACATTTTTATAATGGACTTTCACATTTTAAGATTGGAAGTCAGGGTCTTGGACAAAGTTTAAGCAATAACATCAATACACAAAAGCCATTTGAAAAGTAGCAAAAATAAATGAGGATAAAAAATTATAAATAATAATAATAAATCCCTGGAACATACTATAATTAAGAGAATTAAGTCTTTCTTTTTTTACTGACCTACTCAGTTTTGAGCATGAGTGTGTGTGTGTGTGTTTGTTATGAAGCTTCTGAATGATTCCTTCAAGTTTCAAATGACTCAAGCTGCTTTTAGTGTCAAACCCCCTAGGCTGCTGATCACACACTGATTCAACCATGAATGACTGTAGGTTAAAAATATACAAGTAAAAAAACAGAGAGAGAGGGGGGAAGAGGGGTTGCTAAATATGTTCATTTGAGTGATTTATGAATTACATATAAAAAAAAGCTATCAAAACTACATTTTTTAATTTGTCTTCACAAACTAATTATCTACAATTCAATATATTATTATTAGAAAATGAAAAAACTGTAAAACATACTGAACTTAAGTAACTTTCAGAATATGTCACAACACTGATGATTAGGTGTGCATAATGTCAGAAGTATCACAGCAGAATTTCAGTAGAGGGAGCTCTTCACAATACAATAAACTGTCTTGCACAAGCGACTGAAATGTTTAATGTTTATCAAGACATTTTCACCTGGGCTTGCATAACAGACTCTGACCAACACTGAGGGTTTTCACAAATCAAGCACACTGAATCCCAGACTGGGAGTAGAAGAACAAACACTTTTCTTGTGTTTATACAGTGTCCAAGAGCAGGGGTCGACATGCTATAGACATAGATTTATAATCCTCAAATCAGGTAGGCGAGCCAGTGACGGGGTGACATTCTTTGTGACTGAAACACACACATACATCACTCATTTTTTACGTGTCAAAAGCATTGAAGGCAATGTGGGGGGAACTGGAATATGATTTTGAACCCAGTTTAAGTGAAGTTTCAGGCAGTCTAGAGCTGAACTGTTACATGTCATTACTAAAACCTGGAAGCTCAACAGAGGGACTGACTCTTGACTTAAAAGTTTGGAAATGCTTTTACTTCTATACCTCATAACCTCTGTGACCTTGCAAATAATACACACCTTGTGCTATATGTGCGAGAGCACTCTTTAAAAGTCTGCCTTTCAGCACAGCTGAAAAGCAAAAATGTTAGGTACAGTATTATATAGAAAATTGCCTAAAAAAACATAAGGTATGCAATTCAGGAGGCTATGTCATGTCACACAAGCACTGGTGCTGTTGCAGGCAGGCTAATTACAGCCATGCTGATATTCAGTACAACATCATGATTGCAAGTTTAATATTGTTTTATGCAACAGTTTTATAAACATTATAATAATAATTTGGAGTAATTTGAATTATATACACAATTTAGGCCAACTATTTTGTTTATTTTTGATCCATTAATAAAAACAGTTCCTACAGAAGACAAAGCAGGTTAAACTTGTGTGTGTAGCCGAGCAACACAGAGAAGTAGAGTGATACAAACAGTTGAGTGTTCCAGGGCAGTTATACTAAATATCAGAACTCTTAAGGCCGATTTATACTTCTGCGTCGAACCTACAGAGTAGGCTGTTTGCATTTAAAGTTCTGCATTGGTCTGTGTCGTTCTGTAAGTACAGAGCCAAGTGCTAGTATTAATATACTGAGAGAAAATGCTTTCATTTCTAAAATAATTATACATTTCCTATTTAAACAAAAGCACTGCAATTTGTGGATTCAAAAGTATATTTATAAAATTATCATAGCATTAAAAACGAGTTCATCAAAGTATGTTAAGAGATTTCTGCCATGCAGAGAGAAAATAAATCAGGCATCTACTGTATGCTTGCTCTTGAGCCGCTTTAATAATAATAAATACATGTTTTGGCATACTTTTGATGCTCTGTGATGAAAGAAAAAATCATCAAATTAATGAATAACTACTCACTTGACCAACACAAAATGGGTATCATTTAAAGCTTAAAAGATAGACTTTACAATGCATATAGGTAATATTACCAAATCTGAACAGGTGCTTTTAATTTGATGACAAATTAGAAATGTTTTGTTTTCATAACATATGAAATATGATTATTTACTTTACACAATACTGCCAAACATCCGGTCAAAACATCATACAGATCAGAAAGTTCTCAAGTAGAATACAACTAATATTATGTCACTCACATATTACTGTAAATACTGTATATATATTGAGTAAAAGCCCAGAGAAAAAAGCACAGAGATAATAAGTTGTAAACAGATGTCTTTTTGTCACGTTTCACTTGTAACTCCAATAAACATAAACCAAATATTAAAAGAATTCTCCTGAGTTCAAATACAATGTAACACAATCACTGATCAGTAGATATGATGCAAAGATCTTAAAATAATCTTGGAGAAAATGTGTCACTACTGATGTCTTTTTCTTTTACCTCATGCTGGGGGATGGTCTCTGGTCACAAAGCGGACCAGTCACAACTGGTCTGTGTCAACGCAACGTGCAGTTAAATTTTTGAGAAGTGGACATCAAGCTACGTGTAGCCTATGGCGTAGGTTTGGCGCAGAAGTACAAATGGCCCTTTAGAATGCAGAATAAAGGACTGGAACAGACTGTTGCTTAATAAGTCATTTAAATACTATAGAGTAGGATTAAATCTAGCAATGAAGAGAATTTGTTCTGAACATGCTTTATATTCCTGGGGAAATGTGAGTGATGTATAATTTTCAAATACTGTTATTGCCAAAGTGATTGTTTAGAGATTGAGTACAAAAAAAATTAATAAATGTGGAATAAATAATTTTTTGAAGGTAACAATCACCTTGCTAACAAACCACTAATTAACAAGCATCAATACTGGGAAAAAAATACCATTACAATAGAATCGATCACACTCATTGTGTGTGCCACTGATAGTGTGTAGACACGTGTATGTGGTTTCATGCACTGGGTCCTGGAGCTCCTAGGAAACTGCTGGGCTTAATGTGCCTGTGTGTCTGTGTGTTTGTTTGTGTCTGTGTGAATTTGTGTGTGAGAAGCACAGGCGCAAGGGAGCAGGAGTTAATTAGAGAACAGTAAGACTGGTCACGCTGGCACTGGTCCAAACTGGCTGACTGCCAGTGCTTCTTCCATTCCATTCCATTACACACACACACACACACACACACACACACACACACACACACACACACACACACACACACACACACATCTGACATAATGAGATGTGTAAGCTAAAATGAAGAGCTGATCTTTGTCTTTCCTTGATGGAGTTCCTCCTAATGGGATTTGTCCGGGTACTTGAGCTGACGGACTGGATTAAGTAGCAGTGAGTTGAGCTTGTACTGCCAGAGCTAAGTGTTATTTTATGGGGGCAGAACTGTGCAGGGTGCCCCTTTAACTCCCTAGTGGGAGGTGTGAGAAAAGGCCCTTTTGCCATGAGCATGGACTTTTGCCCAAACTACAGTAGGTCTACAGTTAGACACTTGAAAAATGCTTCTATTTTGCATTTTTCTATTAAAGACATTTTTTTTTAAATTACAAATAACAATAAAATCTATAATTATATAGCAAAAAAAACAAAAAAACAAAAAAACTAAAAAACAAAGGAGTTAAAATGGTCACTGACACAAATGTGCTTATTTGATTACTGAAGAAATAGTGCAGAATCTTTCTAATTTGTTTTACATCATAATGTTTCTTTGTTTGACATTTTTTTAAATCCTAAAACTTTCTTTTTATTTTCAGGTTTAAATTATATTTTGGATCCTAAATGTATAATGTGGACTCACATTGAAACCCCATTGTAAATCAGATTTATATGGTGTTGGCCACTGCTATGGGGATTCAAGATCAGTGTAGCACCCCCAAAAAACTAAACATGTTATGTCTTATTGTATCTCTATCATATATTTTACATGGCTGTATTGGAGACATAGGATATGATTATATTAAAACAGAAAATAGACCAATATTGTCAGTAACGTGTGATCAAACAAGCTTTTGATCAAATTGTGAAATATTGAAAGGACAAATAAGATCCATGATATAATTTTGTAATGTGATATAAAATTGTAAAAGGTAATGTGAAATATGGTGCTTAAAATACTAAATCAACCAATTCTAATCCTAAAAACCAGCAGCTATATTCCTAAGAGAGGACTGCTAGAGACAGCTTTCTGCTGTCCTATAAAACATGAATCGCACAAAACATGGCCACCAAAAACATCTCTCTCTCTCTCTAGGTTCAGTTCTTTATCTTTTAAAGGCTCTGTTGATTTAGAGAGGCTGTCTGCTGTCTACTGCCAAACATCTAGCATGTGTGGATCAAAGCGACCAATGGCATTAATATATCTCAACTAATAGCTGATATCTGGGAATGCCATTGCCCCCTCTTCCTCTTGTAAATTTTTATTTATTTATTTATTTATTTTTTACATTAGTCTATTTCTTTATGACTTTAAGACTTTATGTGTCCTTTCTGTGATGAAGGATAAATCTATGACGGTCTGGAGATAAGTGCTGTAGCTGTGCTTATTTAAAGGCAGTGGCATAGCCAAGGGGGGGCCGAGGTTGGCCAGGGTCTAATTTGGGTGGGAATATTAGAGATTATTCTTTGACTTCAAATATATATTTAGAAAATAGTTATAAAAATGCATACATTTCTATTTCTAAAAGTGTGGGGGGTGGGGGGGAATGGTGGGCAAAAACTTGGCCAATCCATTTTTGTTGAGGCCCATCCAAGAGTAATTTCCTGGCTACGCCCTTGTTTAAAGGTGAAGCAATTTCTAAACCACTATCAACACCTAATGAAATTGCAAAAATAATAAATTGTAAATAACAAAGTATTGTTTGGTTTTTCGAATAATTTTTTTTTGGTGGGACTATCTGTTTGCCAACAAATGGCAGATGAGGGAGTATTCATGAAAGCTGTTTGAAAAAGATGATTATATTTGCAATTCCGTTTGGTGATGCTAGTGGTGCAGAAATTACCCAATTTACCTTTAAAGCTTCAAATAATTCTATTATAGTCTTAAAGTGGCATATTCATATTAATGAATATTTTAATGTTTAATGTTTAATGTTCACATGTTCACATGTTCACGCAATCAGAGATCAACCACTGCTTCTGCTTTCATCTGGTGCCACAGGGCAGAATGTGGGGATGATTCATAAACCGTCCTTCACCATTGTGTTTTACTGTGTGATCTGATCATCTGAAGACCAATGCTTTGTCCATGAGATTACACAAGATGCCTGAAACCTCTTTGCCTGCCCACAAACTCAGAGAGATTATCAGATGAACAAAGGCAACTGAATGAGACACTTCTCTAGTCTATGCATACTTATTTCCTCACATCTGGTTCTGATAATTTGGCTTTTACCTTTTTTAGATGTATTTTGGTCTGATGTGAATTAAATTCACTCTTCACATTTTGACCTTATTCATTTAAGAGAAGAGAAAGAAAATATAAAAAAGAGACAGTAGGTTGTTTGATAGAATTTAAGACACTTTAGTGGCAAGCCCCCATAGTGTAATTATGGGATTAAGACTGAAAACTGCTCGGCGCTCAGATTTCGCTCTTTAATTACAAGTGAAAAACACAGCAAATCTTCATAGTCACTCAATCAGAGCACCATAAATTATACATCATCTGATCAGGACAGTTTCTTTGTGTTTTACATCAATGATTTAATGTAAAAGCTTAAATGGGAAGTTGATGCATAAGCTGCCCATGGACATATTGTTTTTTTTGTAAAAACAAATTTTAAGTTAAAATTTATATAAATATATAGGTGAAAGTATATATATTAGGTCTTGTGACTAGTTAACATTTCTTTAAGGTTTTTCACCATTTTTAATCATATTTTTTTTTAGCATTTATAATTAAAAAGACATTAAATTCTAAGCATTTCTTTTCCTTATTTTGTGGTCATTGTGTAAAAATGTACCCATCGGTAAACATTTGGCTGAAACACAAAACATTTTAATTGTTACTCAACAGCTAAAAATAGAATTCCATAAAAACAAACGTCAATTAAAAAATGACACCAAAATGTACATGCAGAAGAAAAACAAATGGAGCTCCCGTACACAGTCTGGAAATGTACCACCAACAATAGCTTCCATAACCAATCACAGTTTTGGGAAAACTTTACTTTACAATTCCTACAGTAAAAGAAATGCTCATTAACAAATGTATAGCATATGTCATAATCATAAAATAGAAGTATCAGATAACGTGGAATAAATTAGAAGGAAAACAGGTCATGTACCTATATATGCAAACTCATGAGAAAATATGACATGTGGATTAGCATTTAAATGCTAATCAATAATCACATTATTATGCTGCAGCAATGACCCACCCAGCATAAAAACAAAAAGAGGATGCTGACTATACATCTGATAAATTGATCACCTCCCCCAATCATTAATTTATGGAAAAACAGACTCAGCGCAGCCTTGTAAAATGAAACACTTTAACTGTGATTTGAACAGGCCTCTTTGTTTTATGCTGGAGCTACTGGGTTCTGTAGTGATAATAATGTCATCTACTGGAAGCTTCATGATATAAAGGGCTAATAGTTTGTGTGTGTGTGTGTGTGTGTGTGTGTGTGTGCGTAGGATGGGGGAGCTTTGCAATCTCTAACACAGGCATGACACGAGAGAAAGAAAAGCTACAACTCTGTCCTTCACCTGTGTCTGAGCCAAGGCAAGGGTCAGACATGATTTATGGAATAAACATAGAAAACAGTAATGAGGATGCAAGGAGTCCTTCTGCTCTCTCCATTTATAGAAGTCACAAGATATCACGTATGATTGCGATCTCAAATATGGGTGCATTCTATCAAAAAGAACATTTTAAACAGCCATTGTTGTTTTATTTTAATAAAAAAATAAAAAATTAATTTAAAGCTACACTATGTAACTTTTTTGGTTAAAAAACAACATTATTGTTATTAATGAGAGAGTGCTACAAAAATCCATCTTCCAAACCATGTCTTGTCTTTACCTAAATACACTTTGATAAACCTTTAATAATAATTTATATTTTTAGAGCTGTCGGGACTTCGCGGGAAATTGCATACATACGTCATTCACCTGTGCGTGTCACGTCATATCCATACAAAGAGAAAATTAGCTCTGGCTTCTGTAGTGCATGTATGGTGTGGGAGTAGCATGAAGCTGAAAGTTTGTTGTCACAACGATTGAGAAAAATTTACCATGGATCATTCAAAACAGCAAACCTCCAGGGAATCACCGGTTGTAAAAACAAAGAAACCCTGAACAGAGCAGAGTCTACAAGTAAAAAGGGAAAGCAACCGTAATAAAACCCAAATCAACATCGGCTTGGCTTTTCAGAGCTGGCGACAACTCCGAGGTCTGAAAGGATTTAAAAGTGACCAAGAGATGGCTTTTTCTTACTCAACAGGTAATATATTTTATTGATATGGTTTATGTGTAGTTATGTAATCACACATGTCTGTGTGTGTGTGTGTGTGTGTGTGGTGAACTACAATAATTATTCTGTAATAGGTGCAGAACATTTCACTTGCTAGCACACGTGTATTTTTCTTTATAACGGCAATAATTTATATAAATAAATCCTTTAGTCCTAGGCTTGCCAAGGACATGTGAGTCTTGAAATGATGTTGACCACTGTTTGGTAACAATGACAATCTATAAATTAGCTACTACTGTGGTCTATTTGGCCAGAATATCCTGCAGTTATAAAAACTTCACAACGTTTGATCTTATCAGACTAGCAATCATTATGTTTAATGTTAACGAACGCTGCCTGAAGTTTGTAACGTCATTTATTTTAAAAAATCAATGTTTCCAATAAGTCTTGAAACTTTGTAATACGGAATTTTTCGTACCACTGTCTCCTTAAGATGATTCGCTTGTAATGTATTCCTCTTTCATAAGTCGCTTTGGATAAAAGCATCTGCTAAACTAATTAATGTAAATGTAAATGTAGTCAAAACAACAGCATAAGTTATGGCACTTACCTGCTCAGATGACATGTTTTCAGATATCTGACTTTTCCTTTCTTCGTTATTTATTTGTCCATTCGCTCTGATAAGATGTCCTGTATCCGTGTACACCAGTGCCTCGAAGCACATTCATCCGCACAGAGGAGCAGAGCCGAAGCACAACTTACGTCTTTACCAAAGCAATGTTCTTCCAAAAGACACATGCAGTTTAGCTTTAAACAAAATATATCTTATTAAATTATTACATTTTAATGTGATTACTTTATAGCTATCATAACTAATCAATTTAATTAAACAATATTTTGTTACATCGATGACTAATAACATAAAAAAAAGAACTTTTCATACTCATACAGACATTTTATTTTGTTATTTGAATAAAACAAATTAAGTTTATATAAGATTTATTAAATTTGTTTTAATTGTTTTTATTTATTTATTTTAATGTAATAACTTTATAACAATTTTTTTTTTTTTTTGGTTTATTCATTCCAAAATGAATTTGGTTTATTCATTTATTCATTTAAATGTCATAATTTTGTTGCATTTTTTCATGTTTATGAAATTATTTTGCTTGAATTGAGCCATTTAAAATTTTAATTAAGATTAAAATTTTTATTGATTCTAAAAAGACAAAGAAAAACAAAACATATATACAATGAATCAACATTTAACTCCCACTACTACCCCTCCCCCTCCCCAATCAAGAACCCCACCCCGACCCCAAACGAACATCCCAGTGGTCTTACATAAGTACACACACACAGAAAATAAAAATAAATAAATACATAAATAACAATATATATATATATATATATATATATATATATATATATATATATATATATATATATATATATATATATATTAGAGCCTGACCGATATGGGATTTTTGAGACCGATACCAATACCGATTTTAGAGAGAAAAAAATTCACCGATTACAGATATGGTGACCAATATAGCTAAGTTTTGAGCTGGAATGAAAACAGACCTTTTCTATGTGGATTGTGCACCGATTTTGCACCGATATGACTATGCAAAGGAACTCACAAGGCTGCTTTCTTAAATATTTTTTATCATGAACATTTTACATTATTATTATACATTGTCAA
This sequence comes from Myxocyprinus asiaticus, assembly GCF_019703515.2. NCBI lineage: Eukaryota > Metazoa > Chordata > Actinopteri > Cypriniformes > Catostomidae > Myxocyprinus > Myxocyprinus asiaticus. The sequence continues at coordinate 29,351,765 of NC_059347.1, forward strand.
CAAATTCTAGAAATGAACACTGAGAAAATAAAGAATAAATAAAAATAAAATAAATAGCTTAATTAACATCAGTACTGTTTAGTTCCCTATCTGTCACTCACTCAACGTTGTGTCGATGTAGTGACACTAGGGGTCACTCTTGGGAGCCCCAAACACCTCTGCTTTCTTGAAAATAGGCCAATGAGAATTGGCGAGTGGAATTTGCATGCCACTCCCCCGGACATACGGGTATAAAAGGAGCTGGTATGCAACCACTCATTCAGATTTTCTCTTCGGAGCCAAGCGATTGTATTCAGTGCACTGAATTCAATTCCCTTCAAAGACGCACCTCAAAACTGCTGGATTTACGCCGCATTTCAACGGCTTCTCCCCCTTTGCACCCATGGAGTGCAGAGAACACCCCTGGGCGCTGCGGCAGAGCGAAAATAAGAGAGTATATTCTAAAAGAGTATATTTTCAATCATAAAAAGAGCGGCACACACGGAACGTCTTTTTAAAGATGTCTTTCCGTTTGTGTGTTATTCCTGGTTGCGGTTGTTATCTCTCCGCTTCTAATGGCCACGATCGCTGTCTTACGTGTCTGGGCACTGCCCACACAGAGACATCGTTCGTGGATGAGTCATGTCCTCATTGCGAGAACATGACCATGGCAACGTTGCGGTCGCGGCTTGCTTTCATAAGAAAAGCTCGTCTCAGAGCAAGTTCGACTTCTCGTTCGGAGCTCGGGAAGACGATGAGTTATCGAGCGCAGCATTGGAGAGCGTGCTCCTCCAGTCTGACGCAGAGGCTTCGGCTGGGCTTGCTCCTTCGGGAACGGTCGCCTAGTCTCAGGCCGACGCGGAAATGACAGACATGCTTTCCCGGACGGCCGCGAGCATTGGGCTGGAGTGGAACCCTCCACTCTCCCCTGAACCCTCGCGGCTCAATGATTGGTTCCTAGGCTCAGGGCGCCACCCACGGCCACGCCCCGCCCCGGTCCCTTTCTTTCCGGAAGTGAATGAGGAGCTGACAAGATCGTGGGAGGCACCTTTTACTGCCCGGTCCTGGTCTTTCAGCTCCCCCGCTCTCACTACCCTCAATGGTGGAGTGGTCAGGGGGTATTCGGTGATCCCCCAGGTGGATAAGGCGCTCGTGGTGCACTTGTGTCCGCAGAGTGCCGCTACCAGGCATGGGCGCCCGAAGCTCCCGTCCAGGGCCTGTAGGTTTCCCGTCCACAGCCCTGACGACTGTGGACTGCGGTGCCGCTGGACAATCCACCTCCGCCCTGCACGCCATGGCTCTCCTGCAAGTACACCAAGCCAAGACACTAAAAGAACTGCACGAGGGTAGTTCTGATCTGGGATTGATGCAGGAACTGCACTCGGCGACTGACCTCGCTCTCTGGGTGACGAAGGTCACGGCACGGTCTCTCGGGCAGGCGATGTCCACCTTGATGGTCCAGGAGCACCACCTTTGGCTCAACTTGGTCGAGATGGGAGAGGCGGACAAGGTACGGTTCCTTGACGCCCCCATTTCTCAGGTTGGCCTGTTTGGTGACACCATCGAGGACATTGCCCAGCAGTTCTCGGCGGTGAAGAAGCAGACAGAGGCCTTACAACATATCCATTTAAAATTTTAATTAAGATTAACATTTTTATTGATTCTAAAAAGACAAAGAAAAACAAAACATATATACAATGAATCAACATTTAACTTCCACTACTACCCCTCCCCCTCCCCAATCAAGAACCCCACCCCGACCCCAAACGAACATCCCAGTGGTCTTACATAAGTACACACACACAGAAAATAAAAATAAATAAATACATAAATAACAATATATATATATTGGGGCGGCTGTCCCCCTCCACCTTGAAGGTGTATGTAGCCGGTATTTCGGCTCATCACGATGCAGTAGATGCTAAGTACTTGGGGAAGCACGACTTGATCATCAGGTTCCTGAGAGGTGCTAGGAGGTTGAATCCCTCCAGACCATTCCTCGTCTCCTCGTGGGATCTCTCTGTAGTCCTTCGGAGTCTACAGGGAGCTCCCTTTGAGCCCTTGGAGTCAGCTGAGCTTAAGGTACTCTCTTTGAAGACTGCCCTCCTGACTGCGCTCACTTCCATCAAAAGGGTAGGGGATCTGCAGGTTTTCTCTGTCAGCGAATCGTGCCTGGATTCGGTCCAGGTTACTCTCATGTGATCCTGAGACCCCGACCGGGCTATGTGCCCAAGGTTCCCACGACCCCCTTTAGGGATCAGGTGGTGAACCTGCAAGCACTGCCCCAGGAGGAGGCAGACCCAGCCTTGGCGTTGCTGTGTCCGGTGTGAGCTTTACGCATCTATTTGGATCGCATGCAGAGCTTTAGAAGCTCCGAGCAGCTCTTTGTCTGCTTTGGTGGACAGCGGAAAGGAAGCGCTGTCTCCAAACAGAGGATCGCCCACTGGGTCATTGACGCCATCGTGATGGCATATCAGGTTCAGGACGTGCCACCCTCTGCGGGGTTACGAGCCCACTCTACCAGGAGTGTGGCAGCCTCCTGGGCCCTGGCCAGTGGCGCCTCTTTGGCAGACATCTGCAGAGCAGCGGGCTGGGCAGCACCCAACACCTTTGCAAGGTTCTACAATCTCCAGGTTGAGCCGGTCTCGTCCCGTGTATTGGCAGGCACGAGTAGGTAAGTTCTGGGACAGCTGGCCGGGTGTACCGCTTGCGCACAGCGCCTTCCCCTCCCTTGAGGTGAAGATGTGTGCTCGACTCCCAGTCGTGTTCACAGACTGTGATCCCTGGATGACTTTCCTCCTTAGCCCTCTGGCAGTTAAGTTTGTGGAGAAACTCGCTGCCGGCCCAGTACATGCACTATTGAGACCCTGTACTGAGGTAGGTGCTCCACATGTGCTGGTTCCCCGAAGGCGACCCCATGTAATATCTTCTGCAAAATAATTTCCCTGTCGGTAAACTGGGTCTTCCTTGGGCAGAGGCCTCTCTTTTTGGGCGGGGTGTGGTCTCCGCGGTGTCTTTCCCTTGGGAGGGACACCTCCTGACATAAACACTTATTTTTAGGGAGAAAAGAGAGGAAAAGAGGGCCCTCGGCTGGGCTAGCCTGTCCCTATTGTTGGGCAGTCGACTTGTTCCTGTAGGACATAAGAGCGTTGGGGGAGGTTACATGACGGCCTGGTGCACTGGCTACGAGACACACGGCGGTCTGCCCGTCACACTGCCAGTTGACGTAACACAGTTCAGATAGCTGTGGTGTTTTGTATAGGGACCCCTAGTGTCACTACATCGACTCAATGTCTAATGAGTGACAGATAGGGAATGTCATGGTTACTTTCGTAACCTCCGTTCCCTGATGGAGGGAACGAGACATTGTGTCCCTCTTGCCAAAATGCTGAACTACCCGCTGAAATGGCCGGGACCTAGTCTTGGCTCCTCAGCACAATACCTGAATGAGTGGTTGTATACCAGCTCCTTTTATACCCATATGTCCGGGGAAGTGGCATGCAAATTCCACTCGTCAATTCTCATTGGCCTTTTTTCAAAAAAGCAGAGGTGTTTGGGGCTCCCAAGAGTGACCCCTAGTGTAACTACATCGACACAACGTCTCGTTCCCTTTACGAAAGTAACCATGATGTATCAGTCAATGGCTGACCGTTAAAATAAAGAATAAATAAAAATAAAATAAATAGCTAAATAAACATCAGTACTGTTTAGTATCAGTCAAACGCTGACCATAAAGAAAAATAAAGAATAAATAAAAATACCCCTTAAAACAATCTGCCTGCCTATCATCGCACTGGTCAGGACCAAATTTTTGTTTATGTACCCAATGTATTTATATTCTACATCGATGACCGCCCCATCAACCAAAACACAGCATCTGAGGCAAAATGAAATTCGAATGCCCAACACAGCACACACAAAACTCTGTACCTTCAACCAAAATTCCTGGATCTCAGCACACCACCAAAAAACATGGGCCATATCTCCATCCTCCAATTGGCAACGCCAGCAGGTGAGTGTGTCTTTGAGACCAAGTCTATACAGTATAGAGGGGGTCCAATAGAATCTATGTAGAATCTTGAATTTCATAATTCGCACCCTTGCATCTCTAGATACAGACTTGATGTTAGAATCCCAGCCCACACTCCCTCCTCCAATACCAAATTAAAATCGTTCTCCCGTAATCTCTTGATAGAGGTTAAATTCCATCCCGCAGACTCTGAACTAGCAAGGAGTAATACACTGATGCCTCATGACCTTTTCCAAAAGCAGTAATCACCACTCCCAGAGTGTCTGCCACTTTAGGGGGTGTATGCTACTCCCAAAAATAGTACAGAGCAGGTGTCGCAACTGTAAATACCTAAAAAACTGAGATCAGGATTTTGCAAAAGGGAAACATTAAAGCGCCAACTATATGATTTCTTTTTCTCCGTATGTGGCAACACCTCTAAACTCACCAGGGCGTGATCTGAGACTAAGATGTTTCCAAATGAGCAATCAACAACAGATGAAATGAGGGACTTTGATATAAAAAAATAAATAAATCTATTCTAGAATAAATCTTATGGACTGATGAAAAGAATGTATAGTCCCTACCAGATGGGTTCAAAAGTCTCCAAATATCTGTAAGACCAACATTTTTACACATCTTGTGAAGCGTCAATGTTGCTCTAGGGGGCTTACACACTTTTGCTTCTCTATGATCAAGGACTGAGTCCATCAAAAGATTAAAGTCTCCTCCCAATATTATATCATGAGGGGTGCCAGCGGCTTGCAACATCCCTTCAAGATCTATAAAAAAGCCCTGATCATCAAAGTTAGGTGCATAAATATTAGCCAAAATCAACGTTTGCCCCTGAATTTCTGCTAAAACAATAATGACTCTTCCAAATTTATCTTTACTCTGTTTGAGACATTTGAATTGTAGATGTTTACTTTTCAATGTAATGATTCCCCTGCTCTTACTTGAGCCAGCACTAAAGAAAATATGTCCACCCCATATCTTCCCAATATTTTCAGCTTCCTGCGGGGAAAGATGCATTTCTTGAAGAAACACTATATCTTATTTCTTACATTTAAGAAAAGAAATAACCTTCCTTCTTTTTATGGCGTGCCCCAACCCATTCACATTCCAAGTGGAGAGAGACAATCCACTCATATTAACATTTGACATTTTGACATATTAGAAAAAATAGATTGTGTGTCAAAAACAAAATTATAAAGACCACATTCCAACATTAGTGCAACAGTCAAACCCTGAACTTCCCCAGAACCAAACAAACAGAAAAAAGAAAAACATGCACATTAACCCCGCGCACAACAGCGCCAACCGGCGTCCATCCCGCTAAACTCAAACAGTCCATGTACGCCTACGAGTGTCAACTTTGCCGTCGGATTGCTCGAGTCCGGTGCTTCTGTACAAATTTTGTGAGACAGAATTACATAACAGGTAGTAATCTATAAGACAAATTCCATCCAACAGGCATAAGAACGTGTAGATTCATGCACAAACTGTCTTGAATTTGTGTTCCTCCACAAAACAAACTCCAGCCTCTAGCGGAACCAGCACACACACACACACACACACACACACACACACACAAAAAGCCGTTCAGTTTCCTCGGCAGTCAAACGAATGTTCAGTGAGCCGGCTGTTCGTGAGTGCAGCAAATGACCTAATCCTTCCAAAGTCCTGCAAAAATACTCCACAAAACAAACTCCAGCCAATAGGACGCATAAGCACAAAGAACGAGCAGATTCATCCACAACTGTCCTGAAGGAGTGTTATTCCACAAAACAAATTCCAGCCGCTAGGCGGAACCAGCACAAAAAGAACCAAGAATGGCGCCCAGCTTCCTCGGACGGTCAAGTGTATGACCAGCGAGTCAAGCTCACTTGGAGGCAATGTGAGAAACACACCATGACTTCCTCAGTCCATTGATTTTATGGAAGACATCACTTGTTGTGGGCATGTAAATATTTTGTGGCCATCCTTAATATCTATTCTCAATTTGGCCAGAAACATCAGTGCAAAAGCGGTCCTCTGTCGATGCAAGAGTTTCTTGAAGGAGTGTTACTACACAAAACAAACTCCAGCCGCTAGTCGGAATCAACACAAAGAAACAAAAAGGTGCACAGCTTCCTCAGACAGTCATAAAATTGAAATTATTAAACTACAAACTATTTACATGTTTCAGTATGAAAGAGTACTAATGTTACCACCTTCCATGAAATAAAATGTAATAATATATAATAATAATATATTATATTTTGATATATAAAAATACTTTCATGATTGGATCAATATCAATGTTAAAAAACAACATAAATTATAGTTGATCAGCATTATGGTCATCTGCATGAAATCGACAATCAATGGAAATGGAACAAGCACAGAATGATCGCCCAACATGAACAGGCCACGCCCAGCTCTGTGTCCAATGGCACCATCAGAAAACAATGTGGAGAATGCTCGTTTGTAGTTTCGCCACATAGCACTTTAAGAAACTGATCCTATAAATGATAATAACATATAGAGAACATTAAAGAAAATTCTGTTCAACTCTGAGAAAAAGTCATGATAAATTTGGACAAATACATTGAGTTTATTACATTAAATGACTAATGGCACTTGGCAATACTGCAAGCTCAAAGGAGCTTGAAACTCTGTGGCAGTTTCCCACAGCATCCCGTCATTAAGCGTTTTCTGCTCCACATCATTTCTTTCGTCCAGTGACTGGGGCCCCTCCTCCCCCCTGTTGTAACTGTGTGATGTTTACCCTCCAAGCCCAAGGCCACGTCTCTAATTATCCCCACATGAAAACTGGAATGTCCAGCACTGTCATTAAAAATAGAGCTAATGCCCAGAGCAGTAAAAACAGGTGTGATCATTATAACGCAAAACCCCAATTCCTTTTCTATTTAACTTTGCACATTATTGTCAGGTCAAGTAATAAAACTGGCTTAATTCAAATTTCCTTCTAGCGTTCTTATACATTTGTAATGTTTCATGATGCTCATGATATTTTGTGATGCTACATGAGCTGGGCGATATATTAAGTAGATCCTTCAAATTGAAAAACAACAACAACAGCACCCATATCATAGCAAATACATAAATATCAAGAATATATTGAATATTTTATAAATTGAAAAATATCTAGATAGTGATCCAGCTAGGTCAGGTCAATTACACATGCCAAACGCAGGACTAACGAAGCAGGCAAATGTTAATCATCACATAAAACACAAATGACAGAACGGGGCGACATCCACCGAACAGTGCAAATGCAACCTCAGCAAGAACACTCAATGGCCAAAACAATTAAGGCATTCGGGTACGGCCGCATGGAAGCTGCTCCATATTTCACTTTTGCTGATGCACAGTGGTCCGGTCTGATTCACATGAGCCCCCCAGGGCTGGATCTCCCTTTCACTGTATGTTATGAGTCCTGTCACAGGCCTAGATGCACAAATTGTGGTTTTACTTTGGAAATATCAGTCTACTTAGAGACTCAAAGAAGCTCTCTAAATACAAAACAAAAGTGAAATTGGGTAAGTAACATAAAGTATGTAAAGTAACTGACTGACTCAGTTGTTTTGGACTTAAAACTTTATAACAATTCTAGTAGATAATTAAATAATTATAATATCAAGCGTAGATCCTTTAATTCCAAATTCATTGCTACTCACTTGAGGCTGTCTAAATTTTAAATTACAATTTCAAAAAGACTTCTAAGGAGACACTGCCACCATAACAATTAAAAAAATATACTTAGGACTCACTATCCAGAATCTAAACCACATGCTTAATTAAAACAAAGGCTATTGTTCCTGTACCATGCACAAAGAACACCCTGACCAAATTAAAACGTTAATCAGTGTCCGAAAATTAACAATTAAACATTTGATATTGTGATGTGGCTTCACGCTATTTGCCTGTAAAGAATACAGGCTATGCTTGATGTTCTCAGCTAATTCTGTTTCCCTCCTGAAATGCTTCCTGTCCTGAATGAATGTGTTAGGACAAAAGAAAAAGGTTAAGCTAAATGAAAAGCAAAGATGTCTGGACAAGAGCGGAAAATGCATAGTTAGTGTTAATGGCTTTCCAAGAACACAAAGAATGTTAAAACACTTATGGCTGTGATACTTCAACTTTCATCTCTTTCTTTATATGTGCAAAACTTCTTAAAAACTTAAAAACTTTCTAAAAAAAGCATATTAAAGGGATAGTTCACTCAAAAATCATTTACTCACCTTCAAGAGGTTGAGTAAATGCTGACAGAATTGTCATTTAAAACAACTCTTTCTGCTTCATAAAATGCCCTTTGTTAACAGGCCTAATAAATGATTTTTTGGACATAATGGAGGGACTTCAACTCGCATAAGCAAAGAACATTTGCTTTTGTTGCAAGTGACATGAAGTAGTACTGCATGACGAGTGAGAGAAGACACTTCACTCTGTGGTCTACCCTTTTGATTACTTTCTCCTTATGTAGCAACCGAGAGGATAAAGTGAGAAACCACTGTGATATATTTTTCAACATTAATGTTAACAAGCATTCTAGTCATGTGAAACCATGATAATGGCAATTATAAACAACACTTTCAAAATGAAGAAGTGGGTAAGGAAGTGTCATTGCAGCTATGGGTAAATCACATGGTGCAGTTGATAAGGGAGCAGCAGTTATGACCAAATTGGCATTTTTCTTTCAATAGGTGTTAAAAGATTGGTGCTTTTTTTGATTGGTGTTATCAAATGAAGGATAACATGATGCTTGACAGGTTTTCTTCATAAACACAAGAGAAAAGGAAATGTTTCTGTCCTTAAGCTGTAGGGACATTTTGAGTGTATGTATTATGTACAAATATGACAGTGTGAAAGATAACCAGATATTGTAATGGTTATACAATATGTATATATGGGAAGTGGGTATGAAATACTTTTGGGAAGCTGACATTGATGGTGTGACATGATACACTTCATCTAAACCTATTTTAAACTGTATTCTGCTAATTCTATTTTATTATACAGTATGTGCAGTTTTTATGACTTCATATTAATTAAGAGTCTACAAAGAATTTTTTTCTTTTACAAATTCATTTGTCACAGTGCATGAACTTTTAAAGCACATAAAATGTACATTCACCCTTTTACTGTACGTTCAGATAAAATGTAAATGTTATTTGTATAAAAAAGTTCATGGACATATTTTGCATCAACTACCCACATGTCTATAATATGATCTATGTTTAATACCTTATCATATTATAACTGAAATGTCTATAATATTAAAACAAACTAGTTTAACATACAAATGACAGTGAGGATGTCATAGTCCTTGAGTTTCAGCAATGTCACAGTCCTTGACATTGAAGAGCGAACCATACCCAACATAGCACATTAAATGTATATGATATAACCAATATAGTAGATGTATTAGGTTGTAACTCTAATACACTTCAAGTGGGCCCCTTTCATATAGTATAAATACTCCTGGGACAGAGCCCCAATGAAGACAATGTTCAATGGCCCTGCTTTGGGCCCCTGCTTAAAGAACTCCGATGGAATGCAGTTACTTATGTTTAATGAGCAAAAAAAAAAAAAAAAAACAAACAAAAAAAACTCCCTGCTATGTCTAAAAGGAATATTGCCAGTTGACAAGCAGAATAACTGAAATAGCAGTGATTCACACAAATACGAACTGCATTTGGGTAATTGACGTGTAATACTTTGTTCTGTGGTGTGACGTTTTACTTCACCTAAAACTGTTTTAAAAAACATTTTGCTAATTTTTTTAGAATTATGCATGCATGCTCGTATTAATAATGACTAGATGGAATATTAGTACTTTTAAAAGTTAATTTGTCCCACCGCAGGACCTTTTCAATCACCTAGTGAAGGCAAAAGGGCGATTAAAAATAGTTAAAAAAGAAATTTAAATGGTGACCTGCTGCAGGACCTACAATATATGCTTCTCTTATATAAATTCATATACATTTTTACCTTGCTCATGTTGATTTAAAAAAAAGCTCAACTACCCATTTCCAAAACGGTGCATTACCTACACCCAACACACTCATAATCACACTTATATTCTTTTTTTGTAATGACTATCATCTTCTATACTGCTGGATAAAATCAGTCCATAGGCTACTCAATAATGTATTTCTACAATAATAACAGAGTCAACGAGTATAGTCCACAGATCTTTTCCAATTTCAATATACTGTAAACCAGCCATGGCCCGTGCATTTTAAGTCTAGGCCTTCAGTGCGATTCATGTCATTAAGAAAACACAGTTTCACAATGAATAAGACACCGTATGCCTATCATACATTACGTCGCAGTCAATTAATAATACCAGTTGACATTTTAAAAACACGTCCACGCATGAAAGCCAGGACCAAGGAGGTCTAATACCAAGAAAAAGCTCTCTGTTTGCGTGCAATAAATTTTGTTTCATAAGGGTACACGGTTATTTTTCAAAACTTGATCCGACACTGAATGCTCAAGCAGCCAAATTTATACTTAGAAAACTCCTGATGTCGCTATAACAATGCAAAAAAAGCACTTACCAATTTGCTTGAAGTGAAAATCATCCCTCCTTTCCTGTTTAATTAATCAATCGCACGATCATGCAGAACATCTCAGGTTTTTAAATCCATAAGGATCTCTTTCTTAACGGCAATACCAGCAGTGATGACAGCCGACTCGTCAGCAAGATCTCGTGCTCTTTGCTTTCAAATTACGTACATCATTTAAAGCATGATTGCATCACTCAAGGCCAGCAAGAAGGCCTCGACTGGGACATATCCTAAAGACCACACCCACCAAGAACAAATAAATCAATCTGACTGGCTGATGAATCTGACAATCTGACTTTAGATGCCTGTTCACTGCAATGTTGAGGGATTCTGCAGAAATTCTGAAGGCCTGACAGGGTGGAGCTCAGTCTCACGCACTGCTTCGGCTAAGGAGCATGGCTTCGGGCATGCGATTTTTGAAACAGTTGTCACACTTTGCTTGTAAGCATCGAGGAATAAATTATGATTGGATAAACTTTTTGTTTTTTGCTATTCGTTTGAAGAAAAAGCGATTGGAAAACATAGACAAAAAGGTCAATGAGAATGAAAGGTGAAAAAATATTTATTTATTAGGCATGTTATGTCAGCAGAGAAGGCTTTGCTGGCCCTGAGAAATCACCACTGCTGTAAACATGTTCCCAGAGCAAATCTGTTTGGGAGGAGGTTCTGCCCCTCTAATATTGTAATGAAGTTTTTACTAATGAGTGCTCAGGCCATCAAAGATCATTCACTGCTGCTTAAACCCAATGACTCTAGGCATGATTAGCTACATCAAAGCCCTCTGCCTGCTGTACACACATGTGTTTTTGAAACTAGTAACATGACAGCACAGCTAAAGTATTCATTCAGTCAGCACTCCCCTTACCTTTATGCTTTTATATTGTTTAGCATGCAGCGTAGCTCTATTGGAGCTCATTCAACTGAGGTTGAAATAAAATTCTTTGTAGGCCTACTTCATTTTCCAAATATTTATGATGAAATGAGCCAATATTGTCTCTTGAAGTGCATTCACTCATTTAAAAAAATTAATTTACAAAAAATATAATTTAGTGACAAAAATCTGTAAAGTTTACATCTTTACATTTAAAAAAAAATGATCCCCTCTGGCCCGCTATAAAAGTCAATAGTCCATTGTGTGAGAGTGGGGCCACTGCACGCTCAAACTCTGCTTAAAATTGTCTAATGTTTTAACTGCTATATTCAGAGGGTGGTTTAATGTGCAGTGTTTAAATATTCATTCATGTGCTTCATACAGCCCATTAAACTTAAAAAAAATATATATATAAAAACATTGTATATCTTCATCTGAAGTTCACTGTGACCTCTGCTTTACCTAATAACACCCATATTTATACTCAAATATTAACCTGGCTAAGTATAATTGAGAAGACTTTCATTGTGTTATGCACTGAATAACTGTAAATGTATGAAGAGACAAGCAGACCTGCTTTCATTTGTTACTACTTGCCTAACACAACAATTAAGTCTCACTGCTTTATGAATCAGGCCTTTGAATAACAAATAGAGGGTCACTTTTTCTTATTTCTTTGCTAAACAAAAATATCAGGGAAACTGGCTTACTTAGATGGAACGAATTGTCTATGTGCTTCCTCAAAATGCAGTGATTATAAGTAGTAGTAATAATAATTGTATTACAATATACATCTAAAAAAAAATATATATATACATATTATATTAGAAAATGTTCTCTCCTAATCTGCTTTCTCAACAAATGTATATTTAATATACTGAAAAACACTTAAAACAAATTATCATTACATCTTTGTTTTCATCCATTTAACTTCACGATAATTCACAATAATTTCTGTCATTTCTACTCAATTTTATGAGTTTTCAGCATTTCAATTTGATTTTCCTCATCATTAATTAAATTCAAAGTAGTTGGAAAAGTGAACTTATCACTGCAGACTGTAACTTTGGCAACACTTTAGTTTGACATAAAAATTTAAGCCAGCAATTAAACCTAAGTTTTCCATTTTTGTGGGTTAAAATAAATGTGTTTTATGTCTCAAGGCTACATGAGCTCAGAGCACTGGATGTGTGCTGTCAACAGAGAACTAAGCACAGTAATACTCCATGGTGTATTTCAGCAACAGATGTTTGAGTTTCATAATGGCTGTATAGAGAATCACATCATTATAAAACATGCCTTACCCCTATAAGGATCACTTCTCACGATACAAGTTGTTCTCTGGCAAGCCTTACATCATTAACTGATAAGATACCGGGCTAGTTTTTTCTAGCCTGCTGCCAAACAATTTAATCTTAAGGAAACTCTGTATGACCTTAACATGCATATTAATTTTCATTTCCTGTGACAGGAGCAATTTTTACAGGGAGAAAAAAAACTGAAATCACAATGACTACAAAATAAAAAAAATGAAAAAAAATATTTGGGGTCTGTCATAAGGAACAAGGAAGATATTATAAACAAGTCTAGTTTCTAGTATTTCAGAACTAACAGGCCTCAACATATTATTGCATATCTAAACACTGTAACCCAAAAAGCAAGATCAGTCATTTTAAGTAAGATTAGTCATATCTCTTTATTCTCTAAAAATAATAATTTATTTTAAAAGGTATGTTTCATAATGATGTAGATAGTCAAGGCTGACTAAACCTACAGTAGAGATTTGAATACTTTGAGACTGATTAAAATACAAGCTTTCACACTTGTATATAAAATCAATGTTCTGTGAAATATTTGAACTACAATACTCTCATTCATTATGCTTTAAATTCTTTAACTAATGTACAGTGACAGTCAAGTTCTGGCCTGCTCAAAGTGACACATGATGCATTTAAGCAATGGAGACATGCCGTGATAATGTAGGTCTATTATGTTATATCAACATTCAGACAAATATATCAATGTAAATTTTTCAATGTCTGACACCAAAAAAGGCGCCAGGCGTGGAACAATCAACAAAGCTTAACTGATAAACTTTGATAAACAATTATTTGATAAACCTAAGCTCTTTCACCTGATAGCATACAAATGTTTTTTTATTGGATATTACTAATTGCTATGGCCAAGAATATATTAACATTGTGGTTTGTAATGCGTGCGCTGTGCTCTTGAACTATTTAACATTCACGTCTACACAGGAAAAGCTGGACATTCAAATTCCTTATCAGCTTAGATAATGTCTTCTATGGTTGTGCAGAGGATAGAAACCAGACATCATCCTTCTGTCAATGCTGGAATGTGGGGAAAAGTAATTTACTTGAGACTAGGACAGCCATGTTAGCTTGCACCACAACAAGCTACTAGTGCACAGTTCCTCAAAGGCATCCACCAAAAGCAGCCTGCCTCTATAATAATAGAAGCAATTCTCACAATACACATAATTTGATGGGCTTCTCAAGGGAGACTGAGCTCTCTGTGTACATAATACAGAAGTCTAGGGTTACAGTTAAGCAGACACAGGAGATTTCTCAATTGAAATCTAAAGGCCTCACACAACTGAATGGGAACAACTGCACATGGAGGATATAAACTGCGACTACAGGATGAGACCATAGCTAACTGCACTGCTATAAAAAATCGAAAGCAACAATCCAGCTCCAAGATTTAGTCAGTTTTCCCATTTTACACACAGAGCCACACCCTCACACAGAAGAATCAAATGCTGCCTGCTGGAACCATAAACATGCCTCACATGCTTGATTGCTTCTCAGTGAATACTTAACTTAGCAATGATAATGGAGGTGTCTAGTCTGAAGAGGGGTGTGATTGTATGTGTGTGTTTGTTGAGTGGGAGAAAGAAGGAATCCTATCAAACTGTTGGCTCCCAGTGCATTTTATTTCATGGCTTTGATGTTTATGGTTGGACTGTTTTTCAGTAATTCCCTTCTTTTGAGTGTCACCCTTATTTACTGAAGACTTATGATGTTGGCTGCAAAAATGTCACGCAATCTGACCTACTACAGACCTTTTATAAAATAAAAAAATAAAAAACTCTCTGGACCTTGTAAATGTATCCACTCCTTAGCTAAAATATGAAGAGTAAACGGCTTTAAGATTAATATTGTCTAAAAAAAAAAAAAAGACAATTAAAGCTTACAAAGATACCTGAATGACTTTGAAGGTTCTACTTCAAATCAAGAAACACTCAGGTCTTCTTCCCTGTCTGGCTCTCCAAGCCTGCTTGTTTGAACTTGCTCTCACTTCTCCTTATTAGAACACAATAAAAGACAGGAATGGAATGGGAGGCCTCCCCTCACCCAAAAGAGCACTCAAAGCTCTGGAGATGGAGACCAGATAATTAGGTCTTGGTCTTTGATGCTCCACCATAGCAAAAGGTGAGTTACCGGCTCATTTGTAACACAAAAGTTGGCAGGGCAGTGCAGGTTAGAGTACAGCAAGTGTAGAACAACAAATTGAACGGTCATTTAACTTCCTGACACTGAAACTTCTGGCATGTAAAGATTAAAAAATCCACTTTTCTTCTGTGCTGCCCTGTGGTTTAGATGGTGTCATCAGACCTCAACTTCTGCTGCTGCCAAGCAAACTTTTAGAGCAATAGCAAACACATCTACAAAGATAGAACGTGATTCACAAGCAACTAATGTTTGCTAAGAAAATATTATTAAAGGAATGGTTCACCCAAAAATGAAAATCCAGTCATTATTTACTCAATTTAGCAATAAAAATAACTAAATTGAGTAAACACGCATGAGCCACTATAGCTTCTCTCATAGTGCTTATAAAGGTGCAATGCATGCCAATATTTTCATTGAAAAATTACAAAAATGTTGAGTTGTTTCTTACCAAAACTTATTGCATGCTGTCGGAAGACTTGAAATATTTAGCAGGGGTAGCATGGGCTTTTATGATACTTCTGGGTCCATTTTTAAGCTTTAAAGTGAGGCATTATCCACTGCTATTGTATAAAAAGATGAGCTGTGATATTCTTTTAAACATTGGCATAAGAAAGACATACGAATTCGGAATGACACAAGGTTGAGATAAATTATGACCGAATTTTCATTTTTGAGTGAACTAGGTCTATTCCTTTAAGGGAAAGTAATAAGTTGATTACTCCCTGTATATTAAACTGAAAATTAAAGTAACATAATAAAGAAAGTTTTTAATATTGATTAAATAGGTTGCAAAAAGCTGAGCATGGACCAACACATAAAAAGATATCCTCCTACTCCTGTGTAGAATTAGATTATAAACCCACACCATCCCATTTAAGGGCCTCAGGAGTGACTTTAAAGACCTGTGCAGTTAGGGCCTTAAAATGTGTGTGTAAATCCGATAAATGTCAGAGCCATAATTAAGAAAATGTGCAGCGCTTTTTCAATCCGCAGTCCTGTACTGGCAGTTCAGTTCTTACTAACGTAGTGCATGAGATGTTCAAAGCATGCAAACGTATAAGAAAACTCACCCAAATCCAAAAGCAGAAAAACAAATCTCTGAAGCAGGAATGCAAACTGACAGGCATAAAAACAAATCACAAAACACCGAAGCAAATACGACAACAGGCAACTTGACTTGTCAGTGCCGCCCCACATTTTGACTCGTCCATCCTTTTCTTTAAAAAAGCAAAAATCGAGGTTACAGTGAGGCACTTACAATGGTGAATGTGATTAATGAAAGTGGATGTGGCCAATTTTTGGAGGGTTTAAGCAAAAATGTGAAGCTTATAATTTTATAAAAGCAATTACATTAATTATTCTGTTAAAACTTGTGTATTATTTGAGCAGTTAATTTGTTTAAATTGTCATTTAGGGTTTAGGGTTTGTTGACATTACATCGTCATGGGAACCAAGTTGTAAAATTGGCTATAATTTACACAGAAAAGGTTAGTAAGTGATTTTAGCACACTAAAATCATGTTTACACACATATTACGTCTTGTGGCTATTTTAACGTTCAAAATTTGGCCCCCATTCACTGTAAGTGCCTTCTTTACTGTAACCCAGATTTTTATTTTATTTTTTTTAAGAAAAGGAGGGATGATTCAAAATAATTTTTTGTGGTAATCAATATTCTGCCACAAACACTGCCGATTGAGCTTAACTTGTATTGAACCCGGAATATTCCTTTAAGTCCTTACATTTATGACTCACATACAGAGTCTTCGGCTAATTTTATTACGTTGATCAAATGTGTAACATTTGAAACTATTACTAAGGAACATTTTTCCTTGCTTCTGGTAAATTTTCTCAAAACATAGTGATAAATGGATATTTGTGACAATCGGTGTGATTCGTTCTATCGTTTTGCATTTTCTTATGCTTTTTAGAGTTAAAGAAAGCTACTTATGCAGTTTGCAAAGCTGCTGTGTTAGTATGTAGGTATTTGGATTTGTGAATGATATTTGATTTGTTTGCATGCTTTCACTATACACTGTGAATACTACACTAGTCCAAAAAAAGAAAGCCGAGGGAAAGTCCAAGCATTTCACAGCATTTCACACAAACTGAAGACTGAACTTTGAAACGATGACAAAAACATTTCCATGCCACGCCTTTATAGCACCTCTCCTCACTTGTTTAAAGTAAAGACAGAAGAGCAACAATCCATAGCCCTCCACCCCCTGTGTGTCTCTGCATGTATTTACTCAGATGAACAGCAAGGACTCAATGTTTTCCTTTTTCTGCCTCTGCTGACAGGTCCTTCCACAAAAGGAGCCTGCCATGGTGGGAGGTCTACTGTGGTAAGTGGCTGCCCTCACTTCTGTGCTGTCAGCCTTAGCGACATGTCCGCTCGCCCCCTGACACCCGGGAATAATGATATTAGCGGAGGGTGGAGGAGACAGGACGTCAATGGACAGATTTGTTCAATTTAACCCCTCTGACCCCGTCCGGTCCTTCAATCTGTCAGCCAGACCCTTCCCTCATGCTAAACAGCTACATAGGGACAGGATCAGGGAGGAAAGATAGAATGAAAAACTAAATAAAAGATAAAAACCACAAAAGCTACAGGTATGTCTGAAAGCTGAAAAATGCTACATTTGCAGCTTGTTTCCAGAGGAATTTTTTAGGGAAACTGACCACGCCTATTACAGAGTTTAAAAGGAGTTTTAAGGTGCAAAGGCAAAAACATTCACTTCAAGATGA
The DNA here is from genome assembly GCF_019703515.2 of Myxocyprinus asiaticus. Taxonomy (NCBI): domain Eukaryota; kingdom Metazoa; phylum Chordata; class Actinopteri; order Cypriniformes; family Catostomidae; genus Myxocyprinus; species Myxocyprinus asiaticus. The sequence continues at coordinate 29,369,425 of NC_059347.1, forward strand.
ATTTTGCAAAAAGCCTGCACACTTTATTCCTAAAAAATACATAGGCCACAAACCAAAATGTCTGCATGCTCTCTAAAACATTGCTACTCAAATGTAAAATATTTTTTTCCTGCAATAGTGTCAAGGCTTTCTGTGAACTTCAGTATACAAAAGTAGGAAGGCATCAAAGCACATCCGAATCCAATATTTGCATAACATCCTGTCTACTATGATGTCTTAATCAGGTCTGTTTTTGAAGTCAGCATAAATGTATTATTTGCAGCCTACGGTATGCCACAATCTTATGCGTGTGGTTTGGCCATTGGTGGAATACAGTGGAATAAAAATGGCATCTGAATGTGCACTTTAAAAAAGTACATTTATTCAAAAATGTCAATTTTTCCCATTATTTTCAACTTATGACTCCATTTCAACAAAGAAATAAAGATTGTAGTCCCTAAAAAGATGCTTGGTTGTCTGTAAAACTGGAGAATATTTAGCAGAGATGGGCCACTTCTATTCAAATGAATGGGAGAAACTGGAATGCACAACCAAGAAGCTCCAGCGCCCAATGGTCAACAGATGTAGAAAGGAAGTTCCACCTTACAGGTAAAGAGCCAATTGCCTTTTAGATACAGACATCGCCTGCCAATCATCTTGAGAACACGCATGCACTTTAGCTACTGAATAAAAGCAGGGTAAATTGCATTTTTTTGCATAATCTGAGGTAAAGAAGCACAATTTATGATACCAGCACTGTCAGATTTTACAGCTGATTTGAAATATGTACTTTGATTGTAATCTTGACCAACTGTTTTTGAGATTTCGGTGTTCCCCCATTCAAGTAGATAGGAGCCACACTGTCATGACTGGAAATAGCCTCCTGGGAGCCTTCCAAAGATGGCCGACAGTGGATTGACTTGCTAGAAAATTTTGGGTAAAACTCATTTGAATTTGTTATAGAACATTAGATATGATGTGCCTTGGAAGCCAGTCTTAAACCAGTTTCCTTACACAAAATGCTGCCTGTGTAGTAATTGACTGACTAAGGTTTCAGACACAGCCAAAGATAGATGACAAGAATGGGCAGAAAATGAGAAGGATGATTTTAAAATGAAGCTGAATGAAGAGACACACAAAGAGTTAAAGGAGTTGTGACATTGGAATTTAATTTAGTGTGGAACTGCTTTATAATCAACCTAAACAGATTATTGTATTGAATAAAGAAAACAAACCAGCAAATGTGACTTTTACGGCTGTGTTTGCTAGAAGCAGAAGAGGATTTGGAAGCACAGAATACAAAGGAACTGGACTGTCTCACACACACACTCTCCATCAACGCATGAATGAGTCTACTGGCTACTTGGATGAACAGTAAGCAGTGCACCTGGCTCATTCTGCTCCATTCGTATGCTCCTTGTTTTTAAAGGATGAGTCTAACGCCATGTCTCTAGACATCTGTAAGAGATTGTCTGTGTGCTGCAGCAGCAACAGCAGACGCACCGTCAGCCAGCTGGAGCCAAGCCAACGAAACGCTGCCAGAAACGTCAGCGGGCCACGCGTGTGAACAAACAGTATGGAAAGAGGTCAGAGAAAGTGTTGTGTAATGCAGACCTTGGAAACTGAACGGGGATTCAGGGGCGGGAGAGGGGATGACAGAGACTCTCGGCACACGAGCCTGCTTTATTTCCCCCATTATGACGGATGGCTCCTTCATATGGCGGCAGCTGCTTTTGGAGAAGCTGAGCAAACATGACGGTATTAAAGAGGACTGAATGAGATAACAGTCTGAAAATACAAGGAGATCACAATTACGCTTATCTCAACCACTCTGTTGGACGCTAAATCGATATGGAGGTGTATTACAAGGGCCCATATGCAAATGTTCACCACTATGATTGAGCTAAAATTATTGGTGGCACTTGCTACAGGGTTACCACACATTTTGAGCAGTCAATCTTGATTATTTTTTATTTTTTAAAGAAACAATTTAAAAGACATTGGGTGGATCTCCATTTGTACGTGAATACAATCTTTTGCATTAATAGACTTAAATGATTATACTTATTAGTGATTTTAAAGGTTTCACTCTACACAAGCACTAGCAAAGTGCAATATCAAGCCAATTAAATATTTGTGCATGAAAAAATATATATATACAGAAATTTCCATGCCTTTTCAATTACTAGAAATCAAAATTTTAAAAATCCCTGTTGTTCTCAGGTTTTCCATGACTGTGGGACTGATGTTGCTAAGTATTATTATTGCTCATACTTAGGGTTAGAGATTTGAAAGTATTAAGTTTGTGCTACGGACATTAATGAAACAGGAACAGGAACATCAGAGAAAATCTTGAGGACTGGCAGCCTGAAAGTCTGTTATTGAGGAGGAGGTGTTGAGAAAAAAGTCCAGGACGTGGGGTGATATGATCAGAAGTGGAGCTGGGACTCATAGCTGTACTGCTAAAACTTTTCTGACAGCTTCTCAAATCAGCGAACAACCAATTTATTCTAATGCTACAAGACGTGCGTACTTAAAGCATGATAGAAGCTCATTCACACTGGTTGATACAATATCTATATAATACACAAGACAGTATATAATACATAGGTTTTTAGCAGGAACTGATTTTTTAATTTAACAGTCGGAGAATGGCAGCAGACTGGTTAGTCATTAAGTTCTCTCTTCCTGACCAGCATATGGCTCTAATACTCTTGGGACCATGAACAGTTAATCAAAATGGTAGTATAACTCAGAGCCTTCAGATGGAAATGCACATATCCGCCTCTAAACCAATATAAAGCTGCGTGAATAAATCACAGGTCACCAATGTGAGGCAGTTGGATACTGGTCTCTATGTACAAATAAATAATGCAAAGCAACATGACCAAGCAGTTAAAGCCAAGAACCTCAACGTAAATCCAGACGCTGAGATACAGTACATGTTCCAAAGATCAAGATAGCCATGCATGGTGCCTCTTCCTTAAAAGAGGAAATGGTTCTGAGTGAATCAGAACTAAAAAAAAAAAAAGAGATAACATTAAAGGAATAGTTCACCCAAAAATTAAAATAATGTCATAATTTATTCACCATTATGTTGTTCAAAACCTGTATTCTCTTTTGTGAATGAAAAACAAAAAGAAATGTTAGGCAGAATGTTAGTCTCAGAATTACATACTTAGTCACCATTCACTTTCATTGCATGGAAAAAGATGCAATGAAAGTGAATGGTGTCTAAGGATCAGTGCGGAGTAGATTACTTCTGAATTGTAATCTGGTACTGATTACCAATGACATGTCCAAAATTGTAGTCAGTAGTGTAATCTGCCAGTAATATTTGTGAATCAACATCATAAAAAAGTCTCAAAAGTTGTCACAAAAAAGCATTTTTGAAACTGAGTATACAAGTAATTAGCAAAACTAAAACTAACTTTACAGTACTAATGCAATCGGTTCAGCATTTATGTGTGGCTTAGAGAACGCATATCAGCTGCAGGTTGATTTAGATTGATGATTTAGACTTTTAGAGTGATTAATGTATGTATATTAATAATATGTAATCCATAAACAAGTAACTGTAATCTGATTACAAGTATTTTAAAATGTAATTTAATCGAATTGCAAGTGCTTGATTTTTATAATCTGATTATGTACTCCTGATTACATGTAAGGGTGTAATTCTGCCTAACATCTCCTTTTGTGTCATACAGTCACACAGGTTTGGAACAACATGAGGATCAGTAAATAAGGATAGAACTTCTGCGTGAACTACCCCTTTAACTACCAATACCAGTCTATGTAAAGGTTATGATTAATTAGTAATATGACAGGAAGGAAATGGTTGAATTTAAATATGATGATAACTATCAGCAATTTCTAAGATAATAAATGTTAAAGATAACATTTCAGTAATGCTATTGCATTTATTATGAGCACTGATACAATTTATTGTGGAATCAATTCTATAAAGTCAACTACTTAATCTTTATAAAACATAATACATTTTTTAAGTTTTTTGTGGTAGGAAGAACTGTATTTTTTAAGCATTATTTTAGTAAATATTTAGTAATTTTTAGTAATTGTTTTAGTAACAGTTTTGACATTTGTTCAGAGTGGTTGTGGTTCTTTATCAAAATCCAGCAAGCAAAATATGGCACACTTCTAGTACAGATCTAACTAAAATGCTTCTAACGAACAGGAAGTTCTCGTAGCACATCTTTCAAGTATGGTTTTACATTACAGATGTTTTTTTTTTTTTTTAAACGTGGGCTAGTTTTCAGAGAAACATCTCAGTTTTTACTGAAATTTTTTTTTTTTATGGTGGCCTCTATCATGTCATTCTGCATTTCCAGAACTCAGTCATGATGGAAATTGTACTAAAAATATGTTTGGTACTTTACATTTGGCTACAGAGGCAATCAGGTGAGGCTGTTTTATCCTGCATGACACATGCTCAGATTCAACAAGTCAATGGAAGGGCAGGATTACCAATGTAAATCTTTGATTTAGGTTGAAATGTAGTCTTTATTTATTTGCCCCTCATACTCTTGGAAATTAAATGATGTTGATACCCATTACTTAGGTGGTGATTCTGGTCTTTTACAAGTACCAACAAGCACAAGCATCACTGCATAGAAGTTATTACCAGAGACCACCAGCAATATGTTTGTATCACTTTCACCCAGAGTAAGTTTGGGTTGCAGCCAAAACTAGAGAACAAAGAGGGAGTTGGAGCCCTGAATAGATCAGTGATGTATGAGTACATGATGACTACTCTGTGCTCGAAGAATCACTGTTCCGGTGTGTGCGTAATGCAGGGAGAGAGAGAAGGTGTGTGTGTGTTTTGTGTGCGTACAAGTGTGTCATGAGGGTCTGGTGTTTCCCACAGCTGTGTGTGTGAGTGCTTGTGTGCATTGGAGGCGAGGGAACTCAATCACATCAACAGTGCAGCTCCTGTGTGAGCTAACCTTTTATGGTCTTTAACAGCCAGGCTCAAGATGGCTACCATCCCACACAGAGCCATCTTTATTAACCAAATTCTAAAGCACACCACATACATTAGCCAAACACCAACAAGCTTTCTAACGCAAATCCAGATGAGTTTTTAGCTTAGAAACCACTATAGAAAGTGAAACGGTGCAGTTCTTACTTTAAAAGTATAGTTCACCCAAAAATTTACATTATGCTGTCATTTACTCAAACACATGCTGTTCTAAACCAGTATGCCTTTCTTTCTTTGTGGATCACAAAAGCAGATGTTAGGCAGAATGTTGAGGACTGACAGCGAATGTGACTGAGAGAATGGTGACTTTTGTGTTCCACAGAAGAAAATCATGCGGGTTTGGATGAGGGTGAGTAAATGATGACAGAATAGAATTGTAATAGTAAATAGTATTTTAGACTTGAATAAAAACAGTTCGTTTAGTTGTTACCACAATAAAATAATTTTTTTAGATTACCTGACAAAACATTTCTGACAGTACATGGCTGACCTTTTACATTGTAAATCCAGACATCGTTCAGACTGGTGGTATTAAAATTATGTGTAGATACTACACACAGGGGTAACAAACCAATCTAAGCCAATCCCACACTATGAACTACACCATTTAACCTTCTAATAACCTGTTTGTTTGGTTTAAAGGATTTGGAGTTTCATTTCAGTCCACGCAAAGCTTTTTGTTTGTATTGTCAGCTCCAACAGACTCATTTTTCATGTAGGCTGCAGTGTATTACTTGCGGTCATGTCTTGTTTAGTTTAGCAGACCTTGGCAAAAGGTTTGAATGTGGCTGGTGGTAGGGTTAAGTTTAGTGATATAGGGGATCTAAAATATTATTAGCTCAGTATAAAAAAAATAGAAGTCAACAGAAAGTCCCTACCATGATAGAAAAACAAATGTGTGTGGGTGTGTGTGTCTGTGTTTATTCATAGTAAGCACTGCATTTATACAATAATGCTGACTTTAACACTAGGCTAGTAGAGTAAAAGATGACAAGGCACATGACTGTCTACATGTCTTGTCTAAAAATTACTATTCCTCATTAGGGGTCTTAGCAAATCAAGGATACTCTAAAAAAAATCAAAAAATATACTCCAATACTAATTTGTTCACCAGTAACATCAATTATACTGTAAGTGCTGGGCTGTACATTAAGGTAAATTTGTAGTATATATACAGTATATATACACTACCGGTCTAAAGTTTTGAAACACTTGACCGAAATGTTTCTCATGATCTTAAAAATCTTTTGATCTGAAGGCATATTCTTAAAAGTTTGAAATTAGTTTTGTAGACAAAAATATAATTGTGCCACCATATTAATTTATTTCATTATAAAACTAAAATTTAATTTGCAGAAGTCTGCAAATTCTAGGCAAAGGGTGACTGCTTTGAAGATGCTAAAATATAAAACAGTTTTGATTTATTTTGGATTTTGTTTAGTCACAACATAATTCCCAGTGTTCCATTTATGTTATTCCATAGTTTTGATGACTTTACTATTATTCTAAAATGTGAAAATTATAATATATATAATAAAGAATGAGTAAGTGTTTCATAACTTTTGACCAGTAGTGTGTGTGTGTGTGATATATATATATATATATATATACATGCTCAACAAGATTTTTTTCCAATCTTCTTTAAGGTGTATTTCATTCTTTAAGCTTCTTCAGAAAGGCCCGCTTCTCATTTCATTGCTATCTTGTTTCCAAATCTGTACTTAACCTGCTTTTGCAATAGTTTAACTTCATTATAATAACCTAATTTGTATTACAGATGATCACGAAGCAAACCATAAATCAACAGACATATGGAGCAAGTCTTTATATGGCAGGAAATTGCTGGCTTCATCTCATCAATTCTCTTCACCTGTCACCGATCACAAAGGGAGTATTGCACAGTCACATCACAGCATACGGGCAAGGGGGCGGGGTTTGAATAAACCCATTCATCGCAGGCTCTTTCGTAACTAATTCTAGCTATACACCAGGAGTTAGCAGGATAAATAATTGAAGGAATAAGGTCAGTAATCCTGAGAGAGTGGAAGGGGGCTATGAAGGGATGGAGCTGGGGGAAATGAGGGGGGTCAGGCTATTAAATTTATGACTGAAAGTGCCACATCATCAGTGGGGGATGCCATTTCCTGCCAGGGGAGGGAGGGGAGAGGGGGGTCACACTAGCATTGCGAAAGCAGATGGTGAAGATATCACCACAAATTATACCTTCAAACATGACTCAACTATCAAATCCTGTAACACAACAACTAAAATCTTATTGATGGACAAGAAAAACACTAAGGGTTGTGTATTGTAATTAAAACAATTCAGTTTAGAAGGCTCACACCCATCTGAATTTTTCCTTATGTTGCTAGTTGCAGGTATAGACACATTGAAAACAGACCTGGTTATTATTTTTATGGCTGCTGCATTATCAAAATCAGTTTTGTGGATATTACAGAAAGCAAAGAGCAAATAGAAGCCAAACAAGCAAGTGAGCACATAATGCAAATTGCATTGGAAAACAGTTTGAGAATGGGATTGCCGTGAAACATGTTTCTGCTGGTAAAATCCTCAATGTTTTATGTGTGTTGATCATCCTCGTTTTGAATGTCCAAAAATTAATGCTAACCAAACCCAATTCTCTGATTGTAAATACGCTGATATCAGTGGAATCATACCACAGTCTCAAACTGAAATATTTGTGTTAAAACCAATATTATTACAACTTCTTTAGCATATCCTAAATATTTAAAAAATATATTTTATATTATATGTAAGGGATAATGTACAGTCAGCCGGTTGTTGTCGCACAATAATATTTTGCGATAACAACCGACTGACTGTACATTCTCCCGCTTATTACATGGCTACTAACCAAATAAATAAATAAATGGACATAAAATATTGATTTGCATTGAAATGATGTAATATGAGAAGAAAGAAATCACTGAACAGCTTGAATCAACTTCCGGTTTGCGTCGGAGTTCTGTTGGTGTTTACTTTATAAAAATGACCATCTGACTCCTCAATATTCAGCCTATTACAAGACTACTTTCCAAATAAATAAATAAATGCACATGAAAATTTTATTTGAGTTGAAACTATTTTATTAGCTTACTTGTAGAGATCGCACAGTGAGCCGAGAAGCAGGAGAGACGGCTTGCAGAACCCGGATGACTGGTCTGATAGGTTTAAATCCCCGGAAGTGTGGTAGTTACAGAGCAATATCTGACTGCTGGATGGCGCCATTGACAAATCAGAATCAAGTATTCCAGAGAGCCATGTAATAAATATATAAAGTATATCTTATATCTTTTATTAAAAGGATACCTCAACCAAAAATAATTATTTTTTAATGTTTTACTTACTCTCATGTTGCTCCAAAGTCATATGACTTTCTTTTCTCCGTGGAAAACACAAGGGGATGTTAGGCAGAATGATCAATCTCAGTCGCCATTCCATTTAAATTGTAAGGAAAAAAGACACAATGAAAGTGAATGGTGACTGAAGCTATCAGTCTCTAACATTTTGCCAGTGTTGGGAAGGTTACTCAAAAAACTACAAAATACTAAATACTACTTTAAAACTCTAATCAGATTAATGATTTTATTGATTACTTCATCAAAGAAGTAATCACATTACTAATTACTTTTAAGTTACTTTCTAAAACACTTTTCACAGAAAAGCTTTAGTTTTTCCACTCAACAAATTCAAAATAATATCTCTATTTCCTCCTTGTTCATTGACTCGTTAAGGGGCGCACACCCTTTAGCTCTCCTAAAACGCAATAAGCTGTACATGTTAACGTAATTCATGTTTTAAATGTTTTCAACATATATAATATCATTTTAGAAATGTGTAACCCAAGTAACTGACTAAATTGAAAGTCAGTAACTGTAATATGATTACAAGAATTTGAAATGTAATGCGCTTCACTACTCTTGTATTCATAAAGGTAATTAAATTGCAGTAATTACATTACATCCAACACAGCATTTTGCCTAATAACTTCCTTTGTGTTCATGGAAACAACATGAGGGTGAGTAAAGGATTGCAGATAATTTTTTGGGTCTTAAACTCTTTAGCATCTTCGATGAGCTCACTTCTTGAGCTTTCTTGTTAAGAGCATCTGGATTGGATCTACTGAACAGCACTGGCCTGTCAAATTTACTGTAGATCATAAAACATTTGTCTAAGCAGATGATACACAGCAGAAGCACAATGTATAATCTAAGTCAACAAAATGACACCGACGGAAGAGGCCTTTTAGTAACAGCTTTACGGCACTGGCTCTGAATAATTGAAGAGAGGGAATATGAGTCGTTGTCAGCTTAGAGGAATACGCCACATTTCTCCTACTGTCAAAAAAGTAGTGGGACACACATGAGCTTCTCAGAAACACATACTGATGCGATGTAGAGACAGTGTGAGCGGTGAGTGATGAGAGGTGAAAGGTGAGCACTATATGCACATCTACACACGCATACACAACCCACAAACGACAGCCATCACACCCTCCTGAGAAAAGTATGTTGTATTATTCTCTATATTTTCATTGTCAATACATCACACTTATGTTTATAGGTTTCAAAACCAATAGGATTGTGCTGCCGATCGGCTTACTGACTAGTGTGTGCTACGACTGATCCTTTCACTAACCCTTTGATATCCTTAATGATCAATGACCGAGTCAGGAATCTATGCGCAGCAAGTCTTGTTTTATGGTGATGTGAGGAGGTGAGGTCTTCAAATAGGTCAAAGGTCATCAGATTCTGCTTATGCTAAACAGAAACGAAGAGTCAGCAAGCCCATGTTAGATTTCACAGCGGCAAATGCTGATTAGAGAGGATCACATTTCTCTAGGAGCCATCTTAAAGTGACAGTAGCTTTCTGATCACGATTTGGGACAACACTGTATGTTATATGTCTGTCAACACATTAATAATGAGACAACAAAACCTGTTTTAAAATTTAAAATAATTAAAATGACGAAACAAAGGCAAAATGCAGTCACCACACATTTTGTCAGATCGGAGCTATGACCAAAATCAGTTCTTATAGCCCTTTTCCACCGACATGGTTCGGGTGCGGGTTCCTGGGCTGGTGCAAATTCTTGAACTGTTCGATGCATTTCCTTTGCAGAAAAGGCCGTTCTGGGGCCGAAAGCCTGGTTCAACACCAGCCCCAAAAGCTTGCTGGTCTCTACGCAGTAACCGATTACATCAGGGGACGGAGGGTGGGATAATGTTTCGTCACCATGGTAAAGTTTTCCCAAACAACAACAGTAGATACCGTCTGCAGCAAGGAGTACTCTTCACTCCATAACAACAATAAAAAAAAAAAACACAAAATTATCAGATATCAAAAGCGTTCAGGCAACATGACGAAACAAGTGCTCTACTTCCGATATGGTATTTATGAAGGTCCGAGATAAACTAGAGAGATCACAAAGGAAAAAAATACTCTACGAGAATGAAGATACAGCACGAAATGATGCACGCCACCAAATCGAAAAACACTTTTCGAGTACAGGGACCATAACACAGTGGACGGAGCAACAATGTTTTGGACTCGGACACCGACCAGCCTGCTGGCTGAATTCAGCCAGTAACGCTTGTGATAAACAGTGAATCACCAGTGACCTCTGCAGCTGATCTTAGTAAGTTGTTATATTTGCCAACTTTGTTAGCTTTTCTTACACTGTTGTCATCTTATTTTGTGCAATGTTTTGTTCTGTAAGGGGATTTTTGACCAGCTACTCACTAAGTTTGGAAGGTCGAGGCTATCTGTTAAATTAGCCTCGGTGGGATTCTCAATCTATTTTGCTATGGCAAAAATCCAAATACAACCATCTGCTACACTAATATTAATAATGATTCCACTGTAACAGTTTACAGAACTTAGCAAGTTAAGCCATAGTTCATACAATATAATGTAATTACATTACCTGTCATCTTTAGCATAGATATCGTCTCTGACAATCTTGTTGAGCAATGTAATAATGATGGATTGCATTAAATCATATGTTTAAATATGTCCTCAAAATCAAGAGTAAAAGCTGTATACAAACACACTGTGACGCGCCATGTTTGTTTATGTTTGAGGTAGTCACGTGAAACTACCACGTAGACAGTAGCCCGTTACATCATCATTCGGCTCTCAGGTCAGTGGAAAAGCACGGCTGGTTTACGATAGGCTCCAGATTGCCCTGGCCGTGAACCAGCAGAGCATAGGCTTGGCACGAGAACCATTGCAATTTCGGTGGAAAAGGGCTATTAGATGATGATCTGTCCTGTGACAGAGGGGCTTGGCACAACTTTGCTCACATTCAGAGAAAACTGAATAGAATTGTTTTACAATCCACATTTGACTGCACAATCAGTAAACATTTTACAGTTTTGTGCATTTTGGCTGATATAAAAAACTAAATTCATTCATTAAAATATTTAAATGAAAAGTGGATCTACTTTATTAGTCATTATCTAACAACCATCCTCAGCAAGCAATGGTAAAATATACATTTCGGATATAGGCTGCATACACACTGTCACCTAATTGTGCAGCAAGATTGTGGTTCAAGCTACTTCCTCTCTGTTATGTGCTGTAAAATTTTATTGGTCAGCGATCGGCTCCTGAGGAAGGCCCAGATCCACTACAAAAGCCTTACAGTTTCTCTGACACTAGAAAAAATTCAGTTCCTCCACCTGCATAAGTGCAAACTCGACCCCGAATTACAGAGGCCTTCACTATATTTTTCCTTTTTCTCAAAAAGGGTCAGTATTGATCTTTCATCCCCCTTGTGAGCAGCCCTGAATGATCCGTTTCCCTCGCACTTCTTTTCTACACAGTTTGTCATGAGCGCTGAGGGGGAGAGAATGGAATCAAGGAAGGAAAACAAATCCATTATCTTGTCAAAATTCTATTTAACTTCATTAGCCCTCATCCTAGGAGAAGTGGATAATGTCCTCTGTTGATAGCATTGGCTGCTTTTTAACAGTGCGGTCAATCATGATTGGACATGTTCGACCCCCAATATCTTTATAAATATGCAAAAATTATGCATGGCTGCACTTTTATTTGTACATGGAAAACAACGAGCATTCACTGTTCCTTTCTTTGGCTAAACAGATTATTTTCTTTATATTTTGTTGAATGTTTTGGAACAGATGCCAACTATTTCATGTGATGATTCCTTGATACTTATGATTCTGTCACCCAATTTAATGTGCTATTTGGTTAAAGACAGACAGGCCAAACCACAGTGAGGATGTTCAGATCTTTTGGTCAGCTGTGGATCTATGGCATTACGAGATATATCTAGTTTGTATTGATTTAGTGAGGGCTTCAATCCAAATGTACTGATTGCTTCCCTGTACCTCTTTGAGGGAGGAAGGGGCCAGTGTTACCGTTAAGATGTACACGGATATGAATTTTAGCTCTATAAATCCAACTGTGTTCACCAGAAACTAGCTAGACTGCATGGCTATTTAGGAGATAATTTTCACCTGTAGAAAAAAGGAAGAGAAAAAGAGAAAGAGGGAAATGTTCGTAGCAAAGTGTAAGCCAATGAGCCTTGCAGAAATTTAAAGGGGAAATAAAGTTGTTAAAATTTCTGTTGATATGCTTTTCATTTTCTAAAATGAATTCTAAATATTTACACATTCTACATCTTTATTTGATGGAATCTAATGCATTTCTCTCTAAAGCAGAAGATTAAATCCACACCTACGCACTCCTTAGGAAAAGAAAGCCCATATCAAGCTTCCTTCAAGGAACCCCCATATCAAGCAACAAAACTGTCCCTTGCAATAGAAATGCCGTTATTTAATTTAATAAAAGAAAATTAGCTATTTAATGGAACGTAACGCTTGCTAACAGAAGTGTGATTGGCAAACACAGATGGCACAAACATTCAATGGATGCTATCAGAAGATCCCAATATTCTTACTTAAGACTCTTACACAATATTGAAATCTTCCACAATTGGAATGGACAAAAGCAACCTCTGCTATTTACTTTATTGTGCACTGAAGGTCAGAGTCCACTTTCTTTTTGCTCTGCTGACCGTTGGCATTTGATTGGTTTAACAGAGACTGTTATTACCATAATTCCTTAGAATCCGATATGGTGAATGTTCCTTGCTTACCAGACAGGGTAACAAAAATGTTTGATGCTATACATTAGAAAATACAGATGACAATTCTTGCACACAGGTATATCTTCTACGATGACACATATTCATAGTATAATAAATGATTTTCATAGGTTAGAAATCAGGGACTAAAAACGAAATGTTTTTCATTTCTGTTCGCTCTGAGCAAAAACTGTACTTTTTTGTTCCGGTTCAGAAGATCCGCAGCCTCCTTTCCAAAAGGTTATCGGTTAGAACAAAATAAAAGAATGGTTAATAATGTTCTTTTTAAAATGACAGTACTCTGCGATAATGGGTGAGTGAAATACCAATTGAAGTGTTGCCAGATTTTGCAAGAGAAACAAGCAACCTGGTCTGAAAAAACAAGCCCACCAAAATAAGCAAAAATAAACAATTAATTTTTTTCCTGTGTGGTGGATTGATCAGCATAAAAAATCATAACAAGCAATTAATTAACAGTTAAGTTTAATTTTATTGACAGATCTGCTTCTCAGTCAAAACCTGGCAGCATCAGATCTGTATTAATGCATCATATCTAACAATAATTTAGTAAAGGTTTGGGAGAAATATATCTCTAATTGTGTTTTCCTTGTATCTGGATTAGTCGTGCATGTATACTATATGTAGTATTTATACATAGTTGTTAAAAATGTCTTCATTCAGAAAATGCTTTATCCACAACAGGCAATAAGGCAAAGAAATGTGTGATGCAGCACTTTCCTTCAGGATCAAAGCACGTTACATTTTTTTCGGGCAACATGAAGTGGTGTAGTTCCACAAATTTACTGTGATAAACCCTTTGGCCTTTGGTTTCATAAAAAAATGATCGAACAAAATTAACCGGATATAACCGATTACCAGCATTTTAAAATAAAGTTTTCACTCCGGAACAATTGAAAATCACTTTGTTTTTCGGTTACGTTGTGCTAAAAATTGCGTTTGTTTCCGTTTTCCTTCCTTGAACCGTTTTTAGTCCCTGTTAGAAATCAATTTTGAGTCTTGCTTTGAATACTCAATAAAAAAGACTTGCATTCAGTGATACAAGTTCAAAAGTTTTAAAGACTAAACTTATTAGGGGTTTAGTCCTAATAATACTAAAGTAACAAGAAAATCTCAAAAATACCTAACAATCCACTAAATGATTTGAATTACAATTATTTAACTTTTATATTAACCTCATTAACCATCCGAAAAAATCTGAGCTAACATTTCTTATAAACAGCATAAAACTATTTCTGGTCATGAAAACATAATAAATGACCGTGCCAAATAATATTTTCAAACAGCATGTGAAACAATGCAAGTAGCGGATGAAATCAAACTTTCCTGCTTTTGAGGATATGTGCTTGAGGAATTCTCTCCAGAGTAAAAAATAAGAAGAATTTAAAAATAGCCACACTTGCCCTCTCTGTTACTTGACATTCACATTTCAGGGTTCACTGTTACTTTTTATTTTAGAGTGTAAATATTTTACACTCTAAGTTTACGGCCTCCTTTAACAACTTAGCCAGATGGAAAAAACACAAACTCTCTGAGCAAAACACAAGATGAGTTTGTTTTCATTTCAAATATTACATTGTTCCCTTCAGACCTGATAAATCATCTTAACAGCAGCAGGAGAGGCATTGGGTGCAAAATCTGTAAAGTAAACATTCCCTGGGATCCAGAGGGGTCTGATGCTGTTTCAGCTATTAATTGTTGCCTGTTTCTCCACTGCTGTGGCACAAACATGCAGAGGTCTCCCTTTATCACTCCCTTTATTTTTTACTGACCCACAAATCTTTTAGCACAAAGGTGTGGAAGTCAGTGGATGTCGATGATATCCATGGCAATTATACCGAAACTGCTCTTCTTAAATTAGTGAAATGATCGACAGCTTTAAAACAGAGCTGTCCTTTGGATTAAAGAAGAGACCATCCGATGTAATTGAGGTTTCTTTCATGGACACTTGAATTCATTGCAGGCCATTTAAAAACAAAGCAAGCCTTCTATGCTACAGGTACATGTGGGTTGTGTACTATCTAAGACACACTCCGGTCAGTTGATTAGCACATATTAATGAATTTATTTATCTATTACAATTTTTCTCAGTCACTTTGGCTCATTTTTTGAAACAGTCTTAACATTCTCTAAACTGTAAGTGCAATTGTCACAACTGTTTTATGGGACATCACAACTCTATTGCATGTAATAACTCACCCAAAACATTTAATTAATGCTTCAAAACCTAGTTATTGTGTCAGTAAATTGGCCAATGCCACCAAAATTAAACGTTTTTTGTCATCGTGTGAGCCGTACTGGTCAAAGTTTAGTTGTTTTTTCACCATGGCAGTCAACCCTGGAAATATATGTTATATACAAATTTCATTTTTGATCACATTTTTGTTGACACTGACTGCTTACTGTACTATACAAGAATGTCAGTTTTGTCTAGCTGAATGCTATTTTGTATCACATTGAGCTTTTTAGATACCAATTTCAACAGTAGGTAAAAGTTTACTGGGAAAAGTCAATACTGTACAATACTGTAGTACACAGAAAAAGGATATGCACATTTGTATGTATACAGTAAAAAAAAATTTGTAGCAATGTGTACATGTAAACAGAAAATTCACATTTGCATGTCCATTTTTACACATTTCTTACATGTAAAGTCATATATAGCGAACAGAAAATTGCCACAAAATGACATTCATGAAAAGAAAAAAACAACAAAAAAAAAACCAATGAAAAAACATTCCATGTCATAGATATTTATGGAATATACATGTATGTCTGAAAGATTTTGATAGCTGAATGGATCATTTTGATGAAATAATATTTAAAAGCTGTGAAGAGTATGACAGTTTCACTGAGAATCAACTCATCAGTTTTTATCAGCAAGCCATGTGCATTTAGTTACTGTGCAAATTGTAGACAATTGTGCTTACTCTTTTGCAATTTGCGTAAAGAATAAGAAATTCAAATCTGGCGTGAACAAGACATCAAAACACAACTGTTCAGAGGTTTGAACTTAATGTTTTGAAAAAAATAATTCTCATTTGAGAATTGAGCCAAAGCAATTGAGAAAAACCGTAAAGTGGATCTTGATAGTATCACACTTTGGAGTTGGGACAGACCGTTACTTTGTCTATTAATGACTCAACATGTGCCTTCTCAAGAAAAATTGTAAGTGTAGATAGACACTGTACCATGGTAACCAGCAATTATTCATGATACTTGATCAAACCCTTATATAAAAATAAATGATAAAAATGATTTTGTTGTTTCGTAGGTGTAACTTAATATAGTCAGGTTGATTCAGGCATGTTGATTCAAGCAAGTTAAATGTATTATATAATAATATAATAAAATCTGGTTATTTAGATGTTTCCACATGAAGCACATTTTTAGGTGCAGGATAAATTAACCTGTATACATTAGGTGATATTACACATTTTAACTGAAATGTTTATGAAATTTTTATGATCTGTTTTGAATTTACCTCTTTATCTTTTAATCACAAAATACAATGGACAGAAATACATTTTGAATATTGAAAACGTGTACACATCACAAAATGATGTGTATTCTTCTGGAATTCTCATTTAGTACTACACTAGTAGACAGGTTAGCTAATTTAAGACCTTTAAAAGTAAAGGATTTTTTTTCTACTTTAAAATCAACAAATGTACATTTACATTGCAGATCAAGTGCTTAATGAAATACATTTAGTGGAATATCAATGTAATACCATCCACCACCTCTAATTTTGCTATTTTTTAATAGAAAATTAGTTTATGTGATAACCATACAAGCAATGATTTATATCAACAATTACTTGTAGCTAAACTTTAATAAACTTTACCTTTACTACATCAAAGAGGTGTGAAAATGTTAGTTTCAAAGCTGATGTCTCGGACATTGAATAAATGACTAGGGAGAGCTCTGGCAAAGATAACACACTATTGTTTCATCTTTCAGAAAAGGGGGCTTTGTTTTTGGCACTACATCAAGATGGGCGCAAGTTCTCCAGACTGTCACTACTGTTTGGGTTGAGGGGTTGTTACAGAGAGGCCCGGGCCAGTAAAAGGGTGTGTTAGTGCAATGTGAACAAAGCAGAGGGATAAGAGAGATGAGGAATGGGGGTTGGGGATGATTACTGACCTCCTGTATCAGAGACGAAGAGCCACCACCACTGAAAGCAACGCTTGACTCTTTCAGCTTCCACACCAGCCCGCTGCTGTGGCCTGACTGAACACATGTCAAGGGCACAACTGAAATCATGGACTGAGAGGTACTATGAAGTACATTTGACTCATGCTAATGAAGGCAGCAAACACAATAGGCATTTGTTTTAAACAAAGTAAAGATCACAATACAAAACATTCTGGTGCTAGTTGCTTTAGTACCAGACGTTGTTCTAACAGGAAATTTGCATTCACATACCCTCCTATTTTACTTTTTCCTGTCTGTCTGGGTAGATGATAGATAGATAGATAGATAGACAGACAGACAGATAGATAGATAGATAGATAGATAGATAGATAGATAGATAGATTTTTTTTCCCTTTAATTTCCTCTTTACTGATATTGGATATGGGCTTTTTACAATTTATGGAGCTTGCAGATCACTTGCACTATACCTATTTCCCTATACTGTAAAGGCAAACTCTACTGGCACTCCGCACCTGTGGGATTAAGCAACAAGATAATTAACTAATGTTACATATGATCTTTAGGCCTGTGTGTGTGTGTCTCTGAATTCAGACTGAATGGGTCATGCTGAGATTACTCTACATCTCCTAAATGATTCAACAGCTGAGGACCTGGAGAAAAGGGTGTTAGTACTATAGCATTACACTTTTAACACAAACAAACAAAACTATGCCAGCAAACACAAAGACTTAGTTTAACAATAAACAATTTATCTTAGACTGTGTGATAATCTCATTATAACTGTAATTTCGCAATGATATTCCAAGCAAATTAAACATATATCAAGACACGTCTTATTCGATCATGTATGGACATGTCTGAGTGCTTGACATAGCCAATCAGGCAGTAATAAACCTAAATAAACACATGAACAGTGTATATGTGACATGTGGGGGGAATCAGTAGGGTGGGAGGATTCACAGAAGCTAATCCTGTAAAGAGAATATCTGATTCTGACCGTAACCTAAAACACTCAATGCTTGATTCCTCCCTATCTTTCATTACCACTCCTCACCTTAATGAATGCAGACACGTGAGGCCATATGGACCAAGACTGATGACATGAGAATTCAGTAGCATGCTACATTTTACACCCACTGCGCTGCTTGTATCTTAATGATACTGACACAAGTATCAACCTTAATATGCAAAGACAAATATAAGTAGGCCTTTTGTAGTTTGATTTATATGAAAACAGTGCTCTGTTTGTTTGAACATCCCAAACGGCAACATTGGCGCAACCAACAATTGGCACAATATTTGTATATGACCAATGGAACACGGGGGACATGTTTGAAAAACCTGTCGTAAAACAATAATTATTTTTGCAATTTGTTTGGTGACACTTGCGGCACATTTTACTTTTAAGTAGCACCAAAAACAAAGTTATGTATTTAGCCTTGCCATCCTCAAATGAGGCTCTTTTTATTCTCTTGATTGCAGAAATTCAGTTTTGCCTAAATGCACTACAAAGGATTAGCCATTTATTGCGTGGTCATTTATTGTGAACTGAAGATAAAGTGGTAAATGGTATGTCCATTAATAGCTAATTTACTTCAAGTGCCAAAAGAAAATATATGGCATCTCGTAAGAAGAACCTTGCACACTGTGGCCTAAAAATAATATATCACATGTT
Source organism: Myxocyprinus asiaticus (assembly GCF_019703515.2). Classification (NCBI taxonomy): domain Eukaryota; kingdom Metazoa; phylum Chordata; class Actinopteri; order Cypriniformes; family Catostomidae; genus Myxocyprinus; species Myxocyprinus asiaticus. The sequence continues at coordinate 29,388,391 of NC_059347.1, forward strand.
AGCTGCTCTAACGATCATACTGTTTAACATTACAACACTCAATATGAAAAATGCTGTATTATTATTGCTCTATATACACGCAGTGTAAATAGTCAAAGGTTAGCTGACTTGTACAATTTGAGAATGTTTTTTCAGGCTCAGGTACAGTATTTACAGATACAACATCAATATAGACTATCTAGTATATGTGAACTGAACATTTTGTTTATATCCCAAATGTTTGCAGACTGTTGCATGGGCTATGCCTGGCAACCAACATCACAAAAGTGTATTGAGAAATCAATCTACAATGACTCACATCTAAAATAATATTCCTATGTTTTAGGCAACAATAATGAAATATTTCACTGGCATATTTAAGCTAGGTGTGCTTATCAGTATATTAGTGCTGTGCTCTTATTATCTTTTCCTCTCTGTTCTTAACTTGAATGGATATTACTTGAGGATACAAAGCATTTGAAATTTAAAAAGAAAAACTGTTAATTGCAGAAATCTGTTTTGGTAAATTTTGTTCTATGCTTTTTTTAAATGTCTGAACAAACATTCCAATAAAGAAACTGGGAAAATTATTATTATTATTATTATTATTATTATTATTTACTATTTTACTATGTAGACTAGCTGTTTTTCCACGGAAAATAATCCACAATTCATATGGGCTGCCTTCATGATCCCTCGACTACAGGATACAGGAAATCATGCAGGGCACTCACACTCTAAATTGTGTGTCTAAATGATGCCATGTGGCCTAAAACTGCTTGAATTCACACCTCATTCTTCAGATTAAGGGCAATGTGTTGAAAAGCAAAGGAGAACATTAACAGGATAATAGTATGTATTACATTACCCAGCAAAACAGCGTATACTGTTGCTCTGAGAAGGTGTAACCTCTTCTAAACGCACTAGAAGTGGCGTATAGCTTAGTATTTGCTAAGTTTGTTCATTGCCCAGTGACTTTTGCAAGCAACAGCATTGCTCATAAAACGTGACACCTGCATAAATGAGGCAAGCCAAACGAGTCTGTCTCCCTGTGTTTTAATAAGAAAAGGACCGTTTTGCTACAGTGCTATAGTGAAAAAGTTACATACTTTCACTGACAGGGTTTGAGTGATGACTGAGGTCTCAGAAAAACATAGGATTCAAGTGGAACACTCTCATTTTGACATTTCAATCTGTTTGTTTGTACAGTCAATAAGATGTTGATGTCCACTAAGGTTAATGTTAGGAGCTGAATTATCAGGTCTCCTCAAAACTGGCAGTTGATGAAATGTTCAACAGGGATTTATAACAGCCCACCAATTGGACATGGCTAAAGCAGGCACCTAAAAAAAAAAGCCATCTAAAACCGAGATGACTGCTAGAATTCTATTAAGTATTTCCACTGACAGCACACATCCAAAACGAACCTGCCACAACTGTCGGTAGGCCTGCGTTAGCTCATTCCACAGGCTGCTAATGATAATGCTGCTGGGTGAAAATCACAACCTCTGTGCCATATGAAGAATTTGCTCCATGCATGTGTTTTAGCTTGACAGAGACTGCATGCTGGGGAACTTAATGGCTCTCCAAAACATATGAGCAAGGCAGTGCAATCAAACAGAGGGGGATACCATATGGGTGGAGCAGGCCTGTAAAGAAAATAAATTTCTTGTGTTGATACTGGAGATACGCTGTGTGTGTGTGTGTGTGTGTGTGTGTGTGTGTGTGTCTATTTCAAAGAAGGGGCACCGAGCATTTTTATGAAGGTGTTGGGCTTGAATTAAAGTGCGTTACTTGAGAAAACACCAAGACGGGTCATTTAAATATATCAACAGACTAACTGCCTGCATATAGCCTCAGTGTCTCACTTCCACTTGGAGAAAAGTTTTTTTTTTCCCCCTTCAAAAAGGTGTCCAGTAAAAAGAAGGTGCATATCTTAAAACCCCTGCCCACTGACAACGTTTGTGTAACCACAAAGACTATTTGCCTTCCTGGCTGGGGGGAACTTTGTCTTCCTTTCAGTGATTTCACAATTGCCTCATTTCCTATTTTCTCCAGGAAATGTTTTGCTTAATCGTGAGAGCTGTAGAGTGAATTAGGTCACCACTGGCTGCCTCAAAACACTAAATAATCTGTTTTGAACTGGATTTTCGAAATAAAAAAAAAGATTATGTGTATTCAGAGGGGTTTCTAACAGTTACTTCTAGAGGATTAAGGGGCCAAACTGTCCCTTCTTAGCTCAGAACAAACACAGAGTTCAGAGTTTAGAGAGCACTAATACCCTCAGAGCCAAAAACAATACATTAGACTAATTTTAATAAAGCGGACTAGTAAAGTTTTGGAAAGACAAACCTCCTTTTTACAAGCTTCTGTAGTGAAACCAAACACCACTACCGGGTTTCCTCAACCCTCTTTGAGCCCTGCCCAGTCCCCTCTATGGCCCTGTAAAAGCCTTGTTATGGGAAAAAGCCATTCTGTGAGTTTTTCATGTTTGCAAAACATGGCAAAGGGAGAAGGAGTGGGGAGATCAAACACAAGCCCCGAAACCAAAGTGGAGGTCAGACTGAGTAATCAAAAGATGAGTGATATTTGCTGAAGGAAAACGTACCTTCGGTTTTCTTTTTCTTTTTTCTGAGCATTAAATATTTACTTCAAATAGAGTTCAAGCTTGCTTAATTGGTCTCCTTTTTGCCACAGTAATATAAACCTTGATTTGGAGCCTGTCTGATTAGATGTTATTTAATCATAAACTCATAAAATTATATTAGATAACCCATAAAACTGCTCTAATCATGTCATACACCATTTTTTAAATGATCATTTCTAAAAATGCATAATATTTAATGCACAATACAAATAAAAACCCTGCTATTTCACAAATACATCTTCAACAGTCTGTATACTTCTAAAAAACAATGAATAAAAATGAAAGTGGTAGAATGAAAAAGTAAATAAATAACTTTTCAAAAATGCACTCTAGGTACAGAATGTGCTTCTCTTTGAGGATATACACTCGAATATGTTTGTCTGGCTAGACTGTATTTTTTGCTCCTATTTCGTAATGGCTTGGCTACGAGCCGACCCATTTACAGCCTGGGAGGGATATCCCAGCGTTATTGGGAGGGAGCCAGGTTGGAATGCCACTAGGTCTAGTTTCTTGCATTCCTGCCAAAACTCTACGCAACTACTTGCTTTTTTCTCTCTCACCTCACTGTTTTTTGACAATAAACGGCCATATTTAACTTTATCTCTTCCTATCCTTTCCTTTTCTCTCTAACTCTCTCTCCTGCCTGTGTTGATTTTAAGAATTACGCATTTTTGTTATCTGTGCAAAAGTAGTGGTAAAAACACCCAAAGCATAACTAAATGTTTTTAAATACATGTATAATAATGTGCAAGCAATAGCAATGGAGGAAAAACACAATGCTTCATTTATATATCTGATTTATAAATGTTCGGTTTTGATTTTAATTACATAACATAATACAGAAATAAAAATATAACATGATGCAAACAGATATTTGAGCCAGCTTACACAGTTCTGTATTTATTGTTTTAATTACTTTTGCAAATACAGATGCCAAGAATTTGGTCACAACCAGTTTGGATGTTTCTTATTCTTCTAAACAGCTTTTCTTATTTCACGAAGGCATTTATTGCATTAAGATGGGTGGGTGGAGGGGGGGGGGTCAGTGTTGAAAAACATGCAGTACACTGGCTCCAGTCAGTCTGCTGGATGCCATTGGCATCCTTTCATTGTTTCTACATTTCACTTGATTTGTGCAAATAGCTCAAGAGCATTTAGAAAATGCATGTCCTTGGCTTTTGTTAAACAATGTGGTTTTCTGTAACAAGTTTTTTAATAGTTGAAACCATATATGAATACAATCAGATGAGTTATTACCCTCCATTGCATGACTCTCAATCAAAGCAGCAGTCTTTATTCAAACTGCACTGAACGCCTATACGTTAAGCCAGTGCTTACACTAATGCAGCTGCTAATGTGTATGTCTCATTTAGCAAAGCATCTGAATGATCTATCATAAATAAGAAATGACAAGTCCATCCAGGCTTGTTCTGTATAGATATGTGTTTGCTTAAGAGCCTCACTCTCAGTGTATCACTCTAAATTATCCCCAGAGAACACTGTGGAACTATACTGCTGCAGCATAACTCGCAAACAATCTCATGCCGTAAGCCTGAATTTCCAATGTACAGGTGTACTAGCCTATCTTGAAGAACAAGCTCTTCCAGTTCGAACATTGAAATAGTATTTTGCATTTTTCTTTTACAAATATGTTCTGACACATCAAAAGCAATGATTCCAAAAAAATATAATCTTCTTGCATGTTGCAAAAACACAAATGTCAGACATAAATAATGAAGTGGTTGTAATTTAAATATTTTATGCAACTATTAAAATATATCTGTCACTGATACAAGTCATAACTAGCATATGCATAGTAAGTATACCTATCGAAATTATGGTGTAATGGCACATTGAAGCAGGAAATATTATTTCCATAGGCCTACTCAAAATATACATGATCCAAGTGTCTGAACTGTATAGTTTGTACGAAGATCAAGTTTGTACTTTAAGATCAAGCATTGAAGTCCTAGTGCTGGCTCAATATATTGCACACTTATAAGCCTATTTCTATCCAATATCCTTATAGATGCTGAACTTCAGTATAGGCCTAAATGTTTCTTGTTTAAGTGACTACTAGCTGTGTTGTTGATTAAAATAATGGGAGTTCAGCAAGTAGTTTCACACAGGACTGAAAAAAAAAATCTCACTTCATGCTTTCAAACATTGTACATTACTGAGCACCATACAGTTTACCAGAGTGCGCATTCAATGGTTATAACAGTGCATTACTAAGATCTACCTACAGAACTCATGAATGGACATACCTGTTTGAACTGTTCCTCATAAGTCCATTCGTGGTGCTGCGATTGTGCTTGGGATGCCAGACCACTGGGTGATTCAGCCTGTCTTGGAGCGGCATAGGAAGGCTGGACTCTGGACAGATGTGAAGGGGTACTTTTTGGAGATTGTCCCTCACCTGGATAAATAGCATGGCGCGGTGGGTAATGAGCTAGGGGTCCTTCCAAATCTTCATCCCCTCCACCCTCATTCATACTGTCATCTTCCTCCAAATCTCGCTCTTCATCATCCATGCTGCGGCCCATGTCTGGGTCATCATTCATCATCATCATCGATGTCGTAGTCGACCGTACGCTCACCGGGGTGGCCTAAGCTCGCCATGGGTAATTTCGGGGCTCCCCCTTCGAACGCACCCCTGACCGCCGCTTGATAGTGGCGGAAGGCGAGAGCTTGCTGTTGGATCTGGGACTCCACCATAGACCTTATGTCTTTCTCCTTCTCGGCTTGCCGGAGCTTCTCCTCCAGAGCGAGGCGAGCCGCCTGCTGTCTCTGAAGGTTCTCCATGACCGCCTCCAGCTTCATCCCACCGCCGCCGCCGCTCGAGTGACTGTGCGCGCTGGAGGAGCTGACCAGCAGAGGAAGAGTGTTCACCGACGAGAAAGCGGCTTGCTGTGGGCAACAACGTGTCAAATAATATTACTCCAAATTTCAGCTGCAAGTAATTCGGTCCTTTTTACTAATGCTTAATAAAAAGCAAAACACTGTGCGCATACATTAAAAGTGGAAAGACGTCAGTTTTCTCTGTAGTAGCCTACAGATCAAATCAGAGCAGCACAATTTAGATCATAAAAGCACTTTGCATGTAGCTGCTTGATTAGGCAAGAATTGTGGTTTCCTATGGAGATTCGAACACTAACATGATCATTTGCGCAACATGCCTGACGGTCATTATCTAGAAAGTTGCAGAAACAATTGTAAATAGCCTCCTTCTAATTTTTGAAGCTATTTTGAAACGGCAGAAATGTGTCAAAAAGTATAGATTTGCTGTATGGGTAGCTAGCCTATAGGTCGAAGTGCAGCGTATCTATAGGCTAGCATAACAGAACTTGAGCAAGTTTGTAAACAGCCATTGCAATGATAAGTGCATGATAACACTGTCTGAATGTAAGTAAATACAAATAATGTGACATGCTAAACACGAGGATATATCTGTTCGACCGGAGGAGCAGAGCTCACGCTTACCAGTGCAGATTTAGTTGCTATGCTTGTGTTGTCAACCATGCTTCTCCCGTCAAATGCGACGAATTTGCTCAAAAGTGGCCCTTTTCCCCCAAACAAAGTCAGAAGTGGTTGTATTCCCGTCTCAACATCTAGCTCAGTGTCGTGAACGCGGAGAAAGTGTTCGCTGAGTGAAAACGGGTTCGCTGCGCGCTCGCGTCTCTGAGCGATTTGGCAACAAGTGTCTGTAACTGTAGCGAGAATGACCTCTGAGGACTAGAGATCAGACCAGTCCCTCTGCCTCCATCTGCTCGCCCTCTACACGTCAATAGAGAGATGAATTTAAGGCAATCAGGGCAGGGTTTGCACTCAGCCAACAGAAATACAGCTGAGCTTCCGGCGCGCGGTGGGATTCAACAACGGTACTTCAAACTTTATAGCTATTAAACCAAATAAAGCCTTTCCCATTAGGTTTTAATAAGTTCTGGTTAAATATAGCTACTTATCACAAAATTAATGTTTCGTCTGGGAGAGTTAAAATTTCGTTGTTGTAGGCTAAAACTTTATTTTTGGTTTGCGTGCGTAAAGCGCATATGATAAAGTAGGCTGGTAATTATAATTTTGCTCTTCAAGCTGTCCTCCAAAACAAATCCACCCACTATTTATATTTGTGAACAAGAGAAGCGAGAGAGTTGTCTCTAAGCGAAATATGAGGTTTACGTATGTTGTTTCGGATCTTATATGCCTGCCACAGAACATTATTAATTGTAATCAATTATTATTAGTATTTATTTTTTATTGTGATATAGCCAATGTTTGTCTTTAATGTGGGCGCTGTTTGTTGCCAATTGCATTTAAATGCTTCTCTTACATATAGAAATAAGAAAATCCCTGCACACTTTATTAAATGCATTGCACAAAGAGTTTACTGAACCTATTTAAACACCTGGTTTGATTGAGAACATGTGCATTTCACACATTGAATTGGTCTGTTTTAATATGAATATATAATATGCTGCGAGGGTATGTTCACTCAACATACAGAATAAAAATCAACCCACTGACCAGCATGTAGACAGACTTAAATAGTACTGATAAATATCACTGAGTGTTGGTCCTCTGTAAATACACCCTTCTGACTGCAGAACATATAATTGCCATTCACCTTGCAATTATCCAAGATTTGTAATTATGGAACCGATAAACAGACTTACAATTGTTTTCCATATAATTTCAGTGTAGTACATTACTCATTACTCAGTTCTTAGTGTTTTTAACTATGTTGTGGTAATGAAGCTTGTGGGGTTTGTCTAATTCTTGACTCTTGCTTTTGCAAAGAGTCTTGTGGGAAACATGGATGAACATAGATAGATTTGGACAGACAGACAGACAGATAGACAGACAGACAGATAGACAGACAGACAGATTGACAGACAGACAGACAAACAGACATGCCAATTTCAGTCACCTAATCATAAATTTGGTGTCTGAATTGGTCCAGATAGCAATAAGTAGCAGGTAATTTCTCCCATGACCCCTCTGCTCTGTGATTATGATGAAATAACCCATTATCTTTTGACCCCAATAACTCCTGCGAGAATCCTGTGTTGCTTTATGCCTTCAAACTGTTGAGCAAAATTGATAATCATCCCAGGCTTACAATTCATTCGAGTTAATGCAAGGCTAAGGTCTTGCACTGACACTGATTAGGATAGAATGATGGTTAATGTGTTTGACACTGTGAACTGAGTTTAAAGAAATACAGTATCTCAATAATGGGATAGCAGTCACACTTTACACAATAAATAATCTGTAATGTTTGCAAATATTATAACAACTCTAAGATTATAACTATAGAAGAGGACACATGTCAGATGTCTAATATAATGATAATAATTAAAACATGTAATTCATATTAAAGAGAAGTATGAAGTTGCCAATGAAATGTAAAAGTTCTGTTCAAACAATTTGAGATAACAAACCTGAGTTCTCAGAGGATTAAAAGCCACATAACACATAGAACATAAAATATGAGCTCTTTAACATCGCCACCTGCTGTTTATTGCCGCTAAACGCATCAAGATGAGTCTCACCAAAGTATCCAGAGAAGTGATTTCAAAACTCCCCTCAATTCTATATATTTGTAAAAAAAAAAAAAAAAGCCATATACATCAGCTACATATATATCATGGTGTCAACCAAGACCATAGCCATAGATTTTAGATTTTACATTATTAAAATTTGCTTGATGTAGGCCTATTGATTTCTTATATTACATTTTTCATGGTTCCGTTCGGCTATAATATCTGACCAAGCACCCTGTAAAATTACTCAGCATAAAATTTACTGGAAATGTCAGATTATTTTTCATGGTACCCATATCTTCAGAAACACTTAGCTAATGAAAACATGAAAGTGTTTATGCCTTGCATCAGCTCTAAGATGGCAACTGAGTGAATTCAATAACACTAATACATTGGCCAGCTTAATAGATCAGAAAAAGAACACATACGTGATTCAAGAAAATAAAAGAAAAAGAAAAAAAAAATACAAAATGACATCAGAGACTTTGGCTCATTTATAATACAATCATCATTGTAACGAAGTGATGTCTACACTTAAAATTTAAGCCGTGGATGCAAAGCTCCTGTAAAACATTTTAATACAAACCAGAATTCTTCTGCTCAAAAACTGTGATGCAAGTTCAGAAATTTGCTCAGAGGGGATGTAATTGCTGATGGGTCACATCCTTTGATTTTTCCTTGATCTTAGTGAAAATCTAATTTGTTAAAAAAAATTCAAACCTAATGTTAAGTGCATTTCGAGAGGATGATCCATATTTTCCTTCAAAAGAATAATGATTAAATTAGTGTATAGGAGCAATGAAAAAGAGAACAATAACAAAAACGTTCCACGCATTAGAAAAGGGAAGGGATGTAATGAGTAGAGGGCAGCGGCAAATAAGCACAGTATTTTAAAACCAGCTTATAGCATCCTGCAGAATTTGCAACAATCAGAACAATAGAAAGAGATTTGATAGTTTCAGGTTGGTTCTAATAGGTAATAATCAGCAGTGGACTGCAGGTATTGTTGAGGGACAGTAGGCTATCTGGGTGTGTTTGAAGTAAGTTTTTCTCTCAACAATAAATCGAATGCAAGATGAAAATATATGACTTGCACTCCATAACATAATATCAGGTGGCATCTGCAAACTAATGATGCTAGATTTTTTCTTAGAATTAATTTTTCTTCAGGCCATATTTACAATTAAATTAAACCTGCTGGTCCCAAGGCCATTTTTTGTGGATGTATGAATTCAGTTCACCGCAGATGTTTATCAAATTAATAGACATGTTCCACAAAGTTTGACAATATGAAAGTGGCCAATACTTTTTATCTTAATTTTGAACCGAATGTATTGCTTTATATTGTATATTTTAAAACCTAACAAACCTTTTGTGAAACATTTGGCTTGAAAATTGTGCATTGCATCTTTCTTTAAAATAAATGCCGCTTGAATTGATATTTTGTTATTGAATATAATGACATAAATATATATTTTTAAGTTTGTCTTACTTTGGACCACTGTAATGTATATTCAATACACTTCTCACACAAATTTCTTCAACAAATATTCCAGTGGATGAATGTACCCACTATGTCATGAGTTAAAGCTCCTCGTAGTATATTTTGTGATCTCTGAACAAATAATCCTTGCAAAGCACCAGAATATGATTGATTGTAAGATAAATGGGAGAGGATATCAATATGTTGACCAAGATATTCTAGTCAGCTGCTGGAAGAGATTTTTTGAGGAAATGGCAGCAGATGATTACATCAGTACAGATCAGGGATATTGATTTCAGAAAACTTGTCAGGTGGGTCAATTTAAAAATAACTGTGGATTTTGCCTTTTCTAATGAGAACGCCATAGACTGAAACATGTGCCATCTTTTGAATGCAGCACAAGTATCATTAAATCACATTAACAAACACATTTTGACAAACCAGTGAATATGACTCACATGACTGATCATTATGATTTACACATAATCATATTCTTTTGTTATGCATAATAGAAATCCATACGTGTGATATGGGTTATACTGTATGTTATAACATATATGATATGTTATTTTAAATAACTTTAAACGATTAAGACATTTTGGGAAACATTGCTGCTCAAATCAATATCAGTTGGTGCTTTCCTCCACAGGTTTCCTAAAAAAGCCAACATCCAATAACCTTTTTTAATAATAATACGACTGTCATAATCACCTAACACATTGTTATGCTTAAAGAGATGTCTATAAATCACTAGTCTGGTACACACTTGGTGTGTTTAAATGTGTTTCTCTGGTTTAAAAGAAAGACTGGCAACTGTAATTTTCTTCTGCCCTCTTTTTGAGTTGCTAACGACTGCTGAAGCACTTTATTTTAAACTGTATTAAACATTTATCATGCGCCCTTTTGCAGACTCTTAAACATTTTTAACCATTATAATACAAGTGTAGTGTACTTTTCAGCTCAGTCTTCATCTGATCCTTACTGTACATATTGTAAAGCAGAAACTAAGTGAATGAATGAGCAAGAGTGAAAAAAGACTGATTTAGTCTGAAAATCTATCATCATCTGGAAAATACCATGTTGTCTAGGACATTGGGTGCAAATTATAAAGACTTTAGTATTGTCATTTGCCTGGATGCTTTTGAGGGGAACAACCAGTAGATGTCTCCAGCATCAAATCTGTGATTTCAGTAGCAGATCAATAGGTACCTTTAAAGCTTGGGATTAATCAAGTGCTTACTGGCAAATTAACTAAAAGCTGTTTATCTTGGTTATGACAAGACATTTTTTAAAGAATCCTTTTTGAGTCTGACCACCCATGATCTTGGACAGATCCATTGTTCAAACTGCTCACCATTTGGAATCTACAGTATGGTTCTCACTAAGCTGAAGTCCCAAAGACCTAGAAGTATCTTTGTAAGCCTTTCCAGACTGACACTATATGAACTCTTTAGACATTTCATTTGATCATGGCATAATGAACTTTCCAAGTGTCTGTGTTGGCAAATTAAGGTAATTTTAGTGTCAAAATCAGTGTAAATTTAAAAACTTTTCAGTGAGTATTGGTATTGGATAAACATGCTAACTGCTTGTTAGAAACAAAATAATATAAATATGGGATATTTGTGAACTCAGGTTCTTTTTACACACAATTTTATTGTGTTTGAAGACTTAAAAAACACATCATAATGGGTTCAGTGTCTAAAATGTGCACTAGTCTAGGAAAAAGGAAGGGGGCAAACACATTTTAACAACTGGGTGATTTGATGACACAGATCCAACTGCTATTGCTAAATTATTTAAAACATTAACAAATTACTAGGAAACGTGAGTAAATAGTAACCTATCTACTCAGAGGTTAGAGTTAGCCTACATCTTTAGGAACCGAGAGATGAGGTGGCACTTCCGAATGACATCCTTTGGTTGTTGGAAACCATGACTTTGCAGGCCACAAACTGGAGACATTAATCTAGCATAATCAGGATTAATGCGGAACACAGCTCACCCTCTCACTCACACTAACAGATGGCTACAATTACGTGAGCACTTTAATACATTTAAAGTAAAAATCCATTTGCACCTTTCCAATTAAAATGAGTTGTAATTGTTGCATAGTCATACAAAAAGCAATTTATTGTCTCTGTAAACAAGAATACAAAAGATAGAACTAAAGTTGATATCATTTTGTTCAAATGTAATTGTAACTAATTACTAAAAACTAATTTCGAAAGAGTTAAAAAAAAAAGTGCTGCACATTAAAAATGCATCTCCAGGGTTTTTCCTGGGTCAAAAATGGTCTTCAGTGGTGGCTGATGTACACGGTCATCACATGCGTGATGCAGTATTTAGTTTTTTTTTTTTTTTTTTTTTTTACGTGATTGCAATTACTATTTAAGATATGTAGTTGCATTTCATGTTTGTAATGAATATTATTTATTTGATCATCTGAGCATCTAGAAACCTCTGAATTCAACCTCTGAGTTTTTGTACTTCAAGGTGCTGTGGGAAATCAAATTAACTTAACATCTTATTTCTATAGGGCTAGTTATCATATTCATGAGTAAACCACTTTACTGATTTGGCAGCTGTGCATCTATAGAGGAGATGTTTGTTTCCTACTCCAAACAGATATTGTTTTCCTTTTACCAGACACTTAATGATTTGGGAATCATTTTGTTTATAGGAATATCTGACACCAAACCAGGCCAGTTTGTTTCCTAATCTCAAAAATAATCAGAACAGGAAATGGATTAACATAGTACACATGAGTTTGTTAATAATTTATAAAGGTCCAGACTTTTATCCTACATTGTACATGCCCTTTTGTTTACCATAGTTCTTTCATTTCTTTTAGTTCTTTTTTTTTAATTTTTAATTTTTTTATCCCCTTTTCTCCCAATTTGGAATGCCAAATTCCCACTACTTAGTAGGTCCTTGTGGTTGCGCAGTTACTCACCTCAATCCAGGTGGCGGAGGACAAGTCTCAGTTGCCTCCACTTCTGAGACAGTCAATCCACGCATCTTATCACGTGGCTCGTTGTGCATGACACCACGGAGACTCACAGCACGTGGAGGCTCATCGTGACCACGAGGAGGTTACCCCATGTGACTCTACCCTCCCCAGCAACTGGGCCGATTTGGTTGCTTAGGAGACCTGGCTGGAGTCACTCAGCACGCCCTGGATTCAAACTCACGACACCAGGGGTGGTAGTTAGGTAGTTAGTCTTTCTTAAAAAATAAACTGTTTATTTGTTAACAATAATAGCTTAAACACATTTAACACTACTTTTTTAATACAACTTCCACAGTTGTAATGAAAAATTCTGTTACAGATTACTGTAGTCTTGTAGTTAATGCTGGTGAAGAGCAGGTGTTTTCCCTTTCTCTTGTCAGAAAGGACAGAAAGCTGTTCTGTATGTCAGTGCTGTAGCCATTTGAAATGGTTGAATTGCTGCATAGCGCTTTAAAATAGAAAAATCTCATGAAGTTTTGTCATCTGCGCCATGATGTTGAGAGAAGCCCAGTTTAATGAGACAGTCATGTGATCCGCTCTGACCTATCCTGTTACCGGAGCTCACATGTTGAGGGAAGCCTGGTTGACACGTGTCTTGCGCACACCTGTGTGCTCCAGAGATACAATAGGATAGAGTAGAGCGCATCTAGCCTGCGAGTCTTCAAGTAGGGATCGGCGATACCACTTATTTTCTTTTTAAATTAGTTACCAATAATTTTAAGTCCAATATCGTTAATACTGATACCAATACTGATACTTCCATAAAATGTATTTATTTATTTTTACAATTTCTTGGGATAAAATGGGTAATTTTTTTATATTATTTTTAGTCATAATTCAAGTCATTATTATTATTATTATTATTATTATTATTATTATTTTACATTTGTGAGCCTAAACAGAAATTATTAGACTTCTGTTTTGTTTACCCTTACAAAAATTAACCATGGCTTCACTACATTAACTATAGTTTAACCATGGGATTTAGTTAAACCATAGTTACCACACAGTTAACCATGGTTACTACTACAATATTACTGTAGTAAAACCATGGTTAACTATTTTTTTAATGACTTATTTAAAAAGTCTCCTTTAGATATGTTGTTATTTTAGCATGAATTTACTCCAGAAGCTGTTTCTCTGATTTTCTCTCATTACCTCTACATGGCACTGATCCCTCTTGTTTGAACGAGCCTTATAACGGCGCTAGCACTTGTCTGCTTGGATGAGCGGTAGAAGAAATAGTTCCCATCCTGCACAAGTGGCCTAATCCTTTTTATTTAACTTTGAAGCTTATGCTTATTGTTCATGTTCATGGAAATAATAATATCCCTAGTTTAAAAAAAAGGCTAGAATCGATATGTTTGTGTGAGGATCGATATTTTTGATACAACATCAGTATCGGAAGTATCGATACTTTAGGATCAATCCGCCCATCCTTATATTTAATCACCCTGCACTCATCCACGTTGTGGATGAGAAGCATATTTCGCTTATAATATGGCAAAAGCAAGATGAATTTGAATATCATATAATTTGCTTCGGTGGCCGCCGAAAAATGTTCAATGCAAGAAAAACCCTGTTCTCACAAAAGCAGAGAATTTAACAGTGGATTTAATACTTTAAAACGTACAACAAGAAAACAAACTGGCATGGCAGCCATCTCTCTTCACTGAGAGTCTTTGTCCTCTACAGACTCAACAGTCCAGCTGAAATATAGGATATCAGTCAGTTGCACAATTGACAGACACTCAATTGGATTTGAAGCATGCGTCAAAAGTTTATGCTTAATAATAATATATAGTTTTTTTTAATTGACATCTCAATCCCATCGTCTCCCTGCGCCTCCCCTGCAGTGCCCTCACGCCTCCAAAGGGGGGCGCACCTCACATTTTGGGAACCACTGACGAGTCATAAACTCATCGATTAGATTTAGAGATTAGCAAAACCCAAAACAACAACTGGTCTGTTCCCGGAATTAAAAAAGTAAAACAAGAAACATAAATCACAAAACTCTCAAGTGATTTAAAAAACGTATGGCTTTAGGATGACAACTTGACTTACAAGAGGTTCAAAACATAAACATAATTATTAACGTTTTAATGCCTATGGAGCATTTTAGAACAATTTTGTGATTCAGTTACCATAGTAATCCCAGGAGAGAACTACACCCTGGACCACAGAATAAAAGACACTCTCAGCATTCTGCATCTCAGAAAATAGGGAGTCTGATATTTATGTGGGAGTACAGTAGGTTTGCCAGGACTGTCGTACATTGCCCATTAGATAATTACAGGGACATACTTCAGTGCATTTCACTGAACAGATCCTTTGGTTGCTGTTATCTTTAGATCAATTTTGTTTATTCAGCCTACATGTGTAATGCCTATGGGGGCAATCAAAAGAGCTGGGATTCAGAACAGTCTCATTGACAGACTCAACACACCATTTAACAGTGACGTGAATAAGAAATGTTTTGTCTGTAGAGTTTGGCTGAGTCTTTTTTTAATCTGCCACTAAATCCGTCCTGCTGTAATGCCTTTTTATTTTGCAGTGTGCTTGCATTTACTCTTGAGTCTTACCATTAAATTGACGCCTTATATAAATAGTATATGCTTATGTAAGATGTTGAATTCATAACCATACTATATATACATATACAACATTTATTATACATATTTGACAATCATTTGATGTGTTGTTGTGTGTCTCCCACTAGATGTTGCTCTGATAATGTTTGAAATATTGGGTAAAGCTCAATATTTGTAACACATGAAGGTGGATATGCGGTACAGAAAACAGTCAGCTATCAAGTAAAAATACCAGCGATGTAATAGAGGATATGATTTAACAGAACAAAATGAACATTTGATGTTTCTGTTTAAGTTACAGTTTGCAAATCTTTTACACAGGCATAATTAGGCCATCATATTGGGTAGATTCTGGCTTTAATCAAAGGGGTATAAAGGGGTATGCTATTATTTTTTTCTTTGGATTATTACACAACGATAGTTCAGTAAAGTTAAACATAAAAATATACCACAACTATGGCTACTTAAATAAGTATAACAACAGTAGAAAAGGAATATAAAGAGATATCACTGTACAGTGTCCATTTTACACATAGGCTATTACATCTTCAAACAATAGTTAGTTCCGGTCCTCGAATCTGATTTGACGAGCAGCACTGGAATGCTTTTTTATTTATTTCACTCCACTTCTCTGTGTTCGTGGCTTTTGAAATAGTGGTGGGGGTTTTAATTCATTGTTCATTTAGATTTTATTTACAGATTTGTTAAGTGAACATTTTTGGAGATTGTATATTTACTCCAGTAGGTGGTGACAACTGAGCGTATTTGATGCTTAAAGTGAATAATTTAATCAGAGAGTCATTCACCACTGCAACAAGTGAATGAGAATGATTTGTTTACTTAAAAGATTCATTCAAAAACACTGATTCATGGGGCCTGGGTAGCTCAGTGGTAAAATACGCTGGCTACCACCCCTGGAGTTCACTAGTTCGCTAGTTCGAATCCCAGGGTGTGCTGAGTGACTCCAGCCCTAAGCAACCAAATTGGCCTGGTTAGGGAGGGTAGAGTCACATGGGGTAACCTCCTTGTGGTTGCTATAATGTAGTTTGTTCTCGGTGGGGCACATGGTGAATTGAGTGTGGTTGCTGCGGTGGATGGCGTGAAGCCTCCACATGCACTATGTCTCCATGGCAATGTGCTCAACAATGTGCGGGTTGACTGTCTCAGACGCAGAGGCAACTGGGATTTGCCCTCCGCCACCCGGACTGAGGTGAATCACTATGCAACCATGAGGACTTAGAGCACATTGGGAATTGGGCATCCCAAATTGGGAGAAAAAATAAAAAAAAAAAATAAAACACTGATTCATTTACGAACCAAACACCACTAGTTCAAAACAGAGTTTGAGGGCATGTGGGTGATGCTTGCCTGCTTTTGGAACTATTTTTGCAGGCAAAGAAGAAATACACGAACTAACTGGCCAATTTTCATCCAAAACAAAAGTTGTTCAATATTATTTTATTTATATTAATTCATATTAATATCAATATTTATTCTATACATTTTTGTGACTGGCAGGGGCGTAGATTCCGGGGGTGATGGGGGGAGGTAACCCCATCTTCTTATAGTACACAAATTGCAGGAAGCAAGTAGAACCCCCTCATTATTTATACCATGATCAATGGAAACATGTAAATTCCTCAATGCTGCAACCCCTCCAATGTTCAAGCCAAATCTATGCCCTTGGTAACGGGGGTTCTAATTGGCAGCCCTACCCCAGCTGGTGGCGCCCTAGGCAACTGCCTAGTTTGCCTATGCCTAGAAATGGCCCTGGTGAGTTTGTTCCGTATATAAGCACAGCTGTCATTACTTGCGGCATGAGGCCGCAGCAGCACTCTTTCTCGTGTGATATTGCTTACATATACAGTATAATTGCATTAGAAAAATAAGTGAATGGACAAGCAGCTCCACAAATGGTTAGATCTTAATTACAGATTCACTGTTCTCACGTAATTACTCGTAAGCACTAAACACTGTTATGTAAAGTCAGACCAGTTAGAACAATATCTAAATAGTCGAGATAACTTTTGAACACGTTTTTGTTTGATTCGATCATTCCAGACTGAACTTGTAGGCTGTAATGTATACCGACACTGTAGCTTTAAAAAGGGGGCGGGCTGCGCAGAGATGACGCATGAATAGTAAAGAAGGGATGCTTCAAAATTCCTCTTAGACCGCAGTGTGTGTGGTGAGTGACCAGCCGCACACTTCACACATCTTAACGAGTCATTACACAGGGAACCGGAGAGTTTAGACAGAGACTCAGAGAAGACTTCAAACAGGGGGAAGAGGGGCTTTGGAGAGACTTGCAGGAGCACACACGACACAACTCAGTCATTAAAAGAAATTGTGGGATTCTGACATACTAAGTGAAATTAAGGATACGACTTAATTTATATGACCATTTAACTTGGGAGAGAAAAAATAACTTTAAAAAAGCTTAGGACAGAGTGCAAAAGATCAACAGTTACTGCGTTCATTGATTTAAGAACATTTTAAACATGTCATGTTTCATGTCACTCTGCCTGTGCATTTGGGGAGCACTCATGATGCCTGGCAGCACAAGTGCACTGAATGAGAACATCGACGTGCTGGTTCTGTTGCCTCTCAATAACACATACCTGTTTTCATACCCGAGAGTTTTTCCATCCATTGAGTACGCGAAAGAAACCCTTGGCAAAGAAGATGAGTTTGCGGGATTGACGTTCACTGTGCGCTATGAGAACTCGGCGTGCGGGATGGATGCTCTGTACGCGCTGGTGGACATGCAGAGAGACGAGCGTCCCGACCTGGTCCTCGGTCCGGTGTGCGAGTACGCGGCCGCGTCGGTGGCGAGAGTGGCATCGCACTGGAACATCCCAGTAATCTCAGCAGGTGCTTTGGCCACCGGCTTCAGCAATAAAAACAGCGAGTACTCGCATCTCACGCGGATCGCTCCAACTTACCTGAAAATGGCGGAGACGTTTCAGGCGATGTTCGTACATTTCGGCTGGAGAACGGCACATTTGATTTACGATGATGATAAAGAGGAGAGAAACTGTTACTTTACATCGGAGGGTGTTTATACAGTCCTAGAAGAGAACCACATCGCTACAGATTTCGCTGTGTTCAACTCTCACGAAGAGAGGGTAGACGCCGACGAGATCGTACAGTCCGTCTATGGGCGTGAAGGTACACTAATTTACTAATTTGTTGTGATTTAAGAGATGCGTCTTCTTACAGTACACAAACTGCAGGGAACAATCTGAGGTTAGATGATGGCTTGCACAAGTGTAATTGATGGCATTTCATTGCTGAGTCTAAGCTTTTCGTTCACTAGTATAGATCTTTTAACAATTTAACAAAATAAAATAAATAAATAAATAATTAGTAGTAATTCACATTTATAAGCTACGAAATATATCAGGTTGCATGTTTCCAAATAAAGTCACAATAACAAGAAAACTCATGAGAATGTTTTACCATTGCAAATTAATGATGTCTAAAGAACACGGGTGAAGGCCTGATATTCAATGCAGAATTATCTTTTAAGCATTAACTTTACAAAATCAGGTTCATTTTATTTGGACAAAACACAAGCAGCTCCTGTGTTTCCTGTGTCATTACAAACTCTTCAAACACGCTGGTGTTTTGAAAAAACAAACAAACATGGTTTGTTCTATGAAACAGTCAAACTTCAATGTATTGTAGAGAATATTTGCTTTTAAAAAAAATTCTGAAAATTTATTGTCAGATTTTTTGTTCTGCTTTCTGTAGTAAGTTGTGACCCACTTTGCTTGTTCACAGGTCAAGAGGATGGATTTGCAAAGGAAATCTCTTGTCTTATGATATCTAGTCAGTTTAGTATATTTGAGAAGATGGAAGGCCTCTCCAAATCAAATTTTGTGTCTCTGGAAATGGTGTTTGACACCAAATGATTAAAGATGAAAGGGAACACCTATGTACCCTACTGGAGAACATGCTGCCAGGAAAGGTGTAACAGAGAAGAGCAATAGTGAAAATATATGGAATGAAAATTTTTCCTAACTCCTGTCCAAATCAGCTTGGGCTGCACTACAGTAGACATTGCAACTGGTTTTTAAAGATAGGCAAGAGGTCAGTGACACTCCATTAGAAAGCATGTGGAAAAAATGATCAGAATTTTGACAGGCGGTCAACACTGAGCAACACAAGAGCTGTTGGAATTTTGGGGAGCAGTTGTAGGCTTTAGCACTTCTCTAGACATCCTCGAGCACATTTCATGTGCTGTGTGCCTGGCTGAATCTCAGTCAATAGGTGAGGATACACCCAGCATAGAGCTCACTGCTACTCTTGGTGTTGGACACATTATGGTGCTAAAAGATATGCCTGCTATCAAAACTATTAACTGTATGCAGTTTTAGTTCAAACATCATATCCGTCTACCCCAAATGCTGTTTTACAGCAAGTCTGACTGACCTCTTTACCTATCCTGTTTCATAAACTGCGCATTTCTCACATTCTTACAAAGGATTTTGTCGATTTTCGAAAATATACAGATATTCCTCAATACAGAGGCCCTGAACAAGGCCTAGCCCCCTGTATCACTTTCCTAAGTCAGTTCCGTGCATTGAAATTAACATCTTAGGTTTCTTGAGCTAAAGCAGGGGTCCCCAAACTATGGCCCACGGGCCGAATACGGCCTTCTGAAATGTTTTGACCGGCCCGCAGAACCATGTCATGTTTTGACCTTCCCGCACTGGAATCGCGAGACTGCTTTGGTAGCTTTTCATGCATGTAAGACTGACTATAGTGTGAGCCAATTGCATTTAAATGCTGGCTGTTAAGAAGCATATCATTGGTTTCACCCACTGAACGAATACACCTCTTCACTGAAGTTCGAGTCGGTCATTTGAGTCTGAACGAGATGAGACATGTTGTTAATGAACAAACTGAATGTACTGGTACACTTGTTCACTAAAATGCATGAATCAGTCATCTCGTTCATAAACAAGAGGAGGAGGCAAGTCGTTCGTTCAATTCAGGAACCTCGTTCAACAAGAAAATGGGCCAGATGAATTATGAATACAGTGAAGTTTATTGAAACTCATAATTATTTTTAAAGCTAGCACTGTTGTCTTTTTTGGTATAGCTTGTAAAAAGAGACTTTATAATAAGTCTCAGCAGTTGCATAATGTGATAGACATGCTTTGTTGTCATTTGTGGGGAAATGCTTATGATTCTTAAACACTCTGGAGTGCTGAAGTCACTTAGTAGAATTGTTGATACACATATTTTAATGAATTATAATCTGACTCTTTCCAATTGTGAATAACTAACTGTACAATTTACTTGTTCAAAGCGTAAACGATGGTCATTTGGCGCCATCTACAAATGCAAAAGCGTAATTTGCAGAAATGTCATTAAACTAATCTGAACGAATCTTTATGGTGAACAGATTCAAAAGACTTGAGTCAATGAAATGAATCAAAATCACCACCACTACTGGATAGAGTACCTATGAGGCACGGACTGGCCATTGTGAGAGCTGGGACTTTTCCCGGTGGGCCGGCCACGAAATGGGGCAGCAAGGGCCGCCGCATTATGCAGAACGCGCCACAAAACGGCGCTGCCATATGCGGAAGGGGGCAGCGATATGCAGAAAAGGACAGCAACACCAACTCCCCAACTCAACAACTTTTGGGCCAGTTTCGATGTAAAATCCCAGGCCGAATTTTCTTCCCAGTCCACCCCTGGTACCTATAACAAGTTTTTTGAGCCAATGGATGGATCCACTGATGTAAGATAAAGTAGGTTAAAATGTAATATTTCACACAGATTTTAAGTTTTTCTCATTAGCCTACAATAGAAAACATAATGAAAGTTCTGTTGAAATGACTGGACCCTTTTTTCCCCCTCTTCATGTCTTGACATGCAAACATCAGTGAACAGAGATAACATGTATGCAATGACAAAGTAGGCCTATCCTAAAGCAAGTTGCTAAGAAATGTATACATACTATAAAGTTGCCAATATTAAAGTTCTCTGAATGGATTGTAATTGCAAAATTAATCCATGTAACAAAACCAGAAGAATAATCTCTGTGACAAAAATACTGTAGTCTCACTCCAGCCCCCCTTAAAAACATAACAGAGTGACCTGGCCCTGGCAGCAAAAGGTTTAGGTACCCCTGAGCTAAAGCAGATTGCATGAACTCTGGTCATTTAAGGAATGTTCCACCAATTCTGAAAATGTCTGTATAGCAGACTGAAAAAGGGTCAGAGGTTAATGCTGTCTTTAGGCTGTTTTGACACTAAGAGTGTTAGGGTTACAGCTCTCAAGGCTTTTTGAGATGTTTTATTTTTTCTGTGGAACACAAAAGTGAGTCATTTTTGAAGAATCTTTATACAGCTTTTGCCATACAATAACAGTTTGATTGCTGTCAAGTTAAAAAAAGGACAAAAAAGAAGGACCACAAGTGTCATAAAAGTAAATCAATCGACTTCCGAGTATTCTGAAGGCATTCAGTTGGTTAGTGTGAGGAACAGACCAAAATGTAAATCATTATTCATTGATAATCTTGGCCTCCCCCGAAGTTTACATCAAAGTCCCTTTCAATGCAAGTCAGTGCATTTGGCTGCCATTTTTGGAACGCTCTCGGGCAGGCTGTGGGCAGCTATATTTCTATGTGAACAATCAGCATACAAGTACTGCTCCTATCTATTTGAATGGGGAAAGGCTGAAATTTCCAAAACGGCTGGTCAAGATTATGATCAAAGAACATATCTCAAATCGGCAGTAAAATCTGACAACACTGGTATCTTAAATTGTGCTTCTTTACTTAAGATTCCGCCAAAAAAAAAAAAAAAAAAATGATATTCTCCCGGTTGTCAAGCTGATGCGCAATTGCGTTCTCGAGTTGATTGACAGGCAATGTCTGTATCTAAAAGGCTCTTTTACCCATAAAACACCACTTCCTTTTCTACATCCATTGGCTGTAACACAGTGGCACACTGGCTAAAAGACAAGAGGCTGTTCTTTTTGAATGGATGTCAATGGAGGAGATGTTTCAGTACACTGAATAAACTGCTTTTGTGTGGAAACAGCTCATCACTTAATGAACTGACTGCTTGTCTGCTAATCTTCAACATGTTTTTCATTAAATAATCCCTTTGAAGTGAACTTTATATGCTTACTATGAAAAAAAATCCAGTTTTATAAGAGAATACACAGACAAATTTGCAACAGGTAGGATTCATTTCACGGCTCTTACCATTCATTTGTACGGTATTTGCAAATGGTGATTTGCTGTTGTAAACTTGTTTGACCATTATGCTTTCTTCAATGGTAGAACTGCAGAGGTTATCTCCTCATTTATAAGACAATCTCTGGCATTGTGTAACTACACATGTGAGAGCTAATGACATAGTCTTTCATGAAAATTTTAACAATCTTATATTTGTGAAATGTGAAAAGTAGACCAGCATTCGAACTAAATGAAACATTGCTGAAATTTCATATTCTTTGTTTATTTTGAAAACACCACAGTGACGTGAAAAAAATTATAGACACCAGATGAAAAAATGTGTAATTTACCATGGCAAGCCTTCGACCCATAGCATGTCTGTGTATTGTTAGAACACAGCCATAGAGCAACATCGGGTCCTTGTACAACACTTTGTTATGTGAGGACCTGGTGGTGTGTTTATTCAGTGCAATTGCTGTCCTTATAAACAGTATTCCATTTTTCTACCCAAATTTGTCTGCTTTTAGGAAAGGAATATTACGTAAAAATAACATTCTTGAAAGCATTTACATATTGGGACAGGTGACCAGATAGTTGGCTGTGGCACTATGGTCATAAAAGTTTGTGTTTATATTACCATAAATTATAGACATAGCCACTGTATAAATTAGCATATATTTTGAATGCTAAATGGTGCAGCCTGTTCCATGAGGTAGATTGCTGGCATTAGAATTAGTATTCCAGGCATGTAGGCACCTCATTGTTTTGTTTTCAGGGGCTTGTGAAAGGTGGTGGAAGTACTGTAATAGCGAGTATTGATACAGTACAGAGGGTGAAGTTGCAGATGTATCTGGGTATCTTGGGTAAGTTTATTTGCATGTCATTTAAATTTCAAAAAATGCATATCACTACAACATTCAATAGTTTTCCATTTGGACTTCCAAGGGGTTACAATTCCAATAGCATGTAACCTGCAAGGACAACGCAATAGAAAGAATGTGTTAAGATGCCTTAAAAGAGTAGTTCATCCAAAAATGAAAATTCTCTCATCATTTACTCACCCTTACGCCATCCCAGATGTGAATGACTTTCTTTCAACTGCTGAACTCAAATTAAGATTTTTAGAAGTATTTCTCAGCTCTTTTGGTCCATACAATAGGTGTGGGTGAGAAACAGATCTATATTTAAATTCTTTTTTACTATAAATTCTTCTCCCTGCTCAGTCAATCTCCACTTCACGTTCACATTCTTCTTCTTGTGTTATTGGTGATTCACATTCTTCATGCATATCACCCCCTACTGGGCTGAGAGAAGAATTTCTTGCAAAAAATGACTTAATTGATCTGTTTCTCACACACAACTATCATATCACTTCTGAAGATATGGATTAAACAACTGGAGTCTTATGGATTACTTTTATGCTCCCTTTATGTGCTTTTTGGAGCATAAAACTTTTGCATCCCATTCACTTGAATTGTATGGAACAACAGAGCTGAAATATTCGTCTAAAAATCATAATTTATGTTCTTCGGAAGAAAGAAAGTCATACATATCTGGGATGGCATGAGGGCGAGTAAATGATGAGAGAAACTTCATTCTTAGGTGAACTTCCTTTAATTCACTGCTGAATAGCGGCACAAGAAACACGGTATGTAAAGAACATCATTAATGGAACCAAACATCATGAAAATCATTCCAGTATATGTATATATCTACATCTCATTGGTTTCATGAGAGACAGTGGAGTGGCTATGTTTTATGCTTCATATTAACTACAAAAGTAGAGATTATAGGTTGAGCAAGTTTAGATGGTGCAAGTCCATGTAAACCCTTTATAAATTCAAACTGTGGCTGAGCCAACCAGCACAAGCCTTCATGAAAGAATTTTCCATTAGTTTTAGCAGATCAGACAGAGAAACTGCGTAATACATGAAATTGTTTATAAATAATGATTGTTTGCATTTTATCCAGTATACACAATTTTGCCCGTGATGTGCATAAACTCTCACATTCACATTATTTTGATTGCAGATGGTGACGTCAAGAGAATGGTCACATCCCCTCTCTTTCTGTCTTGACTTTATCTGATAGTAAATTTGTGTATTGTACTTTTGTTTCACATCTTTTACATCCATGCTAAACATATTTAAGCATCTGTTTGTCACATCTCCACACTGAGACTAAATGTCAGAAGATAACGCACTTAAATGAAGATGGCGTACAGTGTTGCAGTGTTTTGACAGTGAATGATGTGAGCACAAAACCAAAAACTGGCTCATTACAAGCCTGCAGAGTGGTCCTCGGGGACACACACGAGTGAATTTACTAAGCCAGAGATATATCATTATAGCCCTGCTTGTTTTGCATTCTGTGCCATACTGCCAAAGCTGGACAGGAAGTCAAGAAGACACTAAACCCTTATACTCAGTAGAGATATAGCACGAGTTTGCACAGAGATATTATTTCCATGTGCACGTTCACACTATGCTTTTACATAGACCTCCAGGTACCTTAAATGCGGCGCAACCCACGCTGTAAGTGTGCCATGTGTTACCCCTTCGCATTCCTCAGCTCATTTGTAACTAGTGTCAGTGGGAAAATCCAGATTTTTGAAATATTGCTGGCTGGAGCCGTACCCCATGGAATCGCTGGAGAGTCAACACAGGGCCTGTAGTGTGCTGTGCGCTCTGTAATTAAAGGCTGCTATAGTGCAGGAATACTGAGGTGAAGTTTGTCCCACTCAGCTGAGGATATTTCAAGCAGTGCATTACACTGACTGGGCTGTGGGGAAAGTTCCAATCTTCTGAATCTTCCTATTTATGGGACACTTTTCGACAAAAAAAAAAAAAAAACTTCTGTTTGCTTGTTTGTTTATTTATTTTTGACCTCCTTGCTCCATGGGAAAATATTTTGTACCTCAGACTGTTTCTGTTCGACTGGGTCAAAGAGAAGTTATTCTATGGTACTTGTGTGCTTGTGCTTACATAATTGAATAAATGCCAGATTCGGTGTCTCATGTTCTTGTAAAGCTGGCCAATGGAATAAAGTTCAGAATTGAACAGCATAAAAGAACAGCGCTGAGCACTTTCTCAGAATTGAGATGATAATACCTTACAGTTTATGTTTGATTCACAGCCTGTAAAACACTTATGGGTGTTTCTCAATGCTACGAATGTAAAGAATAGACTTTCATTCTTAGGAAGACCAATCTTGCTAAGCTACCTTGGAAGAATGAACTTGGAAGGACAGGAGGATGTAGAACGCATCTATTGCGATGTGCTGTGATCTTCCTGTTGTGCAGTTGTCCATCCCAGCACATTTGTAGCCAGTGAGAGAATTACTGCCATTATCACACACCAGTGACAGCATTATTATCATCACACCAGTGAGGTTTGCAGGACTAGTGACACATTGAAAGAAAAAAGAGTGTCTGTTAACACTCATTTCCTCCAAGCATTTTTTACTTTATTAAAATGATGCCCAGCAAAACAACAAATGTTAATGGTGTATGATGACTCTCATGAGCCACCAGACTTTCGCAAGATTATAGCGGGAAACTCTGGAGGGAAAATACAACAATAAATGTCCTTCGTCTGCCACCATAGTGCCGCTATGACTTCTGGGATATCAAATGGGTTCTAGCCCCATCCGTCACCATCCGATGCATCCTTGATATTCAGCCTGATCAAGAACACAGGGTAATTTTATGGATTCTCAGTACTTGCATTCTTGAGTATTGGAATTGAACTTCGGCAGTGGATGATGAAGTTGAACAAGTCCATGAGAACGTAAAAACACATAAGACCACACATTGAGAAACAGCCTTATGAGAACACAGTGCATTATTGTTTGTGTCATAAAGCTAGTTTTGCCATTCTAAATGCGAACAAGTTGTAGTCGGTGTTATTCTAATGTTTCCTGCACACGACTCTAGGACGCAGTGGACCCTTATCACATTTCAGGATTTGTAAACTACTGTAGAGGTACATGGAAAGACATAGAAATGTATTTTTTCTGTTCCCATTTGCTACTCCAGCAAAAAAAATTAAATAAAAAAATAAATAAAATAAAATAGGGAGAGCTGGATCAGTCAATCAGAAAGGAGAAAGATGCCAAATGCATTGTCACTCCCTTAGCAGCTGTATTTAAAACCCCATTGCAGCAGTGGTGACTTTTTATTTTTATGTATTATTTAATGCCAAGTGTAGTGTTATAAATGTACATTAAATAGTGTAAGAATTAAGAATGTAAAATTATGTAATTAAGACAGATATGCCATCACAGACTGTGACAAGGGTCCATTAAGTGTTGGGTTTTAAATGACAAGCCACTCTGTTCCTTCTCGTTTCTTTTGCAGTGGTTATCATTTGCGCTAAGGAGGACACGGTACGAGAGATCATGCTGGCTGCTCATCGACGCAAATTAACCAGCGACAGCCACATCTTCTTCAACATCGAGCTCTTCAACTCATCTTCTTACGGTAAATTGCAGTGCTATCTACACTGTGAACTGAAAGAGAGACCCAGCTCTTCTGCTTGATAGAGATTACATTGAAAAGATGCAGTCTCTGAAACATTTGGCCCAACACAATAGTGCCTGGATAATGTCAGGATGTTCCACCGATGTTTCAGTGCATATCTGAAAACCTCATTGTTGCAGCAGAAGTAATGCAGATATTTCAGCCATTTTCATTGAGGTTTTATCAGCAGACACAGGCCAAACTTGCTTGTATAATGTTAGAGTCCTTATCTTGAGAAAAGTACTTTCCTATAACAAATCATGGGGTACTGTATGTTCCAGTTGCATAAAAAAAAAAAAAGGAATAGTTCACCCAAAAATAGGACTTGGTGATATATCGAATATTCACGATATAATCTCAGTGTTTTTGCTGATGGCATGAAATTAAGCAATATTGTGAATATCGCAATGATTTTTAACTTAAGTTTAAGTGTCATAAAGAGCATATTAGTAAACTAATTTCACTATCCTTCAGGGCTGCACAATTAATAAAAAAAAGCATCAATATGGCGATATGGTCATAGGTGATTATAAAACGGCAAAAGGCTGCGATTAAAGACAGGAAAACATGGTCTGTGTGTCATAAACTGGTGATGCACTGATCTATGCACATGTGGGGCTCATGGGCTTGTGTTTTTAGTGCTTTTATAGCAGTTCACATGCATTGTGAAAGAAAAGTACTGCATGTTCAAGCATTTGCGCATGTTCCAACATTAATAACCACAACAATTAATTATACAAATCTACAAAGGCGGCACAGTATAACACAAAATGAGGAGAGACCAGCGTTTCACCAGATGCAGAACATTGTAAACTACACTCACTGCACTTTCAGTGTCAAAATAAAACTGTTTTAGTAAAGTAGATGAAGATAAATAATGCTTTTTATTAAGCTATTTTTATTAATAGATTTGTATTTAATGCCTTTAAAATATTGTGTCTACTGGCTACAGTGGCTGTTTGGATGAAATGATATTTCCTCTGATTTACAATAGAAATAACTTTTAAGCCATTTCAGAGCAAATAAATAATATATAGTCAATAGGCTTGAAAAATAAAGAGATATACATTTTATAGCCGTATTGCCCAGCCCTACCCAAAAATAAAAATTCTGTCATCATTTACTCACCATCATGTCATCGATCCAAATCTGTATGTTTTCTTTGTTCTGTGGAACACAAAAGGAGAACATTTGCAGAATGTTCAAGCTGTTTTTCTCTACATCTAAAATAAATGGTGATCAGTGGCTGTTCAGCTCTAAAAAGGAAAGAAAATTACATTAAAAGTAGTCTGCATGACTTGTGCGCTGTATATTCCACGTCTTCTGAAGCCACATTATAGCCACATTATAGTATGGAATATAGTGCACAAGTCATATTGACTACTATTTTTTTTACTTTCATGGTCCTTGTTGGAGCTTGACAGTACTGGTCACCATCCACTTCCACTGAATGAAAACAGCAACTGAGACATTCTGCTTTACATCTTTTGTGAATCACAGAAGAAAGAAAGACATACAATATGAGGGTGAGTAAAT
Organism: Myxocyprinus asiaticus; assembly: GCF_019703515.2. Taxonomy (NCBI): domain Eukaryota; kingdom Metazoa; phylum Chordata; class Actinopteri; order Cypriniformes; family Catostomidae; genus Myxocyprinus; species Myxocyprinus asiaticus. The sequence continues at coordinate 29,416,906 of NC_059347.1, forward strand.
GATGACATACTTTTTGGGTGAATTATTCTTTTAAATGACAAAAAACATGAACTGGGTTGTTTTATTACAATAAAAACAACATTATTTTACAGGGGATGGGTCCTGGAAGAGAGGAGACAAATATGACAACGAGGCCAAGGCTGCCTACAGCTTTCTCAACACTGTAACATTACTTAGGTCTACCAAGTCAGAGTTTGAGGAGTTCTCGATGGAAATGAAAAAGTCACTACAGCAATTGGACATCCCTGTTTGCGAAGACTGCAGTGCTGTACGTGAGTCTTTGAAACAAAATGACTGAAAATAACAAAATCTGTCAATCAAATGCAACAAAAAACAACTCCAGTGCCTGCAATTCCATCCATTTTTGTGGCGTGCAATATATACAGAGCAGCTAATTCATTTAATCACCCAGTTTAAAGTCAGAATACTCTTTAAGTGCTTTTGAATGGGGTGACTTGGCTATCCATACAGCTCCCACATGAATACTTGTGGAGGCACCATATTTTGGTCTGGCTTTTTGTCTTCAGCATGTCAGCTTTCTTTGAAAAGCCATCAGAACTTTTCTAGGGAAGGCAGCGGGAGCTGTCTTTCTGAAACAAACAGTTGTGGACGAATCGAAGTGCCAAGGTTAATAACCTCAGTGGGGGCCCTGCCACTTTTGACTAGCTCAATTGCTGTAACAACAGGGGCCAAAAAATATGCTTGAGCTGGACCATTGTGGGGGACCATCACCATATAGAATGAAGAGTATTCAGACAAAGCCCATTCTCATTGCAAATACGAATGTCAAGAAGTTATACAAGTACACTTCTGAGAGAAGCTTACCTGACAGGAATACAGGCTGATGTGATATTTCACAAACTTGGCCTTTTCCTTGTACTCTTGCTGCTGCTTGTCGTATCTGCTCAGTTTTCATGCTGAATTAATGAGCTGTATGAAAAATGCTCACTTTATTCATTAAGCAAGGTGATAAATTTTTTGCAACTGGTGTACTGTGAGTGGTGTTCTTATGAGAATCCGCACAGACTTTAGCAATTCATACTCACTGCCAGGAAATGCAGCCATACTCATTTGCAAAGAGCTCCCCATATGTGTAAAAGAAATGACAGCTGGAGAAATGACAGTTTCCACTGTTATATACTTGAATATCAAGTTTAGAATCAAGCTACAAAGTAAGTAGATCTTTAAGGGATTTATGCAATATGAACAATTTAAAACTTCTCTGTTTTAGATCCAAAGGCACCTTAACTCCTTAGCTACTTTAAAACATTACAGATTGTCTGAAAAAATGCAAGGTATTTTTATGCACTGATGACCAGTAGGTGGGTGTGTTGGATTACCACACATTCATTATGCACAAATTTTATGGTTTAATGTAACAGCAAAAGTGATTTCTCCAAAGTTTCTCACATAAGTAGAAAGCCCTTGCAAAATACTGTCAAAAGAGAGTTTTGAAATGATCCTTGATACAAGCAACATTCTTTAACATGAATAGCTTTCCTCAAAGGCGTACAGAAATAGTTGAGAAATATCATATGTTCAAAAGAAGCACACCCTAAATCGGGTCAGACTGACATGTTCTTTTATCTTAGTTGTTATCTGTTGCCCCTTAGGTTTATCTCTTACTTATTTTTCTCATACTTCGTCTCACCCTTTGATGTGCGTTACTGCAGGTGATCAAGTTTCAGCATAACCAAAACTGCTGATGCAAAAATAATCTCAAGAAATTCTATTCAGAAAGATTAAGCATTTCTAAAATACCTATCTGTTCATGTGTGTATAATCCAATCACATCTTCTTAAATCATGTGATTTAGCAATTTATGGTCAAGTTTCATCTAGTGAGGTTTTAACGCTTTGCAACTGGCTCCAATGTGTGTATTCCTTTGTCTGGACATGGAAAGAAGTATGGTCAGTAAAGCGACTAGAGCGCATTCATTGGGGAATATCAAACTCAATACACTAGACTGCATATGAATGTAAGGCCACCCATGATTGCTTCTTTCCTTATCAACAACCCTTATCTAGAACAAGACATGCAGTCAAGTGCTTTGCCATTAAGGACCATTAAGGAGACCTAAACCACCTCACAGGATCTGAACACACTGTGACTCATTGGCTGAAATGATACAAACAAAGGAAGTCACAGACTTATTACAGACAGTTTGTTCTGATTCAGTCATCTCTATTTGATCAACAATGAAGGTTGTCCATTGTGTTCAGAACAGACAGGACTGGGGGACACCCGATGGGGACCATGGCAATTCTCTCATGAGAATCTTTGATTTGTTATCCCATTGCTCTACTGAATATCTTTTAATTATATTTAAGCAGGGTTTAGAGAATGTTTGTTCACAGTGTAAAGTTTAGAAAGAGAGCGTAACATCTTACAGTAAATGTTCTGTTCTGGTTTTTCTATCATTGCAGCATTCCTGCTAGTGACAGTGAGACTGTGTGCGTAATTCTTCACCAGGGTGAGGAAACTGACATGTGGTTGCTCATTTTAGTGCCAGAGCCTGAAGTTAATCAGCCCAAATAAACAGAAACAGGCTTATTGGTTAAAACAGTGAGTCCAGTAAGCCCTGAGGATGAGTTACATTCGCACTAATGATGCAGGTTTAATCTCCACAGTCGGGCTGATTTTGAATTAGTGCCAGTGTATGCAGTTCTCTTCGAGTTCTCTCTCCCCTCATCTCTATGAAGGGATATACTGTAACAGACAAAATAAAATATATCATAAAATAATAAAATATATTAAAATATAAAATAAAATGCAACCCCAGTTCCAAAAAAGTTGGGATTGTATGCAAAAGGCCAATAAAAACAAAAGGAGTGATTTGTAAATGTACTTTAACTTGTAGTCAAACAAAAACAATATAAAGACAAAAGTACTTCATGTTTTACCTAATCAACAGCATTGCTTTTTGAAGAACATTTCTTTTCTGAAATTGATGCCTGCAACACATTCAACAAAAAAGTTGAGACGGGCAATTTAGGACCAATAACAATCTGACGAGTTGAAATAACAAGGTGATGTGAAACAGGTGATGTTAAACAGGTGAGGCAATTTTGTTATAGTATACAGTATAAGGAGCCTCCAAAAAAAGCCTAGTCCTTCAAGAGCAAGGATGGGTCAAGGCTCGCCAATTTTGCCAACAGATGTGTCAGCAAATTCGAGAACAATGTTCCTGTGGAAATGGGGGCATAGCCGAGTGAAGTTCTGTGGAGGGCAAGGCCGGGAGAGGAAGAGCGGTAAGGATTGACACCTGTGGGAAATTATTTCTAACAGCTGTTTTGTGTTGCAGTGAGAGCTAGAGAGGGATATAAGGGCAGTCCAGACTGCCGGAGGGGAGAGAGAGCAACGCACAAAGCAGTATCGTCTGCATGTTGAATGTTCCGCTGAAAAGCATTGTTTTGTCTGTGTTACGCTAAAAAGTGTTGTCAATAAAAGACTCACGTGGACTGTTTACCTGGTTCCTGCTTAAGCAAAGGATTTATCACAGTGGTGCCGAAACCCGGGATTAGGAGGAAGAAATGCTATCATGGACACCTAGCTGCTGGCCGAAGTAATCAAGACCCTTGCCCAGCATCCCCCAAGCCCAACATCAGGCTCTGTTTGAGCTGCACGTGGAACAGGAGCAGCGGTTCCAGACGCTCTTCCAGGCTCAAGCAGAGGACCGGCAGGTGCTACGGAGCTTGGTACACCATGAGGGGTCTTCAGCCGTGACCCCGGAGCCACCTTTGACCGTGCCTCCCATCACGTTCGTGAAGATGGAACCTCAGGACGACCTGGACGCCCTTCATCGAGCTCTTCGAGCAGACGGCTGGAGCATGGAACTGGCCCAGCAACCAGTGGGTGGCCCGTCTACTGCCGCTGTTGTCCGGGGAAGCCCAACTCATGGCCTAAAATCTCCCTGCATCCAACCTCCTGGTGTACGAAGACCTCAAGAAAGCCATCCTGCAATGGGTCGGCCGAAGCCAAGAGCAGCATCGCCAACATTTCTGCACAGTGTTCTGCAACACTGGTGACTCCGCCAGCCACCCGAAAAGCGGCATTGCACCCCGTTCTGTTGATCGAGGTCCCATTCAAAAGAATTGGTATGGACCTCGTCGGGCCACTGGAATGGACGGCATGCGGGCATCACTTTGTGTTGGTTCTGGTGGGACACGATATCCGGAAGCAGTGCCTCTGCGCAACATCTCAGCACGAAGTGTTGCGGAGGCACTTTTCAGAATTATCTCTCGAGTGGGGACTCTGAAAGAAATCCACACTGATCAGGGCACTACGTTCATGTCACGCACACTATGCGAACTGTATGAATTATTGGGGATTAAATTGATTCGTACCAATGTTTACAATCCCAAATGGATGGCGTGGTCGAACGATTTAATCAAACCCTAAAAGAACATGATTCGGAAGTTTGTGCATGATGACGCTCGGAATAGGGACTTGAGCCCCTATTATTTGCATTTCGAGAGGTCCCACAAGTCTCCACGGGGTTTTCCCCATTCTAATTAGTGTATGAGCGCAGACTGAGCGGTGTGCTCGAAGTCCTACAGGAAAATTTGGAGGAGGAACCTGCAAACAGTAAAAACGAAATTCAATACATTCTTGATCTGAGAGCAAATCTCCATACTCTGGGCAAATAACACAGAAGAATTTGCTCCGTGCTCAAGAACGTCAAAGCCGGCTGTATAATAGGGGCACTCAACTATAGGAATTTACACCATATTACACTGTATTGCTCCCAATATTACTCGCCAAGTGGCAAGAGACCTTTGAGGTCACACGGCGAGTTGGGGGAAATCGATTATGAGGTGAAATGAATGGATAGAGGCAGAGCACGTCAGATTTACCACCTCAATCTCCTAAAACCATGGAGAGAGGTGGTTCCCGTGACTTTGGATGGTGGTGGTTCCAGAGAGGGAGGAGCTCGGACCAGAGTTGACCTTAAAAGCCAACGATCAAGCCACCCCAGTTACTTGTGGAAACCACCTCTCACCGTCCCAAGTCATGGAGGTTGCCAGGTTGCAAAGAGAGTTCTTCGACGTGTTCTCGCCTCTCCCTGGGCATACGAATCTCATAGAGCACATAGAGCATATTGAAACGACCCCAGGGATAGTGGTACACAGTTGTTCCCTACCGATTACCTGAACACAAAACAATAAGTGGTATGGGAAGAATTGAAGGCCATGCTAGATATAGGGGTAATAGAAGAATCCCACAGTGAATGGGCCAGCTCATTGGTTCTGGTTCCTAAGAGTGACGGCTCAGTCTGTTTCTGTGTGGATAATAGAAAAGTCAATGCGGTGTCTAAATTTGATGCGTACCCAATGCCTAGGATTGATGAACTGCTCGATTGGTTAGGCGCGGCTCGCTTTTATTCAACACTAGATTTGACAAAGGGATATTGGCAGATCCCCTTAACTCCCATGTCCCACGAAAAAATAGTGTTTTCCACACCGTTCGGATTACACCAATTCGTAACACTTCCATTCTGTTTGTTCAGGGCCCCAGCTATGTTTCAACAACTCATGGACAGAATCCACAGACTGCACGCTGCTTACGCCACTGCCACATTTGGATGACATCATTATTTACAGTAATGATTGGCAACGGCACCTGCAGCATCTGAGGGCTGTCCTGAGGCCGTTGAGATGGGCGGGACTCATGGCAAACACAAAGAAGTGCACAATTGGGTAAGCAGAAGTATGGTATCTGGGCTTCCTCTTGGGTCATGGGCAGGTGTGGCCCCAAATTGATAAGACCGCAGCGATTGCAGCCTGCCTGAGACCTAAGACCAAAAAGGAGGTGAGGCAGTTCCTGGGGCTGGCTGGCTATTATCGTAGGTTTGTGCCTAACTATTCGACCATCACCAACCCACTGACTGATCTTACTAAAAAGGGGGCCCCAGATCCGGTCCAGTGGACGGAGCCGTGTCAGCAGGCGTTTATGCAGGTGCAAGCTGCACTCTGTGGCGGGCTGTTATTACACTCTCCTGACTTCTCTCTCCCTTTTATCTTGCAGATGGACAAGTCGGACAGGGGGTTGGGAGCGGTACTTTTCCAGATGTTGGAGGGGGAGAAGTGCCCTGTGATGTACATTAGTCGAAAGCTCTTGCTGAGGGAGACTAGGTACAGCATGATAGAGAAGGAGTGTTTGGCCAACAAGTGGGCAGTCCTCACCCTCCGGTACTATCCGTTGGGGCGTGCTTTTACCGTCTGTTCAGACCATGCTCCAATGGCTCCATCACATGAAGGATACCAATGCGCAGATCACCCGTTGGTATATGGCACTCCAGCCTTTTAAGTTTGAAGTGGTCCACAGTCGTGGATTTCCTCTTCAGAAATTGACACCTATGGGAAATTATCTGGGCAGTCCAGACCACCAGTGGGGAGAGAGAGTGACGCACAAAGCCGTATTGTCTGTGTGTTGAATGTTCCGCTGAAAAGCATTATTTTGTCTGTGTTATGCTAAAAAGCGTTGTCAATAAAAGACTCACGTGGACTATTTACACGGCCCCCGCTTCCTCCCTCACGATTAAGCAAAGGATTTATCACAGTTCCCAAAGACAAAATGGTAGGATTTTTGGCATTTCACCCTCTACAGTGCACAATATAGTTAAAAGGACTCCGGTCAAATCTTGGTGCGTAAAAGGCAAGGCCGAAAACCACTTCTGAATGTGTGTGATCTCCTATCCATGAGACAGAAGCACCACCAACTTCTCTGGGCTCAGTCTCATCTGATATGGAAAGTAGAACAGTGGAATCATGTTTTGTGGTCCAACGATTCCACATTTCAAATAGTTTTTGTAAAAAACATCCATCGTGTTCTCTGGGCCAAATAGGAAAAGGAACATCCAAGCTGTTATCAGCATCAGATCCAAAAGCCAGAATCTGTCATGGTAGGGGTGTGTGTCAGTGCCCATGGCACGGGTAACTTGCACATCTGTGAGGGCACCATTCATGCACATACAGTATGTTATAAATTTGCTGCCATCCAGATGCCATCTTTTTCCGGGACATCCCTACATTTTCCAGCAGGACGACGCCAAACCACTTACTGCCTGGATTTAAAGTGTGTGGCTGTGTAAGCAGAGAGTGTGGGTGCTGGATTGGCCTGCCTGCAGTCTTGACCTGTCACTAAATGAGAATGTGCGGTGCATTATGAAGCGCAACATACGGTTTCGAAAGCCACGTACAATTGTGCAGCTGAAGACCTGCATAATGGACAAATGGAGGAAAATTCTGCTTGTTAAACTTTAACTTGTGTCTTCAGTACCCAAATGCTTAATGTGGTAAACAGAGTGGTAAACACTCGACTGTCACAACTTTTTTGGAGCATGTTGTAATCATCTGATTTGAAATGACTGTACCTGTAAATAAAGAATAAAAATTAAATAAAAAAACAATTAAGGTAAAATCTCAAATAATGTTTTTTTTTTTGTGTGTGTGCTTTCAATATAGCACAGGGTGAATAGATTTTACAAATCACTCTTTTTTTTTTTTTTTTTTTTTTGCATTTTCCATATACTGTCTCAACATTTTTGGAATTGGGGTTGTTTATATAAATAAATAATGATAAATGAAATAATAATATACTAAAATTAAATTATAGTATATAATAAAATTAAACATATCACAAAATGTCAAAAAAGTTAGTTTATGTGTAATGGAAAAACATCACGAATTATGCCATGTAATTTAGCAGATGAAATTAAATAATTATATTAATTCTTTAATAATTAAATATATCTTGAAACGTGGCAATCAATAAATAAAAATACAATGTAAAGTGAGCAGAGCACAAATAACAATGAATTTATTTATGCAAAATCTATTTATTTTAAATGAAAAGCCACATCAAATATGCCATGAAATGTAAAAGAACATGAAATATACAAACTTAATATGAAAATCATCACTTTCACCCTTGAAAGTCAAAAGCTAAAATTATTGGCTGAATATTTCTCAGAGACCTGCCTGCAAGTTTGTCTATTTTATCTCTGCATACATTAATGTGCTTGGTGTCTTGTACAGTTTTTTTCTTAATATTACGTAAGAATTCCCTTTTTCATTTAAACTGTGAAGAATAACCACAAATCCCAGTGAGGGTGACAGACTTCTTAGACAGCCTTTGAGACCTTGCCTTTAAACTTAAAAGAACAGAATCTTAAATCAAAATGTCCTCTATATCCCGTTCACATGCTTGAACTGAGGTGGCATCGGTTTTACACAAACTGTTACAAATAGTGCCTGATCTTAAATATCAGTGGGCTTTGTTTCACAGTGAGAAAGCATGAAATTTTTTGAATGTGGATTGTCCAGTCCGATACATTGTGTTGCTGAATTGCAAGCTGTGCTCTGTATGAAAACACAGCGGGGTTTGTTATGCTCTGAATGCTTGGAGATTTCACCTCTGTTCATGCTTCCAAAAATGAATATGTATATAAACAGTCATATGACTATATCAGCTTTTCCTGCTGTTTCACTCTTATTAGGCAGTTGAGGGTGAATGTAAATATACAGTAATCTTGGCAGCCGGTTATCAAATCTCCCCAGGCAGCTGACTGACTAAGCCCTGGGTTTTACTGTTGTTTGCCTTGGGCAATATAGCCCAGCCAGGAATGGACCATTAATCCATATCATAACATGAGCATCTATTAGTAGGCCTACATGCTTTTCAGTATTCAAGGCAGTTGTGGAGCCCTTTATTATTTTTTAATTAATCAACATTTCATTGAACAACACAGTGCTGATATCTATCATGTTTATGGATCATTGGTGTAAGAAGACAATGATGCAATTGTTCATATGTTGTTCAATTAAAATATTTAGAAACACAAAGATGAGTGTCCGTTAACTGTAAACTAAATTCCTGCACCCTGAAGAAGCTTCTTAGCTCCTCTTGTGTCATCCTTATAACATTATATAAAGTAATATAAAATGTTAAATTATGAACATAGAATGAAAATATAAAATTATTAATTATGAAAAACACTGAAAAAAGTGTCAACCAGCGATTTTAAGCTCAAGGATCTATTTCTGTTTTATCTGACCTTTAAAATTACATAGTTGGGGTAACCTACATTTTTCAGGATGATTTAGTCAGATTAAATAGCATTTTTGACTTGAATAAAACCCATACATTTAGATGTTACCACATGAAGTATATTTTTTTAGGTTACCTGACAAATTGTTTTATGTAGATGCTCTGTCATGACAATGACAAAGTTTAAGGCTGCATTGATGATGCTGAGAGCTGGCATATTTTGGTCTGGCTTTTATGCGGCATTGCATCTTTACACAGAATTTTGATCGGGCACAAAGCCTATTAAGAGCAGCATTAATTCCACTGTGTAAAGACCCCTTTGTTTTCCTTACTAAGCTTTTCTTCATCATATGTATGCAAGAATTAATTGCCCCTTTTCATTTCAGAGAGAGGCAGCTGTTCATCTGCACTTGTCTTTGAATGCGTCTGTGTCTCTCTGAAAACTGAACATTATTTTGGTTGAGAAATCATTGCCTTTACGATGTGTTCATCAGACCTTGCTCTTTGATACACTGCAGATCAACATGTTTATGGAGGGGTTCCATGATGCTTTGCTTCTCTATTCAATTGCCTTGCGTGAGGTGATGAGAACTGGTCTCACGAAAAAGGATGGAATTGAAATCACGCACAACATGTGGAACAGGACATTTGAAGGTAAATCAGAAAAAAAAAATGCAAAATGCCTTTTTAGTTGTGTTTTTTTTTTTATAAGGCTGCATGAGTACTAATGTATATTTTGAAGCAAAAAATTAATCAGCACCTAAAGTTGTGAAATGCAGATATGTACAGAGAGAAGTGTGAGGTTTCACTTGAAATTTTGTTGCAATTATGTTCATTTTTGTTTATGTTAATTTGTGTCTAGTGCTGTCACAAAGACCGGTGAAATATTTTAGGACACTCATTTCAGTGATATCTTTCAGGGAATAGGAATATGTTCTACATACTATTCCATTAAAAAATATCACTTACAGCACCTTGAAGTTAACTACAACCTAAACGTCCTGGTTACTTTCGTAACCTCCGTTCCCTGATGGAGGGAACGAGACATTGTGTTCATGTAGTGACACTAGGGGTCGCCCTTGGGAGCCCCAAACACCTCTGATCTTTGAGAAAAGGCCAATGGGAATTGGCGAGTGGAATTTGCATGCCACTCCTTCAGACATATGGGTATAAAAGGAGCTGGCTCACAACCACTCATTCAGGTTTTGTGCTGAGGAGCCGAGACAGGGTCCCGGCCATTTCAGCGGGTAGTTCAGAGTTGTGGCAGGAGGGACACAACGTCTCGTTCCCTCCAAAAGGGAACAGAGGTTACGAAAGTAACCAGGACGTTCCCTATCTGTCACTCACTCGACGTTGTGTTGATGTAGTGACACTAGAGGTCCCTATAAGTAACGTCACAACTAGCTGAACTGTGTTACGTGGACTGACGGTGCGAGATGGGCAAACCATTGCGTGCCTCGTAGCCAGCACACCTGACTGTCAAGTAACCTCCCCCAACGCTCCTACGAGCGTCGTACGGTCCCCCGCACCTCAGGGACAAGTCGACTGCCCAAAATGGGGACAGGCCACCCCAGTCGTGGCCTCTTCTCTTCCTTTTTTCTCCCCAAAAAAGAATGGAAATCGTTCAGCAGGGGGCCATAAATGTCCATGTCGGGGGGGTGTCCATTCCCAAGGGGAAGACACCGCGGAGACCACATCCACTGTCCTCCGAAACAGACAAAGAGCTGCTCAGAGCCTCTGCATGCGATCCAAGTAGATGCACAAAGCACGCACCGGACACAGCAACGAAAAGGCTGAGTCTGCCTCCTCCTGGGGCAGCTTCGCTTGCAGGTTCACCACCTGATCCCTAAACGGGGTCGTGGGTACCTTTGGCATATAGCTCAGTCGGGGCCTCAGGACCATGTGAGAGTATTCCGGACCGAACTCCAGGCACGTATTGCTGACAGAGAACGCCTGCAGGTCCCCTACCCTCTTGATGGATGTGAGCTCAGTCAGGAGGGCAGTCTTCAAGAGACTGACTTTAGCTCAACTGACTCCAGGGCTCAAACTGGGCTCCCCGCAGGACCACAGAGAGATCCCATGAGGGAATGAGGTGCGGTCTGGGAGGATTAAACCTCCCCACGCCTCTAAGGAACCTGATGATCAGGTCATGCTTCCCTAAATACATACTGTCAACTGCATTGTGGTGCGCCGCCATAGCGGCCATGTACACCCTCAAGGTGCCTCTCCTGCAGGAAGGAAAAATGAAAAGTGGAAAGTAGCCTCTCCTGCAGGAAGGAAAGCACTGACCCGACTGCGCATCTCTGTGGGTCTTCGCATCGGGAAGAACACCACTTAGCGAACAGACACCACTGCAAGGCATACAGGTGCCTCGTAGAGGGAGCCCTAGCCTGAGTGATCATGTCTACCACCATGGGTGGTAGGCCACTTAGGTCTTCCGTGTCCCGTGCAAGGGCCAGACATGAACATTCCAGAGGTCTGGTTGCGGATGCCAGATGGTGCCCCATCCCTGAGGGAGGAGAACCCTCCTCAGGGGAATTTGCCAGGGAGGGGCTGTCATGAGGAATGTGAGGTCTGAGACCCAAGTCTGGGTGGGACAGTAGGTGCTACTAGGATCACCTGCTCCTCATCCTCCCTCACCTTCCACTGGGGGGAGAACGCATACTAGCACGGCCCCCGGGGACAGCTGTGTGCCAGCGTATCTGTGCCGAGGGAAGCCTCAGTCAGGGCGTACCAGAGCGGGCAGTGGGAGGATTCCTGGGAAGCAAACAGGCTTACCTGTGCTTGACCGAATCGACTCCAAACCAGCTGGACCACCTGGGGGTGGAGCCTCCACTCTCCCCTGAGCGTGACCTGTCGCTACAGCGCATCTGCCATGATGACCACGCGATGTGTGCCACGGCGCCATGCCCATCTCGCGACTCAAGTCTGACGCCAGTGCTGGAGCGGTCTCATATGCCCCAGGAGCCTCTGAAAATGCTTCAGTGGGACCACTGTGCTCTGCCTGAACAACTTCAGGCAGTTCAGCACTGACTGCATGCGCTTGCTCGTGAGGTGTGCCATCATAGAGACTGAGTCTAACTCTAACCCGAGAAAAGAGATGCTCTGTACTGGGGAGAGCTGCTCTTTCCCCAGTTGACCTGAAGCCCCAACCGGCTGAGGTACCTGAGCACCAGGTCCCTGTGCACACACAACAAGTTTCGAGAGTGAGCTAGGAGCCAGCCAGTCATCGAGACAGTTGAGGATGCGGACGCCCACTTCCCTTAGCAGGGCAAGGGCTGCCTCTGCAACTTCCGTGAAGACGCGAGGCGACAGGGACTGCCTGAAGGGGAGGACCTTGTACTGGACATTGAAGTACGCATCCTTCAGCTCTACCGCCGTGAACCAATACTGATGCCGGATGCTCGCTAAAATGCGTTTCCGTGTCAGCATCTTGAACGGGAGTTTGTGGTCCGGGATTGGCCGCAACCCACCGCCTTTCCTTGGTAGGATAAAGTAGGGGCTATAAAACCCCTTCTTCATCTCGGCTGGAGGGACAGGCTCTACCACGTCCTTCCGCAGAAGGGACGCGATCTCTGCAGGCAGAGCAGAGATCTGCATTTGAGGTAAAACGGACGCCGCTGAACCCGGGTGGGTGCCTGGCGAACTGAATCGCATAGCCAAGTCAGACGGTCCCGGTCAGCCATCGCGACGGGTTGGGGAGAGCAAGCCATGACCCCAAGCTCCGGGCGAGGGGGGCCAAGGAGACAATCGCGTAGGATGTACCGGCGGGTGGAGCCTTGCGGCGGGGCGGAGCCACCATGTTGAGGGGGCTCAGACCCCGAACTCGTGGCCGTGCTGAGTCTGGGGACATAGAAGTACTTACCTGGCTCCGGGTACCCACCATAGGACCGGTCAGCGACGGGGGAGGAGGGAACCGTCCTCGTAATCCGTCACAATCGCCCGGATGGGTGTTTTGTGCCGCAGTTGGGCACGCAGGGGCAGGGGGCCTGCCTCCGCAGCTTTGTGCCTGCCATAAATGTGCGGTGTCCGGCGATCGCAATAACGATGGCTGTAAACACCAGCTGTGTGACCCAGGAAATGAGGCTGCAGCAGAGCCGGTGTTGTCGCCGCAGGGGGACGTCCCTGGTGATGAGCAGACGGGGTGCGGGATCTTGATCTGTACCATGGCAGGATATGCTGAATAGCCTCCATCTGCTTCTTAACCGGCGAGAATACTGGGCAAAGTCCTCGATGGTGTCGCCGAATAAGCCGGCCTGGGAGACGGGGGCGTCAAGGAACCGTACCTTTTCAGCCTCCCTCATCTTGACCAAGTGGAGCCATAGGTGGCGCTCCTGGACAACCAGGGTGGACATCGCCTGCCTTAGAGTCTGCGCCGTGACCTTCGTCGCCCGGAGGGTGAGATCAGTCACCGAGCACAGCTCCTGCATCAGTCCCGGGTCAGAACTACCCTCGAGCAGTTCTCTTAGCGCCTTGGCTTGGTGCACCTGCAGGAAAGCCATGGCATGCAGGGCGGAGGCTGCCTGTCCAGCGGCACCATAGGTTCTGCCAAGTGGCGGCGTTTTTGCGGGCACAGGTCCACCGCAACCGCCTTATCCACCTGGGGAATCACAGAGTACCCCCTAGCAGCCCCACCGTCGAGAGTAGTGAGAGCGGAGGAGCTCAGAGACTGGGTCCGGGCAGTGAAAGGTGCCCCCCACGACCTTGTGAGCTCCTCATGCACCTCCGGGAAGAAAGAGACCGGGGCAGGGCGCGGCTCTGAGATCAGAGGTGTTTGGGGCTCCCAAGGGCGACCCCTAGTGTCACTACATCAACACAATGTCGAGTGAGTGACAGATAGGGAACTAAAGTTCAGCAAAATGTTTTGTCATACATAAAAATTTATTAAAGGGATAGTTCACCCAAAAATGAAACTTCTCTTATCATTTATACACCCTCATGAAGTCCAAGATAAATAAGACTTTCTTTCATCTGCTGAACACAAACAAAGGTTTTAAACAGAATATCTCAGCTCTGTAGGTCCTCACAATGCAAGTGAGTCTGTGACAATTTTTTGAAGTTCCAAAAATCACATAAATGCAGCATAGAAGTAATCCATTGGTTAAATAAAGACTCCAGTGGTCAAATCCATATCTTCAGAAGTGATATAAGTGTGGGTGAGAAACAGAACAATATTTAAATCCTTTTTGCTAGAAATCTTTTGTTTTTGTTTTCAATTTATTTTAATTCTTTGTGCATATAGCCACCTACTTGGCAGGGAGGATAATTTATGTTTAAAAAGGACTTAAGTATTGATATGTTTCTCACCCACACTTATTAAATCACTTCAGAAGACCACTAGAGTCGTATGGATAACTTTTATGCTGCCTTTGTTTGCTTTTTGAAACTTCAAAATTTTGGTACCCATTCACTTGCATTGTGAGGACCTAAAAAACTGAAATATTCATCTTAAAATCTTTGTTTGTGTTCAGCAGAAGAAAGAAAGTCATACACATCTGGGATGGCATGAGGGTGAGTAAATGATGAGAGAATTTTCATTTTTGAACTATCCCTTAAGTACAACTATTAAAATGTAATCTACAAGTATATGAATCTGTACGTCATTAATTATTATTTTTATGGCATTGCAATGTAAGCATCTCAAAGTATACTGAAAAAAGTGGTAACCTACAATTGTTAAGGAGCTATTTATTCCTGATCTAATGCATAAAATAAATTTTGTTGTAGTATCCTAAAGGATTCAGGTTGATTTAGACTAGATAATATTGAGAATAATATTGACTGAAAAAAGACTGAAGACCCCTGTGTTAAATACTGTAGTTTCAGTGACGGAGAAGGTAATCTGTTGCAGCAAACTTAGCATTAATCAAGTGAGACCTTCTAATTAGCATGTCTGAAGAATGCACCAGCCAGACAGTGTCAGAATAAGATGATTATATGAGAAAATAAACACTACACTTGCTTAACCCTTGGGTTAATTATGCTGAATTTATATGTGTGCATCTAGGGTAGGAGTGTAGCAATATTTTAAACAAGGCCTTTAATATGTTCATTGCATAACAGAGCACGTTCAATTTATGAAGGACTGTTTGGTTACAGTAATTTCTCATTCATACAAAACCAAATGCATTTAAAGAGCTTTGAAACTTTAGGAGTATCTACACATTTGTAACATTTAAAATGACCAGCAATTAAGGGATTTGTAGCATTATGGAAACAGTGTGTACACTCAGATTTTGTGTTATTACCGTTTAAATAAACAGATCTTGGATCATTAGTGTAAGCTATACATTCTTAGCACAAACTAAGCAATTAGTATAAAGTCAGTCATTTGTATAAAGTACTCTTTCATTAGTCACAATAAAAGCTGCAAGTGAAGGCTTCTTATAACCACTCTGACCTAATTACCATCAGCGCATCAATGTACTGAATATGTGGAAAGTTTACAGAAAACCCAAGTAAAATTACATACAAGTAGGGGTGTCAATTGATTAAAATTTTTAATCAAATTAATTACATGGTATGCCAATTAATAAATGGAATGAATCACAATTAATCATATTTAAATATTTGCTGAGAAATCCCCTCAAACAACAATAATTAAATATATAATGATTAAATAAGTATAAATAGTTATATTTAAATAGTTATATATAAAATATATATGTATCATAAAAAATAATAATTCAGATAATAAAAATGCATTACATTATTATGGCAGATGAGTAAAGCATTGATATAACTGGCCTGCAGTTCACAGCTATCCATTTTGTAATTGAATTCATCAATCTGTCCGAGTTAGATTTATTATAAAGGCTTTTCTAAGAACGCGTCAATGTACACCTGCATCAGACAGACGCTTTAGGACCGTCTCAATTTGGTTGCGTCACGTCATTAACATACCGTTTTTAGGTGGCTGTGTCAAGTTAAGTGTAGTTTCAAACTTTAAAAAAACATGTCTTGAGATCCTTGCGTTCGGATTTCTGCTCCATCAAGCTGTGTTTCAAAGCTGTGGCTAAGTGTGGTTTGTTCTTTGTATGAGCTGCATGTTGCCTATACAGCTGGAGTTTCGCTTATTTCCCACTGGAGAAAACAGGTGGTACTTCAAGCTTGAATTGCTTTGATGATAGGAATATTCCATATAACGGTCAGGGGATCTAATTTCGTTGATTTTTTTAACATGTTATTTAATAATTAATTGCACTTAATTAAAGCATTAAATCAACAGCCCTAATACAGAGTTAACTAATGTCATATTCAGATGTTTTTTAATACTTACATATAGTAAATTTAACAAGCTTTATGACAGTAGCCTACTTTCAAGTGTTAACTCCCTGATTAGAGTTAGTAAGCTTGGTAACATTTTTGTTCTTCCAAGATAATGACATCCTATTTAAGGATATTTTGTGCTTTGATCTTATTGTTAGCAAAATGAAAAGATCAAAATAAGATCAATGAAATGTTGATCTTATTGTTAGCAAATATTTTGTTCATAATTAAGAGAACAGAGCAATTCTAAAAAAGTAACATTTTATGCTAAATTCATCACATTTGCTTTGTATTATTGTGGTTGTGGGTTCTTTCCACTGTAATTCATTAAGCTTCCCTTATAAAATAAGTGCTCAGACATGTCTGCAGGCCAGGCCACTCTCAATGACCACACTAAGACAACTAATCATG
This sequence comes from Myxocyprinus asiaticus, assembly GCF_019703515.2. Taxonomy (NCBI): domain Eukaryota; kingdom Metazoa; phylum Chordata; class Actinopteri; order Cypriniformes; family Catostomidae; genus Myxocyprinus; species Myxocyprinus asiaticus. The sequence goes on from NC_059347.1 coordinate 29,433,637, forward strand.
AAATAACAATGTTTTGTCCGGCCAGAATCATCAAGAACAGGGTCATGTTTTCTTGTTAAATGAAATAATATTTTAAAAATGTCAAGAATTCAGGAACACAGATGTACAGATTAAATTACCATTTCTGCAGGCTAAGCCAAGAAAAATGGCAGGAGGCGGATGAGATATCCTGTTGTATTGCCCACCCGGAATTTGTCGACTCTTGCTGGTGTGTTGCTTGGAATGTCTGACTCTTCAAACTTATTCATTTTCTCATTCCTTACATTCTATTATTCAGGCATCGCCGGCCAGGTGTCTATGGATGCCAATGGTGACCGGAATGGGGATTTCTCTGTCATTAGGATGACAGACCCAGAGGCAGGCACCCATGAGGTAAGAGAAGATCATTTTTGTTTTCTTAAAGGAATTTTCCAGGTTCAATACAAGTTAAGCTCAATCAGCAGCATTTGTGGCATAATATTGATTACCACAAAAATAAATTTCGACTTGTCCCTCCTTTTCTTTAAAAAAAGCAAAAATCTGTGTTATATTGAGGCACTTAAGTTACAGTAGAAGTGAATGGGGCCAGTGAAAGTGAATGTGGCCAATTTTTGGAGGGTTTAAAAAGAAATGTAAAGCATATAATTTTATGAAAGCACTTGCAATAATTCTTTAAATAGTTCAAACTTGTGTATTATTTGTGGTAATTAACATGATTCCACAAATGCTGTCAATTGAGCTTAACTTGGTCAACTCTATATTTACACTGTTGTCTATGGAACCCAGGAAGCTGGTGCCCCGGGGCCTCGCAGGACCATAATCCGTACCTGCACAAATGCTGTCGATTGAGCTTAACTGTACTGAACCCAGAACATTCTTTAAGTGGTTTGAGCTCATCTCCCAGCATGACCAGCTGAAAAGTGGCCAAGCCCCTCTAAAACCAGTCTGCCGACCAGCTTGACAAGGCTGGGAGACCAGCTAAGACAGCCAACCATTTTTAGCTGGCTGATTTTAACAGTTTTTTTAATGGGCTATATCGTAGGAATTTTGTAACATATAAATCAAGGAATAGCATAGGAGCTGGCATTACAGAATTATATCTGATTGAAGCATGCTAACCTTTCTAAATAGATGATCACCGTAAAACCTGTCCTTTTATGTTTTCAGACTGTCATGAACTACTTTGGGACTAACAGAAGTTTCCAGATCATGCCTGGCTTTAAGAGGGAATGGTTCTCTTTGCGAACAGCACCTCTACCCCCAAAACCATCTGACCCATCATGTAAATTACCTCTGCTGCTTTAAGACTGATACTACACTGTTATTTTTGTAATGGGCAAGAATGGTTTAGAAGATGCATTTGCAAAGAATACCTTAAATAATTTTAGACTATAACATCAGAGAGCAAAGCATATATTGCACAGTTTTCATTTGGCTACTCAACTAGTTGCAGATCAGCTATATGGTTAGTTCTGAGAAAAGCTCAAGCATCATTTGTTTGCAGATGCCATTTAATATTTTGTATCTATTGCAAATGACATGCAGACTTTTAAAGTGTGACTTAAGTGTCCAAAAGTGTCTAAATACTTTAAGGGGCCACTGACTGAACATAGTCTAATTATTGTTAATAATTATGTATGAAATTTGTATATTATACTGAAGATATTGTACAGTAAGCATACCTCCCAGAAGTATAGATTTCCAGCTTTTCTTACAAATGGTTTCACTTTCTTTCCTAAGCAGGTGGACTAGGTGTATCGGCTGTGACTGGGATAATAGTAGGGGGAATTCTGGGAACGGCTCTCCTCATGGCATTTTACTTCTTTAGGTAACTTTTGAAAATGGTGACATTTTTCTCTCTTTTTATTTTTCATGAAATAGGCCCATGGATTATTAAAATGGTACATCCCGGACGAGCCGTCTTATTCTGGCAATTCGGCAGTTGGTAATCTGGCATTACCAGAATATTTAGAACCGTCTGCTCAAAACTCAGAGCCCAAGATTTTTTTTGATGTGGGCTAATGACCCTTACAAATATAATAGTCTACATGAAAGTTAAAGGAGTCATGTCAATCAAATTTTCCTTGATATTTTAACATACTGGATAAGATGTAATTGTACTATAAAAACATACTGTAAGTTTCAACGCAAAACTTCCTCGTCACTGCAAAAAGAACCTACTTTACCTTATCACCTCCATAGCCTCAGTAGCGGTGAGCAGTGAGATGGCGAGGACAGAGCAGATCAGTCAAAAACAGAGAGCCAATCATAATAGTTGGCATTAACTGTTAAGTCTTAAAGGAGAAGCAGCACCAAAACAGAGTGTTTCTGACAGAGGGTCAGAATGAGGGTGGAAAATTGTCCTGTTTTACAAATATGACTTTTTGTTTTTTTGTACAAAACACTTTACAAATGTTATGAGTGAATCTCAAGGAACATATTAAAATAATAAAAAAAAGGCATGTCATGACCCCTTTAATACTGCTAATGCTTGACATCTACATTTATTATTCCTTTAACATTGCTCCTCAGGAAGAATTACAGGATAACTATTGAGCGGAGAACACTTGGAGAAGAGTGTGACATCGGGAAGCACCGTCAGTTGAGAGAAGACTCTATCAGATCCAACTTCTCAGCAGCGTAGTTTGCTCTCGTAAGCCAGATAATGAGGTGTTCGAATTAGGGGAAGGTGCATCTCAAACGAGTCTATGGGCTCATCAAACACCATTCCAGGAATGCAGAAATATTTATAGACATGCTGTGGTGTTGTTTCCTTTGAAAATGTCTCTTGCTTTTCAATTTGTAAACTCAGGAAAGTTTAATTATTGGAAGAGAAGTGCTTGCAAGACTTCTCGACTCAAGAAAAAGGTCTGGTTAATTTAGCTACAGACTTTGTTTTGTTTTGTTTTTTGCCAGACTTATCTTGAGGAAGACTTTGTATTGTCCTGTCAGTTCCGTAGAAAAGAGTCAGCTGTATTGAGTGCGGTCAGCTGCTGGATTGATGTGGAGCAGTGGTAATGAGATATTGAGGATTATAAAAGTGGTATTCAGTACTTAAACTTACTGAATGCACACATTCCCCAGTGAACAAGGAGGTCATTTTTCCTTCTTATAGAGAATGTCCATTAGAACACACTGGGAGCATCAATTCTTTCTTCATCTGAGTTTTGTGTAGACTTCGACAGGAGGCACTGATGAATACAAAACTGATGTAAACTTCTAAATGATGTTCCTTTCTGTCAACTGTATCTCAGCAAGCCTTGATGTATCAAATTTGACTGTGTGCTGAAACACTGAACTGTTACATAGTTTTTATTTATTCTCACACATTTTGATTTCAATTATCGGTATATAATATAATTTCAACACTCACTAATATCTTGGTTTACACTGCCAGATATGATATCATACATGCTGCTGGGTGCTTCATAACCAAATGTTGTCTGACTGGTGATCACGGTTATGGCTTCAAGATTCGAAACAGTTTATTACTGCTTTAGAAATAATTAAAATAACGAAGACAAAACTGACTGTTTTAAACCTAAACTGTCCACCCATATCTGATTTTTAAAAAAAAATATTGATAACACTTTTCAAATTTTTTTAGCTGCTATCATGCATTTATAGCAGCAAAATAAGGCAATCCTTTCTAAGATCATAATGCAGTTCAAAGTTTCACTGTAGGCCTCTTTGCTACAGTTACCTTTGTGTTACAGTCATTTTTGTACAGCCAGCTCTTTATTGTTAGACATTTCTTGAATGCTATATAGAGGATGACATTCAAACACCAGATGATACTGCTAAAATCAATGAGATTCTAAAGCATTGAAATGCACTTTGTTGTCATCCATAAGGGGAACTGCAGAGACAAAAATTTATTTGGTTTAAAGGTTTAAAATGTGTAAAAAGCTTCAAAAGGATGTAGGCAGGAAGTTATGTAATAGATATACAGTATAGTTATGCCACATCATTATTTTATATACAACAAAAGCTGGTCTACCTTCCAGTAAAAAGATTTTGAAAAGCTATGTTCATTCGCAGAATTTATATTGCACATGTACATTTTTTAACTTTGTGTCTTTAGATTGTTTTTGTCAGGATGTGGTTATCAAAAATCTGTCAATTTAATATCATATAAAATATATTTGTAACATTTGTGATGATTCAGTTTAAGACATGTAAATGTGAGATGTCACATTAAAATCATTTTTATGGTTTGTGAGTAAAAAAATCTAGGGTTGTATTCAAGGATGGTATGATGGCAATTGTATACTGATGTAAGTAAATGTATCAGCATAAGATGTGATGTTAATTTATTTATATTTTTGTAGAGGTTTCATTTTTCTTAGAGTTGATTATAACAATGTTTCTTGTGTGAAATATACAGATTTTTTTTTTTTTTTTTTTTTTTTTTAATAAAGAAAACAGTAATCTGCCTTGTCAGATAAGTATATTTACAAGGCTTTGTAAACACTCAGAAGAATTGTAACTTATTTAGATGGATACATATTGACCAATTAAAAAGAAAATGTATGACATTAAATTGTCTCTATGTTGTTTTACCATCAGTGGCTGTTAGAATTTGCTTATGGTATGGTCTGTTTTGGGTTAAAAGCATTGCATTGTATGAATCATATAATATACAGTATTATTTTACTTCTAAAATATGTAACTAACTGTGTGGATATGTGTTCTGTGAGCTAGTTTCTATAAACAGTTCAGTAGGCCAGTGGACCATTGACTGGCCATGGTAAATGTCATAGCTGTGGTCTGAAATTCCTCATAGATCTCCAAGAGTGTGTGCGCAAATGATCCTAGACTGCAGAGGCACTGTGAACACAGGTCATGTAGCCAAAGCAAACACAACTGACTTCTTTGCTGCTCATCACAACAGGTGTCACACATACACAAAAAATGTCCATTACCTGAAAGTAGTCATTGTATTTTGTACGACTCCTTCAGGGCAACTTGTAATGGATATGTTTTGATGTTAAGACTTGCTTGAAGGTATAGTTCACCCCAAAATGAAAATTATATCATTTACTCATCCTCATGTCATTTAAAAACCTACATGACTTTCATCTACAGAACACTACAGGAGATATTTTAAAGGATGTTTTATTAGCTGATTTAAATGTAATAGCATTTGATATTAACTCAATATAAATTTTAAAAAAAGCACCCAAAAGTGTCATAAAAGTAGTCTAAGTGACTCTTCTGAAGGCATATGATCACTTTGTGTGTTGCACAAACCAGTTGTTATTCATCATCAAATCAAATCAAATCACTGAGCAACTCCTGTAAACAGCACAAATCAAATATGGTGACACATCAATAACATCAAACCTAATAGGTTCTTGTGGCACAAGAAGGTTTGATGTTATTGACGTGTCGCCATATTTGATTTGTGCCATAACTTCCTTAATCTCATTCCACCTGAAGATTCCAGCTTTAGTTAAAGGAATGTTCCGAGTTTAAAACAAGTTAAGCTCAATCAACAGCATTTGTGGCATAATGTTGATTACCACAAAAATGTATTTCAACTTGTCCCTCCTTTTCTTTAAAAAAAGCAAAAATGGAGGTTGCAGTGAGGCACTTACAATGGAAGTGAATGGATATAATGGAAGTGAGTGGGGATAATGGAAGAGAATGGGGACAATTTTTGGAGGGTTTAAACACAAATGTGAAGCTTATAATTTTATAAAAGCACTTGCATGAATTCTTCTCTTAACTTTTGAGTATTATTTGAGCTGTAAAGTTGTTTACATCATCATTTTTGCAGTCATTTTAGGGTTTTAGGGTTTGTTGACATTACATCATCATGGTAACGAAGTTGGCTATATAGAAAATTTGATATATATAGAAAACGTCATGGTTATTTTCGTAACCTCTGTTCCCTACCTGTGCTCGACCGAATCGACTTGAAATCAGCTGGACCACCTGAGGGTGGAGTCTTCTCTCTCCCTTGAGGGTAACCTGATGTGACAGCGTGTCCGCTGCGGTGTTGAGGTCGCCCAGGTCGATCAGACTCGAGTCTGAAGCCAGTGCTGAAGCGTTCTCATATGCATCAACCCGAGCGGTGTGGCCGCCAATGAGGATGCCATATGCCCCAGGAGCCTCTGAACATTTTTCAGTGGAACCGCTGTCCTCCATCTGAATGCCTTCAGACAGTTCAGCACCGACTGCGCACGCTCGTTCGTGAGGCGCGCTGTCATCGAGACTGAGTCCAACTCCAAACCGAGAAAAGAGATGCTCTGAACCGAGGAGAGCTTGCTCTTTTCCCAGTTGACCTGAAGGTCCAGTCGGCTGAGGTGCCGGAGCATGAGGTCACTGTGTGCACACAGCAACTCTTGAGAGTGAGCTAGGATTAGCCAGTCGTCGAGATAGTTGAGGATGCGGACACCCACTTCCCTTAGCGGGGCAAGGTCTGCCTCTGCGACCTTTACGAAGACTAGGAGGGACAAGTTGAAATACATTTTTGTGGTAATCAACATTATGCCACAAATGCTGTTGATTGAGCTTAACTTGTTTTAAACTCGGAACATTCCTTTAACTAAAGCTGGAATCTTCAGGTGGAATGAGATTAAGGAAGTTATGGCACAAATCAAATATGGCGACACATCAATAACATCAAACCTTCTTGTGCCACAAGAACCTTTTAGGTTTGATGTTATTGATGTGTCACCATATTTGATTTGTGCTGTTTACATGGACTGGCCGAAGGGGAGGACCTTGTACTGGTATACCTGGCCTTTGAAGGGAAACCGCAGGAAGGGTCTGTGTCGAGGTAAGACTGAGACGTGGAAGTACGCGTCCTTCAGGTCTACCGCTGCGAAACAATCTTGATGCCGGATGCTCGCTAGAATGCGTTTTTGCGTCAGCATCTTGGACGGGAGTCTGTGCAAAGCCTGGTTCAGTACTCGCAGGTCCAGGATTGGTCGCAACCCACCGCCTTTCTTCGGTACAATGAAGTAAGTTCTGTAGAACCCTTTTCTTCATTTCTATCACGCCCTTGCGCAGAAGGGTAGCGATCTCCGCACGCAAGGTAGCGGCGTACTCGTCCTTCACCGAGGTGAAGCTGAACCTGGGCGGGCGCCTGGCGAACTGAATCGTGTAGCCGAGTCAGACGGTCCGGGTCAGCCATCGTGCTGGGTTGGAAAGCGCGAGCCACGCGCCCAAACTCCGGGCGAGGGGGACCAAGGGAATGATCATGTCAGACGTACCAGCGGGTGGGGCCTCGTGGCGAGGGGACTCGAGCCCCGTAGTTCACTGGAACCAATCCCGTGTGGGCGTGTTTGTGCCACAGCTGGGCGCACAGGGGCAGGGGGTCTGCCGCTGGAGCGCCATACCTGCCAAAATGGGACGGTGGACGGTGGTCGTGACAACGGCCGTGCGCACTGGACATGTGAACCAGGAGATGAGGAAACCATTCTTTTGTCAGGCTTTTGGTTGCCGCAGCCTCCTGGGCATGCGGCGACAAAAGATTCTCCTCCCGGCCCTCAAACGGGGGATGGAGTGGTCTGTCGACCAGCTCCAGAGAAGCGGGTATCCTTGTCCCAGGGTCACCCGTCTCGGGGGCACTTCGAAGCCTTCCTCAGGTTCTTAGCGGCCGGCCACGAGACGGGTGGCGTCTGCTTCCTGCGGAGGGCTCCACATCGAACGTGGCCATCAGAAGTGGAGAGATAACGACCGCAACCAGGAATAACACACAAACAGAATAACACACAAGACGTTCTGTGTGCGCCGCTCTTTTTTTGAATGAAAATATACTTTTTTAGAATATACTCTCTTATTTTTGCTCTGCCGAAGAGCCCAGGGGCGTTCTCTGCACTCCACGGCTGCTGAGGGGGAGAAGCCGCTGAAATGCGCCGTAAATCCAGCAGTTTTGAGGTGCGTCTTTGGAGGGAATTGAATTCAGTGCACTGAATATAACCGCTCGGCTCCGAAGAGAAAATCTGAATGAGTGGTTGCATACCAGCTCCTTTTATACCCGTATGTCCGGGGGAGTGGCATGCAAATTCCACTCGCCAATTCTCATTGGCCTTTTTAAAAAAAGCAGAGGTGTTTGGGGCTCCCAAGAGTGACCCCTAGTGTCACTACATCGACACAATGTCGAGTGAGTGACAGATAGGTAACTGGCTATAACTTTACACAGAAAAGGTTAGTAAGTGATTTTATCACACTAAAATCATGTTTATATGCATATCCTTTATGTCTTGAGGCTATACTTTTGAAACAGTGAGTATTTTAACGTTCAAAAATTGGCCCCCACTCACTGTAAGTGCCTTCCTTACTGTAACACAGATTTTTGCTTTTTTTTTTTTTTTAAGAAAAGGAGGAACGAGTCAAAATAGATATTTGTGGTAATCAATATTCTGCCACAAATGCAGTCGATTGAGATGTGCTTGTATTGAACCTGGAATATTCCTTTAACATTATGTAAAGGTTAAACAAGCATTTTTAAAAAACGTTAATGGAACATCCTTATAATATAATTAGTATTTAATACAAGTTTTTTGGATGTTTCTCCAAACTCCTATCAAATAGTTATTTAGTAGAATGTCCAGACTTCTCTTTTCCATACAAATGCCAAGCTCCTAAAAGTACAAAACTACAATGAAAGTAATACATATGGCACATACTCAATATTCCAAGTGTTCTGGAGCCATATGATTGCTTTGTGTGTGGAACAGACTGAAATTTAAAAGAAAAGTTAAACCAAAAATGAAAATGATCTAATCATTTACTCACCCTTATGCCATCCCAGATGTGTATGACTTTGTTTCATCTGCTGAACTCAAATTAAGATTTTTAGAAGAATTTCTCAGCTCATTTTGTCCATACAATGCAATGAATGGGTGCCAAATTTTTGAAGCTCCAATAATCACATAAGTCTGCATAAAAGTAATCCATAAAACTCCAGTGGTTAAATCAGTGTCTTCAGAAGCAATATGATAGGTGTTGGTGAGAAACAGATCAATATTCTCCTCACTGCTCAGTCAAGCTGCACTTTAACTTTCACATTCTTCTTGTGTTTTTGGTGATTCACATTTTTCATGCATTTCACCCCCTACTGTGCAGGGAGAAGAATTTCTAACAAAAAAGTACTAAAATATTGATCTGTTTCTCACCCACACCTATAATATCAATTCTGAAGATATGGATTAAAACACTAGAGTCGTTTGGATTACTTTTATGCTGCCTTGATGTGCTTTTTGGAGCGTAAAAATGTCAGCACCCATTCACTTGCATTGTATGACCCTACAGAGCTGGAATATTCTTCTAAAAATCATAATTTGTGTTCTGCAGAAGAAAGAAAGTCATACACATCTGGGATGGCATGATAGTAAGTAACTTATGAGAAAAAAAAATATTTTTGGGTGAACTATCCCTTAAAGATATCTCCTCTGCTGTAACTAAAATCTAACCTAATCTCAAAATAATTTTCTATACTGATGGAGCTTAACTTGGATTGAATGCAGAACATTGCTTTAAAATGCAATAATATCCTAATAAGATCTATATTAGCAGATGGTTTGTAAGTACTGAGTGGTGACATGTGTTCTGTGAATAGCACCTTCCATACTGCAGTGCACAGTGTGAATCTTATATACATGACTGCAGGATTGTTTAACTAACCTACCTGTTAGGCAACTCTGTTCTGTCTGTCTCCATATTTGGTTTGCGTATTCCCCCAGCTGAAAGCGACCCTCATCAAACAACATTCCAACACATTCTTTGATCAATCCCTCTCAGACTGTAGGTAAGTGTTTCACCCTTAAGTTTCTCCTAAATGTTTAACTTGGAATGTTCCCGACGTGTAGTCTATAATATTATTAGCCACTTACCACCAAAATTATGAACCAACAGTCTGAAGTCATGGCACTGAATACTGAAGTACAGTATATGTTCAAAAGCATTTCAAAGAACCATGAAATCACAGCTGATACAAAGTAATTCTTTGACATCACATCTGGCAATGGAAAACCAAATGGAAAAAATTCCTTGAATGCTTTTTAATCAGAAGACTGCTGAACCTGTTGACTAAGCAACTGCACTTAAACAGAGACAGAGAAAGTTGCTAATTTCATATGTGACCTCATTATGTAGTTATCTGCAATAGAACTGTGCTTTTCTGTTAATGTTATTGTAGTGCTTTTTCCTTGTGTCCTTGTTTTGTCTTGTTACATTGTCCTTGCCTTGCCTTGGGAAAAGCTAAAAAAGATCTATTTTCAGCACACATCAATGCAATGTATTGTCCATTTTTCAAAATTGCAAATGGTTTCTCAAATCTGATGTTCTAGTACTTTTAAGGGGTATCCATGATTGAATGCCTCAGCCATTAGAGCTGTTATGTATAAGTATGGATTCAGTGTCTATGCTGTATGGTAAATTTCCATTTGAAATTATCTGTGAAATGATCTCAAAGGGCTGTGAAATCTAACATTCTTTTAAAAATCTGAAGACATGGCTTTTGTTTAATATGGAATGCCTCAGCAGGATATGTCCTTTGGGAGCCTCAGCATGTATGTGAAACCGTTACATAGTTGTTAGTGGCTGTTATAATAGCTTGTAATGTTAAAGGTTACCCATTGATTTTATTGTTTAAAATCCCACATCCTCATCCATGGCCAAAACTAAAAAAAATTCATTCCTTAACATGTGTTGCTTTCTCTTGTGAAATATTAAGTCCTTTTGTTAAAATATCACTGAAGAGTCTTGAACAAAAAAGCCTAAATTAATGCACTGATACACACACTGAAAAGGTACAAAATGAATAATATTTCTTTAGTGTTCTAAACAGCCCTTTTGACATTTAATTTATTTAAAAACAAAGTTGCAAATTGTGATTACTGGTTATCAAGAGAAACTCAGATAACAAGGGAAAAATGCAGACCAAAGAACTGAATAAGCTGTGAAGAAGTTGGAGAAATAAAAAAAAGCCATTTTTTTTGCAATAAAGAACCATTGATTGCTATCTGCATTCCATCTCTGTTCAAAATGTAAATAACAAGAGACAGAAAGAAAAAGAAATATCAGGTAACTTAGGCCATGTCCACACTAATCCATTTAAGTTTGAAAACTCCATTTTCAACTTTCTTAAATGCCATCTTATTCCAATAGAGAGCGTTTTCGAAAGTGTATGATTTTGTCGGAGGAAAACGCTGTTCTAGAGTGGATGAGGGATGAGAGCCAAAAATGTAGCAAAACCAATGCTTTTTCACCCCAAAACGTATTAGTGTGGAGGAGGCTTAAGAACAAAGAGTTTGTTGGTTGACAAATTGTTTTAGACAGAACTTGAAAAGGGGTTCTTTGTACTGTAGCTTAAATGTATTCCCAGCATTCTGTGTTTCATAATGTGTCACATAAAATAATAAAAATAAAATTTTGTATGTTTTTGTAACATGTCTGTAAATTTTCCCTGAATGATTCAGTACATACGATAAAGAATGAAAGCATGATATCTTTAAGAACAATTATACTTTAGGGCTGCTGTATGCATTTTATTCAGTCTTATTCATCTTCAGACTTCAATCATATTATCCACTGAAATGAAATACTAGATACATTTTTTTAAGCCAAAAAAGACAATTATATTATGTATCTTACAGATGCTTAAACAATTACACAATGCCTAACATTTAATGTAGTGGAGCTGTAAGCAATAATTAAGCAATAATTCTTTCTTTGTGGAACGCTGTTCCAGAAGGTACTGCAGAGTATCTTTAACGGTTCCCCAAGAACGACAAGCTGTTGAACATTAATCAGTGTTGTATAGACCCCTTCCCACAAAACTGGAATTTTATTTCCATGATTTCACAGGCCACCACACAGTTACCCCATCATGCATAAATAAATAAATAAAATAAAATAATTAATTACAACATTTAAATAACATTTAAATAAATAGAATTTTAAAACAGAACCGCTTTTAATTGACACATTACTTAGAAGAAATTCTTTATAAAACCATTACATAACATTTTTTCAGAGTACCAAATGTCAGCGCTCAACGGAATGCTCTCCCTTATTACACAATTGCATGTGATGTTGGATAAATATTATTATCCAGGCGGGATGTTGTGAGGGATGCTTTCATTAAATTTACTCAGTGGCCAGATTATTATCTCTGTTGTTACAAACAAAACAGCTTTCTGAAACAGCCTCAGTATCAACACTGAGTGATGTGGCCCATTGGTCTTCCAGTCCTCTTAGACTGCTTATGACCTGTGTGGCCTTAATATGTCCTCTTGGAGACGTCAGAGCTTTCTTATCAGCTGTGATTCTTTGTCCCAGAGCCCCCTGTTTGAAATTCATCCACATTTAAGTCTTGGAGCAATTTCAGTCTTCCTTCCTCCTTGATGCAGGGTTTCCTTCTTCATCAGTCTTGTTCAGCTCTGATCAATTTCGCTTTCCTGCTACTCTGTGCAGCAATCTTGATGTTCAAGCAGAGGAACAAGTCATTTCAGTTTTTCAAAGGCAAAACTTCTCACACCAACCTTTTTTCTCTGTTCTTTCTCAGTCTTCCTGAACATTTTCTCCAATGTCGTTTGCAAATGAATCCTTTTCGGTTAATCTGTTAATCCTCTGCTAACACTTGGAAAGGGCTGTTGCTATGGATATACAGTATGGTTGGACAACTGGAACAGTTTGCCTAAAATAATCTGAGTTTATGCACAAAGATGTTCAGCTGATTTATACTATTGTAAATTACAGAGTTTACTAAATTATTTTAAACTTGAATCAATCGTGCAGTGTCAGTCCTCTGTCTTACACATCTCTGAAATGTGTATCCCTCTCACTGGTACAGGTCACTGATTCCCAGGGTACAGTCTGTTTTCCAGGCTCTGATAAAAGGTATTGCAAAATTTTGTGAATCCAAGGCTATATTCTAGTGTTGGGTCCGAGTCCACCTTAGTCGAGTCTGTGTCAAGTCCGAGTCTTTAAACAATCGAGTCCGAGTCGAGTCCGAGTCCAAAAGGGGCCGAGTCAGACTCAAGACCGAGTCCTTAACAGGCCGAGTCCGAGTCAAATCCGAATGAATCTGTTCATGAATCTGAATTAAAATTGTAACCATAAAATCAACATCAATATTTTAAGCTTATTTTAACCTTCACAACTAAGAAAAACAATTTGTCAATATAAATGCAACAAAAATACCTCTGTTGTATTTCATATTTACATTTTATGATTAGTATCCTGCTGAACAAACTTCAAATTGGTTTCAGAGTGAAAGCATATGCTTTAGGTGTATGAAGACAAAACTGTCCTTTATGGAATATTTTCATTTAATCATTCAGTTAATCCATTTTGATAATTGAATTAATATGTATGCAATATGCACTGATCTAAAAATGACTGTGTAATCAATGTACTATGAATAACTGCATTATGATTTGCAAAAAGTAAGAATATTGAAATGATAAAGAACTTTAAAGTGATTGAATTTCATTTGGGAAATCACATTATCTGGACAAAGAATAAAGCTTTGAGACCAGTGTATCTTTAAACAAAAGTCAACTAAGTAATTGGATTTTAAACAAAGGTTGTACTGAAGATAAGTGCTGTTACATTACGATAAGGTATAATCATGGCAAACACACCAGTGGAAATACTCAAATCTAGAAATCCACTGTGTAGAGAATTGATTGATAAAATGGCAAAAAAGACCCAAAAATTTGAATACAAAATGGCCAAAAGAGGGAACATTTGCTGTGACAGTTTGTGAGGAGACGGAAACATTGATAAAGATCTATGAAGTGAACAATAAGAGTAAAAAGAGAATGATTAAAAGAGAAAAAGAACAGGAAGTGTTGACAATGTTTAAAAAAGAAGGAGAAAACTTTTTGAGAAACAAAAAACAGGCAAGAAAAATGCTGAACGATGAAGACAAAATACAGATGAAAAACTAGCAGAAGCGTTTGCTAAACCTCCTCCTTATGCGCCCTCAGGTGGTCAGTTCCCGATGATGAGAGGAACAATGGAAGTGACCAGGTACATAAGGCTGATTTGGAAGACTTTGTGATAGGCAGTACGTTACTACAATATGTGGACGATCTGATGATTTGTTCCACTTCGTTGGAGCAGTGTCACAGAGATTCCAAAGCAGTGCTCAAATAATTGGCTCAAGGAGGCCACAAGGTTTCAAAAACTAAATTGCAGTACTGTCAACCACAGGTTGAATACTGTAGGAAATCTGGTAGTATAAATGTACAAGGGATGGGTTAAAGTGCCCACATACCTCCACCATTATATGAAGGAAAACAGTATGTGAGCTAGGAATTAATTTAAACTGTTCTTATTCTACATTATTATGTAAGGAAATTTATAATGGAATTAGTCGTGTTCGACAACCATTATAAGTTATATAAATGACAAATAACTAGATTATTTGTCTGAATAAAATTCTACACCATTAAAATCGTAATACAACATCTCGTTGTATCCACTCACAATTTCTATTGTAAGGAATTAGCTTTAATAAGGGAATTATGATTAATTCACTTAATTGAGTAATATTATTCTCATGGCTTATTGAAAATAATATCACACATATTGAGGTATAGCTTTGAAGCGAAATCTTTTAAAAACAGGGATGAGATTATTTATCAAAATATACCACAGTCAAATTATCTTTGAATACAGACAAACTTTATTGCTATTCTAAACATAAAACGAATCTAACACATACAACATGAAACAGGTTGGTGAGTAGTGACAGAATTTGAAATAAATGATCAATACAGAGAAAATGAACTTCATGGAGTCTGTTGACAATGCCTTAAGAACCATTTATCCTTCTTTGAGTCTAAATCGAGTTGCAATCGGATTACACGAAGTATTTAACTAATACATCAGCATTTTGAGCAAAAGTCTGGAGATGTACTTGGGTGTCATTGCGTTTCCTTGCGTTGCGTTTCCCTGTGTTTCTTTGTTCTTTGGCATTTGAAGAAAGTTCCTTCTGTTGATGTCTTGGACTCTGTTATGATCGCTGATAGTTGTTTTCTGGATGGATAATGAGGTGGCTTTGAAGCGAGTCCTTCTGCAAGGAAGACTCGCGACTCCCGTTGGGTGTGTGAACCATAGAGCAGAGACTCTACATGGCATGGAGGATGAGGAGCTGCAATGAAGAACAGAAGACAGGACCAAGAGACCGTTCGAAGAGAGCAGAAGAGAGAAGAAGAAGAAAAGTTTTTCTTTGGTAGGGAAGTTTTGAACTGAAATTGGCCGCACCCCAAAGGTGTCCTGAGCCAATCAGAAGTGACATTTCAGAGTCACATGGTCGACTGGTTTGTCCTTTTCAAAGTTGATTTACAATCCTTTGTGTGAAGGATCCTTTCAACTCCCACTCAAAATAGTGAATGTTTAATCATGAACTTTTATATCTTGAAAACGGTGCAAGAGACATGACATTCGTTGTCATCAACATTCTCTACGCAAACAAGCAAGCAATTACATACTAAATATGACATACTTTCATGAATATCATATGTGTAAGTAACAAAACATAAAAATCCCTGATTACAAATCATACTGGTTAATTCATTGGTTTTACAACATGGATAAAACATTACATGTTATGAGAAACCTGATTGTTAGGGTATATTATCAGGTTAAGCCTTAAATAGTTATTATTCTTAGTAGAATGAGATGAATAATACAAGATTAAAAATTATATTAATTGATTTGTCAGTTATAAGTGATTACAAATCACTACACATATTTATATCAGGCTCTAATCATTAATTTGTCAGTTATAAAAGTAATCACAGGTCAAAGTAATTTTCAGAATTATCTAGCAAGGCTAGGTATTGTGTACATTGTAGGTTTAAATGCATTCTGTACCTTTAAGAGGGTTAACTCAGGGAAGTACAACGTTCATAGATTCCTTTTTAGCTGCTGTTTGCAGAATAATAATAATCACCTTTTATGTGCAATCTGGACAAGTCTCTTTTGTTAGTTTTATTGGCCAGATGTTAGAATCAGCTAGGTTTCTTGACGCTTAGCCAACAGATTCTTTTAATTTATGACGTTGAGGAATTCCAGGATTAAAAGGTTGGGTTTTCTAGATTGAAGTCATATTGCCAGCAATTCTTCTGCCTCTAATATCCTACAAAACTTAGGACGACTGGTAGGCTATGGAACAAAAGCCATAGCTCCAGCCCAATTGAAAGGCATAAGTAAAGCACCATTGCCTCAAACAGTAGGTCAAATGATGACCTTTTTGGGAATGACTGGTTTTAGTGCAGACTGGATAGAGGAGTATGCAGTAAAAACTGCACCATTGCGCGAAATCTTATAACAAGCAGGGTTAAAGAATTTAAATATTCCATTAACATGGAGTAATTATGCATTGCTAGCATTTGAGTCAATAAAGAAAGAACTCCAAAAAGCACCTACTTTAGCTACGCCAGACTACACTATACCATTTAATTTATATGTTGCTAATAGGGTCGAGCGTCGGCAGTGTTGATGCAAGAAACATGCAGTGGAAGGAAAAAACAGCCCATATCTTATTATAGCATTAAATTGGATAGTGTAGCTCAGGGCTACCCACCATGTTTCCAACGTGGCCTTGCAGCTGTACATTACGTGTATGAGAAAGCTTCAACAATAACTATGGGATATCCAGCGATTATATATATGCATCACAAAATTGTGGATCTAACTGAACAGGGCAAATTTGTTTTGACTCAAGCTTGCATTCTAACATATGCATCGCTCCTTTCATACCCAGATGTCACCATCAAGCGATGTAATACAGTTAACCCAGCTGAATTGATTCCTTTTGCCCATGAAGGTACACCGCATGATTGTGTGGCTAATTCGTTAGCATTCACCAGGTTGAGGCCAGATCTTTAGTCTATACCAATCTCTGAAGCAGATGGCACTTATATTGTAGATGGTTCTTGTTTCAGGGATCATTTGGGAAATCATGCAGGATATGCAGTTGTGAAACAAGACGGAGATTACTTTATTTCGGTAATATCACAACATTGTACTCAACCTTGTTCTACTCAACTAGCAGAATTGAAAGCTCCTACTGCTGCGTGTCAGTTAGCTAAAGGACAAATAGTTAACATTTTCACTGATTCGGCTTATGCTCATGGTGTTTGTCACCTGTTTGGAAACAAAGAGGTTTCAGAAAAAGTGATGGAATCCCAATTCAACATGCAGAACAGATTGAACAGTTGATTTCTGCAATGATGTTACCTAAAAGACTGGCTATCATTAAATGTCAAGCCCACAAAAAGGGCAATGACTTTGTCATCAAGGGAAATAATGCAGCAGATTTAGAAGCCAAAAAGGCTTCTGGCTGTCAAGTAGCAGTATTACCACCAATGGTTCTTATTGAACCACAACCACAATTGGATGATAAAATTCGAATTCAACAGGAAGCAGGACCATATGAACACACTACGTGGGAACATAAGGGTGCCAAGAAAGATTCACAAGGTATATGGCGTTTACATGAAGGACAGATTGTTGCATCAACTTTGCTTCTCAATGTTCTTATTTCAGATGTGCATGGTTTTGACCATTGTGCAAGGGGGGAAGTGATAAGGAAAATTAAACAACAGTGATATTGGTCTCCATTTTTGCAAGTGAAGGTGATGAGTTTCTGTCCACATGTGAAGTCTGTGCTCAACAGACAACACCCATAGGTCACATACCAGTACCAGAAGGACCATTCAAACATTTGGTTACTGATTATGTGGACATGATAAAGAGAGTGCTAGGAAAGTGCTATATGCTTGTGGTAGTTTGCAGATTTAGCAGATGGCTGGAAGCAGCATCAGGAACTGTAATCAAATTTCTAACAAGAGAGGTAATGCCTGGATTTGGAATACTGTCAAAAATTAGTTCAGACAATGGATCGGTGTTTATACAACAAACTGTAAAGAAGGTATTGCAACAACTAAGAATAAAACGTCATGGTTACTGGTGTAACCTCCGTTCCCTGATGGAGGGAACGAGACGTTGGTGTCGATGTAGTGACACTAGGGGTCACTCTTGGGAGCCCGAGACACCTCTGGTCTTTGATAAAAGGCCAATGAAAATTGGCGAGTGGTATTTGCATGCCACTCCCCCGGACATACGGGTATAAAAGGAGCTGGTATGCAACCACTCATTCAGGTTTTACGCTGAGGAGCCGATATAAGGTCCGGCCATTTCAGCGGGTAGTTCAGCGTTGTGGCAGGAGGGACCAACGTCTCGTTCCCTCCATCAGGGAACGGAGGTTACACCAGTAACCATGACGTTCCCTATCTGTCACTCACTCGACGTTGGTGTCGATGTAGTGACACTAGGGGTCCCTATACAAAACGCCACAAGGATGAACTGTGTTACGTGATCTGGCGGTGTGTGGTGGGCTGACTTGCTGTGTGCCTCATAGCCAGCACACCAGGTCAACACGTAACCTCCCCCGACACAGTTATGAGTGTCGAACGTCCCTTTTTGGGGACAAGTCGACTACCCAAAGATAGGGACAGGCTTAACCCAGTCGTGGCCTCTTTTCCCCTTCTCTTTTTCCACTCCCTAAAAAAGAAGGGGGATTATCCGACTAGGCCGCCAGGTCTAGTCGGGGGGTGTCCCTCCCAAGGGGAAGACACTGTGGAGACCACACCTCGCCCAAAGAGAGGGGGGGATATTTAAGTGGAAAAATACATCACATGGTCTTTCCAACCATGTGGAGAGCCTTCAAGGTAGATCCTGCCCAATGGGGGATGAGTTACTACAAACATGGAGACTGGGGCAGAGGGGCTCTGCCCAAGGAAGACGCAGTTTGCCAGCAGGGAAACAAATTAGCAGAGGATATAGATCGCATGGGGTTTAGCCTTACAGGGAACCACCACATGCGGAGCACCTACCCCAGAACAGGGCTCTTAGTTAGTGTGTGTACTGGGCCGGCAGTGAGTCTCTCCGAAAACTCGACTGCCACAGGGCTCGGAGGAAGTCAACCAGGGAACAAATTTTGTGAACACTACTGGGAATTAATGGCGCATGTCTTCAGCTCAAAAGGAGGTGGAAGGCGCTATGTGCAAGCGATACACCCGGCCGGCTATCCCGGGCTTATCTGCTTGTATTGCATGCCACTACCTGGGACAAAACTGGTTCCACCCGGAAGTTGTAGAACCTTGCAAAGGTGTTGGGTGTTGCCCAGCCTGCTGCTCTGCAAATGTCTGTTAGAGAGGCACCTCTGGCCAGGGCCCAGGAAGCCGCTACCCCACGGGTAGAACGGGCTCCTAGCCCTACCAGGGGCGGCATGTTTTGGGCGAGATATGCCATAGTTATGGCATCAAAGAACCAGTGGGCGATCCTCTGCTTGGAGACAGCGCTTCCTTTCCGCTGTGCACCAAAGCAGACAAAGAGCTGCTCAGAGATTCAAAAGCTCTGCGTGCGATCCAAATAGAGGTGTAAAGCACGCACCAGACACAGCGACGACAGGGCTGGGTCTGCCTCCTCCTGGGGCAGCGCTTGCAGGTTCACCACCTAGTCCCTAAAGGGATGGTGGAAACCTTGGGCACATAGCCCGGTCAGGGTCTGAGGGTCACGTGAGAGTAACCTGGACCGAACTCCAGGCACGTTTCGCTGACAGAGAACGCTTGCAGGTCACCTACCCTCTTGATGGAAGTGAGCGCAGTCAGGAGGGCAGTCTTCAAGGAGAGTGCCTTAAGCTCGGCTGACTGCAAAGGGAAAGAGGCGCGGTCTGGAGGGATTCAGCCTCCTGGTGCCTCTAGGGACCTGATGATCAGGTCGTGCTTCCCTAAGGACTTACCGTCGACTGTGTCGTGGTGTGCTGCTATGGCAGCAATGTACACCTTCAAGGTGGAAGGGGACAGCCTCCCTTCCAACCTCTCTTGCAGGAAGGAAAGCACTGATCCGACTGCGCATCTCTAGGGGTCTTCCCGACGGGAAGAACACCACTTAGCGAACAGACACCACTTAAAAGGCATACAGGCGCCTCGTAGAGGGGGCCCTAGCCTGAGTGATTGTGTCTACCACCACAGGTGGGAGACAGCTTAGGTCTTCAGTGTCCCGTCCAGGGGCCAGACATGGAGATTCCAGAGGTCTGGGCGTGGGTGCCAGATGGTGCCCCTTCCCTGAGAAAGAAGGTCCTTCCTCAGGGGAATTTGCCAGGGGGGAGCTGTCACGAGGAGCGTGAGGTCCGAGCACCACGTCTGGACAGGCCAGTAGGGTGCTACCAGGACGACCTGCTCCTCGTCCTCCCCGACCTTGCACAGGGTCTGTGCAAGCAGGCTCACTGGGGGAAACGCATATTTGCGAATGCCAGGGGGCCAGCTGTGTGCCAGCGCATCTATGCCGAGGGGGGCCTCGGTCAGGGCGTACCAGAACGGGCAGTGGGGAGGATTCTTGGGAGGCGAACAGGTGCACCTGTGCCTATCGAATCGACTCCAAACCAGCTGGACCACCTGAAGGTGGAGTGTCCACTCTCCCCTGAGGGTAACCTGTTGTGACAGCGCGTCCACTGTACTGTTGAGGTTGCCCGGGATGTGAGTGGCTTGCAGCGACTTGAAGTGCTGCTGACTCCAGAGGAGGAGACGGCGGGCGAGTTGTGACATACGACGAGAGCGCAACCCACCTTGGCGGTTGACATATGCTACCGTTGTCGTGTTGTCTGTCTGAACTAACACGTGCTTGCCCTGGATCAACGGCCAAAACCTCCGCAGGGTGAGAGGTGCTTGTGCCCGTTGCAAACAGCACCCCAGCCCGTTTTGTAGGCATCTGTCATGACCACAATGCACCTGGGGACCAGTTCTAGAGGAACACCTGCCCGTAGGAATGAGAGGTTTGAACGTCTTCAAACAGGCCAGCACCGACTGGGCACGCTCATTCATAAGGCGTGCCGTCAAGGAGACTGAGTCCAACTCCAAACCGAGAAAAGAGATGCTCTGAACCGGGAGGAGCTTGCTCTTTTCCCAGTTGACCCGAAGCCCTAGTCGGCTGAGGTGTGAGAGCACCAGGTCCCTGTGTGCGCAGAACACGTCTCGAGAGTGAGCTAGGATTAGCCGGTTGTCGAGATAGTTGAGAACGCAAATGCCCACCTCCCTTAACAGGGCAAGGGCAGCCTCTGTGACCTTCGTAAAGACGCGAGGGGACAGGGACAGGCCGAAAGTGAGGACTTTGTACTGATACGTCTAACCCTCGAACGCGAACCGCAGGAAGGGTCTGTGTTGAGGAAGGATCGAGGCGTGGAAGTACGCATCCTTCAGGTCTACTACCGCGAACCAATCTTGATGCCAGACGCTCGCCCGAATGCGTTTTTGCATCAGCATCTTGAACGGGAGTCTGAGTAAAGCCTAGTTCAGAACTCACAGGTCCAAGATTGGCCTCAACCCACCGCCTTTTTCCGGTACTATGAAGTAGGGGCTGAAAAACTGCTCAGGCTTATCAAAAGCCGTTTCCTAAACCCAGGAAGGCTACGTTCTGAAAGTTTTGACCACTCCCTTAAGGGCGCAGGTTATCACCGTTCAGGCTTTCTCCTCTCAGGCTTTCTCCCCCCCTCCATTCACTTTGGACAAAGCGGAGAGGTCCTGTAAAAGCACTGCATGCATATGTCAATTGCAAGAGGCAAATTAGGCTTTTGGATCAGCTTTAACTCTGTGTCACAGTTCGTTTTAAAGGTTTAAAGGTCTCCAAACAAAGGCTTTCACATTGGATAGTAGATGCCATTGCACTTGCATGCGACTCACAAGGCATACAGTGCCCTATTTGAGTAAAAGCTCACTCCACTAGAGGCATGGCATCTTTATGGGCATTGTCTAATGGTTTTTCCCCTGAAGACATCTGCCTAGCTGCAGGTTGGGCTTTCCCTAGCACTTTTTCCAGATTTTACAACTTGGATGTCTCCCGTGTCTCTTTCTAGATGCTTACTGTGAAAGAGAGGTAAACTATATATTCTGCTGCTTACTGCCTGCTTATTTATTCATGGTCATCCCATAAATCTCAATTGAGGTCACTTTATATAATTTTTCACTACCCATTTGGTTAGTTCCTTATATAAAGTATACTTATTCACATATAGTGGTGATTTAATTCATCCTGCGATGACTACGTTACCCGAACAGGTTAGCTCTATCAACATGTATATCCATTCATCATTCTGCTTCTCCCTTCATTGGCTAGTAGGCATCATTACGTGTGCGAACGCATGATGGTATACATACCCCATAGTGTCAGCTATGATGCAGCATTGAAGTTATGTCTTGAAAGGGAACGTTAAGGTTACGACTGTAACCACGGTTCACTGAAAGGAGGGAATGAAATGCTGCGTAAGCTGGCCACACTACTGAATCTTCGCTACAAGGGTCGAGTATTGCTTGCATCCTTCAGTCAATTCTGAAGAGATAGTGCTGTGCACCGCCATTATATTCACCTGCTGCTGCGCGCGAGGGAGGTGGAGCACAAAGTGCTATCAGCCAATTAAAACTGGCGAGATTTTAAAGAGTTTCAGAGATTGGATACACCTGCGGGGATAAACCCATAGCATCAGCAATGATGCAGCATTTAATTCCCTCCTTTCAGGGAGCAGTGGTTACAGTCGTAACCTTAACGTTTTAAATTATCTCATCATTTTCTCACCATAATGCTATTTCAGATGTGTATGACTTTTTTTCTTCTTTCTTCACAAATGAAGATTTTCAGAAGAATATTTCAGCTTTGTTGGTCCTCACAATGCAAGTGAATGGTGACCAGAACTTTGAAGGTCTCAATATCACACAAAGGCATCATAAAAATAGTGACTCCAGTGGTTTAATCAATGTCTTCTGAAGCGATCTAATTGGATTTGGATGAGAACAAACGAAAATGTAACTCCTTTTCCACTGTACATCTTCATAGCAGCCTCCTTAGCGATCATGATTTCAACCTCGATTACACTTGCTACAGTGCCATCTAGCGCTCTGCGGATGCGTCAAGCTCTAGAAAGTGTAATCGAGGTTGAAATCAAGATTATGCCAAGAGACTGCAATGGCAAGATGTACAGGGAAAAAAGAGTTTATTTTGGTCTGTTCTTACCCAAAACCAACTGGATCGCTTCAGAAGACATTGATTAAACCACTGGAGTCATATGGATTTCTTTTATGATGCCATCAGGGTTGGGGAGTAACCGAATGTAACGGGATTACGTATTTAAAATACAAAATATAAGTAACTGTATTCCACTACGGTTGCAATTTAAATAATTGGTAATTAGAATACAGTTACTTTCAAAAAGTATTTTGATTACTGAAGAGATTACTTTGCATTTTATTGTCATTTGTTTCATTTAATATTTAGTCCTTTTATACATATAAATGATGTGATCCAAAGTGCATTTGAACAGCAGTGAAACACTTTCTTATGATGTGTTACATTCATATGAGCAGACAGAGAAGTAAGTTTGAAGTAAGTTTGGTGCAGAAGAAATAGAAATAAACCTGGTGTAAATTGTCAGCTTTACGCTAAGCTAAAATGCTATTTCTAGCCATTTTACATGCACGTTACCAGGCACGATCATATTTTTTATCAAGAAAATTCACGTTGGATCATAATTTCTTTTTTTCTAGTAAGACCTTTGATATTAGGGCAAAAATCATATTCTTGATATTAATTTTTGTATTGTTTTCCTGTAAAAATATCTAAAAATCCTTAAAATAAGATAAAGTTGATTTATCTTGTTTTAGAAACAACACTGCATAAAAATTTATTTTTAACATGTGTATTTTGTCTTACTATACTGGCAGATTTTTTATAGTCAAAACAAGTAAAAAATCTACCAGTGCTGAAGAAGTAATCCAAAGTATTTAGAATACTTTACTGACCTTGAGTAATCTAACGGAATTCGTTACAAATTACATTTTACAGCCTGTATTCTGTAATCTGTAGTGGAATACATTTCAAAAGTAACCCTCCCAACCCTGAATTCCATAATGTGATATTTGGACCTTTAGAGTTCTAGCCACCATTCACTTGCATTGTATGGGCCTACAGAGCTGAGATATTCTTCTAAAAATCTTAATATGTGTATATTAAGGAAATAATATTATATTATAATAATATAATAATATTTGCACAGGAAAGAAAGTCATACACATCTAGCATGGCATGAGAGTGATTACATGATAAAATAATTTAAATTTTTGGTTGAACCATCTCTTTAATGATAGTACTGTTAATCATGTTAAAGTCACTATGTATGAAGCACCTCCCACTGTTGTTTTGAATGAGTTTGACATCTAGCTGGAAATGTTCAAGGGACAAAGACATCACTTCCTTAAACTGATGAACAGTCCTTGAAATGTTCTATACATGAGTGAAAGAAACAGATTGGAAATGTGAAATAATGCTTTTTATACTTTCAGCTACAAAAATATTAATTAGATTTTTCTCAAATATAACCCAGCAAGACCGGCACTAACCACACACATTTGTCTTATGTTTTATTCCCAATATTCCACAGACAACAGTGAATTTAATTGTTAGTTATTGCAGATCAATACCTGCTACATTCTAAACATTTTCTTACAAAGCAATTTACAATAAAGTGCACAAATCATGTTGAATGGCAAAATGCCAGTGCAAGTAGCTGAGAGTACACAATGCTCGCAGAAGTGGCTGATTGTTGTGGCCTCAGTGTTTGGATGAATAAAGGAAAAACAGTTATCAATAGGATTATTAACAGCAGTCATTTTAGGTAAAGAAAAAATAGTCCTTTATGAAATTATCAAAAATGACTGTAATTTCCACTGTAATTATAGATTTGATAAAATATTCTTTTACGAATTTATTAAGCATCAGTAGCCCTTCTTGCGAATATGAATGCAAGCCAGTCTGAACATGGTTATGGTTTTGTACAAATGTGCAGACTGCAATATGATGGTTTACTTTATTAACTGCTTAATTCTCAGTTGTTGTTTTTTTTATTCTTTTTCTTTCTTTTTTTTCTGCCAGGGCCTCACTTGACAAAGAATAAAATTATAAAAACTGAAGCTCCTGTTACACAACCAAAGGAAACGTTTTCTCTTGAATTTGGCCTGTGTCCAAAAGATCTGGATGCGTGTCAAACCACGATGATTCTCAGCTGTGTTTCCTTCTTCCATTCCCTCTAGGTACTCTCAGCACACATTTCAGTAACTGGATAGACTTTGAGAAATACAGGCCACATGAGATGTGTTTGCAGTTTTAAGAATGATCCTTTGTAAGGTTATGGGCAAAAAATGCAGATGGGAGGGTACATTGCAGCTATCTTCATGTGAATGTGTCTGCTCACTTACGGCCATTTCACACATGATCCGTTTGCAGTGTGTATGCAGTATGTATGCAATATGTATGCAGTACGGTGCGGAAGCAGCACGCACTTGATTATGCTTTCACATAAGATGAGTCTGCAGTGCGCAACTGATTCACGGCTTCTGTATACCACAAATACAACAATGGGTAAATAGTTCACCATTATTTAGATTTTGTACTTCTCATACGTGAAAAGGCATTATCACAAACATTTTAAATTAAAACTTACCATCCACACAAACAGCCGAGGAATCTGCCTCCTATGCCTTTTCTTTTGCATTTAAATCTTTATACAAGATATCCTGCGGGTCATAGAGAACTTTACGTTTTTCCATCTCCACGATGAGAGTGTCATCCATAATGTCTTGTTTTTCCAAATGTGAGGTAAGATGTAGTCCTCACCACCAGCCTGTCATGTGATTTCTGCTTTCTGCTGAGATGGGAGTGTCTCCTCCCGCCCCCACACACCATATAACTTGCTGTGAAGTGTATTTCACATGAAAAAAACTCTTTAGATATACTTCTGATCGCATCTGTTCTTTTTGCAACTCCTGGTAATAGTTTGTTTTGGTTTTCTTTGCTTTACCCAGGGCTGAAAGTCATATGGTGACTCGGTACGGAAATGATCGCTGCATTGCTGCTTCTGCACTGTTCCTGCAACGCATTGCCGTGTTGTTCGCATTGCCGGGCTCTGCCCCCAGTGTCTCCGGCGGCTCTGCCCCCAGAGACTCCAGTGGCTCTTCTCCCAGAGTATCCAGCAGCTCCATCCCCATAGTCTCCAGTGACTCTGCCCTCTGAGAGTCCAGCATGCCACGCTGCCTCATCAGCCTCGCCATGCCACGCTGTCTCATCAGGCCCTGCTCCACAGCCCATGTTTGTCTTGTCAGGCCACACCCCTGGCCATTTGTCGGATCCCAAGTGGTCCCCTGTCGCCATGCTTGGTCCACCGTGATCTCCTGGCCATCTGCCAGATCCACCGTGGTCTCCTGCCGCTTTTCCAGGACCGCCCTGGTCTCCTGCCCATATGCCAGATCCACGTGGTCTCCTTTTTTTTTCCCTCTCCCCTTTTCTCCCCAATTTAGAACGTCCAATTCCCAATGTGCTCTTAAGTCCTCGTTGTGGCATAATGACTCGCCTCAGTCCGGGTGGCGGAGGATGAATCTCAGTTGCCTCCGCGTCTGAGACCGTCAATCCGCGCATCTTATCGTGTGGCTTGTTGAGCGCGTTACCGCGGAAACATAGTGTGTGTGGAGGCTTCACGCTATTCTCCACGGCATCCATGCACAACTCGCCACGCGCCCTACTGAAAGCGAGAACCACATTATAGTGACCACAAGGAGGTTACCCCATGTGACTCAACCCTCTCTAACAATGGGCCAATCTGGTTGCTTAGCGGACCTGGCTGGAGTCACTCAGCACACCCTGGATTCAAACTCGTAACTCCAGGTATGGTTGTCAGCATCTTTACTCGCTGAGCTACCCAGGCCCCCCTTGTGATCCTGTCTTATATATTCATGTGACCATCTTGTTTCATGTGTTAACGTAAAATTTTTCGCTTTGGTTTTCATTGTTTTGCTTTCATAGTCATAGTCATAGTCATGGTTTTTATTTCTTGTTCATTCTGTTTTGTTTTCTGTTTGTTTTCACTTTGGATTTACAATAAAACTGTACTTGGGTTCTACTTCATCTTCGTCTCATCATCATCTTCATCTTTCTTGTGCGGCTCGCCTGCCACATTGTTACAATCACGGCAATTTTATTGGTAGATAGCACTTTGCGCTCCGCACCGATGTGTGCGTCACCACGAGCATATAAGGCGAACCCTGGTGCTCATCTGATCTGGATTTTCAACTGAAGGGAAGAGAGCACATCTCTCAAATTAGTAGTAATCAGTAGTGTGGCCGTGTTTATAGCATCTTGTTCCCTCCGTTCAGGGAACAAGGGTTACAGTAGTAACCGTAATGTTCCCTCTCAAGTCAGTCACTTCAACTCTGCGTCAAATTGCTGACATTATGGGAATCGTATTCCATCGTGCCATGCTACTGATATGCATGCATTAGAAATGCCTACTAGCCAGTAGGGTAGTTAAAGGCATCGACAGACCCTCTCCTTCATATTGCCAATAGGAAGGAGAAAGATAAAAATGACCATATATGGTAGAAAGTTGGCAGTGACACCAGCCAAAACGGATAGTAAAGCACCCCAAACTACGTCCATTCAAACTGTGGTGAGGATAACACCAGATGGTCCATGACCATCAGTAAACATAATGCCACTAGCCAAAAGGGTAGTAGGACATTAACATTAGATTAGCTGCTGGTAATGCTAAAAAAACGAGGTCTGGAGACCAATGGTCAAGAAATAAAACACTAGCTAGTGCGGTAGTGAACATGCTGGGAAGAGAGAGAGAAGACATCCAACCTGGCAAAGGTGTTAGGGGAAGCCCAGCCTGCAACTAGCCAGATGTCTTCCAAGGACATGCCCTTAGACCATGTCCAGGAGGAGGCCATGATCCTGGTTGAGTGAGCTTTAATACCCACAGGAATACCTTGCAAATTGTAAGCTTGTGCAATGGCATCCACAACCCAGTGAGAAAGTATTTGGAGATGGCTAGACCGTTTGAGTGACCTCCAAAGCAGATAAAGAGCTGATCTGTCAGTCTTCTTGGACTCTGTAACAGGACTGGTCATTGTAGGAATGAGGAAGCAGGGTTCAGGTAATGTCACATTCTTTTATTAAATCATAATACACTCTGTAATGCTTGTAAACACTCTCATGCATGATATAGCTGTGTAGCTCTCCTTCTCTCTCCCTGGGCTCTGGCATGGGCTCCTCTTATTGCTCTTCCTGAATTACTGCAACAAGAAACAGCTGTTAGACCTTATTGTCACCCAGGAATGAATCTTTACCACTTCCCCTCTCCCTGGACGGACACTCAACCACGCCCTCGCCACAGACTCATACTGTCAACATACATGCAAAGCGCCCTCACAGGCCAGAGCATGTGCAGCTTCTGTGCCTTGTCCGATGTGAACGGAGGAAGAGAGAAAGCCTGTAAAGTAACCACCTGAGTCCTGAAGGGTGTGGCCAAAACCTTAGGTATGTAATTGCCATTCCTAGGCTTGAGAATGGCTTTTGACAAGCCCGGTCCAAACCCCAAACAAGAGTCACTGACCGATAAGGCCTGAAGATTCCCGACATGTTTAACAGAAGCCAAAGCAAGAAGCAGCGCAGTCTTTAGAGAAAGTACACATAAGCTTACTGTATTATGTGGCTTGAACAGAGGACATGTAAGCACATTTAGCACAAGCGTTAAGTCATAAAGTAGGATGGTTGTGTGACAAAGGAGCCACAGCTGCCCTGTACCATGCAAAAATTTTACAACCAAGGGGTGTTGGCCCACTGACAAACCACCAAGGACGTCTAACCAGTTGTTATAGAAGTGACATTTTGAGCGTGGATGGAGTGAGTCCTGTATCCAAACACTCCTCCAGGAAGTGAAGAATTGGCTGCACAGGGCAATGTGCTGGGTCCTCACCTCAAGAGGAACACCAGTCAGTGAAAACTCACCATTTCAAGGCATACTACCACCTTGTATAAGGGGCTCTGGAATGTAATATTGTGTAGAACACTGGCTGCAACAGCCCAACTGTTTCAGATGAGCCAGTTTCAGGGGCCAGACATGAATGGGCTGGCACGCCAAGTTCATCACTGGATGTGACCGAACTCTCCCCTGGCAGTTTATTTACACCACAACTGTAGTGCTGTCCAACCGGATCAGTACATGAAAGCCCTACATGACTGATCGGAAAGCTCTCAGAGCTATGAAGACTGCAAGCAGTTCCAGGTGATTAATGTGCCATGCCGTCTATGCACCTGTACAGGTGTCGAAGGCTGGAAGTCTTCCCTGTGTTGGATGTGTCCTTCTTGACAACTTTGCATCTGGTCATTTGACTGAGTGCAATGCCTTTCTGATAGAACTTTTCCAAATGGGTAGGTTAGGTAGCGGCACATTACAAAAGACACAAGCGACCATGTCCCCATAAATGACAAGGTATTTTCGAGTTGACATAACACTTGAGAGGCCTTGCATATAACAAGCCCAGGGGGATAACAGCCGTGGTGGCGGCCATGAACCTCATGGCCCGTGTTGTGGTTTCTGCCACCTCTGTGAAAGATAGAAATATTCTACATATCCCCCCTCTGGGAATTACATAAGTCCCACCTTCACTGTCCTTATTCAGAGTGCAGTTTCATAATTTAGTCTCCTCAGCTATGCTCTCTAGTGAGTTAAGTCACACAACCTCATTACCAATGACCAGATTATGCAACCGCACTCCGGTGGAGATTTCCGAATCAAATGTCTCCATCCAAGTTTGATTAAGAATGTAGTAAATGTTTCTGTCTCATTATTCCTTCATTCAATAAATGAAACTTATAAGCATGTTATACTGTAAGCATGAGGGTGCAATTGGTTCAGCCTTGTCTTTGGTTGTCACAGTTATGTAGAGTATAAAACAAAATATTCATCATCATATTAAGAGTTATTTTTTTGTAGTGTAGATATCTTCAACCCAGATACTTTGCACATCGTAGAGGGTCACCCTTTGGGGAGAGGTTAGGCTAGCACTTACACCCAGGGTATGGCTCATTATTCATCTCCTCATACATATCTTTATTGGAGGAATCAATTTCCTCCCAATCTGGTATTTCTGTCCATCCAGAGAAGGTGTCATTGCATTGGACCGTTCACATTGATCAATGTCATCTGCTTCACTGTTGCACAGATCAAGAATGGTTTTACTAATGGTAACACACAACAGAATATTATTCCTCCCACAAGGATTGTTATTTTAATCATTATATTAATTTTAACCAATCGTGCACCTCATTTCTTAAAGAATTCTATTTAAATTGTTTTAAACAAACAACACAAGAAATGTTAATCTTTAGTCACCACCATGTTTTCTTTTTCCATTCTTCATTAAAATTAAAATGTACATGAGTTCAATAAAAGCATATGTAAAAGTAATAAATCATTTTTAAATCTTAGTTCTTCATCATACAAACATTCCCAGGTTTGTGTAATACTGTTTTAATAAGTCAAGCACTCCTTTGTCTGCAACGGTTCTCAAAACTTTACCCCTAAAACCAATCTATAAATAATCTTCTACACAGAGTATGATCCCCTGATGGCACAGTGACAGAATGCTTGGTATTTAACACTGTGATAAGTTGTTTTAGTAAAGCGGTTATTAAAATGCAGCTGGGTTGAGTGGAACTCACAATTTTCGGGCAGGTTTCTTCTAGGCCTCCCTTTTGATGCATCCGACCTAAAAGCATCCATCCACTTCCTTAAACCCATCTCACCCATTCTTGGGCAGGCTAACAAGGGCGGTGATGCCCTGCCTTAGGTTGCCCCCCCTTCTTGCCATTGGAGTGTCTTACCCATCATTGGGTCATCACCTCTTGCCACTGGTCTCAATACTGCTCAGTCCTATTAGCCAATCCTTAAAAATTTGGTATCAGTAAACAGATATTTTCTTTTGTTTCAGGGAGTATCACTTGAGAACTGTCACAGCCAATGGAACCATCTACAACTGCTTAAATATGGAGACAATTCAAAACATGGTTAAATTCAAAAAAGCATTATTCAAAATTTAACAATCTATTAAAATTGTCCAAATTAAAAGTAAAATGCTACAATTGAACTCATTTACAGATCATTAATTTCCATTCAGGTTGTATTTCTGCTACTTTAGCAAACGTCACAAAAGACCATGTATCATGGTGGGGACTAACATCAGAACAAAACAAAATAAAGGTAGCCTCTGTCAAACCTCTAGGAAGCTTAATTTAAAAACATCACCTTAATTCAATAATAGTCTCTAGATTGTTTTGAACCTACATCTATTCTTTCAGATGAACTTTCAACTGAATCTCTTGTCTTTAGTATAAACCATTAACTTCAAATTGCCCTCTGAATATATAAAATCATTAATCATGATGAGGAAAGCTGTTTGAACCTTTCCTTCATATTACTGTATCTAACATTATTGTCAAGTCACATCATTTTTCATATGCAATAAAATAAAATCAAAAGAAAATAAAACAATTCAGAGATGTGCCTTTAGCACACTTCAAAAACTTAAATTGAGAGTGAGAGAGAGGGCGGGGAGGAATTCGGAGGGGGACATTCCACTCCTTCACACTGTTTCTATTCTCATTACAGCTACTCCTTTTAAATTTGAGAATCTCAAAATAATATATTTGAGTTATTCTTCAACAGTGAAAATAGTGATAATTATACAACACCTATCTTGTAGTCCTGTCATCATATTTCTAATATAATCCCTTTTTTTTTTAACTTTTTTTTTAAGTCAATTAACTCTCTTAAGATTACTTTCTCCCTTTTCTTACTCTGTCTCAGGAGAAGGAACTTTCATTCTTTCTAATGAAGCAACACAAATCACCTTTTTAAACAAACAGAAAATTAATTAAAAATGTTAAACAATATAAAGTAGTAATGAGGCACAATGGAAATTCAAACAAATCTCATTTCTTGTGTTTTGAAATAATTGCTCAGTAAAATACACTACATCCTTTTAATTTCTCATGACTATTATTTTTTATATCTTAATGTTTATCATCATTTAACAATAAGATTTTTCATTTATTATTCTCTTATACTTCTCAGCATTTCCTGACAAATTATTCATTTAAATAGTAGAGACAAACATCATTGTGCAGAAACTGTATGCCTCTAAAGTGATAATTTCATGGATTCATCTCAAAATAGAAATAGTTTACTAGAAAAAGACACTAAATCAACACTTTGTAGCATCCATGAACCTTTTTCTTTAAAGTGAGGGTACTCTCTGAAAATTGTGGGGGGTAACCAATCCAATAGGTAACTTTAACTTTGCCATCAAGTTTGTAATATTTACTCTTTAAATCAATGAATCAGCTGTTAGATGCTGGATTTAAATTTAGACCCTCAGAACAATTTAGACATGGGTCTTGAACCCATGGATGGCAATCTGGAATTATAAGACTGAAATCAACTTATCCAGAGAAATTTGAATCCACTTGAATTTGAAATGTCAAATCAGTATTGATTACCAGCAATCATGTGAGCGGGAGGCCAATCAGATAATAGCCCACATCATTTTCAGTCTTTTTTCCTTCGGACTTCCTCCTGCAGTATTAACAACATATTGCAGTATTGCAGTATTCAATAAATCATCTGGCCCAGCCATCTGAAATGGTGAGAGACTGGTTCCAGAATGAGTTAATGAAACAACATACACATAATGATGACAACAGAAAGGGTAAAACATAGTTTGTATCAAAGACACTCACAGAACAGACGCATGAATATGAAGTTATTAACATTCATAGTTGAGGAATTTACGATGTTCAATTTTAATCTTAATGTTTCTCCATGGGTTTCACCTAGTACCAATGAACAGTTTTCCCTTTCTTTTTAATTTCTCTTTCTCATTTTCTTGACAT
The DNA here is from genome assembly GCF_019703515.2 of Myxocyprinus asiaticus. Lineage (NCBI taxonomy): Eukaryota > Metazoa > Chordata > Actinopteri > Cypriniformes > Catostomidae > Myxocyprinus > Myxocyprinus asiaticus. The sequence continues at coordinate 29,466,424 of NC_059347.1, forward strand.
CTTACATTTCCATTTGCTTAACCATGGCTTTGATAACTAGTGACCTCAATAAAGGAAGCATACAACAAAACAGTAGCCGTCCTATCATTATTGCAATTCCCCAAAACACTCCCAATTTACATAATGCATCTCTCCCTAACAAATTAACAGGATTCTGATTTGTATGGTTGCACTTTTGTTTTTAGTTTGTAGCCTTTTTCTCTTCCCTGTGCCCAGCTTCTTATATTTTTCAAAGAATTTTCTCCTTTTTGAACAGTGCTAGCATTTCTCTCTCTTTTTCCCTTTTTGTTTCTCTCTTTTTATTTTTTACTCTTATCTTTAGTTTTATAATTTTTTATCAAAGTTTCCATTTCCTCGCACAACGCTACATCAAATGTTCCTTCCTTTGGCCATTTTGTCATCATATCTTTGTTCTCTTTTGCCATTTGCTTGAGAGCTTATTTCTAAGTTCTCTACACAATGGATATTTTAATCCTAATTAGGAAAAATGTATCAATGTATCAATTTTTGTAATAATTTATTTGTTCTAATAACATGATCTTCCTAAATAAATTCAATTAATTTGTATTTATTTATAAACCAATTTCCCATATCCTCTCCTATAACATGCACTTTAATTGTAATAATTATTATACCATATACATGTACAATTTTTCCTATATGTTGTCAATTTACTTTTAGGATCACTCTGTATCCAAATAGTGCCAAACAACAATAACAGCAGCATTTTCTTAGATAAGCTGAGGTCTTATTTCTTTCACTGTTATTTTTACTTGGCATATAAAGAATGAAAAATAATTTTATCACCATTCATTTAGATAAATCATTAAATTTAGAGGATAAACGTATATCATACTATTTTAATTTATTACCTACTACAATAATCTGCAAAGCAAATATCTTGAAACAATTTTTCTAATTTGTTTCACCTTCACTTTTTTAATACACAACGTTCATAGAAGTCCCTTTATTATTTATTTATTTCTCTTTCTTATTTCTTTGAGATTTTATCTCAATTATTTACACAGTGGATTTCTAGATTTTAGTATTTCCACTGGAGTGTTTGCCATAATTATACCTTATGTAATACAGGTGCATCTCAATCAATTAGAATGTCGTGGAAAAGTTCATTTATTTCAGTAATTAACTCAAATTGTGAAACTCGTGTATTAAATAAATTCAATGCACACAGACTGAAGTAGTTTAAGTCTTTGGTTCTTTTAATTGTGATGATTTTGGGTCACATTTAACAAAAACCCACCAATTCATTATCTCAAAAAATTACATCATAAGACCAATAAAAAAAACATTTTTAGTGAATTGTTGGCCTTCTGGAAAGTATGTTCATTTACTGTATATGTACTCAATACTTGGTAGGGGCTCCTTTTGCTTTAATTACTGCCTCAATTCGGCGTGGCATGGAGGTGATCAGTTTGTGGCACAGCTGAGGTGGTATGGAAGCCCAGGTTTCTTTGACAGTGGCCTTCAGCTCATCTGCATTTTTTGGTCTCTTGTTTCTCATTTTCCTCTTGACAATACCCCATAGATTCTCTATGGGGTTCAGGTCTGGTGAGTTTGCTGGCCAGTCAAGCACACCAACACCATGGTCATTTAACCAACTTTTGGTGCTTTTGGCAGTGTGGGCAGGTGCCAAATCCTGCTGGAAAATGAAATCAGCATCTTTAAAAAGCTGGTCAGCAAAAGGAAGCATGAAGTGCTCCAAAATTTCTTGGTAAACGGGTGCAGTGACTTTGGTTTTCAAAAAACACAATGGACCAACACCAGCAGATGACATTGCACCCCAAATCATCACAGACTGTGGAAACTTAACACTGGACTTCAAGCAACTTGGGCTATGAGCTTCTCCACCCTTCCTCCAGACTCTAGGACCTTGGTTTCCAAATGAAATACAAAACTTGCTCTCATCTGAAAAGAGGACTTTGGAACACTGGGCAACAGTCCAGTTCTTCTTCTCCTTAGCCCAGGTAAGACGGCTCTGACGTTGTCTGTGGTTCAGGAGTGGCTTAACAAGAGGAATACGACAACTGTAGCCAAATTCCTTGACATGTCTGTGTGTGGTGGCTCTTGATGCCTTGACCCCAGCCTCAGTCCATTCCTTGTGAAGTTCACCCAAATTCTTGAATCGATTTTGCTTGACAATCATAAGGCTGCGGTTCTCTCGGTTGGTTGTGCATCTTTTTCTTCCACACTTTTTCCTTCCACTCAACTTTCTGTTAACATGCTTGGATACAGCACTCTGTGAACAGCCAGCTTCTTTGGCAATGAATGTTTGTGGCTTACCCTCCTTGTGAAGGGTGTCAGTGATTGTCTTCTGGACAACTGTCAGATCAGCAGTCTTCCCCATGTTTGTGTAGCCTAGGGAACCAAACTGAGAGACCATTTTGAAGGCTCAGGAAACCTTTGCAGGTGTTTTGAGTTGATTAGCTGATTGGCATGTCACCATATTCTAATTTTTTGAGATAGTGAATTGGTGGGTTTTTGTTAAATGTGAGCCAAAATCATCACAATTAAAAGAACCAAAGACTTAAACTACTTCAGTCTGTGTGCATTGAATTGATTTAATACACGAGTTTCACAATTTGAGTTGAATTACTGAAATAAATGAACTTTTCAATGACATTCTAATTTATTGAGATGCACCTGTATAACAACACTTATCTTAAATACAACCATTGTTTAAAATCCAATTACTTAGTTAATTTTAGTTTAATGCAATACACTGGACTCAAAGCTTTATTGTTTGTCCAGATAATGTGATTTTCCAAATGGAATTCAATCACTTTATAGTTCTTTATAATTTCAATATTCTTCTTTGTCACTGTGATATGAGCTTTAACTCTAAGCACAGTTATACCACTTGAATGTATAAATTATCTGTATGAAGTCAAGTAAATTTCTATGCTACAGTCTAGTTTAGGAGTTATGATCTGGCACATGTCCAGCAACAGCTGCTCTTTTTAAGTTTAGTTAATCTTACTTCAGGCTTCCTTCATGGCATGAAAAGAACAGCCCAAGACTAAATTTAGCCCAGCCAGCTAAGAGTTAACTTTTTGCTTTCATGCACATTTTGTTTTACAGCAGTGTTGTCTCACCATTTTTATTATTTTTCCTATTGTTAGTTTATACTGTATTATATTTACTCTTCCATATATATATTTTTCATCATTGGTTTTAACTCCACTATGCAACCAGAATAATTTTAAGTGCCCTCTTTGCCTCTAATCATCAGATCTCTTCTGCCTCATATATTGATGGAAGGTTGAAAATAGGCCTTAATATATTTTCTTTGCTGTAAATTGCATATATACTCCTCATTAGTTATACAGCAAAGGTTGAGTCTCACTATCTGGATCACAAATTCTACAATTTGAAGAATGGCCAAACAACCTACAAAGCCAATATCTCGGAACGTTTTTAGATTTCTCTGTGTTAACAAAGGAAATTCCTTTCCAAATTTTCACAAGAGACAGGCTTTCATTGCCAACATCCATTCAACATATTAAAGGCAAACCTTCTTTATTAAGCAACATTTATTCCATTCATCGTATCCCTTTAATTTTATATTTTATTTTTAGGGCTCATATTATATTCAAATTCAAACTTGTCCCCTTATTTATAGGGCTGATATTACATACACTCTGTGTTCCTTTTATTTTAAGGACGCCTCATACATTCCAGTCCATCTACTGGGCTCATACTTGTACTCAGTCATACACTTCCATATGCAATTGTACTTCAGTCACACTTCACACACTTTCAAACACAGACACAAATTTTTAATTGCAGGATTTGCTTACCCAGTCAAAACCCTGTGATTTTGCCTACCCGGCTTTTTTTAAAAACTTTATCTGCTTTCATTTACTGTTATCCATTTAGGCTTCTTAACAGTAAAAACAGATAATTGCAGGATTTGCCTACCCGGTCAAAAACCTGTGATTTTGCCTACCCGGTATTTATTTTTTATTTTTTTTACTTTATCTGCTTTCATTTACTGTTATCTATTTAAACCTCTTAACAGTAAAAACAGATTATTGCATGCAATTATTTCTTCTGGAATCAAAACCCTTTCAGTCTTTTTGTTCTTTAAATTTGGAGAAGCTTTTTGAGTGTCCTTAACCACCACGGGCAAACTCTGGCAAGCAACACAAATTAATTATAAGCAAAAATGCTTACCTTAGGTGGCCACCTATTTGTGTTGCCTGTCAAGCCAGCCCGCTGTGATTTTTCACCCTTCTGCTCCTACCAATCCCATCCTCGTTGCCAATATGTTGTGGTTTCTGCCACTTCTGTGAAAGATCACTCTTGAAGTCTTGGGGTTTTGATGCCAGAAGATAGACTTTATTATCAGAGATAAAAAGCAGAGTTGTTCCCAGCACAACAACTCCAGCAAATGAGTTCCTTCCCACTTATATATGATCTACCAAGGCATGGCTAAAACATTCCATACATGTCACCATTATCCATCATCCTATTCTTTGACTCCAGTCTGTTTAAGAAGTGGACAGGAGACACCTGTGGAGGAACCTCAACATATTTTCTCAGCAATCATGAGAGCAGTTTACTATATGTGAGCACATTCCTTTCCTACACAGGCTTCTCCACACACACTAAGATTCATGCTTGACCATCAGAAATAATTGTAGAATAAAATGGCTATATTAACATTGATTATACTTGATTAATTTATACTCAACTTGATAAAAATATTCTACACCCGCTGAAAGTGTTTCTGTGGAAAAGCTCTCCCTATCTTGAAATTCGTCAAGCACTGGAGGATAGATTGAGTGCAATCATCGGTCAGATACGCTGACATTGTCATCAAGTCGAGTTTCATTATTAAGAAGGAAGCCTGACAGTTGGGCACCAACACACTCTTTGTCCTATTGACTCTAAGACCCAAACACTCCAAATGTGCAAGCAACAGATCCCTGTGTTTGCAAGCTTGTTCCTCTGACTGCACTAAAAAAAAACAGTCGTCGATGTAGTTCAAAATGTGAATTCAGTGGAGAGGGCATCGCATCGACACATTGTGTACTTTAGGTGCTTTAGACAAGCCAAAGGGCAGGATTTTAAACTGTTAAGCAGTTCCCTCGAAGGTGAATCTCAAAAAACTCCTTTGGCGAGGGGCTTTGTAAACATGAAAGTATGCGTCTTTCAGGTCGATCGACAAAAAACAGTCCAGAGGTTGCTCATGAGACAAAATCTGTCTCTGAGTGACCATCTTGAATGGAGACTCAAGCACTTCAAGTCCAGAATAGGGCACATCCCACTATCATTTTTGGTGACTTTGGTAGCAGCACTTCACCTTACAACCAGCACTGAGCATTGCACACCTGCACCACCTCTATCGCATCTTTGGCGAGGATACTTAGTACCTTTGATTGTAAGACCAGCGTGTCCCGCACCATTGCGGTGGAGGATATAACGCTGGTGAAACAAGGTGGTCACCTCGCAAACTGCTGCTGTGCTCAGCACCCAACTGGAAATGTCCAGAAGACCACCCCACACTTCCGCGTAACGGGCCAGAGGACACAGGATCCCACCCTCGGGGGGCATTTGTGCAGTGTGTGTGTTTTGACATGGGGAATTGGAAATTTGCTCTTTTTTGTGGACATGTTTGCACTCCCAGCAACTGCAACAGGGTGTAAAAACTTTATTGGAACATGAAAATTTTTAGTCACAGAGCCAACAACAGTGCAACTCTAATTGGAGCTTCTTGATTGCCCAAGAGAGAGCCTGGATCAGATCAGCATCAGAGATTTTCACTCGATTTTCATCAAGAAATACAGGTGAACTCATCAGCCAACTGAGACAAGGCCTCACCTTCTGATGCTTCAATCAACATAGCAACCCTGTCATAACTGCAGAATGTGATTGCACCATGCTCCCCGTTAGTGGTGCACAGGTTTACTCACAAGGCTTGTGCCAGTGACAAATCCTACACTCTGTATCCCACCCTTGTATGGTTCCTTGAGAACCATGGGAGTATGATGGGAGGGGACTGGCATCGTTCTTCAGAAAGAAGGCGATCCGAGAGCGAAGCATCTTGAGTTTCATGCACACGCAGTGAGTGCAATCAGTCTCACCGAGCCTCTGTGTGTGCTTGGCCCAGGTAAAAAACACAGCACTTGTGCCCGTCAGATATGGGGATCCATCATTTGCGCGGTGGGAAACATTTACAAAACGCCATCTTGAAAAAGACATTGTTAAGCAAACAGCTTTTTTAGATGCTTGTGTACAGTAGACACACACACATACAAATCACAATATGCAATAGTGTTATGTAACACTTTTAATTTCAAAGGATAGGCTTTCATTGAAGCAAAACAAGAAGCAGAAAATAATCCACTCGCAGGTGAAGTGCAGTATAAACGGCAAAGCGAAAGCTCATCCTTCTGCTGACACACAGGAAGCAGAAAATAATGCACTCGCTAAGATGTGCAGACTCAACGGCAAAGCGTAGTGTAGCTTGTTCGTCGGAGCACCACAGGGAAGCAGAAAACGATCCATTCACTGTGAAGGTGTGCAGAATCAGATGACAATGCGAAGATTTGGGCATCCAGAGTACAATAGATTATATCGCGATGCTGAAGGAGAAAATTCAGACTAGTGATGTCCAGTTCATGAACGGATTGTTCTTTTGAACCGGTTCTTTTTAGTAAACAAGTTGAACAAGTTCACCAAATCGGACTGAATCGTTTGAAACAGTTCACGTCTCGAGTCAACACTGATCCACAAGTTACTCTGTCTTAACCTGTCTCTTGGACGTGCATGACACTCCGACTCGAAATGAGCCGATAACCGGGAGTAATATGATCCTAGAAATGGTGATATCTGCTTTTCCTAACTCTTCTTTGCAATGAAAAGCTCAAACTAGTTCACAAATTAGACTGAACGCTCCAGTCGCAACAGTTCTCGAGTAAACAGTACACTGATCCGACATACTGAGAATTGATGAGCTGCTTATATTGAGCATGCTTGTGATTAAGGTGCGAAATGTATGTTTTTGGTGTATTTTGCTGAACAGTAGAAAGTATAACAAATAAAACATACTGGAAATATGTCTATGACTTGATTGTATTACCGTTTATCTACGTATGATGATGATCCGGTTGCAACAGTTCTCGAGTCAACAGTACACTCACTGATCCGGGGACAGTACAGCAGCTCTCGAGTCAACAGTACATTAAGTCGCTTGCTGCAGTTCTCAATTCAACAGTACACTGATCCTGGGACAGAAGCTCTCACGTCAACAGTACATCAAGTCGATCACAGCAGTTTGTGAGTCACCAATACACTGAACTGAGAATCGCCTCTTTCGGACATAATACTGACAACTTCTGATCAGTGAGCTGCTGATGAGCATGCGTGAACCGAGGACTTGAATGAGGGGGCGAAACTTTTCAATCGAGAGATGAAAATAAATTTTACTATTGAGTATTGTGCATGCAGATTATATCTGAAGTTGTTATGAGCTGGATCATGGTTTCTGTACAAAATGGGTGAGTTGATTAAGACTAGTTTAATCACTTTATGTGCTTTAGACATGTGTAGAACATCCACGTTTGTATATCAGTGTCAGTATTGGGTGCTTTAGGTGCAAAACTTTAATGTAGGATGTATTGTAAGATCACTGAATGAAACACTGGTGACAATAAACACCCTTATTATTATAACTTAATTAAATAAAATGAATAATCAGCAATATGCATTCATATGGCTTTTTTGAATGTGTTTGAGCGTGTATTCTACGATGCCGGCGTATTAGTATTATGTACAGTGACGCCATTACGAGATGACATAAATTAATTGGTGAATATAATATTTTTTTTTTTACCGGTTTATTGAAATGAACCGTTCGAAAGAACCAGTTTGTGGAAAAGAATCGGGCTTCCTATCACTATTTCTGACCAGATGAGTGCTGTGCTCTGCCTTGTATGCTCGCTGTGATGCGTGCATTGGGGCCGAAGCGAAGAGCTATTTGCTAATAAAACTGGTGTGATTATGAAGGTCTTCAGAGTTAGTCACTCCTGGGTGGAGCTTCCCATAGCATCAGCAGCTTATGCTGTGTCGAATTGACCGACTTAAAAGGGAACTGTTACTATAGCTTACAGTTACAAATGTTGGTTACGATGCTTAAATAATATACAGCCTATTGCAACAAATGTACTTGCTTGGAGAAGAAATTAAAAAGTGAGTGAATGATTTTAGGCTTAAATTGTGATGGTACCGGTCAGGTCGTGCTTGAGCTTTATCATACCTCTATCATATTTCAAGTCTTCTGAAGGCATACAATCACTTTGTATGATGAACAGACCGAAATTTAAGTTGTTATTCACTCCAATCAAATCATTGATCAACACATGTAAATGGAGCACAAATCATATGTGGCGACACATAAATAATAACATTAAACCTAATTAGTTTTGTGTCATGATGTCATGACATTTGGTCATAAGAAGTGAAAGAATCAATGAGGTTTAACCCTCTGGGGTCTGAGGGTGTTTTGGGCCCTGGAGAAGTTTTGACATGCCTTGACATTTGTGCTTTTTTCAGTTGCTTAAAAACATATTAATGGCTAAAGTCTGATAACACTGTATTCAGCACAAACTGGGCTACAATAATATGTGAACAACATGTATGTACATGTTTGTATTTTTGAGAAAATAACGTTTATGCGTGGTTTTTGAAAAAACAAAAATTGCTAGACACTGAAATAAGGCCATATATCACATACTAAACATTTGTTCACAAGACTTTTGAGAACTGGATCTCGTAGCCTACAGCTTTTGCTACAAAAATGATGTGAAACCATCCTGATCACTCATTCATACAAAACAATATAGTCATTTAAGTTTTGTAAGACACTTTTAGTGTTAGAAAGGCCATATGTGAGGAGGAGTGGATGATCATGAATATTGATGTGATTCACACCTGAGGAGAAAAAGACCCCTCCCCTGAGAGGGAATGAATGTGAGGAGACTTAATGATTGAATGTATTATCTGACTATACATTTTCTTTACATAAAGACTTAAAAACTTTAGACCTACACTACCATTTAAAAATGTATAAATCTGTAAGATTTTTTTAATGTTTTTAAAAGAAGTCTCTTCTGCTCACCAAGGCTGCATTTATTTGATCCAAAATATAGCAAAAACAGTGATATTGTGAAATATTTTGACAATTTAAAATAACGTCATGGTTACTTGTGTAACCTCCGTTCCCTGATGGAGGGAACGAGACGTTGTGTCAATGTAGTGACACTAGGGGTCACTCTTGGGAGCCAGAGACACCTCTGGTCTTTGATAAAAGGCCAATGAAAATTGGCGAGTGGTATTTGCATGCCATACGGGTATAAAAGGAGCTGGTATGCAACCACTCATTCAGGTTTTATGCTGAGGAGCCGAGACAAGGTCCGGCCATTTCAGCGGGTAGTTCAGCATTGTGGCAGGAGGGACACAACGTCTCGTTCCCTCCATCAGGGAATGGAGGTTACACAAGTAACCATGACTTTCCCTATCTGTCACTCACTCGACGTTGTGTCGATGTAGTGACACTAGGGGTCCCTATATGAAACGCCACAACTGGCTGAACTGTGTTACGTGAACTGGCGGTGTGTGGTGGGCAGACCACTGAGTGCCTCATAGCCAGCACACCAGGCCGACACGTAACCTCCCCCAACATAGTTATGAGTGTCGAACGGCTCTTTGGGGACAAGTCGACTACCCAAAAGATAGAGACAGGCTAACCCAGTCGTGGCCTCTTTTCCCCTTCTTTTTTCCACTCCCTAAAAACCTGGGCCGCCAGGTCTAGTCGGGGGGTGTCCCTCCCAAGGGGAAGACACCGCGGAGACCAAACCTCACCCAAAGAGAGGGGGGGATATTTAAGTGGAAAAATACATCACATGGTCTACGTCACATGGTCTTTTCGACCATGTGGAGAGTCTTCAAGGTAGATCCTACCCAACGGGGGATGAGTTACTACAAACATAGAGACTGGGGAAGAGGGGCTCTGCCCAAGGAAGACGCAGTTTGCCAACAGGAAAACGAATTAGTGGAAGATATATATCGCATGGGGTTAGCCTTACACGGAACCGCCACATGCGGAGCACCTACCCCAGAACAGGACTCTTAGTTAGCACGTGTACTGGGCCGGCAGCGAGTCTCTGCTTGGAGGAAGTCAACCAGGGAACAAAGTTTGTGAACACTACTGGAAATTAATGGTGCATGTCTTCAGCTCAAAAGGAGGAGGAAGGTGCAATGTGCAAGTGATACACCCAGCTGGCTATCCCGGGCTTATCCACTTGTATTGCGTGCCACTACCTGGGACGAAACCGGTTCCACCCAGAGGTTGTAGAACCTTGCAAAGGTGTTGGGTGTTGCCCAGCCTGCTGCTCTGCAAATGTCTGTTAGAGAGGCACCCCTGGCCAGGGCCCAGGAGGCCGCTACATCCCTGGTAGAATAGGCTCATAGCCCTACCAGGGGCGGCATGTCCTGGGCGTGATATGCCATAGTTATGGTGTCAGTGAGCCAGTGGGTGATCCTCTGCTTGGAGACAGCGCTTCCTTTTCGCTGTGCACCAAAGCAGACAAAGAGCTGCTCAGAGATTCAAAAGCTCTGCGTGCGATCCAAATAGAGGCGTAAAGCGCGCACCGGACACAGCAACAACTGGGCTGGGTCTGCCTCCTCCTGGGGCAGTGCTTGCAGTTTCACCACCTGGTCCCTAAAAGGGGTCGTGGGAACCTTGGGCACATAGCCCGGTCGGGGTCTCAGGATCACGTGAGAGTAGCCCGGACCGAACTCCAAGCATGTTTCGCTGACAGAGAACACTTGCAGGTCTCCTACCCTCTTGATGGAAGTGAGCGCAGTCAGGAGGGCAGTCTTCAAGGAGAGTGCCTTAAGCTCGGCTGACTGCAAAGGCTCAAAGGGGGCTCTCTGTAGACCCTGAAGAACTATAGGGAGGTCCCATGAGGGAACGAGGCACGGTCTGGAGGGATTCAGCCTCCTGGCACCTCTTAGGAATCTGATGATCAGGTCGTGCTTTCCTAAGGACTTAGCGTCGACTGCGTCGTGGTGTGCTGCTATGGCGGCAACATACACCTTCAAGGTGGAAGGGGACAGCCTCTCTTCCAACCTCTCCTGCAGGAAGGATAGCACTGATCCAACTGCGCACCTCTGGGGGTCTTCCCGTCGGGAAGAACACCACTTAGCGAACAGATGCCACTTAAAGGCATACAGGCGCCTCATAAAGGGGGCCCTAGCCTGAGTGATCGTGTCTACAATCGCAGGGCCAGACATGGAAATTCCAGAGGTCTGGTCACAGGTGCCAGATGGTGCCCCGTCCCTGAGAAAGAAGGTCCTTCCTCAGGGGAATTCACCAGGGGGGGCTGTCGCGAGGAGCGTGAGGTCTGAGAACCACATCTGGGTGGGCCAGTAGGGTGCTACCAGGACGACCTACTCCTCGTACTCCCTGACCTTGCACAGGGTCTGTGCAAGTAGGCTCACTGGGGGAAACGCATTTTTGCGCATGCCAGGGGGCCAGCTGTGTGCCAGCGCGTTTATGCGAAGGGGGGCCTCGGTCAGGGCATACCAGAGCGGGCAGTGGGGAGGATTTTTGGGAGGTGAACAGGTGCACCTGTGCCTGTCCGAATCGACTCCAAATCAGCTGGACCACCTGAGGGTGGAGTCTCCACTCTCCCCTGAGAGTAACCTGTTGTGACAGCGCATCCACTGTAGTGTTGAGGTTGCCCGGGATGTGAGTGGCTCACAGCGACTTGAAGTGCTGCCGACTCCAGAGGAGGAGATGGCGGGCGAGTTGCGACATACAACGAGAGCGCAGACTGCCTTGGCGGTTGACATATGCTACCGTTGCTGTGTTGTCTGTCTGAACTAACACGTGCTTGCCCTGGATCAACGGCTGAAACTTCCGCAGGGTGAGCAGAATTGCTAACAACTCGAGGCAGTTGATGTGCCAATGCAGTCGTGGGCCTGTCCACAAGCTGGTGGCTGAGTGCCCGTTGCAAACAGCGCCCCAGCCCGTTTTGGAGGCGTCCTTCGTGACCACGATACGCCTGGAGACCAGTTCTAGGGGAACACCTGCCCGTAGAAACGAGAGGTCGGTCCAAGGGCTGAAAAGACGGTGACAGACCGGCGTGATGACCATGCAATGTGTCCCATGGTGCCATGCCCATCTCGGGACTCGAGTCTGAAGCCAGTGCTAAAGCGGTCTCATATGCATCAACTCGAGCGGGGTGGCCACCGCTGAGGATGCCATATGCCCCAGGAGCCTCTGAAAAAGTTTCAGTGGAACCGCTGTTTTCTGTTTGAACGCCTTTAAACAGGCCAACACCGACTGGGCGCTTGTTCTGAGCCGCGCTGTCAAAGAGACTGAGTCCAACTCCAAACTGAGAAAAGAGATGCTCTGAACTGGGAGGAGCTTGCTCTTTTCCCAGTTGACCCGAAGCCCTAGTCGGCTGAGGTGTGAGAGCACCAAGTCCCTGTGTGTGCACAACATGTCCCGAGAGTGAGCTTAGATTAGTCAGTCCTCGAGATAGTTGAGAATGCGAATGCCCACCTCCCTTAGTGGGGCAAGGGCTGCTTCTGCGACCTTCGTGAAGATGCAAGGAGACAGGGACAGGCCGAAAGGGAGGACCTTGTACTGAAATGCCTGACCCTCGAATGCAAACAGCAGGAAGGTTCAGGTCTACCGCCATGAACCAATCTCGATGCCGGATGCTCACCAGAATGCGTTTTTGCGTCAGCATCTTGAACGGGAGTCTGTGTAAAGCCCGGTTCAGTACTCGCAGGTCCAAGATTGGCTGCAACCCACCGCCTTTTTTTGGTACGATGAAGTAGGGGCTGTAAAACCCCTTTTACAGGGTAGCGATCTCCGCGCGCAAGGTAGCAGCGTTTTCGTCCTTCACCAAGGTGAAGTGGATACCGCTGAACCTGGGCGGACGCTTGACGAACTGAATCGCGTAGCCGAGTCGGACGGTCCGGACCAGACATCGCGACGGATTGGAAAGCGCAAGCCACACGTCCAAGTTCCGCGCAAGGGGGACTAATGGGACAATGTCGTTGGACGTACCAGCAGGTGGGGCCTCGCAGTGGGGCAGAGCTCGAGGTGCAACACCATGTCGTGGCTGTGCTGAGTCTAGGGACATCCTTGTGACCACCCCCGGAACAGCCTGGGACGGGGGAGGAAGAGGCCTATCCTTGTGACTTGTGGAGACTGTCACATCGGGGGCGGATTTGTGCCAGCTGGGCGCTCAGGGGCGGCAGACCGCCGCTGGAGCTCCAAACCTGCCAAATAGAGTGGTGGACGGTGGTCGTGATGATGGCCGTGCACACCGGATACGTGACCCAGGGAAACTAAAGTGCTAAACTCTTGAGCACTGCAGCCACTTGGGCATGCAGTGCCCTTAAATGCAAAGGTAACAAAAAGTTCTCCTCCCGTCCTTCGACCGGGGGATGGAGAGGTCTGCTTACCAGCTCCAGAGCAGCGGGTTTCATTGTCCCTGGGTCGCCCGTCTCAAGGGTGCTTTGAAGCCTTTCACGGGTTCTTGGCGGCCGCAAGACGGGTGGCGTCTGCTTCCTGCGGTGGGCTCCACCCTGAGGCCGGGCCAAAGGGGCGGGCTGCGGCGGAGCCAGTGCAGTCACCACAGGGACACACCCTTGGCGACGAGCAGATGGGGTGCGGGATCTTGAGCCACGCCGGGGCAGGATATGCCGGATAGCCTCCGTCTACTGCTCCACCATCGAGAACTGCTGGGCAAAGTCCTTGACGGTGTCGCCGAATAGGCCAGCCTGGGAGATGGGGGCAGCAAGGAACCGTGTCCTGTCGGCCTCACCCATCTCGACCAGGTTGAGCCAAAGTTGGCGCTCCTGGACCACTAATGTGGACATCGTCCGCCCGAGAGACCGCGCCGTAACCTCTGTTGCTCAGAGAGCGAGGTTGGTCGCCGAGTGCAGTTCTTGCATCAATCCCGGGGCGGAACTACCCTCGTGCTGTTCCTTTAGTGCCTTGGTGGACTTGCAGGAGAGCCATGGCATGCAGGGCAGAGGCGGCTTGTCCAGCGGCACCGTAGGCCTTGGCCATCAGAGATGACGTAAACCTACAGGCCTTGGATAGGGGCTTTAGGCACCCGCGCCAGGTGGCGGCGCTCTGCGGGCATAGGTGCACCGCGAGCGCCTTTATCCACTGGGGGATTGCCGAATAGCCCTTGGTTGCCCCACCATCGAGGGTAGTGAGTGGAAGCGGGGAAGCTGAAAAGATCAGGACCGGGCAGTAAAAAAGTGCCTCCCATGACCTTGTCAGCTCTTCATGCACTTCCGGGAAGAAAGGAACGGGGCGGGGCGTGGCTATGAGCAATGCCGCGAGCCCAGGAACCAATCATCGAGCTGTGAGGGTTCAGGGAAGAGCGGAGGGTTGTCGTTATCTCCGTGTCAGCCTGTGACTGGGCAATCATCCCTGAAGGGAGGAGCCCTGCTGAGGCTTCCGCGTCCGATTGGATGAGCCCGCTCTCCGATGCTGCGCTCAAGAGCTCATCACTTTCATCTGGAAGCCCCATCGGGGCAGACGAGCCTGCTGGGTAATGGGAGGTCCGCGGGGGGATACCCGGCAGAGGCGGTCCCACTGGGGTCCCCAAATCGCCCCCAGTGCTAGCCGCGCTGGCCTCATACCTGTGGGTTAAAGGACCGAGGCGGGGAGCCTCTGGGATGGCTTGCTTTCTTACGAAGGCGAGCTGTGACTGCATCGTTGCCATGGACATGTCCTCGCAATGAGTACATGACCATCCCAAACGCTGTCTCCGCATGAGCAGTACCCAACATGAAAGACAGTGATCGTGACTGTCAGAAGGCGAGAGATAACGAGCGCAACCAGGAATAACACACAATCGGAAAGGCATCTTTAAAAGACGTTCCGTGTGTGCCGCTCTTTTAGAGAAATATAGTCTTTAGAGAAATATACTCTTTTTTCTGCCGAAGCGCCCAGGGGCATTCTCTGCAGTGCACCAGTGCAGAGGAGGGAGAAGCCACTGAAATGCACCGTCAGATCCAGCAGAGGTGAATGAACAGTCATGGGAATTCAGCTCAGTGAGCATGACCGTTTGGCACCGAAGAGAAAATCTGAATGAGTGGTTGCATACCAGCTCCTTTTATACCCCTATGTCCGGGGGAGTGGCATGCAAATACCACTCGCCAATTTTCATTGGCCTTTTATCAAAGACCAGAGGTGTCTCAGGCTCCCAAGAGTGACCCCTAGTGTCACTACATCGACACAACGTTGAGTGAGTGACAGATAAGGAACTGTTTTCTATTTGAATATATTGTCAAATGCAATTTATTCCTGTGATCAAAGCTGAATTTTCAGCATCATTATTACAGTCTTCAGTGTCACATGATCCTTCAGAAATCATTCTAATATGCTGATTTTCTAATATGGGCATATTTACAGCACATTTTACACATTTACACCCGAACAGATATTTGCAAGCACAAGCTTCATTGATGATAATGAGGCAGCATAAACACTAGTTAAAATATAATCTAAACATTCATATTATTTTTATATCATATTACATATCATATTTATATCATACAGCATACAATTTAAATACCTGCTTTAGCCGAAACAATATTTAAACATAACTAAAACTTGCCTATTAGGACATATTTCAAATGTCAATACTCTGAATACTGGCTGGCAAGTCTGGAAATAGTCCAACTAGTAAAATATGTACATGTTTATATAAAATAGCATGTTAATTAATGTAACTAAAACTAAATGACTTACTCATCCGGAATTGTATCCTCAACTGGATCAAATCGTTCTTCAAAATATAAACATTCATCGTCGGAGTCCCACTCTTCTTCTGAGGAAAATGTGAACTCTTTGTCACTATCCAGGAACATCTGTAGAGCTTCCTCACCCGTGTAGCGTGCCATCTTCCAAACGCGCAGAAAAGTGAATGAACTTGATGCTTTTTAAGGCACTGATGGGGGCGTTTACCATTTGCATTGATCGCCTCAGCACATTACCGTATCAATAGCGCGCTCTGTTGGTGGGTGGGATCACATTAGCGATAATGAGCTGAGCCAGGAGAAACTGTACATCGCCTTGTTTCATACAGATTACATTGCAGGAGAATATTTGTTTTAAATTTGAATTGTTTTATTTAAAAGTAGATATTTTAAGCTTTCTTTAGACATATGTTTCATGTTTGTCTGATAAGTATTCTCGGAGTTTCAGTTCATTTTTGTGACGTGTTTCAGAAAGATGCTCGCGGAGACAGAGACGGCTGAAAGTGCACCCTGTTTATTTTCTTTATTTTACAAAAGCACAAGGTTTTGTTGTTATTGTGAGTGTACACAAATAAAAGTAGACCCTTTATAGTTTCTAATGATGTCTTACACTTATCTGTATGCCCAAAAATTGAGTATTTTAAGTTGTTTCCGCTGTTATGCGGATAAAATCCAGCAGGACGCGCCGGCGCGTCCGTCGACCCCTGAGGGTTAATGTCAAAACCACTGAGATCCCTTGGTTAAGTTACCTTAACATACATACTGTATCTTCAGGTGATGACCAGCATTGTAGACCGTGTTGCTGGGCAAAAGGTTTGGACTAAGGGCAACTAATTTGGGCAGTACTGTGTCTGTTATCATTGTCTAAATGAAAGAATATGACACAACTCATTTAGCAAGCTGCTTTGAACATGTTTTAAAAAAAAAAAAAAAAACATTTAGATGGCTTATTTTCCTAAGAAAAGGACTTCAGACAAGGAAAAGAAAACATGGGAATTATATTCATAGCAATATAATTCAATTTACGCACAAATGTTCCATAGAGAGTCATGCGATTCATGTACTCTGGTCAGGCTGTTTTTGAGCTTTGAAATGTTCTTTTAAAACATGATTTTAATTCTAAGCAACCAGCATGCCATGCCATCAGACATCTCATGGGTACAGCAACTCCATTGTCAAACTACATTTGCTTCAAATCATTTGAGATTTTCATTGAGGAGTGCTCCCTTTCTCCCCTAAAATACTCGAGAGTGAAGCCTAGGAGGGAAAGGCCAAGCTTTAACATCTAAAGCAAATAACATCTGACTTTAAAACTGCATTATGGGATGAAAATCCACAAAAGCACTCAGACTCTAAGAATGTGTCTGATCCACCCTTTTTTATTGCCAGGCAGTACTTTTTTGGAGATTGATGTTCTGAAGTTCTGGAAGGTTTACCTGACACATTCCCACGATGGCTGTATTTTGGATTTTATTAAAAAGCACATGGGAATCAACTGGGAGAAGTCAAGATTTTTCAGTTAAATTGTATCCATACTCTTCTTTGTCCCCAATTATTAATATTCATGGCAGGGGTAATTGGAAGAACAAAACTGGCTCAACCTTAATTGCACACATTCCCATTTAAATGAAATAGTGTTTTGCCACTTTTGTGCTTGGTCGTGCTTAAGAGCTCATGATGTATTTATTTTCAGATGAATCTGTGCACTTAATTTCTAATCTTTAGTAAGGATATTTCAGACTACAAACTATTTTCCATAGTCCTCAAAACATTGCTCTCTCACTGAGGTATTTTAGTGCAAGATGTCTTCTAATGACTATCACATTGACAGTGTGATGTCTCAAGTTTTCCTGTTTCATGGATTATGTCCAAAGGACTTACTGCAGAAGTGGCCTTCTGTACAAAAAAAGGGCAAGACTTGAACTCCATCATGTTGTTTTTGGTTGAAGGCCCAAATGTAAAGTTCTGTGTGCAGAGATGTAGTAACTTAGTTTCTACATGGCACACAAAGAGTGTCATAGATGCAAACTTAAAACTACCTGATTTTATTTTTAGTTTATTTTTTTATTATTGTTCTACCTTCCTTCTTTCTTTACTTTTAAGTCAGTATGTACAGGTGCATCTCAATAAATTAGAATGTCGTGGAAAAGTTCATTTATTTCAGTAATTCAACTCAAATTGTGAAACTCGTGTATTAAATAAATTCAATGCACACAGACTGAAGTAGTTTAAGTCTTTGGTTCTTTTAATTGTGATGATTTTGGCTCACATTTAACAAAAACCCACCAATTCACTATCTCAAAAAATTAGAATATGGTGACATGCCAATCAGCTAATCAACTCAAAACACCTGCAAAGGTTTCCTGAGCCTTCAAAATGGTCTCTCAGTTTGGTTCACTAGGCTACACAATCATGGGGAAGACTGCTGATCTGACAGTTGTCCAGAAGACAATCATTGACACCCTTCACATGGAGGGTAAGCCACAAACATTCATTGCCAAAGAAGCTGGCTGTTCACAGAGTGCTGTATCCAAGCATGTTAACAGAAAGTTGAGTGGAAGGAAAAAGTGTGGAAGAAAAAGATGCGCAACCAACCGAGAGAACCGCAGCCTTATGATTGTCAAGCAAAATCGATTCAAGAATTTGGGTGAACTTCACAAGGAATGGACTGAGACTGGGGTCAAGGCATCAAGAGCCACCACACACAGACGTGTCAAGGAATTTGGCTACAGTTGTCGTATTCCTCTTGTTAAGCCACTCTTGAACCACAGACAACATCAGAGGCGTCTTACCTGGGCTAAGGAGAAGAAGAACTGGACTGTTGCCCAGTGTTCCAAAGTCCTCTTTTCAGATGAGAACAAGTTTTGTATTTCATTTGGAAACCAAGGTCCTAGAGTCTGGAGGAAGGGTGGAGAAGCTCATAGCCCAAGTTGCTTGAAGTCCAGTGTTAAGTTTCCACAGTCTGTGATGATTTGGGGTGCAATGTCATCTGCTGGTGTTGGTCCATTGTGTTTTTTGAAAACCAAAATCACTGCACCCGTTTACCAAGAAATATTGGAGCACTTCATGCTTCCTTCTGCTGTCCAGCTTTTTAAAGATGCTGATTTCATTTTCCAGCAGGATTTGGCACCTGCCCACACTGCCAAAAGCACCAAAAGTTGGTTAAATGACCATGGTGTTGATGTGCTTGACTGGCCAGCAAACTCACCAGACCTGAACCCCATAGAGAATCTATGGGGTATTGTCAAGAGGAAAATGAGAAACGAGAGACCAAAAAATGCAGATGAGCTGAAGGCCACTGTCAAAGAAACCTGGGCTTCCATACCACCTCAGCAGTGCCGCAAACTGATCACCGCCATGCCATGCCGACTTGAGGCAGTAATTAAAACAAAAGGAGCCCCTACCAAGTATTGAGTACATATACAGTAAATGAACATACTTTCCAGAACGCCAACAATTCACTAAAAATGTTTTTTTTTTTATTGGTCTTATGATGTATTCTAATTTTTTGAGATAGTGAATTGGTGGGTTTTTGTTAAATGTGAGCCAAAATCATCACAATTAAAAGAACCAAAGACTTAAACTACTTCAGTCTGTGTGCATTGAATTTATTTAATACACGAGTTTCACAATCTGAGTTGAATTACTGAAATAAATGAACTTTTCCATAACATTCTAATTTATTGAGATGCACCTGTATGTGTATTTGGTATGATTGAAGTGATTCATTGATATAAAAGAAATGATACTTGACAGTTTCCATCTTTGGAACATCATAATGCAGGCAAATACCATTATCATTCTCTTATAAATAATGAAGTGCTACTCAACACACTTCTACTATTACTAGAAATCATGGAATTTTACGCATTGTTTGCTTGAAATAAATCAAACATTATTTTACAAGGCCTTCATATTAGAAGAGTATAATAGAAATTTAGAGTTTATAATAGAAATAGTCAGGGTGATCTCATAAGGAGATCTGCGATATGTTTTTATTATACTTAGAAATAAATTAGTTACAATATACTATCATATTGATATTTTAGATCCCCTAACCCAACCCTATTTCTAAACCTAACCACTTGTAAAAACAATGTAAAACATGTGATAGGCAGATTTTAGTTACATTGAAGTATTATAGCCTATACATATTTTTGAGCACCTAACCTCACCCTATGCCTAAACCTAACCAGTTCTCAACAATATAAAAATGTAACAAGCAAATACAAGTATGTTAAAATCATTTATTCCAAAAAATGACAAAAAAGCACTAAAAGTATCCCAAACGACTCATGCTGCATTTAAAGTCCTCTGAAGTCACAGAGTGAGCAGACTGAAAGTTTTAATTGTTGAAAACCTTCCTTTCTGTGAAGTTAGTCACATCTCTGTCAAAAATACACATCCAAACATTTGCATGTCATAATCGGTCACAAGAAGCGCGAAGGCCAATGGCACTAGACATCACTCATGTCAAAGCTGTCGTAATGCTTGTTTAGGCGACAATTTAAATGTTTAAATAAGAGCGGGATTAAAGTGTTACGGATTACTGTTTCAACCAGACTTAAATTTAAATCTGTTTCTCATTCAAAGCCGTAACACACAGCCTTGGAAGATCCAGAAGGGGTCTTATAAAGACTTTGTTTTGCCTGTTACACTGAGCCAAATTGTTTTTAATAATGATATCTTTCCGTTCTTTGTAATAATTAGAATTTGTTTATGTGACTTGTTTTTTTAAACTGCATTTTCAATCTTTTCACCAGCTGTGTATTCACAATATGATCTGTTTGTCTTTTGCCACATGTTTCTCATAATAATAATAGGAACAAAACATCTGTGACCATCATGAGATGAGCAATCCTGTCTGGCCTTTTTATGGTAGTCTTCAAATAGCAATTGTTCAACCATACATGTTTTGAAACTGTCACTAAGTAGATAATTGGTGGTGAGAGAGCAGCCTACTAATAAAGGCCATAGTAATTTTACAGCATGTTAGGATTTTTTATTTTTTAATGTTCTGATCAGTGTGAAAACAAATCAAAAGAAAAGTTGTACAGCTTGCACAAAAATGCTCTTGTGTGATCTTTTGCAACTCCTTTGGGTAGAAACTATCACCCAGCATCCAGTCTACACAAGAAAGAAGAGACAACAACTGAGAAAGGTATAATATAAGTGTGGTCTTTACATTGACCTTTTAATCCAAAAGGAAAAAAGAACAAACAAAAGCAATAAGGAAATGGTGGTATAGTGGTTAAAGATTTGGGCTGGTAACCCAAAGATGTATGGTTCAAAGCCTGGGAGGGGTGGTCTGTAAACTGAGGTGTTGCTATGTTGTCCTATCACTTTTTTTGCCCCTCAGCGAGGCACTTAACCCCCAGCTTGCTGTGTTATGAACTATCCTTAAGTAAATGTCCTGCAAGTTGCTTTGGATATAAAGTGTCTGCTGAATGACATGTAACTGAAGTATTGACATATATGTGTTTTATTGATCTGGGCAGCAAGTAACAAGATCTTTTAGTTGCATGTTCAAAACAGGAGTTGAGAGGCTCAGAATGGCCCATCATTAAAGAGTGTAAGAAACCTGCACTGACACGACCACATTTTTCTCCTAGAATGTGATGTCTGTGGTTGTACAAGCAGCCAAATGGAGATAAGGCTAAACAAAGAAATGAAAATAAGTCATAAGGGCAAGCAACAGTGTCATTACATGAATGTCAACAAAGGAATCGGCACTGAAGCTCAAAACTAAATTTAATAATTTGACATGATAGATGTAGAAATAGCCACTTAAATATTTATCTGTGATGAAAGAACAATAAAAAGAGCTTATAAAAGAGTAAATACATTTAATTTGATTAAAGACAGAACACAGACAGAATCTCTATACTAAGTAAAGTAGTTCTGACTTGAAATTTAAGAGGGATTAGACTGATAAATCAGTAAATCTGATGGAACAAGATAAGAAAGAAATGAAGTAGGGGCACAGTGAATCTCTTCCTAAAACTAAATATTTGCAAAAGTTTTCACTATTAATTTGCTGGGTGCATTTATTAAACAGTTGTGGTTTATAAATGTTTGGTATTTGGTATGCAAAAACCAGCATCTTATTCATTAACCACCTGCAAATAATGAGCTGGAATAGTGCTGCTCAGTGAGTATCTACATTTTCTTTTTCTCCAAAACATGCCTCCTTTCTTATATTAAGACTTATTATTGTGTCTAATGTATATAAACGTCAACATTATTAATATAGGGTAAACAAAGTTTTCTTTAATGGCCTGCATGATGCGCTGAACAGTTTTTTCAGAAGTTTGTTTCTTTTTTTTTTCTTTTTGACAAAATTTATTTTTGAAAGTGAAACTAAACAGGCACCACATGTGACTTTCAGATGTGAAAGTGGAGATTTAGCATAAAAAAGGACTTAAAGATTGATCTATTTCTCACCCACACCTATTAAATTGCTTCTGAAGATATGGGTTTAAACACTGGAGTCATATGGATTACTTTTATGTTTTATGTGATTTGAGCTACAAAAGTCAGATCATCATTCACTTACATTGTATGGACCTACAGAGCTGAGAAATGTTTTCTAAAAATATTTGTTTGTGTTCTGCAGAAGAAAGAAAGTCATACACATCTGGGATGGCATGAGCGTGAGTAAATGATAAGCAAATTTTCATTTTTCTGTGAACTATCCTTTTAAATAGAAAATTAAGTTATGAAAAGGAGTGATCACAATATCACTTCTTAAATAATTTAAAATAAATATTTCAATTCCATATGGCAAGAAGCCCTCTCATGAGGTTTCAGTTTGTGTGAAATTGATTATTTCCTTGGATTAGTTTACTTCAGTGATTCATTTCTCCTGTCATAAGCCTCTCACATGCGCATATCTTGTCTCAGACAGATTTGCACTCAACACACCACTGTGTTTTACAAAGCACAGCACAAAGAGGAGTGTTTCTATGCATTAACATTTCCCTGCCCTTTCCCACACATTAGTCACTGCTTGCATGAGTCTTTGTACAAATGTTATTGTGAACTATCATAAGACATTGTTTTTCCACAAATATATCAAAGTGAAAGCGAGGTGCCATTCCGTGAGATCCCTGGATAATTCCAAATTCAAGACAACTGTTAATGTTCAGAAGTGAGTTGCATTCAGGTCAGCCCATCATTTTCATTGTCTGAGATGGATTTACAAGAGCCCATTGAAAGATGGTTTCAGATGCAATGTGGTTCCAATTCACACAGCCTGGGTTTGGTCATGTTGGAGAATGGCCTTTATCACACACAGTATTCAAAGCCTTTGCATGCCAGACATGCCCTTCGAAATCTGGTCCAACAATTTCTCGGAGGATTGTAAGTCATTTTGATACCTTTAATCAACCTTGTTACAATTTAACCCTGTCTTTACTCTTTAGGCTGATTTTATCAGGAAGAGGAATTTGTGCAATCACAAAACAAGGAATTTTAAAGATTTGCACTTTTAAAGACTTTAAAAACCTGTCCTCATTCTTAGGGAGGAAAGCAAAACCACATGTTTCTCAGATTTCAACATGGAGCAATTTCACCTTACAACAAATGTGAAATGCTGTAAATGTGCATTATTTATCATTTATTTATCGATATTTCGTGCTCCCTCTCATCCTCATGTCATTCCAAACACGGATGACTTTATTTATTTTGTGGAACACAAATGCAGAAGTTTTAAAAACAGTCCCGGCCACTCTTTTCATTGCAATAGCAGTGGATAGTGACTGCACATTCAGTGGATAATGAAAAAATTTGTGCGCAAAAATGTTTGATGAGGGATGCACTCGTCAGTAAGGAGTCAATTTAAGAGCATGTCTGTAGAGCCGAGGAGGGCGGGGCCAGGCTGGAATGATGCACAGCCGGTCCCCAATCAGCCTGATGGTGCGTGCGAGGGATAAAGGCGGCCGGGGACAACAGTTCGAGAGAGAGAGAATTACAGGCAGCTGTCCTACATGTGTTTATGTTTGTGTGTTTTTAAGTTTATTATTAAACTATTATTTATATTCTCAAGCCCGTTCTCGCCTCCTCCTTTCCCTCTAACCCCCTTACATTGGTGCCGAAACCCAGGAAGGTGGAGGGATGCCCGTCGCAGCGTCCTCGACACTGCCGTCCACCCAGGGGAGTGCTGCTGCCATCCGCCGGGGGATGGAGTAGCCCGACCACCCGGACGCGGGGAACGGCCGCCATCCACGAGGCGAGTGGACTGGACTCCCCGATCGCCTCGAGTGATGGAGCCGATGCCAGGGGCAGAGGAGTGCCCTGCCATCCCCCAGAAATGCCGAGGGGTCGAGAGAAGACTGCCGTCCGTGAGGGGAGGAGGGAAGCGACTCCCCGACCGCCTGGAGCGGTGGGGCCGCTGCCAGGGGAGGAGGAGTGTCCCCATGGGTCGCCAGGAATTCGGAGGGGTGTTCTGTCTGCTGGGGGTCGGAAGTCTGACTCCGGTCCGCCCAGGGAGGAGCGGCTGCCGTCTGCCTGAGAGGGTGGAGGACTGATCGAGGACCACGCGACGGTGCATCAGAGAACCGGTGAGTGAGTTTCTTTTTCTCTCTCTCTCTCTCTCTCTCTCTCTGTCACTCCGTGTTGGCCTTTCCCTCGCCTATTTTGTTTTTTTTGTTGTTGTTTTTCCCTTCCTGTCTCCTCCCAGGTCGAGGAAGGCGGGGATGACCCGCCGGCAGTCGGGGCGCAAGGCACGCCCCTCCCCCCCCCCCCCCCAGAGAGGAAGGGGGGATGTACGTCATGCCGGGGGCTCCCCGGCCTGAGGCAACGCCAGGAGGAGTGTAGAGCCGAGGAGGGCAGGGCCAGGCTGGAATGACACACGCCCGGTCCCCAATCAGCCTGATGGGGCGCGCGAGGGATAAAGGCAGCCGGGGACAACAGTTCGAGAGAGAGAGAATTACAGGCAGCTGCCCTGCATGTGTTTATGTTTGTGTGTTTTTGTTTAAGTTTATTATTAAACTATTATTTATATTCTCAAGCCGGTTCTTGCCTCCTCCTTTCCCTCTAACCACCTTACAATGTCAATTTCCCGTGTGATAATGTTGTCCATGTGTCATATTCCAAGTCTTCTGAGGACATATGATTTGGTTTTGGTTTTGGTGGAAAAACAACCTGAAATTTAAGTTAGAACGTTCGCTACACCCTTAAGTGTCCTGGCTCTGTGCGTTGCTTGACCAAAAATCTGTGGTTCCTTGGTGATCCTGGGATTGGTATATTTTGCTTTCAATAGCTCTTTTTATTGACAATTCTGATGAAAGGTGTGTGACTTGAGAGACGGTCCACTTTTCCTAAGGGTAGACTAGTCAGGTTAACTTGAATCTGTAAAAAGGTAGTAGAGTTGTAGCTCACATTACTGAGTATATTTTTAAAATTCCCTGTTCTCATGTTCTCAAGTTCTCATGATCGCAGATGCCCTGATTGTCTATAATGACAGTTGCCCAGGGCAACACTAACAGGTGTGAAAAAGGCCCATTAAGGCCCACAAGAACTGACTTTAGGGCTGCATCCAAAGTCATTTATTTGTTCACTTATTCACTATTCCTTATATACAGAAGAGCAGTGTTCGCAATCGTTTGTTGGAGTATCACTAAAGGTACGTGCCCACTGGAGCAGAAGAAATCAGCTCAACTCCGCTCACAACGTTAGAGAGCTGCCATTTTGGGGCATGTTTGTAATATGCAAAGTGATTGTGTATTGTCTCATCATTGCTTTAAGTACATGGTAAGTAAAATCATAATATATATGCATGATTGCAGTCAGACAGATGCAAACATTATTTTTGAATGCCCAAAGTATATAAACCATGATTTATTGCACTTTTGTGGACACAGCCACAGTATTGCCACAATGAATGTGTGCAATCTTCATTTGAAGTTTGTTTTAACTTTGAATTGAACATAATGTGATTTAAGCACTGAATCCAGCAGAAACTCCAACATTATCATCAGATTTTGAAGCACTTATGACAAACTGCTTTCATCTCACTGGGATTGGCTGCCGCATATTCATTTGCATAAAGTTAAGCATTTATCAACTTTTTGACATTCTTGACTGCTCTAAACACTTGCTCTACACCACTGTCAATCCCACAATACCCCTTGAGAGCGTGTCACTCAGTTTCCATTGGAATGAGTTGAAAACGCCCGCTGAGCTCCGCTCACTCCGTGCCAGTGGACACGTATCGGAACAGCACACATTTGGGATGTCTCCCTTATTTGACACAGTTCTGATCATGGAGCACATTCTAATTAGCTAATCAGCACAATCAGGAGTGTTAGTTAAAGAAGAATTCCAAAATGTGTAGTGTTAGTGGTTTTCCAGGAAAGAACTGAGAAACACTGCAGTAGAGGATGCCACATAGTTCACTATATGGGGAAGGAGAGTATGAAAATGAGTGAGCGAATTCAGATTCTTATGTAAATACTGCGCAACATTGTCACATACAATATATGTACTTTATCCTGCATGAATCCTACTTTGAAAAATAATGATAATGTACTATGACAGCACCCATCACTTCTCTGCATACTAAGAAACCAATGATATATGGCTTACTATTACTGCCCATACATAACAAACGATTTTGTTCTTAGTAGAGAAACAAATTATATTTTGGCAAGGCCTTAACAGTTGCAACAACTGATTCTCAGGTAAAACAGTCAATTCACATCTTATATATTATAGTTATTTTCCTTTAACTAATTGCCTTTGAGGCCAATTTGCACAAGTTGCATGACAAATATAAACCATCTTCATCTCACTGAAGAGGCCTTATTCTAACATTCTGTATTGGACAGATACCAAAAAACTGTATGACAGGGCTTTCTTCGAGTTTGCTCAAAGTTTAACCACAATCTATATAGATTTTTATTGTTTGTTGGAGTTGTAATTGAAATGAAAACATTTCACCCTTATATATTTGTTCAAGGAGGTGTGCTAATTTGGACCATGTAGACCGATATGTTTCCATTCACAGGCCAGCTAGACAGCTTAGTTAAAACAGAATTCCAGAAAACCCATAACAGGTGTATTTGTAGAGGCAAATCTGCCTATCATCTTATTTCCATGGGGATGTGTGGCCCATATTTTTCCATTTGCTTCATCATGGTCTGCACGCAAAAGTCAAATCCCCTTATATCTAAAAGGATCTTGAGTGTGGTAAAATGAGAGGTCAGAAACCCAGCCTGATATATGAGATTTTGCCCATTGGCTCCCAAGATTAGATGCCCAGTAACTGGCACACAGTTCCCTTTAGGCAAAATATGTCAGTTCAGATTTAAGTTTTTCCATTTGGCAGCTCTTTAATCTTCAGTTTTAAGCACACAACAGCATTTTTAAAAGGGCTGATTGGAATCACACTGATTGCACTTTTAATAAAATTACTGTATAAAATATGCTAGACGTTTCCCTAATTTTATTTAAATTCAACAGCTTCTTTTTTAAACAGTGTTACATTACAGTAGTAGTATTTGTTTATTTATTTATTGAATAAGTGCTGCTGACCAACTTAAAACTCATTAGACTTCAGTTAATCCTGGGCTGTGTGTACCTGTATGGTGTTCCCTTTCAAGTTGGTCATTCAACGTTACGTACGTCGAATGACGTCTAGGGGTTGCTCCTGAGCTGCAATCTCTCTGAATAGTTTTCAATCACGGCAATTCTGATTGGCAGATGTCTTTCGAAGTCCCGCCTCCCATGCTCAGCTAGTATAAAATGGCTGGGAGAAAGATGGGCCTCGTCAGAACATACACCTTCAGAGTCGTGAGTGGATCTCTCTCTCTCTCTCTACATGCCCTTTGTTGTGAGTAAAGCACAGTTGCAGTGGACAAAGTTCTCTTCCCTACTACCCAGCAGGGCAAAGTTTTGCCTACAGGGTTCAAAGGGAGATCTTTCGTTCCCTGGGTGCCCAGCGAAGTGTATCCATATAAAATTGTCAAAAGAGGAGTGGGATCCCTCTTGATAATAGGCTGTTTGTGTGTTTAAAAATTTCTTGCATTTTTTCATACAAACAAAATGCAACACTCGTGATATATATGTTCCTTTCAGGACAGAATAATCACAAGTGTATTTCCTGAACATTTACTGTTTTTCAGGCTTGGCCAATGCTCACGCAGAAGCAGCATTCAACAATGCACAATGTATTCTCGGTTAATGCATGAGTATTAACACTACGCTCATGGTAGGCGTTCTTTTCAAAGAACCTGCCACGTTTACAGTTTCCTACAACACCTTTTCTGTGGAGCATGGAGAATTCAGGGAGGCTCCCGCAGGCACAAGCCTTGTGGGCTTCCTGCTCTCCATTTGTATTGTTTTCACCCATGGAATATTCCAGTGAAATTCTCTGCTAGATGGAGGGTTTGTTTTCGTTTGGCATATTCCCAGACAAGCAGCGTTGGAAGGCGAGGCATGTTACAGTTCAGCTGGACTGGTATGCAGTCTCTCTAGCAAGCTGCACCGTGTGGGTGCCGTCCTTCCCGAAGATGCACGCTGAACTCTCCAAAAACGTTGCATGTGCCCTAATGGGCGTGAACGCACGTTTCAGGAGTGAACGCCTTTACCACGCTAAAAGGGATTTGCCTTCCTTCTGCAGGTGGGAGAATTGGTTTTCGGCACATTTATGCCCCGCTCCTGCACCTAGCTGAGTATTGCCCTTCATTCCATTCCAGTTCCTGGAGGATTTTAATCCTGGAGGATCTGGATGAGTAAAATCCTTGTATTCTTCAAAGAGTTGGGGAAAACCCACCGTGCAAGCCAAAGCGCTCCTGACAATGTCAGATCAGCAAAGAACAAATCAGAGCTCCACCCATTGTTTGCCCTGGCCCAGAAACAGGCTCAGTTCATGTCTCTTCCCCCAGCAACCAAATCTACTGGGAGAGAGTTAAAATCATGAGCAGACACAAGAATAAAATGTATGCATCTCGAAGTCACAAATGCAACGAATGCAATTACATACCCAATAAAAGAGCTCCTTTTTCCTTCGCACTTTGCCACAAACCCAATTCCCATACATTCTCGAATAGAAACCGAGACAGTGTGCCCTCATGCGCTCATGCAAATGCTTTGAGCGCATTAACCAGGCATGTCCAGATGGGAACCTTGATGTACAGTTACACAGTTCAGTGCGTAAGGCACGCCTATACTCTGCTTGAAGGTGAAGTACCCCCTGATGAGTTTTACAGCCATTACATTTGTATTAATATACAAAAGATAAAGGGCGGCCGACACTAATTTTAGCATGGTCATGAGCTCAGAGTGGCAAGCAAAAAGACATTTTACTGGCACATCTGTAGCAACAGTGGTGCGTGTGTTCACAGGCGCACACAGTTAATTTATTCTCCATCACTTGAAAGGCTTCAAGTTAGGGAGAATGATTAATCTGAAAGCATTTCAGAGAGCACCGAGGTTATGGTCACCCCAGATGCTGCCACACCATGGGGTTTACTGCATATGAGACCCCCTTTAATGTTGGGTCCGTGCGAGAGTGCTATGGAATGCATGATGTTACAAGATGACAGTTGGCATTTTATAACTCCCCCATCAGGCAGGCGCGCAATTAATTCACCATCACTTGAAAGACTTCAATTTAGGGAGAATGATTCCTACAAAAAAAAAAAAAAAAATGGCACACAGAGTGCCTAAAATAACTGGTACTGTTTCTGGATCTGAAATAATCTTAACCAGAACTCCAGTATAAAGAAGTTGATTCAAAGGAACAACACGTTAGTGTCTTGCGATGTCATAACACCTTAAACTTTCCCAGTGATGATCAGAATTCAGGGAATATGTGTTCTGAATTGCCTGTACGACTTGCTAATTTGAACACAGTCGTAGGCTCAGTGTTACATGCATAAAGACATCTTTCTTGCACACCTGTAGCAGCTGGGTATAAGAGTCAATTGGGTAAGAATGTACTTATACTGACTCAGGGAGTATCATTTCTTGGAAATGAAAATAGATTCGAGCACAATGTGAGCATGTCTGCTGTACTTGCAAGTTCTCAAGATGACTCCTGAAATCATTTCAGAAAGCTCTTGGGTTAATGGCCGCCTCTATAGCAGCCACACCATTGGGTTTACTGCACATGAGGTGCCTTCAGTGCTGGGTCAGTGCGATAGTGCCATGGAATGCATGGCGCCACGGCAAATTACACCTACGGTTGACGCGCTGTCACAGTTGAAGAAGGCCGCATTTTATCAAACGAGCATCGCTCTAGGGGCGAATGACGAAACGCAAATATGCATATAATCCTTATAAATCTGATACAACAAAAAGTTGTGCGAAAGAGGCGTCAAATCAATCACGGCAGTTCACATTCCCGGCCATTTGAATTACAGGGCCGATCTGCTCTTGCGTCAGAGCATTCACCCCAGAGATGCCTTAGCCTACAAATGGCCAGCAAAGAAAAGCAAATATGTGTTTCCACCATTTTGCCTGATACACCAAGAGCTGTACAAAATCAGGATGGATTGGAAAGCAGTGCTACTACTTGCGCCAAAATGGCCCAACCAGCCATGGTTTGCAGAACTGACCAAACTGCTAGAATCTCCACCCTGGCAAATTCCACTGAGGACAGGTTTACAATCTCTAGTGCGGGGCACAATCTGGCATCCACAGCCAGAGCTGTGGAAACTGCACGTTTGGCCGTTGAACAGAACACGTGTGAAATAGATGGGTTGTCACATACAGTTTGTAACACCATTGCACAGTCTAGAGCCTCCTCTACGAGGCAGCTGTATGCACTAAAGTGGCGAGTCTTTTCAGACTGATGTTTATCACGACAAAGAAACCCAGCAGACTGCTCAGTAAACATGATGCTGCACTTTCTTCAAGAGTGATTGGATGCGGGTTTATCACCAACAACGCTGAAAGTGTATGTTGCAGCTATTGCAGCAAATCGTGCTCAGATTGCAGGAATTTCGATAAGCAAGTGCAATCTTTTTATGAAATTCCTACAGGGAGCGAGACGTTTTATCTACAGTACTCCGTTCAAAATGCAAGTGAAAACCTTACATTATTTTATAGAGTGTGCACACCAGTATAGACTGACGAGTCAGCTCTTTGTGTGAGGCCGATCCAAAGGCAGAGCAGTCTTTAAACAGAGACTGTCTCACTGGGTTGTAGACGCTATTAAGCTGGTGTATGAATCACAGGGTTTGGAATGCCCTGTGAGAATTAAAGCCCACTCCACAAGAGGCATGTCTTCCTCTTGGGCATTGGCAAAAGGGCTGTCATTATCAGACATCTGCCAAGCAGCAGGCTTTGCTTCCCCGAACACATTTACTAGATTTTATAATCTAGATGTTTCCTCCTTTTCTTCACAGATGCACTCTGTGAAAGGAAGGTGAGCTCTCATCACAATGAGTAGCACTGAAGCAAATGCCTTGGGATCATGAAGGTTGTTGGTTACAACATTTAAGTTTTATTAGTTTCATTCTGAACCACATAGAAGAGTTTTATCCATTGGGTGAAAACATTTCTCACTGGATAGGCAGTACTGTTACTGCACTTATGGCACAAACCCCATTTGGTATACTCCCCAGAGCGGTTAGATACAAATGGGAAGAGTTGATAAAGATTAACTGTAAATGATAGCAGTAATCTTATATATACGGGACAATGTGTCACTAAGTTTTATCTGCCTTATGAAAAGTTAGGCAGTTAAGACATTTATTTATCTAGAGAATTTTTCCTAGATTCCATATGGGAAGATTCAACTCTTCCTTAGCTTGGTTTAAGGTGCCCCAGAAGGCAGCTCCTTTCAAAACCAGGACTGAGAGTATGTGATTCAGTCCTCCCTCCAACAGTTCATCACCTCACTTGATGTGAGTTCTATGGAAAATATTGGCTAACATCATCTATGGCAGTGTCACTATGTGTCACTCACTGTCTCGGACTCTCGGAGTAGGGATACTCAGGTGGGGAAACGGGCTGTCTACAAGCTTGCTGCCACATGATAGGGAGCAAGAGCAGCCTTATCAGTATTGTGGTGTCGTTCTAGGCTACTGAAATGTAACCCTGGTTCCCTGAAAGGAAGGAACGAGATGTTACCTATTCCTGCCACAATACTGATTGCCGCTGAAAAGGTACTTGAGATACTCTCGCCTCTTCAGTCGAATTATTTCCTGATGAGGCCCGTCTTTCTCCCAGCCTTTATATGCTCGCTGAGCATGGGAGGCGGGACTTAGAAAGACATCTACCAATCAGAATTGCCGTGATTGAAAACTATTCAGAGAGATTGGGGGCTCAGGAGCGACCCTTAGTCATCATTCCACCTAAGTAACGTTTCGTTCCCTCCTTTCAGGGAACCGGGGTTACGTTTCAGTAACCTAGACATTATCAAACATAGGCCTTAACATTCAGTTTGAGTTTGTTGTTTACTGTAGTGATAACTGAATGTAACACCTCAGATGGTGCACGTGAGTTTGCGTTTTCCCACGCTTTTTAGGGCATGAATAGTGTAAAAATTATCGTTCAATAGAAAGGAATGCAAAACTTCCTCTGACTGACAGAAATAGGCATTAAACTAACCTCAAATTCCCTTTTGATCGCGTACAGATGCCCTCTCTGGCCTGCTTTAACATGCTCAGAAACAGAGGATCAAAGATCAAAGGTTCTGTTAGAAGCTCACTGCACCATTGTAACAAACAATCTTCCTGGTGCCCCTTAAAAACATTATTCAATCAATTAAAATGTACAATATCTCCCTCTTTGTTCTTGTCAAGTAAGTTTAAGGGCAGTCCATTAGAACTGTGATAAAATTTTAAAGCCACATAATCAGGCAATCTGTGGAGCTGTCAAGGATGCTCACAGATAAAGTCTCAGTATAATGGCTTGAAGGCCACGTCTCAGTGGAACTAAAGAGGACATGGTGAGCACTATTTGAAATATTATTTGCATGGTGTTTGCCCTCCGCTGGGCAGCTCATTACATGTTTCCAATAAGGTTTGTTTTGAGGACAACCAAATGGGGTGAGAGGCAGACTTATGTGTAGGAAACATGCTATTACAGTATAGGATATCATTAGCACAGATTAATGTTAAGATCATCTTGGGACTGTTTATTTTCCGTCATACATCACAATGCCTAGTGAAATCTGGAGCTCTAATTCACTTAAGTTCACTGCAAGCATTACAATAATCGAGAAAGCTGGCGGAGGTTTTATATGTGGAAGTCTGTTAAAACTCAGCCAGGTTCTCACTTGATCTCGCTTACACTTTCCTCTTGACGTGCTAAGCCAAGCATGGCTAAAACCTGAATAAACAATCTTTCGTCCAGTTAATCATTTAAGCCAAGAGAAGGGAAATGAGCAATATAGGGGGATTAATTGTATGGATTAACCAGCTATAATTGCACCACTTAGAGCTGATCAGATATCCCCAGACAGGGGGAAAAAAGTTATTCTTCTGCCAGCCATCTGAAAGTGACCGCAAACTGCGTAGGTAGACTCACATATCCTCTGTCTATTCCACATTGACCTCACAGTATCTGTCAAATATTTACACACACACACACACACACACACACACACACACACACACACACAAAGGGTGACCCATGGTCAGCCTCAGATCTATGCACCTTGGAACAAAGCATTAATTACCTAAACAGCTCCATTATTCATTTGTATTTCATTCCGGTGCTGTAAGTTAATTAAAGTATTTAATCGTAATTAATCACATGATTTTACATAGTTAATCGTGATTAATAGCAGATTTTGAAAATGCTAAAATTTGACTGTATATTTACTTCTTTTCTTGTCAAAATGCATTTAGTTCCTTCTTAGAAAAGAAAACGTCATGGTTACTTTCATAACCTCCGTTCCCTGATGGAGGGAACGAAACGTTGTGTCGATGTAGTGACACTAGGGGTCACTCTTGGGAGCCTCAAACACCTCTGGTTTTTTGAAAAAAGGCCAATGAGAATTGGCGAGTGGAATTTGCATGCCACTCCCCCGGACATATGGGTATTAAAGGAGCTGGTATGCAACCACTCATTCAGGTTTTGTGCTGAGGAGCCGAGACCAGGTCCCGGCCATTTCAGCGGGTAGTTCAGCGTTGTGGCAAGAGAGACACAACGTCTCGTTCCCTCCATCAGCGAACAGAGGTTACGAAAGTAACCATGATGTTCCTTATCTGTAACTCACTCGACGTTGTGTCGATGTAGTGACACTAGGGGTCCCTATACAAAACGCCACAACTATCTGAACTGTGTTACGTGAACTGGCGGTGTGTGACGGGCAGACTGCTGTGTGCCTCGTAGCCAGCACACCAGGCCGTCACGTAACCTCCTGCTCTTATGAGTGTCGAACGGTCCTTCAGGAACAAGTCGACTGCCCAACGATGGGGACAGGCTAGCCCAGCCGAGGCCTCTTTCCTCTCTTTTCTCCCCAAAAAGAGTGGAATTTGTTAACCGACTGGGAGCCATAAGTGTCTGTGTCGGGGGATGTCCCTCCCAAAGGGAGGACACCGCAGAGACCAAACCCCGCCCAAAAGGGGGGGGGGGTATTTTGAGTGGAATATATCGAATGGTCTTACTGAGTCTTGTCGGAAGTATGTCATGTGGAGAGGTCCCATGGTAGGTCCTACCCGAAGGGGGAGCAGTTTCTACAAAGCATGGCAACCTGGGGCAGAGGGGCCTCTGCCCAAGGAAGATGCAGTTTACGGACAGGGAAATGATTTTGCGGTAGATATCACACGGGGTCGCCTTCGGGGAACCAGCACATGTGGAGCACCTACCTCAGTACAGGGTCTCATTAGCGCACGTACTGGGCTGGCAGCAAGTTTCTCCACAAACTCAACTGCCAGAGGGCTAAGGAGGAAAGTCATCCAGGGATCACAGTCTGTGAACACGACTGGGAGTCAAGAGTGCACGTCTTCACCTCAAGGGGGGGAAAGGCACAATGCGCAAGTGGTACACCCGGCCAGATGTCCCAGAACTTACCTACTCGTGCCTGCCAATACATGGGATGAGACCGGCTCAACCTGGAGATTGTAGAACCTCACAAAGGTGTTGGGTGCTGCCCAGCCCGCTGCTCTGCAGATGTTTGCCAAAGAGGTGCCACTGACCAGGGCCTGGGAGGCTGCCACACTCCTGGTGGAGTGGGCTCGTAACCCCGCAGGGGGTGGCACATCCTGAGCCTGATATGCCATCGCGATGGCATCAATGACCCAGTGGGCGATCCTCTGTTTGGAGACAGCGCTTCCTTTCCGCTGTCCACCAAAGCAGACAAAGAGCTGCTCGGAGCTTCTAAAGCTCTGCATGTGATCCAAATAGATGCGTAAAGCTCACACCGGACACAGCAACACCAAGGCTGGGTCTGCCTCCTCCTGGGGCAGCGCTTGCAGGTTCACCACCTGATCCCTAAAAGGGATCGTGGGAACCTTGGGCACATAGCCTGGTCAGGGTTTCAGGATCACGTGAGAGTAACCTGGACCAAACTCCAGGCACGATTCACTGACAGAGAACGCCTGCAGGTCCCCTACCCTTTTGATGGAAGTGAGTGCAGTCAGGAGGGCAGTCTTCAAAGAGAGTGCCTTAATCTCAGCTGACTCCAAGGGCTCAAAGGGAGCTCCCTGTAGATCCCGAAGGACTACAGAAAGGTCCCACGAGGGGACGAGGCATGGTCTTGAGGGATTCAACCTCCTAGCACTTCTCAGGAACCTGATGATCAAGTCGTGCTTCCCCAAGTACTTACCATCTACTGCATTGTGATTAGTCGAAATAGCGGCTACATACACCTTCAAGGTGGAGGGGGACAGCCGCCCCTCCAGCCTCTCCTGCAGGAAAGAAAGCACTGATCCGACTGCGCATCTCTGGGGGTCTTCGCGTCGGGAAGAACACCACTTAGCGAACAGATGCCACTTAAAGGCATACAGGCGCCTCGTAGAGGGAGCCCTAGCCTGAGTGATCGTGTCTATCACCATGGGTGGCAGGACACTTAGGTCTTCCACGTCCCGTCCAGGGGCCAGATATGGAGATTCCAGAGGTCTGGTCGCGGGTGCCAGATGGTACCCCATCCCTGAGAAAGAAGGTCCTTCCTCGGGGGAATCGCAAGGAGCGTGAGATCCGAGAACCACGTCTGGGTGGGCCAGTAGGGTGCTACTAGGATGATCTGACCTTGCACAGGGTCTGTGCAAGTAGGCTCACTGGGGAAACGTGTATTTGCATAGTCCAGGGGGCCAGCTGTGGTCCAGCGCATCTTAGGACTCGAGTCTGAAGCCATTGCTGAAGCGGTCTCATATGCATCAACCCGAGCGGTGTGGCCGCCGCTGAGGATGCCATATGCCCCAGGAGCCTCTGAAAAAGTTTCAGTGGAACCGCTGTCCTCCGTCTGAACGCCTTCAGACAGTTCAGCACCGACTGCGCTCGCTTGTTCGTGAGGCACGCTGTCATCGAGACTGAGTCCAACTCCAAACCGAGAAAAGAGATGCTCTGAACTGGGGAGAGCTTGCTCTTTTCCCAGTTGACCCGAAGCCCCAGTCGGCTGAGGTACCAGAGGACGAGGTCCCTGTGTGCGCACAGCAACTCTCGAGAGTGAGCTAGGATTAGCCAGTCATCGAGATAGTTGAGGATGCGGACGCCCACTTGCCTTAGCGGGGCAAGGGCTGCCTCTGCGACCTTCGTGAAGATGCGAGGGGACAAGGACAGGGCGAAGGGGAGGACCTTGTACTGGTATGCCTGGCCTTCAAAGACAAACCGCAGGAAGGGTCTGTGTCAAGGTAAGACCAAGTCATGGAAGTACGTGTCCTTCAGGTCTACCATGTGAACCAATCTTGATGCTGCACGCTCGCTAGAATGCGTTTTTGTGTCAGAATCTTGAACGGGAGTCTGTGCAAAGCCCAGTTCAGTACTCACAGGTCCAGGATTGGTCGCAACCCACCGCCTTTCTTCGGTACAGTGAAGCAAGGGCTGTTGAACCCTTTCTTCATCTCGGCTGGAGGGACAGGCTCTATCGTGCCCTTGCGCAGAAGTGTAGCGATCTCCGCATGCAAGGTAGCGGCCTTCACCGAGGTGAAGTCTGGTCAGACGCCTGGTGAACTGAATTGCATAGCTGAGTCGGACGGTCCGAGTCAGCTATCGCGACGGGTTGGAAAGCGCGAGCCACGCGTGCAAACTCCAGGTGAGGGGGACCAAGGGAATGATCACGTCGGACGTACTGACGGGTGGGGCCTCGCGGCGGGGTGGAGCTCGAGGTGTCACGTCGAGGGGATTCGAGCCCCATGGCCGTGCTGAGTCTAGGGACATCGAAGCACTTACCTGGCTCCTGCCACCCACCATAAGATTGGCCGAGGAGGGGGGAGGAGGAGTCTCATCCCCGTAGTCCACCGGAACCAATCCCGTGTGGCCGTGTTTGTGCCACAGCTGGGCACACAGGGGTGGGGGGTCCGCCACTAGAGCGCCATACCTGCAAAAATGGGACGGTGGACGGTGGTCATGACGACGGCCGTGAGCACCGGACATGTGACCCAGGAAACGAGAAAACCACTCTTTTGTTGAACTTTTGGGTACCACAGCCTCTTGGGCATGCAGCAGAAAATGAAACAAAGGATTCTCCTCCCGGCCCTCCACGGGGGGATGGAGTGGTCTGCTCACCAGCTCCAGAGAAGCAGGTCTCCTTGCCCCTGGGTCGCCCGTCTCAGAGGCGCTTCGAAGCCTTGCTCGGGTTCTTAGCAGCCGGCTGTGAGATGGGTGGCGTCTGCTTCCTGCGTTGGGCTCCATGCCAGGGCCGGGCCAAGGGGGCGGGCTGCGGCAGAGCCGATGTTGTTGCTGCAGGAGGACGCCCTTGGCAATGAACAGACGGGGTGCGGGGTCTTGAGCCGCACCGGGGCAGGATGTGTTGTATAGCCTCCGTCTGCTTCTTCACCGCAGAGAACTGCTGGGCAAAGACCTCGACGGTGTCGCCTAACAGGCCAACCTGGGAGATGGGGGTGTCAAGGAACCATGCCTTGTCAGCCTCTCGCATCTCAACCAAGCTGAGCCAAAGGTGGCGCTCCTGGACCACCAGGGTGGACATCGCCTGCCCGAGAGACCGCGCCATGACCTTCGTCACCCAGAGAGCGAGGTCGGTCGCAGTTCCTGCATCAATCCTGGGTCAGAACTACCCTCATGCAGTTCTTTTAGCGCCTTGGCTTGGTGTACTTGCAGGAGAGCCATGGCGTGCAGGGTGGAGGCGGCTTGTCCAGCAGCACTGTAGGCCTTAGCCGTCAGGGACGACGTAAACCTACAGGCCCTGGACGGGAGCTTCGGGCACCCGCGCCAGGTGGCGGCACTCTGCGGACACAGGTGCACTGCGAGTGCCTTATCCACCTGGGGGATCACCGAATATCACCTGGCTGCTCCACCATCGAGGGTAGTGAGAGTGGGGGAGCTGAAAGACTGGGACCGGGCAGTAAAAGGTGCCTCCCATGATCTTGTCAGCTCCTCATGCACTTCCAGGAAGAAAGGAACGGGGGCGGGGCGTGGCCGTGGGCGGCCCAGGAACCAATTGTCGAGCTGCGAGGGTTCAGGGGAGAATGGAGGGTTCCACTCATTCATTTCTGCTTCGGCCTGGGACTGGGCGATCATTCCCGAAGGAGGAAGCCGCGACCGCAACGTTGCCATGGTCATGTTCTCGCAATGAGGACAAGACCCATCCACGAACGATGTCTCTGCGTGGGCAGTGCCCAGACATGTAAGACAGCGATCGTGGCCATCAGAAGTGGAGAGATAACGACCGCAACCAGGAATAACACACAAACGTAAAGGCATCTTTAAAAAGATGTTCCGTGTGTGCTGCTCTTTTAGAATGAAAATATTCTCTTTGTTTCAGAATATACTCTTATGTTGTTCTGCCGAAGCACCCAGGGGTGTTCTCTGCACTCCACGGGTGCAGAGGGGGGAGAAGCCGCTGAAATGCACCGTAAAATCCAGCAGATGAGGTGAATGAACTCGCCGAAGAATTCAGCTTCAATTAATAGAACTGCTTGGCTCCGAAGAGAAAATCTGAATGAGTGGTTGCATTCCAGCTCCTTTTATACCCGTATGTCCGGGGGAGTGGCATGCAAATTCCACTCGCCAATTCTCATTGGCCTTTTTAAAAAAAAGCAGAGGTGTTTGGGGCTCCTAAGAGTGACCCCTAGTGTCACTACATTGACACAATGTCGAGTGAGTGACAGATAGGGAACATGGTAACACTTTACAGTAAGGTTCCATTTGTTAACATTAGTAAATACATTTGGTAACATGTACAAACAATGAACAATATATATTTTTACAGCATTTATTATGTAAGTTAATAATGTTAGTTAATAAAAATACAACTGTGCATTGTTATTTCATGTTAATTCAAAATGCATTAACTAATGTTAACAAATACAACTTTTTAAAATGAATTAAAATATGTTCCAATTATCATTAACCAAGATTAATAAATGCTGTAAAAGTAGTTTATTGTTAGTTCATGTTACATAATGTTAATTAACCTTATTGTAAAGTGTGACGAAAACATGATATGTAGCACTGTTTTATTAACATTTTTCAAAAAAGCCTTCCACAGTATAAAGATAGAAATGCAATAAAATAGCACAGTTCAACACTAAAAAATATAAAAATTGAGTAAACATTAAAAAGTAAAGCAACCAGCTCCAAAGCATTTTTGAGTTTACTCAACTTCAGGAGAATATGTTATACAAGCTTAACATTTCAAGTTGGATTGTTAATTCCATAAACTCAATACAATAAGTTCAGTAAACTCAAAAAAGAGATTATTCTGCCACAAAAGGCCACCTCAGAACTATGCATCAGTGAATACTCTGAGCATGCTCAAAAACCTGTCAATTCTACCTTCACCACCAAACATGACACTGTGCTCACTGTTTAATAATGTAAGTTGCACTGACTTAAATTTTCTGCATTCAATACAAGTTAAGCTCAATTGACAGCATTTGTGTCATAATGTTGATTACCACAAAAATTAATTTCAAATCTTCCCTCCTTTTCTTTGAAAAAATAGAAGTGAATGGGGCCAATCAATAAGCGTTAAAATTCTGTGTCAAATGTATAGCCACAAGACATAACAATATGCGTGTTAACATAATTTTAGTGTGATAAAATCACCAATAATTTCTGTGTAAAGTTACAGTCAATTTTACAACTTCGTTGCCATGACGACGTAATGCCATAAACCCTAAAACCCTGAAACTCTCATGGTCCTGTCACTCTGTCAGTCTGGGCTTTTGTCTGACAGGACCGTGGCATCATTGTCCCATGTCTCTCTTGTGTTTCGTTGTCTGTCTTTGTGTGAGAGCACAGTTTCAGTTGTATTCCC
Source organism: Myxocyprinus asiaticus (assembly GCF_019703515.2). Taxonomy (NCBI): domain Eukaryota; kingdom Metazoa; phylum Chordata; class Actinopteri; order Cypriniformes; family Catostomidae; genus Myxocyprinus; species Myxocyprinus asiaticus. The sequence goes on from NC_059347.1 coordinate 29,506,586, forward strand.
TGCCGTGTGTTCTTCGGTCTGTCTTGTTTCATGTCTGGAGTATGGTGTCTGGGTCCTGACTTCCTGTCTGGTTCGGTTTTGGTCTGTGTCGGGATCCGGACACTCATGCTCCATGTCTGTCTGTTACTGACGTGGGTGCATCGCGCTTATGTCATCTTGGCAGCATGCACTCGCGTCAATAGTTTATGTCTGTCTCTCGCGAACAGGGGTGTGCCTCGCATCGTGTTCGTGTTGTCTTCATGTTGTGCTGAGGTTTGGTCACTTCAGTCTAAGGCGTCAGGTGTGTGTGTGGCCGAACTTTCGCACAGGTGTCCTGTCTTGGCGTTTGCCTCGCGATGTACGCTCAGGTTTCGTTTAGTGTGAGAATGTGTGGCATCGCTTTGTGTGGCGTTGCTACACATTCTCCCGTCTTGTTTGTCAGTTGACATGGGCGTATATTGCCTAGTTGTCTTGGCGATGTGCGCTCATGCCATTCGGGTGTTTTGTCGTCTTGTGAGAGCACGTGGCTTTGTTTTGTTTCTGTATCACCACGTGTCTCTCTGTCTTACATCATACCCCGCCTCCATGTTTGCCCATTATTAATTCATTTGTTACACCTGCCCTGCATTAACCTGTTTGATTTCTCCCTATTTTAGTCTCCTCGTTTTTGCTGTCCAGTGTCAGTTCGTCTTGTTTTCCAGTTGGTGGGTTGGTCCTATTCATTGTATGCTCGGTCCTGTTCACGATCCCTTCCCTGTTCAGTCTGGTTGGTCCTGTTGTCCTGTTTCCCCTACCCCAACCTGGATGATTTTTTCCCTTCCGGGGTAGTTTACGTTGATTGTTTTTCCCCATTGTGGGAGTTTGTTTTTGTAAAAATAAATTTCTTTATTTTCTAACTCTGCGTTTGAGTATTGTCTCTGCTTCTTTGACAGAATCGACTGTAAAAACAACTATTTACGTAAGGGACAATCCATGGCAGAGTTTGATAGGCTAATTTTGGCCAGCTTGTTCATGAATGTTCATTAAAAAAAAAAAAAAAAACATAACACTGCCCACCACAACTTGCTGAATGTTTCATAAATTCAAGTAGTAATAGCTAAATGATTAGTAGTTAAATACTAACAGTTAAATTATTAGTTATATAATAAAAAAATAAAAAATAAAAAAAACAAATAACAAAAACATATGACGGTTTTTAACATTACACCTTTAAGGAATTGCTGTAACTCTTTAAACCAATTCCTTTACATATGTACATTTAACATCTTATGTAGTAAATGACATTATCACGTAATTTATCTACTTTTAGCGACATTTCAGTGAGCCTTTGGCAATTTTCCATGAGAAAGAGTAGGCAACACTGATCACATTCACACTTGCAGAGAGGGAGACACGCAAAGCAAAGGTGGTTAAAATTAAACTGATATGCTAGGTTTAAATGGCAAATTAACATGTAATGTAATGTATGTTTCTATGTATGACTACAGTGAGTGCTTCAATATGAAAACAGGCAAATCCCGGGCATTTAGGCGAATTAAAAATCCTGGTTTGACTTTTTTTAAGGACCCTCTGAGGGAAAGGACATGTTGCCACCCCAAAACAAGCAAATATTACAGCTTTTCCTACTTACTATACATTAAAACTTGTAGTAAGTTATGATAAGCTGCACACCCACAGGTGAATGCTCTCACATATCTTCTCCCTCATAAGGAATATTATCCATAACGAGCAAATGAAAAATTAAACATGATTGCCACTAGAGGGCGAAATGCAACTGTTGTATCCACAGGTCGAAGATGGTGAAACGGGGGTCTTTTCGCCTGTCAGTCATTGATGCTCTACGAAAGTTTGGGTATACCAAGATGGCCACTTGAACACTTGAAGATGGTTTCACCTCCTGCTGGCAATTTACCGTTGCATCAGCGATCCAGTTCTATATTATATTTCAGTGGTTATTTTCCCGTTTCATGTTTCACACTGTTTATACTTTACCCTGGGTTAATAACTAATCCTGGGTATTCATGATTCGAGGTTTCACACTGTACACCCTGGGTTAACGTTCTTATTTGCATAATTACAGTGTCAATAACAATGATTGGACAAATACAGCTCACGACGGACACACACCTGTCAATGGAGCCCTTCTGTGGAAATGTCATCAGGCAAATCAGCTCTGCTTGTCTTTTGTCTTCTTAAATGTGCAATGATAACACATAATACTGTCTCTTCATCATGCCGGTTATCATGATTGCCATCAGTGTTACATGGACACCAGAAAGCGGCTTCTTGCGAGAAAGCGGGTTATTGTGAGAAAACAGCGTTCTTGTTTACATGCACTGTTTAAGCAGCATACTCTTTACTCCCGTATGCATGCGGCTCGGTCAGTAAGCAGCTTTCTCCACAGCAATGTCATTTTCCCGTGACGCTTGTTTAAATAACACACATGGCATCCGAGGAAGACTTCACTATTTTACTCTCTGTTGATTCGCTTTATTTCCAGATATTCCAGAGTTGTTGCTGTGTTTGTTTCCTTAACTAACTATCACAACCTGCAGCTGAATTGCAATACAGTATTGGGGGTTTCCCTCTTACAGAAAATTCCAGGATTCCCTCAAGGTACAAGTGCATATATGCAGATGTTAGGGACAGATAATATTTTACATTCGTGTGTATAAATGTGTATAGTTGATAGTTTAGATGATTGTCCCACTGTACTTCCAGAAATGATTGGTGCATCCCAAACTGCACACTTCTGCACTATTGTAAACCATTTTGTAGTGTAAGTAGTGCGAGTAGTATGTTAACACTGAAAATGCAACAAAAAGAAGAGTGTGGAATGTTGAGCTGTGTCACAAAAGACACACTATACATTATGCACTTACAAAATGTACTATGCCATGTAGTGTATGAATTTTCAAAGTGTAGTATTGACCCAAATGGAACACTTAACGTTTTTTTACTACACAGAAGCATTCGCCGTTTGACAGGTGACGGAAGTGACATTTCAAACCCAAGCGTTATGTTGCCACTAGATTTAGCGTGCTATCCACCCCCAGTTCAATACTTATATCTCAATAATATACTGTAACAGTTAAAGGACAGGCAAGGAGGAGGCAGGAACCGGCTGAACAGTCAACATAAAGTTTAATATAAACTTAACTTAAAACAACATAAAACATAAGACGAACATATACACATGCAGCGCGGCCGCGTATGTCTCTCTCTCGAACTGGTGTCTCCAGCTCCCCTTTATCTCACTCTCCCACTGATCATCTGATTCAGTGCTGGCATGCACCCTCACGGCCCAGCCACGCCCTCCTCCTCATCGCAATCCTCCCCTGCCAGATTCAGGCATCACCAGACTGACTTACTCCCCCCCCATCACTTCCGGCCATTCAGTCAGCCAGTGGTCCACCCCACCTCCTGGAAACCTGGGGGAGGGATGAGGGGAGGCATGGGGAGAGGGAAAGGGCGAGCGGAAGACTCAGAGAGAGAGAGAGAGAGGATAGAGAGAGAAAAACTTGCTCGCCAGTCCCCTGGCAAGCCGTTGCCCAGTCCTCAACTGCTTCTCCGCCCTCTGGCAGACGACAGCTTGCTTCTCCCATGGCAGAAGACAGCGACCCCTCCGTACCCAGGCAGATGGCCGCGGCTGCTCCTCTGGCAGATGACGGCGGCGAGGACTCCCTCCTCCCTCCCGGGTTTAAGGACGGGCAAGGAGGAGGCAGGAACCAGCTGAACAGTCTACATAAAGTTTAATGTAAAACTCAACTTAAAACAACATAAAAAATAAGACGAACACACACACATGCAGCGCGGCCATGTGCGTCTCTCTCTCGAGCTGGCGTCTCCGGCTCCCCTTTATCTTGCTCTCTCACTGATCATCTGATTCAGCGCCGACCGTGCACCCTCACGGCCACTCCCTCCTCCTCGTCACATATGCATATTCACACAACATGGTATGATGGTAAAGTGTTTAACTAACTTTTGTAAGGTGCTGTCAGAAGTTTAGCTAGTTGTCATATTCTCCATTATTTACAATTGTTTTGCCAGATCACCATCGCTGCCTGTAACTCTGCCCCTTCTGCTATGTATGGCAAACCGTCCAACATTCCACACTCCATTTTGATGGTTGAAAAAGTGCATCATATGGGTACTCGTAGTACACTTCTTTTTGTTGCATTTTCAGTGTAAACATATTACTCGTACTAATTACACTTCAAAATGATGTGAAATAGTGCAGAAGTGTGCGGTTTGGGACGCAGCTTTGGACACGTCATGCACTCAGCGCACGCGGCTTGCTGCAGCAGCTAGTGAGACTGGGGAAAATCCCATCCAGGACCCCCACTATTAGCACTGGTGCTCCTCAGCAATGTGTTCTCTCTCCACTACTCTTCTCCCTGTACACGAATGACAGCACTGCAAAGGACCCCTCTGTCAAGCTCCTGAAGTTTGCAGACGACACCACAGTCATTGGACTCATTTGCAACGATGACGAGTCTGCATAGTATAGACGGGAGGTTGAACAGCTGGCTCTCTGGTGCGGTCACAACAACCTTGAGCTGAACACGCTCAAAACAGTGAAGAAGATAGTGGACTTCACTGACATTTACACAACACAAATCAGGTTCACCAGCGCAGTAGAAGATCGCGTGGGTAAACGTGTCTGCTTTGCATTGTTCACGCTATGCGGTTGAGCAGATGACATCCTACAGTTTATTTTATTATTATTGCGTTTTTCTTTCAGAACAATAGCCTATTTGCCTGGTGTAAATAAATAGTTACCACAGAGATTATCAAGCTGGCATACACGGTCCTTAAAGTTCCACACACACACACACACACACACACACACACATGTTGGATGTTGGTGCGGCTATCCTTATGAGGACTCTCCAAAGACATAATGATTTTGATACTGTACGAACTATAGATTCTATCCCCTAACCCTAACCCTATCCCTAAACCTAACCTCACAAAAAACGTTCTGCATTTTTACATTTTCAATAAAACATTGTTTAGTATGTTTTTTTAAGCGATTTAAATTATGGGGACACTAGAAATGTCCTCATAAACCACATTTATAGCATAATACCCTTGTAATTACCAGTTTGTATACTAAAAAAATTTCCTCATAAACCACCCAAACCCGCCCACATACACACACTCACACACACACACACACACACACACACAAGACGGTGACTCTCAAAACAACATAATTAAAGGTGCACTCAGTCACACAATGTTTTCCTCATTGCAAATTTTACTCCTAACTAAATGTAATTTTAAATGATATGTATAAAATTACTTCTCCCCCGGAGAAGGGAGTCTCCATATTAGTAACCTTATAACAATTGTTTTATTCTGCATGGACAGGGTCTGTCTGTCTGTCTGTCTGTCTGTGTCTATCTGTCTCTCTGTCTGTCTGTCGTATTCTCTTTATTAAGGAGTGGGTATGGAACAGTGATTAACAAGGAAAATGAAAAATGTCTCTTCATGTCAGAAAAGTTGCAGACCCTGCTGTACATTATTTTATGATTATTTCAATAGCTTTGCAATATAAACATCATGAAGTATGTACATACAATAATATGGTAGCCTACCATACACGTTTTTATAGGCATAAAACGCAACACTCAATTTAATACAATATGTAACAGGGGTGTTACATGGTGTCTGTCTACCCACCAAGCGGTCCTTGGTCCGAAATTTGTTGAAGACCACTGTACTGTGTGTCGGTTGGGACACAGCTTGTTGAATTATTTCTGCTGTTTTGACATGTTGTGGAGCTCCATTCTATGACTTTTGTTATCCCAGTCTTTTCCACAAACATGCACTCTTCAAACACCCATCAGAATGCCGCTTATGCTTTTACATGAGCACATTAAGCCGCGTTCTCCGAGAGAACCCTACGTGTGTTAAACTGCTTTCTCTTAATCCGGTGAAATCAGCGTTCTTGTTTACTAGACGTTTCAGAACACCCCTTTCTTGCTAAAAACCGTTTTCTTAAGTGCATGTAAACGTGGTTGACACTTTACCAGTTTTACCTCAGACGGAGAACAAAAACAGCATGTGACAGTTTCAGCGACTGTACAAAGTGCATGAATATATAATAAGGTAAGCACTAATTCATTATTTGATTGGTTGTCTGTTGCTAAACAACTTTCTGTAACATTTTAACACCGCATCATTTCACACAGTAAACATTTGGCACCGCAATGCAGGGTTAACACTGCAAATGCTTTGGAGCAGGGTTTCATAACCCAGTGTAAAAAGTGGTGCTATCCCCCTTTCAAATAAAAAATGTGAAACATTGCTTTACCCGGGGTTAAAAGCTGGGTTAAGAACGACTATACTCCGGGGTTAAGCACAGTGCGAAATTAATATTTTTGGTCTGTCGTCCTGAAAGAGATAAACTCTACATTTTAAATGTGAATATCTGCTAATATTACTATTTTGTCAACTTTTAGGAGTACAGTGCATAGGTGACCTTAAAGCTAAAAGTCTAAAAGCAACAACAATAATAATAATAATAATAATAATAATAATAATAAATAAAATTAAAATTACATTTTTTTTTAAATAAAATGTAAATAAAATAAATAAATAAATGTGTGTGTGTGTGTGTGTGTGTGTGTGTGTGTGTGTGTGTGTGTGTGTGTGTGTGTGTGTGTAATCAAATTTTAATTTCATGGGGTCTGCTGTGATGCTATTAATAAAACAATCATTTCTCATAATATTTACCATTAATACACAGGTTGTGCTAGTTTATCTTATTACTCTAAACCACAGCGAACAGAGCATTTTTTGACTGATTCTGTTAATCACATCTAATTAATCTCTTGAAAATGGAGTAAAACATCCTTCATAATAGTCCTTCAAGATGTATTACCATCTGCCATGTCCCATCCACTGTGTAACAAATCAAGATGACTCATAGGCCTTGGAAAAGTTAAATAACATTAAGAAGCACCAGAAGCAGCAAATGTTCAATGCACCACAGATGCTTCCAAGTAGATGACAAATAATCTCTGAACAAATATCTCTACATCTGGTTTTAGCTGCAAACAGTATAACAGATTCTCATATGAACATCGAAAACATATTTGCTTAGTATATTTAAGCATGCAATCCTTTCAAGTCTTATTGCAAGCATGTATGCATGCATTTGCGTGTCTTGGTTGATAGATGGATTTTATAAAGATGTTGAGCTCTGGTTTTTAGCTCTGGAAAAAGTTGTGTCATGAATAAATTATACTAAATAATGGGATAGAAAATGAGGGTAATGTAGTCCAACAGCCAGAATCAATTTTCCCTTCAACATATTTCATTTAAAGTTACAGAGAACATGTTTTTGTCTGAGAAAACGCTGAGAAAATCCAGGTCACCTGAAATATTGTTGGTATTATTCAACAAATTAGACCTTGGAGATTGGCCTTTTATTAAATGTGCCCTGCCTCATCATTTTGAGTCACTTTGATCCAGAAACATATTTTTAATTTTATGCACTAAAGGAAAAAGTCTCAACTTTCTGACAATGTAACTATTGTTTCTAAGCCTAAACTATTGCTGAAGATATTAATATTTTAAATGTTGGCTGATATAATCCTTGAAATGCTTTTATTTTTACTTCAGTGCTTAAAATTCAAAATATGTTTCTGGGACAAAGTGACTCAAAATGATGGAGTAGGTCAGTCACATTCTATAAATGGACCTACACTGTGCCATCATGTCCTGTAATGATCTTGCATGATCTTTCAGCAAGCAAAATTGTGACGGGGAGGCTAAACAGAAGTTAGTCTTTTACAAGCAGTTCCTGTTGTTGCAGCGTCTTTGTGACGGAAAACTCTCTTGAACGGAGACAGTACACATTGAATCTCTTTGAAAAGCACCTGCAGTGGCCAGACATATTTCCTTCCACAGCTGTGACATTTGTACAGATGTGAAAGCAAAAGAAAAACAGAGAACAAAAAAAAAAAGAAAAAATACACAGTATCCCAGTCCTCATCATGCCATAATGAATACCAGGACATACAGTATTCCACCCTACTTTTCATGGAAGTTGTAAGGTATATGTTAGCAATGGAACCTAAAAACAAGAAATGGAGAAACAGGAGAGTTATTGAGAGCACTGTAAAATGTATGATGCCCTTAGAAATGTGGCTCTCCTTATGTCCTTATGTCCAATTAAAGGTGCTGTAAGTGATTTAGCGTTCCGAAGCTTTCACGTGACTGAGCTGTTGAATTAGCCACACCCCTCATCCCAAAACCCCGCCCTCCAAAGATAATTTTGAGACCAAAACCGAGCAAAAGAGCAGCATTGTTTGTTCCTGTGGCTGTCAAATTCAATAGTGGCACAATAGTGCCCTCAAATGACAAACATTATGAATCATAACCTCAACAATCCGCTTCAAATACAACACTGTGAGAACGAGCAAAATGATTGACAGTTATAAAGCATCAGTGTCTGCTTTTTTGTTTGTTGTTTGCAAAATCTACAGCTGTCACAGAGACCGGTGAGATATCTCAGGACACTTATTTCATTATTATCTTTAAGGGAGTTGTAACAACTTTTGCATACTTTTCCATGAAAAAAAAAAAAAATGTGTTACAATACATTTAACATTAAGAGTAATTTGCTTTAGATAAATAAATACATACACAAATCAAAGTTTAAAGTTTGTACCTTACTGCTGGTAACACTATTTTGATTACATTGCTCTTCATGATTCTGTCTTTAAAAAGGAATTATTATTGCTGAACTGAAAAACAGATGAAAATCAAAACCATACAGGACATGATTTTTCATTTGAACAAACTATTTTACCAAAGTGGCTTAATTTATGTTTGGCTGTACTGGCCCTGAAACAACAGCCAACTTTTATCTGTCATTACACATTCTCAAGGGAGTTGTGGTGTCATGAGTAAACCCCCATTGAGTTTTCACAAAGCTGTTTATTGTGTTGTGAAATGCCTGGACCCTTTTACAACCATCCAAGATTATGGACAACACATGCAATTGACCACAAATAGTGTTCATGAAACACACAGTGGTCACAAAATGTATTTAGACACTTAAGCCACAATTAAAAATGTATGAAAGTTATTGCATTTTATGTAAGGGATCATCTATTGCTAGGTTTGCATTAAGTAAGGGATAATGTACAGTCAGCAGGTTGTTATCGCTAAATAAACCCGACAGGGTGATCTCGATCCTACGCGAAGCGGAGGGGTCTTGTATCACCCTGAATGGGTTTATTTTGTGATAACCTTACACAGCTACTAACCAAATAAATAAATACATGGCCATAAAATATTGATTTGCATTGAAATCATGTAATTATGTGAGAAGAAATAAATCGCTGAACAGCTGAAATCCACCTCTGGTTTGTGTCGCAGTTCTGTTGGTTTTTATTTTGTAATTAATGAACGTCAATGAATAAATTAATTCAGCGAATGAATTAATGAAGACTACTTGCCAAATAAATAAATAAATGCACATGAAACATTGATTTGAGTTGAAATTATTTTATTAGCTTATTTGCAGAGAATGCACAGTGTTCCGATAAGCAAGAAAGACTGCTCACAAATACCCGGATGAGCGGTCTGATACGCGGATGTGGGGTTGATACTGAGAAATATCAGACTGCTAGATGGTGCCATTGCCCAATTGGAATCAGTATTCCAGAGAGCAATGTATTCCTTTTCTTCCCCTCCGTGCAAAACATAGCTTGATTGAGTGAATGTCAAACCATAGTTTCCTTTCATGCCTATGGGTGTGTAAGGGTAAAGTGCAGGTGCATCCCTAATTATCTCCAGTAATACCAGGCTTATGAACACTGGTGTCTTTTCAGTTTTTCCTGTAGTGCTTCACAGTTGATTTAAATACGGCACTGCATGTCTTGAAGCCTGACTTATAATGTTGTGTTTTGTAATGTGACAGTAATCCCAGCTCTGAGACGCATCACACTCACTACACTATATTCACGTCCGGAGGTAGTTTGAACAGAGGCGTAAAATTCTCGTAATGTTTCATACGGGGAAAAGCAGTCAGAGTTGGTAGGTTAGAAGGTACATTAATATTAAACGGAGGTCTGCATTCCCAACTCCCACAGAACCTGCAGCAATACCAGTAATTATTATTTATTTTACAATTTATTTTTTTTTGATAACAATAAATAGAAAATACACTTAAGAATGTGCATATACCACATGCATGAAATTATCCAATATTTAGGGCAGGCTATGCAGGTGGTCAGTGGGGTAAATAAAACGCTCTTTTTGTACACTTTTGCCCTATGTGCAAAACAAATGCGGGGTTGCAGGAACGGGAGCAGTCGAGGAAGAAAATCACAGCGGGCAGAGAGCGGGTGAACATGGAGTAGAATTCAGCCGGAGCATTCGGGTGCGGGATAGAAACTTGCGGGAGCGGGATAGAAGAAACAGTCCTGCGCAGACCTCTAACTGGATCTACCTTTGCATTAAAACGTTTTAACACACGCATTCCAGCCAATCTGATTCAAGTATTCGAATAGACTATGGTATAAAAAAAGAAGTGGTATTTATTTGTTTTAAAATACAACACTTTTCAAGCAAAATATTTGACAAAAAAACATTTATGTTTTAAATGAGAAAACATTAGATATATGGAGCAAAGTCACTAAACAGTTGCACTTCTTTTGCTTGCAGTATTTCAGCCCAAACACCTACGTCTTATTCACTAACCACCAACAGTTTAGCTTAACCAAGTACTATCTTGCGCCATGTGTATTTTTAAGTGTCATTGTAATTCTTTTCAGTGCAAACATTCGTCTTTTATATTTAAAGGAATATTCCGGGTTCAATACAAATTAAGATCAGTCAATAGCATTTGTGGCCAAATGTTGATTACCACAAAATATAATTTTGACTTGTCACATTTAAGTGCCTCACTGTAACCCAGAATTTAAAGAAAAGGAGGGACAGGTCGTAATACATTTTTGTGGTAATCTACATTATGGCACAAAAGCTGTCGATTGAGCCTAACATGAATTGAACCTGAAATATTTCTTTAACCATAAATGTTGATTGTAGTGTTTGTTCATTTTTTGAAATCCTTAGATCCCTGTAAAGAAATATAACGTAGTTGGCAGAAAATATAATTTTGGGTTAAGTTTAACAGGATGTGTCCCATTTGGAAAAGGGTAATGTTTTATAGGTTTCTCATTTTAACTTTAGGAAGAAAAAAAAGGAAGAAGAAAAAAAAACAAGAGTTCAACAGGAAATTTTCCCACATGATGTTCTCACATTCATAATGTCAACACATGCGCAGGGCAGTTCATTTCCGTAAACTTAGGGGCAAAGTGCAGGGATGAGGAAATGGAAAAAGACCTCCATTCAGAAGTCTAATCTCAATTGCTTCCTGAAAACAGGTCAGAGGACAAATCAGTGTAGAGCTGAGGATTCAGGTTGTTGCTGTCTAAATAGGAAGTGCTGTAAAATACCAAAACACTAGCAAGCCTGAGACAGCAGACTTTCAGGCCCACATTTCCTGTGAATTCCTGTTTAACATGCCAGCAATCTATCAGTTACATCTCAAGCTCTAGTTCATCATAGGTCCCTGTGTTTATGCACAACAAAAAGTAATTTGTCATGGAATTTTCAATCAATGCACAAGGTAAATATTGTTTCAGTGATAATATGATCTGGAAAGAAAATACAATGTCATAAAATGTACATGAAGAATATTTCAGCTCAGATCAATGTTTAAGTCCATTTTTACTATAAATTGTCAATCTCCACTTTAACTTTCACATTCTTCTTCTTGTGTTTTTGGTGATTCGCATTCTTCATGCATATCGCCACCTACTGGGCAGAGAGAAGAATTTTTAGCAAAAATTGACTTAAATATTGATCTGTTTCTCACCCACATCTATCATTTCACTTCTGAAGTCATGTATTTAACCACTGAAGTCATATGGATTACTTTTATTCTGCCTTTATGTGCTATTTGGAGTGTCAACATTTTGGCACCCATTCACTTGCATTGTGAGAACCTACAGAGCTGAAATATTCTAAAAATCTTAATTTGTGGTCTGCTGAAGAAAGAAAGTCATAGACATCTGGGATGGCATGAGGGTGAGTAAATGATGAGAGAATTTTCATTTTTGGGTGAACTAACCGTTAAGTAGCACATTGTACTCCTTTTGAGATACAGTGTTCCACATTGATTTAATTATCTTTTAAGCCCAGAAATAGTTGTGTTCTCATTCTAATCTAATGCATGATGCACAGTTTTCTGAAGAGTATTTGTGACTGATGATGTGAATTTCTGCCTGAAGTATTGCTCCACAAAGGTTGATACTTTTCTATCAGGCATTAGAAAAAACTTGATAAAGTCTAAGCATAATACATTATTTTATCATCTCTACTTTCCTGGTCATTTATTATACAAATTAACACACTCTCTACATCAGGGGTCAGTATTATTAAAAAACCAACAATATCATTAAAAAATATTAATATAAAAAATGTCACTTTTATTATATGAAATTTATACTTTTAAAGCTATTTAACTTTTTAAGTGGTTTTCTCATTTTCTTGTTATTGTTGTTTCATTAATATCCTTTTAATGACATACTAGACAGTGGTATTTCAGTTTCACTTCAAGTCCGACATTTTGATACAATACACTTTTTGCCTCACCAAGACGGACATTGGCAGAATTATAAAGTGTATTTGATCTTTTAGGCACATACCCACAATAGCACCTCGGAACACAAGCATGTAAAGTGCAGCGCACAAACATAAGCCACCTATCAGTCAAACAGTGCACAGCTACAAACGGCAGGAAATTAAAAGTAAATCTTTTATCTAGATCAACCAACCAGTTGTCGTCTTGCTATTGCGGTCGATGTAATGAACACCCTGTTCTAGATGCAGAATGTAGGTTAAGTATAGAAAATTACTCAAACGTTTGTGACACGATATCATGTCAATCTCTTTTTTTCCGATGCACATTGAGATTTTTATCACCCAGCCCTATTGATAACATTGCATTAATCTCTCACAGCAACCCAATAATCTCAGTGATAGATAGCTACATTACAGGCTACGTTACTGTAACAAGTCAGGAGAGAATGGAGAATCTAAATGCAGTGTCTTTAATAAACAAAAGAAAATCAGATAACTCAGAACATAAAGAAACAAAACACGGGGAACAAACATGCAGAGTAAGGCATAATACATGCAAAGACTGACAGAGGAAACAAGGGCAAACAAGGGAACAAGGAACACCTGTGGAAACAATCAGGGGAAAACCAATCATAAAATTAAACTACAAAACTACAAAACCTAACAGGAAACAGGAACTAAACAAGAATTTCAACATAAGTCAATGCAAACAGGGGGAATATGTGACAGAGCCCCCCTTTTAAGAGCGGATTCCAGACGTTCAAAAAAATAAAAAATTGTTCATGGGGCATGGGGGAAAAGGGGAAACAGGCAGTTCAGGGGGGAACAAGGGGCAAGGGGGGGCAGAGGAACAAGGCAACCAGAGCAGATCAGGCAGGACACCCAAAATACCAGAGCAGATCAGGTGGATGGCCAGGAGACCAAGGAGACCAGAGCAGATCAGGCGGACAGCCAGGAGACCCAGAAGACCAGAGCAGACCAGGCAGATGGCCAGGAGACCTAGAAGACCAAAGCAGACCAGGCGGATGGCCAGGAGACCTAGAAGACCAAAGCAGATCATGCGGACGGCCAGGAGACCCAGAAGACCAGAGCAGACCAGGTGGACGGCCAGGAGACCCAGAAGACCAGAGCAGACCAGGCGGACGGCCAGGAGACCCAGAAGACCAGAGCAGACCAGGCGGACGGCCAGGAGACCCAGAAGACCAGAGCAGACCAGGCGGACGGCCAGGAGACCCAGAAGACCAGAGCAGACCAGGCGGACGGCCAGGAGACCCAGAAGACCAGAGCAGACCAGGCGGACGGCCAGGAGACCAAGGTGACCAGAGCAGATCAGGTGGGCGACCAGGAGATCCAGAAGACCACCTCCGGGTAGGCACTGTATCAGGAGGCCTGGTAGACGGCCACAGGGTCGAGACAGGGTCAGGAGGCCTGGGAGAATGCCACAGGACAGGGACTGGGTTAGGCAGTGGAGCCGCTTGGGGAATATTTTCTGGAGAAGCGGGCGGAGCCGCTGGGGGAATAGTCTCTGGAGAAGCGGGCGGAGCCCTGGAAGATGAAGCTGTGTGTGGCTCGAGACAAAGACACCAGGAAGACTGGGAAACAACCTCTGTTTACGTGGGCATGAGTGGAGACTCTGGAACGACCCCTGTGGTCGTGAACATGGAACACTTAGAAATGACCTCCATGGTTGTACACATGGGCAGAGACTTGGAAACGAAGTTGGGAGGCCGAAGTTTGCAATGCAGGCTTTGGGACGGACGAGGCTGGCAACGCAGGCTCTGGGACGTGGCCGTGGCAGGCGTGGGCTTTGGCTCGTTGGCCGTGGCAGGCGTGGGCTTTGGCTCGTTGGCCGTGGCAGGCGTGGGCTTTGGCTCGTTGGCCGTGGCAGGCGTGGGCGCGTTGGCCGTGGCAGGCGTGGGCGCGTTGGCCGTGGCAGGCGTGGGCGCGTTGGCCGTGGCAGGCGTTGGCTCGTTGGCCGTGGCAGGCGTTGGCTCGTTGGCCGTGGCAGGCGTTGGCTCGTTGGCCGTGGCAGGCGTTGGCTCGTTGGCCGTGGCAGGCGTTGGCTCGTTGGCCGTTGGCCACGGTAGGCGTGGGCGTTGGCTCGTTGGCTGTTGCATGCGTGGGTGTTGGCACATTGGCCGCGGTAGGCGTGGGCGTTGGCTCGTTGGCCGTGGCAGGCGTGGGTGTTGGCTCATTGGCTATGGCAGGCGTGGGCGTTGGCTCGTTGGCTGTGGCAGGCATGGGCTTGTTGGCTCATTGGCCATGGCAGGCGTGGGCTTGTTGGCTCGTTGGCCATGGCAGGCGTGGGCTTGTTGGCTCGTTGGCCATGGCAGGCGTTGGCTTGTTGGCCGTGGCAGGCGTGGGATCGTTGGCTCGTTGACTCATTGACCGTGGCAGGCCTGGGCTCGTTGGCTCGTTGACCGTGGCCGGCGTGGGCTTTGGCTCGTTGGCCGTGGCCGGCGTGGCCGTTGGCTCGTTGGCCGTGGCCGGCGTGAGTACTGCCAAGCTGTGAGGAAGGGTCTTCGTGACCCTACGCACTGACAGAAGTGGTGGATAACAACTTGGAAACAAGGGCCGTGGAAGACTCGGAAACCGGAACCGGGGTTGAGAGAGGAGGTTCCTCTGAAGCGAATGTCTCTAAAATTAACTCCACATATTCCTCCCACGTGTAATCACCAGTCTCAGGCAGTTCCCTCCACTTGTGAGCTATGAGGCCGATCTGATACAAGGACTTCAAGTGGGAATCGGTAAATCCCGTGTATCTGACAACAGTGCTAAACAGACAAGAATATTCTCTAATTGGTAAGTTTGCTCGGCTCAACTGGAAAAAGCATGCTGCTAAATCCATTTCGGACGGTCAGTCTTTCTGTAACAAGTCAGAAGAGAATGGAGGATCTAAATGCAGCATCTTTAATAAACAAAAGAAAACCAGATAACTCAGAACATAAAGAAACAAAACACGGGGAACAAATGTACAGAGTAAGGCATAATACATGCAAAGACTGACAGAGGAAACAAGGAAAAACAAGGGCTTAAATACACAGGGGTAAACAAGGGAACAAGGAACACCTGTGGAAACAATCAGGGGAAAACCAATCATAAAATGAAACTACAAAGGACTACAAAAACTAACAGGAAACAGGAACATGGGAACTAAACAAGAATTTCAACTTAAAAGTCAATGCAAACATGGGGAATACGTGACAGTTGCAGTATAGACACATAGAATTTAGTAAGCAGAAATATTCAATTTACCTCGATATGTTTCTTCAAATTAGAGGCAGAATTAATGCTGATATCTGGCTTGAGCAAGCTAAACTCACATGACACGATAAAGCAACTGGCTTTTTTCACTGCGAAAATCCTTTTCAAGTGCAGCCGTGGATGTTCAGGTGTTGAACTGCTGTTTGAGGCATTCTCCACATCCATAACAGTTGGTGCCCGGTCTACAGCTGCCGTTCAAGATTTTAAATGTGATTTGATTTGACAGGAGTAGCCAATCACATTGGTGGATAAAAATAAAATCAGGACAGGGAAGTAGCAAACACAGACCGACAATAGCTCAGTAAAAGTACAGTTACAGCACTTAAAATGTACTCAAGTAAAAGTATATAAAAAAAAACTTCTTAAAAAAAAAAAATACAATTTCTGGGAAAAACTAATTAATTTCAGTAACATGAGTATTTATAATTCGTTACTTTACACCCCTACAACTCTTTTAATGATTTAATGATTCGGTCACAGCGATTCTCGAGTTAACAGCTGACTGGAGGGGAAGACTATCAGTGAATAAGGATCAGAAGACTTGGAATAGTTGGATTAAAATTTACTATTTTTATAATACTTTTATGATACCTTTTCTTGTTATTGCAAATCTTGTTATTGCATGAACAAAATGACCAGTACATATTCAAATTTCTCTGTTTGTGTTTCACAGAAGAAAGCTATATGGGTTTGGAACAACATGAGAGTCAGAAAAAAAAATCTTTTGGGGGGTGAACTGACACTTTTGGTCCCAGCACACTCACGGAGAAGTTAGTTTTAAACCATAAAAAAAAAAAATTAAAAAAAAACGTGAGTTCTGGCAAACACATATTATTTTACATGCAAATGAGCTTGCTATTTCAGAAGTTTCCAGCTCTTCATCGTTAGTGGTGAACCTACAGAAAACCTTTGGCGACAATGAAGAGTGTGCTGCAAAGCTCATTTGCATGTTTGCGGCAACTGTAGACTTGTTTGTAATGGGGCTCAGAGCCACAAAGAAGTTCAAAACAACTGAGCAATGACATACTTTTTGTGAACATATAGACACTGGCCATGCCACTGTGGAAGGCGTTTAGAGAAGCATTAAAATAATATAGCTGCAAGCAGCGATGACGGCCCAAGCACCTGTCATGCTCTCCCCAGTCTCTGTCTGTCACTCTCTCCACAAAACTACATTACCCAGAAGCACCTCCCCGGACTTCTAATCATCTGCACCTGCACTTAGTTAATACAGTAATCAAGGACAGCTTAAATACCAGTCACAACCTTACAGTCACTGTATAGTCTCCCTTAGGAACGCACAGACCTTTTCCACAGCAGTGCCCTTACTCTTTGTATGGTCGTCGTCGTCGTCGTCGTCGTCGTCGTCGTCGTCGTCATCATCATACCTTCTTCAGTCATCATCATCTGCAAACCTAGTGACTCAGTACACAAGTTAAGTGTATCTACTATTATACTCACCTGTGTTCTTATCTGTGTTAAAATAAAGTTCCCGCATCTGGGTTCACCTTCCATCTGCGTGTGTTGCCTTCCTAACAACACCATGGGTCCATTTCCACCCGGAGTCTTTCGGAAAACAATGCATTATGGATACATGCATTTGGTCGAGTAAACAAGACACCATGTCTTACCTTCTGATCAGACATAACATTTAACAACTTTGATTTGTGTGTGGCAAATGTAATAAATGTGTAATTATGGCAAGTGTTGGAATACCCTTGAACAGTCCAAAAAAATATTGTTATTTGACTTGGCTATGATATCATGTAAGATATCAAGAAGCGTTTTGGATAAAAATAACAGGACTATTTCAAAGTCTGTTGTAAGTGCCACACTTACTTTCCTGCTGCCAGTTGGTGGCGCTATGACCATAACCCACAATTGCCACATCTATGTGATCAGCCCCCATTACCAAACATACAGCTCAATTTTGATCTAAATCACACAATGCATGAAGAAGATATAAGACACTTCCTGTTTCACATTTTTTGCCATTAATTTATTGCCTTGCAATGGCAAAACCATTCAATATATCATATCTTTGCAATTTAGCATCTACAATGTCTTGAAATAATGTTGCCTAAATTTGGTGACATTCACATGAATCCCCTAGGAGGAGTATTTATAAGTTCAGAGCCTGCAATTTTCAAAAAATCCAAAATGGCCGACTTCCTTTTTGGTGGAGCTAATGACTGTATTTATGAAAGTTGTCCAGCTTGATGAGAACAATACATGTACCAAGTTTGGTGACTTTAGGTGAAAAAGAGGGTGATACAGAGGCGCCACTTATATGCCCATGTTCAAGGGGGTGCTACAGAGCCCCCACTAAACGCCCCCCCCCTACACACACACACAACTTTTGCTGAGGCCAAAAGGCCGACAACTCTGATGTGTGTGCAAAATTGTATGTGTTTTTAGGCATGTTAAGTGCCCCAATAGCACCAAAAACCTTGAAGAATAATAATATTAATACATTTTCAAAAATACAAAATGGCCGACTTCCTGTTGGGTGGTGCTAATGACTGTAATTATGAAAGTTGTCTGGCTTGATGAGAACTATATATGTACCAATTTTGGTGACTGTAGGTGAAAATGAGGGTGCTACAGAGCCCCACTTACATGCCCATGTTCAAGGGGGTGTGGCAGTGCTCTTTGCTCAACATTAACTTTTTGCCTTGATAGTGTCTGTCCTCTTACCTCCAGGCCTGTCAGGGAGGACGAGGAGCAGATCATCCTAGTAGCACCCTACTGGCCCACCCAGATGTGGTTCTCGGATCTCACGATCCTGGCCTCTCTTTGAAGACTGCCCTCCTGACTGCGCTCACTTCCATCAAAAGGGTAGGGGACCTGCAGGTGTTCTCTGTCAGCGAATCGTGCCTGGATTTCGGTCCGGGTTACTCTCATGTGATCCTGAGACCCCGACCAGGCTATGTGCACAAGGTTCCCACGACTCCTTTTAGGGATCAGGTGATGAACCTGCAAGCGCTGACCCAGGAGGAGGCAGACCCAGCCTTGGCGTTGCTGTGTCCGGTGCGAGCTTTACGCATCTATTTGGATCGCACGCAGAGCCTTAGAAGCTCCAAGCAGTTTGTTTGCTTTGGTGGACAGCGGAAAGGAAGTGCTGTCTCCAAACAGAGGATAGCTTATTGGGTCATCGACGCCATCACGATGGCATATCAGGCTCAGGACAAGCCGCCCCCTGCGGGGTTACAAGCCCACTCCACCAGGAGTGTGGTGGCCTCCTGGGACCTGGCCAGTGGCACCTCTTTGGCAGACATCTGCAGAGCAGCAGGCTGGGCGACACCCAACTCCTTTGCGAGGTTCTACAATCTCCGGGTTGAGCCAGTCTCATCCTGTGTATTGGCAGGCACGAGCAGGTAAGTTCCGGGACAACTGGCCGGGTGTACCGCTTGCGCATAGCGCCTTTCCCCTCCCTTGAGGTGGAGACGTGCGCTCTTGACTCCCAGTCGTGTTCACAGACTGTGATCCCTGGATGACTTTCTTCCTTAGCCCTCTGGCAGCTGAGTTTGCAGAGAAACTCGCTGACCGGCCCAGTACGCACGCTAACGAGCCCCTGTACTGAGGTAGGTGCTCCATATGTGCTGGTTACCCGAAGGCAACTGCATGTGATTTTTCCTCAAAATTGTTTCCCTGACGGCAAACTGCGTCTTCCTTTGGAAGTGGCCCCTCTGCCCCCGGTCGCCATGTTCTGTAGAAACTCCTCCCCCTTTGGGTAGGACCTACCATGGGACCTCTCCACATGACATACTTCCGACAAGACTCGGTAAGACCATGTGACGTATTCCACTCAAAATACCCCCCCCCCCTTTTTGGGCGGGGTGTGGTCTCCGCGGTGTCTTCCCCTTGGGAGGAACACCCCCTGATGCAGACATTTATGGCTCCCAGTCAGTTAACAAATTCCACTCTTTTTGGGGAGAAAAGAGAGGGAAAAGAGGCCTCGGCTGGTCTAGCCTGTCCCTATAGTTGGGCAGTTGACTTGTTCCTGATGGACCGTTCTACACTCATAAGAGTGTTGGGGGAGTTTACGTGATGGCCTGGTGCACTGGCTACGCACACAGCAGTCTAACCGTCACACACCGCCAGTTCACGCAACACAGTTCAGCTAGTTGTAGTGTTTTGTATAGGGACCTCTAGTGTCACTACATCGACACAACGTCGAGTGAGTGACAGATAGGGAACATCCTGGTTACTTTCACAACCTCCGTTCCCTGATGGATGGAACGAGAAGTTGTGTCCCTCTTGCCACAATGATGAACTACCCGCTGATATGGCCGGGACCTGGTCTCGGCTCCTCAGCACAAAACCTGAATGAGTGGTTGCATACCAGCTCCTTTTATACCCGTATGTCCGGGGGAGTGGCATGCAAATTCCATTCGCCAATTCTCATTGGCCTTTTTTCAAAAAAGCAGAGGTGTTTGGGGCTCCCAAGTGTGACCCCTAGTGTCACTACATCGACACAAGTCTCATTCCCTCCATCAGGGAACGGAGGTTACAAAAGTAACCAGGACGATTTTCCTGTCCATTCTCTCTGATCTTGACATCACAAGAACTTCGCTTGGATGGTCATACCTCATAGATTCTTCAAGGTCACCTGGAGAGGAGAGATGTACAAGTCACACCAGCTGACCACTGGTGTTCCTCAGGGATCAGTGCTTGGACCCCTCCTCTTCTCAATCTTTACTACATAACTCAGACCCATTATTAAGACACATGGTTTTTCCTACCACTGCCACATAGAACCTGTCTTTCCAGCCTGACAACCCCACAGTCTCAGCTTGTATCTCTGCCTGCCTCTCAGAGATCTCGGCCTGGATGAAGGAACATCTCAGCTTAACCTTGCAAAGACAGAACTCTTCTTGATCCCAGCCAACCCAACTGCTGACCACAATGTCTCTATTCATCTTGGTTCAACTACGCTAACACCAGCCAGGACAGCCCGGAACCTGGGAGTGGCGGTGGATGACCAGCTTAACTACACTGCCAACGTCCCATCAACAGCCCGGTCTTGCAGTTTAGTGCTTTACAACATCAGGATAATCAGACCTTTCTTGTATGTATATTCTACACAGCTCCTGATCCAAGCTCTGGTCATTTCAAGACTTGACTACTGTAAGATCCTGTTTGCTGGCCTCCCAGCTAGCATGATTAAACCACTGCAGATGGTCCAGAACGCTGCAGCATGTCTGGTCTTCAATCAGCCAGAGAGGGCTCAAATCACCCCACACTTGATTTCACTCTACTGGTAGCTGCCTGCATCAAATTCAAGGCTTTGACTCTGGCTTTCAGGACAGACAATGGAACAGCACCCTCTTCAATTCACTCCTCCAGGTCTATGTCCCAACTTGCTCTCTGCGGTGAATAAATGAGCGGCGTCTGGTTATCCCTTCGCCCACTTTGAGAACTTGGCAGTCCAATATTGCAGATATTGTTGACTTTTATATGAAAAATTGCTTGTTATGTTCCTCGTTTGTAAGTCACTTTGGATAAAAGCATCTACTAAATGTAAATGATAGGTGTCATACTATGGACAGATGTGTGAATGGCTTTCACTGGGGACAGCACTTAAGAGTATTTAAGTAGATTTGATTCCTTTTGTAGACTAATTAATTAAATAAACTGCATGAAATGTTCTTGGAAAATGTCTCCACGTGAACAATTGTACAGTATGTAAGTTTGCACTAACTTGTTTATAACTCTGCATGCTGGTGTGTTCATGTTGACTGATTTTAAATGACTGAACGGGAATTAGTTGTCGGCCTCGAAAGTAGGTGAAGCTCCAGGTCTCACCTATCGATGATGTGGACCAGTGGCAGTAAGAAGGTATTTAGCAGCCGGTACTAAGTTTTCCTGAAAGTTCGCCCAGGTGAGCTGTTACAAACCACCAAAACAAATTCAAAAACACCTTTTTGGACAGATTTTGTTCTAAATGATATCACACACATTCATTCTGTAGGGCTTTACTGGTTGTTTAGATCAGTGTTACTATCAGAAATAATTAATAATTATTTCTGTAGTTATTAATCAATATTTAAATTAATTAATTGGATCTAACTCATTAAAACCTCATATGGGACTCCAGTAAATGTAGTGTGCTATGTTTAGGAGCAAGTTTGGTTATTAGCAATAATTAATAATTATCAAAGATAATTATTAATTATTAAAATCAATAGCTTTTTTTTTAATCCTTTAAATCAACAGTTATCAAAGATAATCGTTAATTGTTAACGTCAATGAAACATTAATTAAAATTAACACTAGCTTGTTGATCATTCAAATTCAATCAAAGATAATTATCAATTATCAAAAATCAATAGAATATTAATAAGGATTAACATTGACGGGGCACCACCCTGAAATCAGGGACTAATAACCGAATATTAAAACAGTCTCAATATTAGATTGTTTTCTTAGGAAAATCGACATCCGAAGAATATCGATTTTCGGGAAAAAAAACAATGAATGAAGGTTTGAATCCGAGCACTGACATCCCGTCAGCACGACACAGGCGTATGCAAAACAAACCAAAACACTTCTCTTTGTAATATAAACAAAAGTTTATTTATGCAGTAATATCAATTAATAATCAATACAATGCAGTCAATAAACTTCCGACTTACAACCACAAACTAAACAGTGATATGATTAGATATGGAAATAAAAAGAATCCTATAACACATAAGGTGTGTGTGTGACAGTGTGTGTGTGTGTGTGTGTGTCAGTGTGGTTAGTGAGAGAGAGAGAGAGATTATTAAGTGACAGCCCGAAAGCTGATTTCGCAATAGCTGGAGATAAAGCAGCCGTGTTCATCACTCAGAGACGCGGTTTTATGAGCGGGGCTCGTAAAAGTCCCTTGTTATTTGACTCTTTAATGGATGAACTCAGTTGCTGTCTCACCCGCGATGGCGAAAATGCACAACAATCCAATTTGGTTGGACCACAATACAGCAAAACAAATTCGTGATAATTAATACCCTGAGTATTAATAATGAGCGGACATGGCGGTCCGTAAACTGTACAAGCAAAAACCTTGAAACACAAGAATAACACGCTATAATATTTTATCTCTGCCCAGATGTAACCTCTTACTTGAATCGCATGAGGACACAGGTAGAATGTGTTTTCCTCCGTCCTTTAACTTTGACCCGGTTTCTTGAGGCTCGTGTGATGACGAGAGGCCATTTCCATGCGCTGTCGGCGGGCGGTACGGCTGTTGATTCTCAGAGAGCGGTACGGCTGTTGATTCTCAGCGGGCTGGCGGAGAACTCAGAAATGTCGACTTGATTGAAGATGGAAGAGAAATCTTTAATCTCTTCACTTCTGTAGGCCAACGGATGAAGATGCGAATTGCTCAGCGGTCTCCTTCGGATCCGTTAGAGTGTTCGGTTGAACACAGAGTAATCTCAGCTCGTCCAGCGAGATGGAGATTGTATGGCTACAGTTTCAAGTCGGACATTACTTCCTTATGCCACGAGGCTGCACCGGAGAGCAGCAAAAAGCTACGTCCGTATTCAGTGAACTAAGTCGCTGTTAGCCACTTTGGAAGCATTTCAGAATTATTTGAAGTCCTGATGATGTCATGTTTGAGGGACGTTCTGTTGTGTGCCTCATCCAATAGGAGTTGAGAGCTCGATCCTTTAGAGGGCAAGGCTTCATGGATCTGTAGTCTGTTTTGGACTCCCTTTGTTTGATTTTGGCGCGATTTTTATCAGTAAGATTTACGACTTAGAAGGTGGGGGCTTAAGTTATGTTTTTACGACTGTGTTAGGCCTGCCTTTGTCTTCTATCTGAATACATGAGGCCCAACAATTCTTCAATTTAAAAGGCAGTGTAGGGGCCTTAAAAGTCATTGCTGTGTTTCATTTAAAATTCAGTTCTCCTGAATGAGGCCAGACTAGCAGCTCTCATGTTTAATTTACAACCTCTAGCAGCTTTTAAAACAGACAGGCAGACTGCAAGCACCTAAACTCACCTCCAGAATTAATGCATCTCTGAGAGCTCTCCAACCTTTCGAGCCATAAGCGCTTCCAGGAAAAGCTGGTAATTGCAGAGGGTGCTGAAATTCACTTTCACCTCTTTCACTTGCTTACAGAAAGTGTCACAGCTCTCTAAATCTTCCCATTTACATTCTGTAACCCCAAAAAATCAAATGGTGACAGATTTATGAAAAAGGGGGTACAGGTGAGAAAGATTGCTGACAGAATTTTAAAACAGCATTTTCTGGCATCTTTCTGTCTCGCTTTTGCTGTATGTGTACTCCCACATAACAGTATAAATGCGCACTCTTGAAAGCTGCTTTACTTAATATATAAATGTAAGTGTTAATGTTGAGAACTTGATTTACTGAAGCATTCATTTTAAATTAAGAAGCTTTTATTGGATGAAAATTCTCTAGAGGAAAAGTTATTTAAATATTTTGTAGCATCTAATCACCTTTTGTATTGTTTAATGAGCAGTATCAATTGTTTAATTTAGTCTTAGCAGTGAACAAAGATCAGAAATGTCTCCTCATCAAACCATTTTTTATTTTCAACAAAGATAGAGAAGAGCCCTTGTAATCATGCATGCTGTTACGGGTGTTGAACAGAATAAAAACATGATATGATGCTCCATTTAATAATCAGAGAAAGGCATCTGTGTCATTTCAGCATGTTTTTGCTGAATATACTTACATTACTAATAATGATCCACATGGTCAGTACAAATGAAGTGACTCCACCTTTTTATATCTGATTGACTGGCTCCACACTGCACAAAAGGAAATTATTAATGATAAATCATTGTGTTAGTGGTGCATGCTTGCCAGAAATACACGCAAGTATGCCAACACAGACCAAACGCTTGGCCAACACATTGCCAAAGCGTGGCAAAGCATTTTAACGTATGATCTAGTGTCACTGTGGCAGTAACAAACCTAAGTATTCAAGGGGGCGATAAAGTTATCTTCAGAAGTTTGTGCTGTAAAACCTGTTGTCTTATTCAGGTAAGATGCTATAAATCTATTGACTGTACTTTACTTGTTCAGCAATATTCTTTTCAAAATGATGTTCCACCATGACATTAGTTGGCTTGAAAGAGAAAAGTCACAGTAGAATTGGACAGTTATGACTAATGTCTGCAATAGTGCCTTTTGCGACAACTCTTAGAATACAACATTAACTTATGTTGTGAATTGCAGTCTGACACATTTCGGAATGCAATAATGCACAAAATCAAGCTTGCATTGCTAGAAGCATTTGCGTTCATATACTTCAGTAGAGTACATTTTGCACTTAAGTATTAAACTTTGTGTGTAAGTCATCCAGCGTTGTTTGTGCTATAGACATGATTGATATTTCAAATTGGGCGGCTTATCTGCTATTACCTTTAAATGCCTTTTTCACTCTGTGGACATTTAGTGGGCAAAAAAATCCCATAGACTTCTACTGAAGGAGGGACCCGAGGCATATCTAGGGACCAGAATATCACACAGACTGTATCTTCCTATTTGCCACACTAATTAATTTTTTTCTTCATAAATTGGTAACTTTTAGCTTGTGCCCCAAATAGATATGAATAAAAATAATCTAGTGAGAGACCATGTGCAGGACTGAAAAATGCCAGATGCTCTTAATGTTCATGAGAGGGAGATAAATCTTATGGTCTCTTAGCTGTAAGTGACAATTAGCTGCATGAATAAATATCTGACACACTGAGTAGGAAAGCACATAATATAATGAGACTATATCAACCACTCGAAGAGCTGACTGATTACATAGCTGAAAACAATGTTTGTGCTTGTTGCTCTTTTCTTTTGAGGAGCAGAATTATGGTCTTTGCACTCAGCAACAAAGAAATGCATCTTTGATATAAACACTTTCAGGCAGCTGTAGTATGTCATGTGGTCACACATCATCAGTGTTGAAACAATCTGATTGTGCAGTAACCAGGTCCAAGCCCATCTGCCTAAAAGTCTGTGGCCTCTCTGGTTCAGCCTAATGCAGATGCCAAACAACTCCTGCCAGTCTTTAAACCAGCCTGGCCAATCACTTCTCTTTATCTTTGGATATACGTATTCAATAGCAAACCATATTACCTCAGTATCCATGGAATATCGGAATAACCTACTATATTTAGGATAATATGCGGTATAAAAAGAGCACAAAGTATGCAATGCAATGCACTTGACCTGCCATTCTATTGTCATAAAATGAACCAAAATGTTTAACCTAGGATTGTTGCTGTTTTAAAGGCATATAATGTGGTCACACCAACCTCTAGTTGTTGTTTATTGCAATTTGTGTGAAGTTAATTGATAAATGATAAAATCATCCTCACTATACAATTTGTTTTACAACTGCCTAAAACTTTTACACAGCACTTTAAGTATATATTCAAATTCCCCTATGATTTAGGAAAATATAAGTTACATAAAAAAAAAAATTCTTTCTTTTATATATATATATATATATATATATATATATATATATATATATATATATATGTTGCATAAATGTTCAGATATGTGCAGTATACAGTATGTAATAGCCAATGCAGTTAGTAGTATGCTTGTATGCACTTTCACTATATTATCACTTTTATCTATAAATTATGAACATGAAAACTGGCTCACCTACATGTTTTCACACTGAATAAAGGCAGCGTGTAAATATAGTAGCATTTTAACTGAAAAGAGCACCACCTATTTGTGAGGACTACACATGTACAATAGATATAATGTAAATCAAGCTTTACTGTAAGAATTTACAGTAATCAAAATAAGCTAATACTCATATTACTTACAAATTTAATTATTCTGAAAGAAAAACATATTTTTGGTTTATATTCTGCAATATTACAACCATAGAAATATTGCAAAAAAAGGAACACATATTATTGTACAGCAAATACATTGTCAGCATTGTCAAATCAACATTGTGCCGTTGAACAACTACAAATAACTGTGTGTGTGTGTTGGCAGTATGTGCAGGTTTTAAACGATTTTCTAAAAACTCTATATCATCAACATGATAAATATTTTGCTGAAACCCTGTTGTATAAAATGTATTAGATGTCTACTGCCTCCCGGTGAAAGTTTCTGTACTTCTGGAAGCAGAAGACCTTGAAAAATTGTCGCCTAAAATGATCGCCTTCATATTTTTATTTGCATGTCCTTTTTAGATGAAAATTCTTTGCTGATTCTGATAAAGTAAAAGTAACAATAATGTTTATTAACTCTTTGAGAGAGAGAGAGAGAGAGAGAGAGAGAGAGAGAGAGAGAGAGAGAGACACCCTTCACTCAAGAGAAGCTTCACAGCTTCATTGAAAACCAGCGTTATTTACCCCGGGTCAGATTTGACCCGAACATAATAGGTGTAGACAAAAAGTTTGACATTCCATAAATATATATATAATAAATAAATAAATAAATAAAACTTCTTTCTTTTTTTTTACATGTTCATTTTGTCAATGTTGAGGATAACCCAAAAGTATTTAGACCAAATTTAAGATAAGTCTAGTTTTTCACTGTTTTTAACTCTTAAACAGGTCAAAAATGACCTGAAACATAACAGGATGGTTAAATATGGTTCTGTTTCTCACCCATACCTATCATATCGCTTCTGAAGATATAGATTTAACCACTGTCATACGGATTACTTTTATGTTTGCTTTATGTGATTTTTGGAGCTACAAATGTCTGATCACCATTCACTTGCATTGTATGGACAAACAGAGCAGAGATATTTTTCTAAAAATCTTCATTTGTGTTCTGCTGAAGAAAGAAAGTCATACACACCTGGGATGGCATGAGGGTGAGTAAATGATGAGAGAATTTTCATTTTTGGGTAAACTATCCCTTAAACACAAGTATAGTCAATGGTGACTTCCAGTAAGTGTACTGTAAATCACTGTAGACAACATCTACATGATTGTCACGAACGCCGGTGAAGATTCCTCAATCGACCACTGGAGGTCTCACTCACCCGAATATTAATATTGAACTACATTTCCCAAGTGCCCACATGCCTGGACTGATTACTCCACACCTGCCTCATATCACTCAGACTATTTAAGCCTGGTGTGTGTGTTCGTTCATTGTGAAGTCTTGTTTGTCCTGACTACTTTTCTGAGCGTTATTATTTACTGTGTTGATCTGCCGGTGTTTGACTCTGCTTTGGATTGCCCTTTACAATTCTCTGCTGCCTGCCTATTACTGTGTTTGCCTGGAATATCACTATTACTGTTTTGCTGCCTGCCCTGATCCTCTGCCTGTTTGACTACGTTTACTGCCCTGTCTCTGATATTGTTGGTTGCCCTGGCTGTTTGTACTTTGAACTTGTGTTTTAATAAACCGCACATGGATCCCACTCAGCCTGAGTCTGTGTCACAGATGACTTCGCCAACTACCGATCCAGCGGTCCTCATGCATCTGTCCAGCGAACTCTCTGCCCAAGCTAACCTACTGGTATCTCACCAACAACAACTATGCTGACTCACCACACTAATGGAAGAGTTAGTGAAATCTGTGCAGAGTCTCCATCAGCCTGCACCTGAATCCGTTTCCCCAATGCCTCAAGCGAGTCAAGTACCAGTCTCAATACCTCACAGTACAGTAAATTCTAATCCACGTTTAGCCTTTCCAGAAAAATTTGACGGCACCCCAACCAGGTGTAAAGGCTTCCTCATGCAATGCTCTATGTTCCTGGCTCAACAACCCTTGTTATACCTGACCGATGATAGCAAGATCTCTCTTGTGTGTTCACTGCTCATGGGTAAGGTGTTGGAATGGGCAACAGCTGTCTGGGCCAATCAAGGACTAAACCGCACCACTTTCAATGAATTTATTCAACATCTGAGAGAGGTATTTGAACATTCTGAGGGAGGGGAACAACTGCTTGTGCTTGGTCAAGGAAGAAAAACTGCAGCTGAATTCGCTCTGTCTTTCCGCATTCTTGCTGCGCAAACTGTGTGGGTGGAAGACACATTAAAACTGCTGTTTTGTCAAGGATTAAACACTGACATGCAATCTGAGCTGGCCTGCAGTGATGAAGGCAGACCCCTGGACCAATTCATCAACCTCGCTATTCGTATTGACACTCTCATTTGCTCCAGGAGACCTAATTGATTTATCAGCCCTTTCACTCAAACATGTCAACCCAGTGATGACGCTGAACCTATGCAGGTCGGTCGAACTCATCCCTCCACAGAGGAGCGTGAACACCGCATCAGGAACCATCTCTGTTTATATTGCGGTCAAGCAGGACATTTTAGAGCTGACTGTTCGACACGACTCCATCAAACACACAATCGCAGGGTAAGTGTGTTGATTTCCTCTATTCAAACCACTGCTTGTATTGAAGTGCCAGTAAAACTAACGTTCCTGTCAGACACCATCATCACTAAGGCCTTGTTAGATTCGGGGGCAGCGGGCAACTTTATTGATGAAAATTTAGCCCGACAGCATAAGATACCACTAATGCCTTGCGACTCTCCTTTGGCAGTGGCAGCGCTAGATTGGTGCCCCCTGGGGACCGGCCAGGTATTGTACACCACCACTGACATCATTCTGCAAGTTGGAATTTTACAAACTGAAACAACACGCCTCTTCCTCAACCACACTCCACACAACCCAGTTATCCTCAGTTTACCCTGGCTGCAGGACCATAACCCACAAATTTCATGGCGAGAGAAGCAGATCATGCGATGGGATCCCAGCTGCTTGTCTAAGTGTCTAAAATCAATCATCCCTACGTCTGTGAATACCACTATGGTGACTAACGAGTCCAACATAGCACCACATATACCTTCTGAGTATGCTGATCTATTTGAAGCCTTCAGTTAAACCAAAGCCTCGCAACTACCACCGCATCGATCTAGCGACTGCGCCCTTGATCTATTACCTGGTGCCTCACCACCTAGAGGCAGAATCTTTCCCCTGTCAGAACCTAGGCTAAAGCCATGAAATCATACATTGAAGAAGAACTGGCCAAGGGTTTCATTCGTCCATCCACTTCACCGGCAGCAGCAGGATTCTTCTTCATGGGAAAAAAGGATGGGGGCCTTCGTCCTTGTATTGATTATTGTGGTCTAAACGATATAATGGTTAAATTCAGATATACCTTACCCCTGGTCCCCGCAGCTTTGGAACAACTAAGAACTGCTAAATTTTACACTAAGCTTGATCTACGCTGTGCGTACAACCTCATTCGCATTTGAGAGGGGGATGAATGGAAAACGTCATGGTTACTTGTGTAACCTCCGTTCCCTGATGGAGGGAACGAGATGTTGTGTCGATGTAGTGGCACTAGGGGTCACTCTTGGGAGCCCGAGACACCTATGGTCTTTGATAAAAGGCCAATGAAAATTGGCGAGTGGTATTTGCATGCCACTCCCCCAGACATACGGGTATAAAAGGAGCTGGTATGGAACCACTCATTCAGGTTTTATGCTGAGGAGCCGATATAAGGTCCGGCCATTTCAGCGGGTAATTCAGTGTTGTGGCAGGAGGGACATAACGTCTCGTTCCCTCCATCAGGAAACGGAGGTTACACAAGTAACCATGACATTCCCTATCTGTCACTCACTCGACGTTGTGTCGATGTAGTGACACTAGGGGTCCCTATACGAAACGCCACAATTGGCTGAACTGTGTTACGTGAACTGGCGATGTGTGGTGGGCAGACTACTGTGTGCCTCATAGCCAGCACACCAGGTCGACACGTAACCTCCCCCAACATAGTTATGAGTGTCGAACGGCCCTTTTTTGGGACAAGTCGACTACCCAAAAGATAGAGACAGGCTTAACCCAGTCGTGGCCTCTTTTCCCCTTCTCTTTTTCCACTCCCTAACAAAGAAGGGGGATTATCCGACTGGAACAAAGTTTGTGAATTCCACTGGGAATTAATGGCACACGTCTTCAGCTCCAAGGGAGGTGGAAGGCACTATGTATCGGCCAGCTATCCCAGGTTTATCCGCTTGTGTTGCATGCCACTACCTGGGACAAAACCGGTTCCACCCGGAGGTTGGAGAACCTTGCAAAGGTGTTGGGTGTTGCCCAGCCCGCTGCTCTGCAAATGTCTGTTAGAGAGGCACCTCTGGCCAGGGCCCAGGAAACCGCTACACCTCTGGTAGAATGGGCTCGTAGCCCTACTGGGGGTGGCATGTCCTGGGCAAGATATGCCATAGTCATGGCGTCAATGAGCCAGTGCGCGATCCTCTGCTTGGAGACAGCGCTTCCTTTCCGCTGTGCACCAAAGCAGACAAAGAGCTGCTCAGTGATTCTAAAGCTCTGCGTGCGATCCAAATAGATGCGCAAAGCACGCACTGGACACAGCAACGACAGGGCTGGGTCTGCCTCCTCCTGGGGCAGCACTTGCAGGTTCACCACCTGGTCCCTAAAAGGGGTGGTGGGAACCTTGGGCACATAGCCCGGTCAGGGTCTCAGGATCACATGAGAGTAATCCGGACCGAACTCCAGGCACGTTTCACTGACAGAGAACGCTTGCAGGTCACCTACCCTTTTGATGGAAGTGAGCACAGTCACGAGGGCAGTCTTCAAGGAGAGTGCCTTAAGCTCAACTGACTGCAAAGGCTCAAAGGGGGCTCTCTGTAGACCCTGAAGAACTACAGAGAGGCCCCATGAGGGAACGAGGCACAGTCTGGAGGGATTCAGCCTCCTGGTGCCTCTTAGGAACCTGATGATCAGGTTGTGCTTCCCTAAGGACTTACCGTCGATTGCGTTGTGGTGTGCTGCTATGGCGGCAACATACACCTTCAAGGTGGAAGGGGACAGCCTCCCTTCCAGCCTCTCCTGCAGGAAGGAAAGCACTGATCTGACTGCGCATCTCTGGGGGTCTTCGCGTTGGGAAGAACTCCACTTAGCGAACAGACTTAAAGGCATACAGGCGCCTCATAGAGGGGGCCCTAGCCTGAGTGATTGTGTCTACCACCGTGGGTGGTAGATCGCTTAGGTCTTCCGCATCCCATCCAGGGGCCAGTCATGGAGATTCCAGAGGTCTGGGCGCTGGTGCCAGAGGGTGCCCCGTCCCTGAGAAAGAAGGTCCTTCCTCAGGGGAATTCACCAGGGGGGAGCTGTCGTGAGGAGCATGAGGTCCAAGAACCACGTCTGGGTGGGCCAGTAGGGTGCTACCAGGACGACCTGCTCCTCATCTTCCCTGACCTTGCACAGGGTCTGTGCAAGCAGGCTCACTGGGGGAAACGCATATTTGCGTAGGCCAGGGGGCCAGCTGTGTGCCAACACATCTATGATGAGGGGAGCCTCGGTGAGGGCGTACCAGAGCGGGCAGTGGGAGGATTCTTGGGAGGCGAACAGTTCCACCTGTGCCCGTCCGAATCGACTCCAAATCAGCTGGACCACCTGAGGGTGGAGTCTCCACTCTCCCCTGAGGGTAACCTGCCGTGACAGCGCGTCCGCTGTAGTGTTGAGGTTGCCCGGGATGTGAGTGGCTCGCAGCGACTTGAAGTGCTGCTGACTCCAGAAGAGGAGACGGCGGGCAAGTTGTGATATACAACGAGAGCACTGACTTCCTTGGCGGTTGACATATGCTACCATTGCCATGCTGTCTGTCCGAACTAATACGTGCTTTCCCTGGATCAACGGCCGGAACCTCCGCAGGGCGAGCAGAATTGTCAACAACTCGAGGCAGTTGATGTGCCAATGCAGTCGTGGGCCCGTCCAGAGGTCAGTGGCTGCATGCCCGTTGCAAACAGCGCCCTAGCCCGTTTTGGAGGCATCTGTCGTGACCACGACGCACCTGGAGACCAGTTCTAAAGAAACACCTGCTCGTAGAAATGAGAGGTCGGTCCAAGGGCTGAAAAGACGGTGACAGACAGGCGTGATGGCCATGCAATGTGTCCCGTGGTGCCATGCCCATCTAGGGACTCGAGTCTGGAGCCAGTGCTGAAGCGGCCTCATATGCATCAACCCGAGCGGGGTGGCCACCGCCAAGGATGCCATATGCCCCAGGAGCCTCTGAAAAAGTTTCAGTGGAACCGCTGTTCTCTGTTTGAACGCCTTCAAACAGGCCAGCACCGACTGGGCACACTCATTCGTAAGGCGCGCCGTCAAGGAGACCGAGTCCAACTCCAATCCGAGAAAAGAGATGCTCTGAACCGGGAGGAGCTTGCTCTTTTCCCAGTTGACCCGAAGCCCTAGTCAGCTGAGGTGTGAGAGGACCAGGTCCCTGTGTGCACACAACATGTCTTGAGAGTGAGCTAGGATTAGCCAGTCATTGAGATAGTTGACAATGCGAATGCCCACCTCCCTTAACGAGGCAAGGGCAGCCTCTGTGATCTTCGTAAAGACGCGAGGAGACAGGGACAGGCCAAAAGGGAGGACTTTGTACTGATACGCCTGACCCTCGAACGCAAACCGCAGGAAGGGTCTGTGTCGAGGAAGGATCGAGACGTGGAAGTACGCATCCTTCAGCCTACTGCCACGAACCAATCTTGATGCCGGATGCTCGCCAGAATGCATTTTTGCGTCAGCATCTTGAACGGTAGTCTGTGTAAAGCCCGGTTCAGTACTCGCAGGTCCAAGATGGCTGCAACCCACCGCCTTTTTTCGGTACGATGAAGTAGGGGCTGTAAAACCCTTTCTTCATCTCGGCTGGAGGAACAGGTTCTATCGCGTCCTTAGGTAGCCATCTCCGCGTGCAGGGTGGCAGCGGTTTCGCCCTTGACCAAGGTGAAGTGAATACCACTGAACCTGGGCGGGTGCCTGGTGAACTGAATCACGTAGCCAAGTTGGACGGTCCGGATCAGCCATCGTGACGGATTGGAAAGCGCGAGCCACGCGTCCAAGTTCCGTGCGAGGGGGACCAAGGGGACAACGTCATCGGACATACTGGCAGGTGGGGCCTCACGGCGGGGCGGAGCGTGAGGTGCCACACCACGACGTGGCCGTGCTGAGTCTAGGGACATCGAAGCACTTACCTGGCTCCTTGTGACCACCCCGGAACAGCCTGGGATGGGGGAGGAAGAGGCCTGTCCTCGTAACCCATGGAGACTGCCACATCAGGGGCGGCTGTGTGCCACAGCTGGGCGCTCAGGGGCGGAAAGGCCACCGCCGGAGTGCCAATCCTGCAAGAAAGAGCCTGTGGACGGTAGTCGTGGTGACGATCGTACACACTGGGTATGTGACCCAGGGAGGAAGGAAGCCGCTCTTCTGCTGAACTGTTGGGTACTGCAGCCACTTGGGCATGTGGCAAAATCAAACAAAAAGGCAACAAAAGATTTTCCACCCTCCACCGGGGGATGGAGTGGTCTTCTTACCAGCTCCACATGAGTGGGTTCCCTCGTCCCTGGGTCGCCCGTCTCAGGGGCGCTTCAAGGACCTCCATGGGTTCTTCGGCGTCGGCTGTGAGACGGGTGGCGTCGGCTTCCTGCAGTGGGCTCCACACCAGGGCCGGGCCGAAGGGGCGGGCTGCGGCGGAGCCGGTGCAGTCACTGAAGGGGGATGCCCTTGGCGACAAGCAGATGGGGTGCGGGATCTTGAGCCGCTCCGGGGCAGGATGTGCTGGATTGCCTCCGTCTGCTGCTTCACCACTGAGAACCGCTGGGCAAAGTCCTCGACGGTGTCTCCGAATAGGCCCGCCTGGGAAATGGGGGCAGCAAGGAACCGTGTCTTGTCGGCCTCGCCCAACTCGACCAGGTTGAGCCAAAGGTGGCGCTCCTGGACCACTAGTGTGGCCATTGTCAGCCCGAGAGACTACGCAGTGACCTTCATCGTTCGGAGAGCGAGGTCGGTTGCCGAGTGCAGTTCCTGCATCAAATATGGGGCGGAACTACCCTCGTGCAGTTCTTTCAGCGCCTTGGCTTGGTGGACCTCAGGAGAGCCATGGTGTGCAGGGCAGATGCAGCTTGTCCAGCAGCACTGTAGGCTTTAGCTGTCAGGGACGACGTGAGCCTACAGGGCTTGGACGGGAGCTTAGGGCATCCGCGCCAGGTGGCGGCGCTCTGCGGGCATAGGTGCACCGCGAGCGCCTTATCCACCGGGGGAATCGCCGTATAGCCCCTGGCCGCCCCGCCTTCAAGGGTAGTGAGAGCGGGGGAACTGCGGAGTCGGGGCCGGGCAGTAAAAGGTGCCTCCCATGACTTCGTCAGCTCCTCATGCACTTCCGGGAAGAATGGCACTGGAGCGGGGCGGGGCTGCTTTGAGTGGCGCCGCGAGCCCAGAAACCAATCATCAAGCCGCGAGGGTTCAGGGGAGAGCAGAGGGTTCCACTCTAACCTGACGCTCGCGGCCGCCCGGGAAAGCATGTCCGTCATTTCGGCATTGGCCTGTGACTGGGCAATCGTCCCCGAAGGGAGAAGCCCAGCTGAGGCTTCTGTGTTCGACTGGACAAGCCCGCTCTCCGATGCTGCGCTCGAGAGCTCATCATCTTCGCGGGCTCCGAGCAAAAAGCCAGACTCGCCGTGAGACGAGCCGGCGAACTCATCCGGAAGCCCGATTGGGGCAGACAAGCGTGCTGGAAAATGGGAGGTCCGCGGGGGAATACCCAGCAGAGATCCCCAAATTGCCCCCAGTGCTAGCTGCACTGGCATCATACCCGTAGGTAGAAGGACCAAGGCAGGAGCCACTGACCGCAATGTTGCCATGGTCATGTTCTCGCAGTGAGAACATGAACCATTCACAAACGCTGCCTCCATGTGGGTCGCGCCCAGACACGAAAGACAGCGATCATGACCATCCGAAGTTGAGAAATAATGACCGCAACCAGGAATAACACACAATCGGAAAGGCATCTTTAAAAAGACGTGTCTTTAAAAAGACGTTCCGTGTGTGCGCTCTTTTAGAGAAATATATACTCTTTTAGAGGGGGAAAAAAGCTCTTTCAGAAAATATACTCTCTAGTTTTTCTGCCGAAGTGCCCAGGGGCGTTCTCTGCAGTGCACCAGTGCAGAGGAGGGAGAAGCCGCTGAAATGTGCCGTCAGATCCAGCAGAGGTGAATGAACAGTAGTATTCAGCTCAATTAGCATGACCCCTAGTGTCACTACATTGACACAACGTCGAGTGAGTGACAGATAGGGAACTGCCTTTTCTACCAGCAGCGGGCACTATGAATATCTCATTATGCTGTTCAGATTGTCCAATAGTCCATCTGTGTTCCAGTCTTTCATAAATGACGTATTCAGAGACATGCTTAACCAAGGCTTAATTGTGTATATATTGATGACATCTTGATTTATTCATACACCCTTGAGGAACACATCAAGCAGGTTCGGGCAGTTCTGAAGCATCTCATGGAACACGAATTGTATGCCAAAGCAGAGAAATGTGAATTCCACCAAACTTCAATCTCCTTCCTCAGTTATATCATCAGCCCAGAAGGGGTGTCTATGGATGAGGGCAAGGTACGGGTGGTTCTAAACTGGCCTCAACCCACTATTGTAAAGGAACTACAACGATTCTTAGGATTTGCACATTTTTACAGAAGATTCATTCGAAACTTCAGCACTGTCACCGCTCCACTCACCGCCATGACAAAGGGAGGTAATACCAAGCTTCGCTGGTCTTCTGACGCCATCCAAGCCTTTAATGAATTGAAAAGTCGCTCCATTTCTGCTCCTATTCTGCATCATCCTGATCCCAATGTACCTTTCGTGGTTGAAGTAGACGCATCAAACACTGGTACTGGTGCTATCCTCTCTCAACGCCAAGGTAATCCTCCTAAGCTTTTCCCTTGTGCACACTACTCATGTAAACTCTCCTCTGCTGAACAGAATTATGATGTGGGCAATCATTAACTGTTAGCCATGAAAGCAGCATTCAAAGAATGGCGACATTGGCTGGAGGGGTCCAGACATCCATTTCTGGTATTAACCGATCATCGCAACCTCGAATACTTGCGCTCAGCCAAAAGACTAAACCCCAGACAAGCCAGATGGGCACTATTTTTCACTTGTTTTAACTTTTCAATCACTTATTATCCAGGATCAAAGAATATCAAAGCTGAATCACTATCCCGTCAATTTGACTCCACTCCTCAGAATCCCTCTCCAGAACCCATCATCTCATCCTCTCTGATCCTAGCTCCGGTCCAGTGGGACATCATGTCCGAAATCTCCCAGGCACATGCACAGAACCTGGCCCCTCCAGAATGTCCGCCCAACCAAACGTTTGTGCCACCTAGTCTATGAGGAAAGGTAATCCACTGGGTGCACTCCTCCACAAGCTCTGGCCATCCAGGCATTACTACCATAGTACGATTGTTAAGAAATCGGTTCTGGAGGGAGACGTAACAGGCAGACACCAGTACCTTCGTGAACGCTTGTCACACCTGCGCCACAGCAAAAACCCCCAGACAACTACCAGCAGGGTTGCTACAACCCCTACCCATACCACAACGACCTTGGTCCCACATCACCATTGATTTCGTCACCGATCTACCCATCTCTCAAGGAAACACCACCATATTAACTGTCACTGATCGTTTTTCTAAGGCATGTCGACTAATACCCCTGTCTAAGCTTCCATCAGCCTTTGAAACCACAGAACATCTTTTCCATTATGTGTTCCGCTACTATGGTCTTCCTGAAGACATTGTCTCTGACTGGGGTCCTCAATTTACATCAAGGGTTTGGACAGCCTTCTTTCGACTACTTAATGTCAATATAAGTCTCACTTCAGGTTACCACCCCGTCTAATGGCCAAACTGAACATCTGAATCAAGAACTCACCAAATTCCTTCACATGTACTGTCAACAGAATCAAGCTGACTGGAGCCGCTTTCTTCCCTGGGCAGAATACGCTCAGAACTCGATCCTCAAACCCTCCACAAAATTGACACCCTTTCAGTGTGTTCTGGGGTTCCAACCCCCTCTATTTCCATGGTCTAGTGAACCGTCTGATGTTCCTGCTGTTAACGACTGGTTTCAATGTAGTGAGGCTGTTTAGGATCAAGCTCATGTCCATCAATAGCATGCCATAAACAGGGGAAAGGAACAAGCTGACCGTCATCGTCGTCCCAGTCCCAACTACGTTCCAGGATATTGGGTGTGGCTTTTAACCCGGGACCTTCGTCTCTGTCTTCCTTGCAAGAAGCTCAGTCCCAGGTATGTGGGTCCGTTCAAAATCCTAAAACAAATCAATCCTGTGTCATATCACCTCCAATTACCTGCTATTTATTGTATTTCTCCCACTTTTCATGTCTCTCTGCTGAAACTTGCCAGTGGTCCGAGGGTGGAGGAGGAAATCGGTGACACAGGCCCCTCACCCATGATTGTAGATGGCAAGGAGGCATTCCTAGTGTGAGATCTGCTAGATTCCAGACATTGGGAAAGCCAGATCCAATATCTGGTAGATTGGGAGGAGTACGGTCCGGACGAGAGGTCCTGGGTCAAGGCGGATTATATCCTCGACCCCAATCTCATCGCAGAATTTCATAGGACTCACCTGGAGAAACCGGCCCCTCGACCTCGAGGAAGACCCCGACGTCGGATGTGCTCTCGCATCAGGAGCCGCTCGCAGGGGGGGAGCTCTGTCACGAACGCCGGTGAAGATTCCTCAATCGACCACCGGAGGTCTCACTCACCTGAATATTAACATTGAACTACATTTCCCAAGTGCCCACATGCCTGGACTGATTACTCCACACCTGCCTTATATCATTTAGACTATTTAAGCCTGGTGTGTGTGTTTGTTCATTGCGAAGTCTTGTTTGCCCCGACTACATTTCTGAGCGTTATTATTTACTGTGTTGATCTGCCATGTTTAACTCTGCTTTGGATTACCCTTTATGATTCTCTGCTGCCTGCCTATCACTGTGTTTGCCTGGACATCACTATTGCTGTTTTGCTGCCTGCCCCGATCCTCTGCCTGTTTGACTACGTTTACTGCCCTGTCTCTGATATTGTTGGTTGCCCTTGTTATCCTACCCACGCCTGTTTGTACTTTGAACTTGTGTTTAAATAAACCGCACATGGATCCCACTCAGCTTGAGTCTGTGTTACAATGATAAATTATAGTGAAATTACTTGGATTTCCCTGTCGAGGCCACAGTAAAATTAAACACAATACATTTTTGGAATATTAATTTTTTTTTGTTGTTGTTGTTTTGAGCTAGATTAGGCTTAAACTGAAAAAGGGGGTCTTGAACTACTCTTTTGCTTCATACTGTATCTAAAGCAATTATTGTACAGGTCTACTTGCAGGAATAAACCAAATATTAATTTGTCACAAAATAAATATTACTGTTTCACATGATATTGTAGACAATATAAATAACATTCTCTAAAAAAAAATAATTGAGGTTGGAGGTGTTATTTCAATATTTATGCAAACACTTAAAATTCCAGTTGTTTCACTTACTACTAGTTAATTTGGAGAGGTAACAAGTAAAGCAGCACTTTTAGATGGATTGCAATTTATGGAACCATTTCTGCAATCCAGTAGTTGATTACTGACACGTTTCACAGATCCAGCACGGTTTCCTCACAATCTGCTTCCAAGGATACTGTGTAGTATGTCAAAATACAGAGCCCTGCCTTGTTGACTGGTTACTAAGACAACAAGAATGGCAATTAGCTGTGAGCTAACATGAAGACCTCTGTGAGGGTTTGAAGTTGTGACCATTCCTTTAATATGCACTGCTTAGATCCAGTAATGTTAAACTACAGGAATGTGCTGCGTGATTATTGCCATCACAAATCAAACAGCTCCTTCCCGCCCTTGTTTAATTAGTTTGCCTTGTCTGGAACCTGTACTAAACTTGTTTCCAGGCAGCATTTCATTATAATCCTGACATATAGTATGTGTTCTGCCACATAAAACTAGGGGGAGAATTTTATTCTTGAAATACAAGGTCTCTATGTCACATTTCCTCTCAGTGAAAAGCCATTACAATACTTGAAATGTTTGTAAAACTTTGAAACCTTCAGGAAATCCTCTTAAATGTGTTTTGTTGGCTGAGGAGACAAAAGAAGAATTCATTTGGGAGCTCTTATTGCTGAACATCTAGTCAATATTTAACAAAAATATTTGAACATTTCTATACCCAATGTCTATTATCAGAAATAGATTTTGCTCTGTGTAATGCAGCTTTAGAGTCGAAACATATGCCCCGATTCATAAACTTTCTTTCCATAAAACCACAGGGGGACTCAATGCTGGGCTACGGAACATCTATTGAGAGTCATAAAGAGCTCCATTGTCTCGAAAAAAGGCAGATACTTTGGAGAGATCTCACTGAAGTCAACGGCTTAATGCTTGAGAGTATGCGCAAGTGTTTGCAAACCCTCATCTTCTAGACAGGCTGTTCCTGCACAACCTGTGCAGTGCTTGACTACAGGTGGACCAAAGAAGCATCAGACCAGGATTATCTCAGCCCAGGATCAGTTCCAGATGTGCACGGTTTGCATTTATAAATGGCCTTCAGACAAATGCACTTTATTAAACTGATTACCTCCACGTGGGATAAATTTGTTTCTGCAATGATTAGCTAGAAACGATCAGTGTTTACAGCAACACTGGTAGTGGTAATGTAACTAAAGTTTCTGTTAACAATACACTCCATTTGAGGTTTTGGTGGACAACTGTGCCAGGTTTGTCAAGTTCCAACACTGAGCTCTGTACTTACCATATAGGCCCACATGTGTTTGCTTGAATCTGATCCAGAGCATCACATATTCCTACTCTATAAAACAGTTGACACTGCTTGACGTGAAATCACATAATTCCTTCTCGCTTTATTCAGAATATTCTTCAAGGTATTGTATGGAGTTCTGAAATTGCAGTAAATCTATTATTATAATAATATAAATAACTACCCAACTTTCCAGATTTTTTTCAACAAATGTTAAAAATGACTATAGTTTTTAAATCCCATGTTTTACATATTTAAAAAATAAAAATAAAATCTAAATCAACATTTTCAGGATATAATATGTTATATCCAACATGTTAAATCTAAATCTAAAACTAATTAAATCTAGTCAAATCTAAATATTATACCCATATCTGTTTTTAAGTCTTAAAACTAAACCTAATAGGTTTAACCTGTAGCTAAATGTTTATGTAACATTTTTTGAAAACCAGTGAAAACTTAACCAATGAACTGACATGTACCACAGGCAATGGAGAAAATATACACCAGAGAACTCGCAAAATATCTTCAGAGGGCAATACATTGAGCTCACTCAGTTGCGTAAGCAGTGAGAGCTGCTTAAAGCAATATTTCGCCCAAAAATAAAAATTCTGTCATTTATTCGCCCATGCCATTTGAAACCTGTGTGACTTTCATCTGTGGAAAACAAATGGAGATGTTTAGCAAAATGTCCCACCTGAAAATCTTCCCTCCACTGTAGCTTTCAAATCTTATATACACTTTGTGTGCATTGCGTGAGTTATCAATGATCTTTGGTTCAAAACAGATTAATCGCACTGTGAATTCAGCAGAATTGTCAAAAGTATTGCCGGTGAAATCGGCCTGTGCTTACTGAAATTTTAATCACTGCCCCCCAGTTGCCGAAGCTAAAAGTGATGATGAATGTATGACCCTGAGTGAGCTTCAGTTTCCAGGTGAAATGTCCCCAGATTAGATTCAAAAGCGAGTTGTTGTTGTTGTTGGACACAAATGCCAGATGTTGTTGTTGTTTTAGTTATAAATACAGGAATGCATATTTTATTAACACCCTCTAACCTTAACCCAAACCCTAAACCTAACTGTCAGTGGAGCAAAAAATGTCATTTTAGAGCAAAAATGCAACATTTGAATCGTGCTAAACATTGTGTATATGAACACAATAATTTTTTGGTTCCCACATGACCAGAACCCGTGTCTCGAAGGTTTCTCGTGCAAGACGCTATGAGTAGTTCTAGAGGGGAATGTGATCACGTCTAAATTTATGCAAAAATGTTGGAAGAGGAGTGGTGCTTGTCAGTAATTTGGCTGAATTGGTTGATTTCAGGGTACATAAACATTTGGAAGCAACATGTCTATTTCCATGTGATCATGTTGGTCAAACCTGGCAACCCAAGATGTTGCACCAGGGAAAGGAGGGGAAGATTTTCAGTAAATAACAACTTAAATATTGGACTTTTTCTTTCACAAATTTATTGTTTGGCTTGACAGCCACTGGTCACAATTCACTTTCATTGTATGAAAAAGAGCAGAAGACATTCTGCTAAATACCTCATTTTATTTTCCTTAAAAAATAAATAATAATAATTTGGGTTTGGAGTGACATCGGTGTGAATAAATGACAAAAATTAAACTTTTGGCTGAACAATTAATTTAATAGGTACTAAGCACTGAGCTTGAGGTGAACAATACTCTAGTGAGAAACAATAGCTTAATCACTTACCATGCTGACAGAGATAATTTTCGCAAGCCATTTTAGTCACTTAAATTCAGTGTCTGAGACAATTCTTTTTTACAGTTGTGCCCCCTTCCCCCATTGATTCGGCTATACGATAAAGGTCCATTATGAACCTTCCCCCACCCTTGTCACAGGTCCAGGGACAATGTTAATAATAACATAAAACAGAGTTAATAATATCACTGCTTTACACCAGATTTCATGTGCCCTTGCTTGATGCCTTGCAGTGACAAAGGTTCATATTCATATTAAAATTCACCACTGGTTGACTCCAAGAGGAGTCATTTGCATATTAGCTTGTCAGTTTAGTTTGTGTATGTAGATTGAAGATTAATAGTGTAATTAACATTTTTATATATATGTTAGATTTGAAATATTAATTTGACTAATTACAATATTTATTTAAACTTTTGGTCATAACCCTAATTGTAAATGTAAAGTTTGGGTTTTGTGGATCTCTAATTTGCATAGAAAGAATGTGTGTTTGTGCTGAAAGGAATGACAATGACTTTTAAAAGTGTATGGCCAACATGATCATGTATGGAAACAGAATCTTGACATGTTGCAACCGAATGTTTCAATACCCTGACATCGACCGCAGTTAAAGGAATAGTTCATCCAAGAGTTTCTTTCGTCATCAAAACATTTTCATCAACAAAATTCATTTCAGGCCTCCTCCTTTAAACAATGCAAGTGAATGTACTCCATTTTTTGACGGTCCAAAATTCATATTTAAGGTGCATCAAAATAATCCACATGACTCCAGTCGACAAATAAAGTTCTTCTGAATGCAAACGATTGATTATTTTTAGAAACAAAACGATACTTGTATATTTTTAACTACAAATGTTCACTTCTGTACATCTCTGTGACTTGCGGTCGTGAGAGGGATGACGTAAGCTCGTTGGTAAGGTCACGTGTCACATGGAGGAGGAGTCAGGAAGCGCGTCATTGTTTACAAGAGAAACATGTGCCGTTCACAAACCAAAACAGTCCAAAACAATTTAAAAACAATATAAAATTAAAAAAATAATAATTTCCAAATAATAATAAAAAAAACAAACAATGGTTATGACACGATTCCTGACTCCTCCTCCATGTGTTGCGTGACCTTACCAACTAGCTTACATCATCCCTCTCATGAGCACACGTCACAGAGATGTATGGAACATTTGTAGTTAAAAAGTATATAAGTATTGTTTTGTTTCTAAAAATAATCAACCGTTTGGGTTCAGAAGATCTTTATTTGTCGACTGGAGTCATGTGGATTATTTTGATGCACCCTAAATATGAATTTTGGACCGTCAAAAAATGGAGTACATTCACTTGCATTGTTTAAAGGAGGAGGCCTGAAATGAAATCCTTAAAGTCTTAAATTCTGTTTTGATGATGAAAGAAACTCAGATACATCTTGGATGGCCTGAGGGTGAGAAAATTATCAGCAAATTTTCATTTTTGGGTGAACTATTCCTATAATGACAAGTGGC
Source organism: Myxocyprinus asiaticus (assembly GCF_019703515.2). Taxonomy (NCBI): domain Eukaryota; kingdom Metazoa; phylum Chordata; class Actinopteri; order Cypriniformes; family Catostomidae; genus Myxocyprinus; species Myxocyprinus asiaticus. The sequence continues at coordinate 29,550,326 of NC_059347.1, forward strand.
ATCTCCTATCAGACACCTTCGCATCAATTCTAATGTGTTCACCTTTTCCTGTGGTGTGACTGATAGCATGCTGCGTGAGACATCAGAGTTTTTTCCTCCCCTAAGAGTACATTTTTACTTCACTGAAGGTTAGGTTTACGGTTGGGATTTAGATTGAAGCATATGGTTAATAAAAATTGCATTCCTTTTGAATGCATAACATAATTTACAACTGAAAAAACAACTCACTTTTGCTGCCATTCTGTAGACATTTCACCCGAAAAATAAAGCTCATGTTCATACTTTTAACAATACTTCCATTTTTGGCCACTGGGGACAGTGGTTAAAATTTTGGTAAACAGACCGATTTCAGCAGAAGAACTTTTGACCTCTATTGACCTACTTTTTAAAGTTTTTTACTAAAATAATGCATGCTTAATTGGCGCAACGGTTTAGTGAATTTCTCCCTCAATGTATTTAACTTCATATAGAGGGTTGAGTAGTCAGTCACACCTCATAATCATTTGGCACTACATGGCATTCGGATGAGATCAAGTAACAATACAGGTGCTGAATGGTTGTGCCGGTCAGAGCGCATCTATTGAGTGCCAGGAGTTTGTGAGATCATCAGGGGAAATAAAGCAAACAGAACGAAAAGGCCCAAATGTTGGCAGTACCTGTTTTGAGGGGCACATCTGACTTTTATTAAAAGCACTTTAAGAGGAAATAATAACAATAACCATAATAAGGGCAAGATGTTCACTGCCCTACGTTGCGTCACTCACACTAAAAGCTAAGTGAGACAATCTGCTCTCTGCTAGACTCTGGAGAGTTGGGCTATTCGCAATCATATTGATACTCTCCATCGAAACAAAGCAACACACTAATACACTGATAACTGTGCTGTGAAAGTCTACATGAATTACACTGATAACGACTTTGCTGTCTTATTTCTCAGGAGTCTTTCCCACAGTTTCTTTTAGGGGGCTAATTATATCAATAGCAATGGTCTTTTCTTCCTTTTTACTTTTCTTCTTTAAATCCAAAATTAGATTCTTTAAAAACATATGGGCCCTCATCAACATTTTTCTGTGACTTTGTTAAACTTAACCGGGAACCATTTAATACAGGCAATGAAGCTGTTGAATTCAAGTCTTGGCATGAGCTGAGAGACCAACTGTGCACAAATGATCACAAGGGAAACTTTATGAGATACAACATCCTCTTTAGAAAGAGGTCTATTAAATTGAAATATTACTACTAGGACTAAAACCACATTCATCGAAATTCAGTTTAACTGTTGGCTTGGCTTAAATGTTCAGATCTACTAAAAATACAGTAGGATCCAAAAAATCTGAGACCATGTTGAAAATCTGTATTTTATTTTTTTCATTCAAACCTGGAAATAAACTGAAAGTTTATTTTGATTTTTTAATTTAGCAAAATGTAAAATAAAGAAGAGTTATGATGAACAAAATTTTTTTGAGATTCTGCACTTTTTCTAGGCCATTAATCAAATGTCAGCTTCTTTGTACAAAGGGTCAGATATTGTGTCTCAAATTTATATTGGGATAACATGGATCATCAGGTTTTGCGCAAAATTGTGGAGTCCATACCAGTGTGAGTGCATACTGCCATTAAAGCAGAATGGGACATGCCAAATTGTAAGAAATGTATTACTCAAATTAGTGTGTTATCGGTCTGTGCAAATAATTGATTACCCTATTTGGTTTTAACCTGTTTTTTTCGTTTGTTTTTTATTTTATTTTATTTTTTTATTTTTTGGGGGGGTTACACTAAATCAATGTTCTCTTTCTACTTTTTGTAATAATCAGGGTTAAAAAGCTAAAGTGCTCTGCTTGCTGGCCTGTTAAATAGAGGTACATGCTTCCAATCACTCAACATGTTCTGTATGGAGGATGCTGGTACTCTACAGGGCTGAGGGTGAGAGAGAGTGAAAGAGAAAGAGAGAGAGAGAGAGAGAGAGAGAGAGAGCTTATCAGACACATTCCCAGCCTCCCACTGCAGCAGACACTGTCAATTAGATCACTGTATGTTTGTTTTCTTTGAGAAAGTTTGGGTATATAGCTAATCACGGAAGTCTGTAATAGCAGTTTCTGTATGAATTTTTTCATTTGTGTAGTTGCCCTAGATCTGATGACAGTGTCTTCTTTTTGCAAAAATAAATAAATAAATAATAATAATAAAATAGTGAAGGTAATCATCAACATCAATCACAATAATACCATAACTGCAGAAAATGATGTCTTCTAATTTGCCCTCAATCATATAGGTTACTTACAGTGTTTACCAGTAGGGCTGTGCCTCAAAGTGTCATTTAATCTTCCAGTTTATCATAGTTTGTGCCTAACACTTCATTTGTGAGCTGCAGTTATATTGGGTCTAGGTGATAAAACGTCAAAACCCCTCAAAACCCGAACCTATTACTATTACTTTTTTCCATAACTGACATATATTAAAAGTTAATAAGATTGTGATGTTTTCCTTCAAGTAAAAATAATCAGCTGGCTTAGCTCATATAGGACTGCAAAATCAGTATCTGGAGAAACTCAAAGAAAGCAATCTGCAAAAGATTTGAACCAGACACTATTTAGCACAGACAGGCCACTTCTATTTAAATGAATGGCCGAAATTGGAATGCCCAAGCAAGAAGCTCTAGCGCCCAACGGTCAATGGATGTAGAAAGGAAGTTCCGTCTTACAAGTAAAAGAGCCAGTCACCTTTTAGATACAGACAGCGCCTTTCAATCAACTCACTAACACACATACGCATTAGCTATACAAGCCGGGAAAATTGCGTGTTTTAGTGTAATATGAGGTAAAGAATCACAATTTATGATTCCAATGTTATCAAATTTTATTGTTGATTTAAAATATTCGTTTTTGAGTCCCCCCATTCAAGCAGATAGGAGCTGCACTGGCATGACTGGAAATAGCCTCCCGAGAGTGTTCCAAAGATGGCCAACAGTGGACTGACTTGCTAGAAAGATTTTGTTTGAACTTAGCTCATTTACTAGAAAAATGGATCTGAAATGCTTGTCCGTATATATATATATATATATATATATATATATATATATATATATATACATGTATATATGAATATATATTTATTTATTTTTTACCTACATTATTAAATAATACTTTGGCCTGTTGTTTCTATCATAAAAGACACATCTTTCTTTTTCTGCCAGTTGAGAGTAAATCAATCAAGTGCTGTGACTGCAAAGAAAAGAGAGATATTAGAGGTTAAGAGCTGTCACCTCTGAAGATCTAATTTAGTTTTGTCTTGTTGGACACACATTGGTGAGCACAGACACTCACTGCAAAGTCTGGGAAATGTCAACAAACACTAGACTTCTCAATAGTTACTGGAAAGGCCACCACTACAGAGACGTGTCCAAGCATTTCATTGAAGGTGCCAGTGTAACACTTTAAGTGCTGTTCATTTAAAATCTGCAGACCTTTGCACAAAAAAAGAAACACGTTTCTGAAAGCCATAAATACTATTACAAAAGTCATTCTGGTTGAAATCCTGACCTGGGCAAGGGCTAATTGTGATACAGTATTTGTGAAAATTTTGTTGCACAGTAGGGTAGGCTATATTAATTTTCAAAAGTGTTACAAGATGATATCATTGAAGATCTGAATGTGCAGATGTGTTGTACTTGAAAAGAGCTATGGGAACTCAGAAGGTCACAACAGCAAACAGCACTGCTCTCTCACATTTAATAGCTCAGATACTTTGGCAACATAAGATCAAATGGCATTGCATGTGAAACAAGAATTTGATTTGTATTTGCTTGGTTAACTGCAATGACGATCAACTTTAAACTGTTTCAGCCAAAGCTGGTAGGATTATTTTCACATAAGGGTCAAACAAACAATGGGTTGCCATGATATCTCGACATCTTTGCTTGAAGCCAAGAGCTCTGATGACATTTGACATCATTTGGACGCATCATCCATTTTCACACCCAGTCATTGTGTCACGAATGAGCACAATGAAACATTTGCTGAAGAAATCAAATAACAACAGGTGAATAATATTCATAAATTCCTTTTCAAACTCACATTTTTACATAATTTGAAAGATATTTCATTTTCCCCCAGTACAAGCCGAGATGAACTTTAAAAACACCATGTAGATAACTTGATTCAAATTATTTCTCTCACCAATGTTATGTATGTGTTTTACTATGTATATTTAACTACCTGCTGTTTGGCACAACAATTAACAGTCACTGTTAAATGCCAAAGTGCTCTTGGTCAGAATATTCACAACATGTCATTGTAAAACATCTTTATAAGTGTGTTTTTATCTGTTTGGAAAAGTCCCTCTTTTCACAGCCAGATTGCCCTCATCATTAGACTTTATGGTAACACTTTACAATAAGGTTCCATTCATTAACATTAATTAATGCATTAGGTATCATGAACTAACTATTAACAATATATTTTTTACAGCATTTATTAATCTAAATGTTAGTTAACAAAAACAGTTGTTCATTGTTAGTTCATAGTGCAATAACTAATGTTAAATATAACTTTTATTATGTATATGTTTTAATTAACTAAAATGAATAAATGCTATAAAAGTATTGTTCAATATTATATGTTCACTAATGTTGTTAACAAATGGAACCTTACAGTAAAGTGTTACCGACTTTATTTGAGCTGGATTGAGTTGACTGGAATTGCTTTCTCTGGTTCATTTGCTCTCCTGATGAAGCGTTGCAATTCTGAGATGATACATGTGTCGCCCTTATTGTTCTAGTGCTGTTTTTACTCTGCCAAATCCATAGAAAGAGATTTACTTCTATTTTAATATTTGTACAGCTTGTCTGTTCCATCGAAACTATTCTTTCCAAGACAGGTCAATCTACTATTGAAGGCACCTGTTAGTTGACAAATACTTCATATTGGTATGTGATCTTTTTTTTCTTGTTAGAACTGACACATTTATGAATGCTATGATTGAAGCTCATTCACAGTGGCTTGTGTGTTCATGCGAGCCGAGAACTTCTGTTGTTTTGCACAGAATTTATGGGTGAACTATTCATTTAAAATGACACATTTTTCCCTAAAAAAAAAAAAAGCTTTATTGCTCAACAAGCAAAATGTCCTCAGTGCTATGACCAGTGCTGGGTAGATTACTTCAGAATTGTAATCTGGTACTAATTGCAAATTACATGCATTTGAGTAGGATCATTTTGTACCATTTTCACATAATGTTGCTTAAATGCATTTAAGAAAACTTAGTGAATCAAAACACGAGAACTGATATGATTTTTTGTTTCGCTCACTATAGATCGGTTAAAGAGCCCCTATTATGGTTTTTCAAATATTACCTTTCATGTAGTGTGTTATATAGCTGTTAGTGAATGTAAAAAAGTCTGCAAAGTTTCAAAGTGCACGACAAGTCTGCAAAAAAAAATCAAAGTGCACGACAAATGGAGTTATTGAATCCCAAAAGAAAGAACCGATTCTGAACACCTGAAACGAGTTGTTAGTAATTCCAGACTTACTTCCTGTACTAACCTATGTAATTTGGTAACAAAAAACCCGCCTCTGGTCTTCATTGGCTGCTCACGAACAGATTTGATCCGTCCTCAAACACTACACTAAGTGGTAGACCAATCACAACAGACTGGGACATCTGACCAATCAGAGCAGAGTAGGCTCTCTGAAAGGAGGAGTTTAGAATGAATCCTTTAGAATGGTTCATTGAACGAGTCGTTTTTGACACTGGGAAAAAAAGGTAATGCTGCAATTTAAATTATGAGCAAATGAAAGTGTTTTTTGACCTTGGATGCATGTAAATCTATTGTATGAGACCTTTAAAACAAAATTAGGCACGTTTAAAAATCATAATAGGTGCTCTTTAATGAGTAAAACAAAAAGGTTCTTAAAGGGTCATGAAATACAATAACACATTGTAACTGATAATGAATGTAAAATAATTCACACCATCAACATACATATTTAGAAGACTAACACGCATTTCTTATGGGAGAGTTTCTAGAATTATGAACAGGTTATCAGGGACAGTTTAACAAATGTGGTCTTACTATAACAATTTTGACTTTACAAACGCCATCTATGTGAGGTAACAGATCAGACCAGTTATATTTGTGAATTAATGTCCCAAAAAAAAAAAAAAAATAAGTCTCAAAAGTTGTCACAAAAGCACATTCATGTACAATTTTCAAGTACAAAAGCAATTTGCAAAACTAAAACTAACTTTACTGCGCTAATGCAATAGGTGCGGCATTTATGTGTGGATTAGATTGTGAATACGAAATGACATTTGGGCATTTTTAAGAGTTTAATGGACAAAACCTTTCCAAATACGTAGTGACATGTGGTTAGATGTCACACAGGATAATTCAAATAATAATTCAAATTTGTTTAGTCAGGAGTTGGTTAGATGTGCAATGCAAAGTTGAGAAAACATGCAAGCACACCTTCAAATGCTTCTTTAGATCTGACACAGAAGTAGACAAGATATTAACTTTTGGAAGGCGAGTTTACATTACACAGTAATGTCAGTAGTCTCTTTAAATGTAAAATTATTTTTTAAATCCAGTGGTCAAATGCTGAGTGAGACGCTCATTGGCCAGTGGCTATAGTATCAAGTCTGTGTGTGAAATTCATCAATACTCAACAATTCTCTTCCGAAAACACTCAAAGATTTACCGAAAGTATATTAGCATTAGACTGATTTAGAATGAAAAATTAAAAAGAATTAAGGGAATCAATACATTTTAAACTATTTATTGCTGTTTTCTTATTGACATGTAATCACGTAATCCATACAAAATTATAACTGTAATCTGATTACGCGTTTTTCAAAATTTAATTTACTCTTATTCCAAGTACTTGATTTTTGTCATTTCTTACGTAATACATATTACATGTAATCAGATACTACCTAGCTCTGGCTATGACCTGTATCTTTGAGGACTTCTTACTGCTGTCCCAGCCATGCTTTTTAAATGAGAAAAAAAAAATTATAATAATTAAGAGTGGCACAAAATAAAAACTAGCATTTACAAACTGGACTAAAGGATAACCTTTTTTTTTTTCTTTAATTTGGGGGGATATTCAAAGAACAAAGTTGAGTTAAAAAGGAGTTCATTATGTGGTAAAAGAAAGGATAAGGTAAAAGGTAATAGCAATATTTATCCAGGTGCTCATCATTAAACCCTGCTTCAAATCTGCAGACAAAATTAATGTGACAGAAGGCAGGGGTTTGTCATTTCACTGTGACATGCAGGAATAAAAAAAGTCAAATTTTTAGAGGCTCTGATAAACAGAAAGATGCACCTGTTCCAATTGGATTTGCTGCTCCTTTTAGCTGCATTCAGCCAAATGTCTTAAATGCCACATTTTGTGGGCTATTATTTTGTGGTCCTATTATAGTACAAACATCAGAAAGTGTCGGAATTAATTTTTTTTAGAAGTGTGACAAGTGAGCTGTCACAATGGCAATTTAAAAGATTAAAGATGGTAGAAACTAAAAGATAGTTTTGGCTACAAAACAAAATTAGTGCCACTTTGGTTCCAGCCTGTCTATATACTATATATGTGAAATTCTCAATTCATAAGTTGGACAGATTGCCCTTCCACATGTGTACTAATGTTTAATACTAAATGAGTGATAATGGTTAGATGGCCTGATAGAAAATCTACCTAGTTTGGGCAACACCACAGCATCTAAAACTGATTTCCCAGTGTTGGCTAAAAAATACAAAGTAAAAGTCTCCCATCTTCTCCCCTTGAGTGCAACATTTAAGTATGCAGAGGCCAGGAGCCCTGAGACAAATATTACACAAAGTATTGGTGCTAGAAACAACTGAAATCTGAAAAAGTTCAACTTACACAACTGAGAATATTGTATTTCAAGTTCAAGTTCAAGTGTTTTTTTATTGTCGTTCAACCATATACAGTTATTACAGTACACAGCGAAACGAGACACCATTCCTCCAGGACCATGGTGCTACATAAAACAACATAGGACAAACACAGAACCACATGAGACTACATAGACTGAATAAGACCTACACATTCCTACATAAAGTGCACATGCAAACGTGTGCAAAAAGTACAGGACAGTACAATAATTACTAAAATGGAAACAGGACAATAGGCACAGTGAGAGACAGTACAGCGCCGACCAGTACACATTTCTAATCTGAGTAATGCAAAAAGATGACACTTTCTAAAAATGCCGAATGTAAACATTACATACTATGAAATAGTGTTCTATGGACATAGCAGGTATTGAGGTAGCAGCCAGGTATAAAGTGACAATGAATTAAGTGCAACTCTGGACATGTGCAAAAGTTGGATGGTGTACAGGTGTGTGTGTGTGTGTGTGTGTGTGTGTGTCAGTCCAGTCTCTGAGTATTGAGGAGTCTGATGGCTTGGGGGAAGATGCTGTTACACAGTCTGACCGTGAGGGCCCGAATGCTTCGGTTCCTCTTGCCAGACGGCAGGAGGGTGAAGAGTTTGTGTGAGGGGTGTGTGGGGTCATCCACAATGCTGGTTGCTTTGCGGATGCAGCGTGTGGTGTAAATGTCTTTGATGGAGGGAAGAGAGACCCCGATGATCTTCTCAGCTGTCCTCACTATCCTCAGCAGGGCTTTGCGTTCCGAAACGGTGCAAGTCCCTAACCTGGCAGTGATGCAGCTGCTCAGAATGCTCTCAATAGTCCCTCTATAGAATGTGGTGAGGATGGGGGGTGGGAGATGTGCTTTTTTCAGCCTTCGAAGAAAGTAGAGACGCTGCTGGGCTTTCTTGGTAATGGAGCTGGTGTTGAGGGACCAGGTGAGGTTCTCCGCCAGGTGAACACCAAGGAATTTGGTGCTCTTGACGATCTCCACAGAGGAGCCATCGATGTTCAGCGGAGAGTGGTCACTCTGTGCTCTCCTGAAGTCAACAACCATCTCTTTTGTTTTGTCCACATTCAGAGACAGGTTGTTGGCTCTGCACTACTCTGTCAGCCGCTGCTCTTCCTTTCTGTATGCTGACTCATCGTTCTTGCTGATGAGACCCACCACGGTCATGTCATCGGCGAACTTGATGATGTGGTTCGAGCTGTGCATTGCTGCACAGTCGTGAGTTAGCAAAGTGAACAGCAGTGGACTGAGCACACAGCCCTGGGGGGCCCCAGTGCTCAGTGTGGTGGCGGTGGAGATGCTGTTCCCGATCCGGACTGACTGAGGTTTCCCAGTCAGGAAGTCCAGGATCCAGTTGCAGAGGGAGGTGTCCAGGCCCAGCAGGTTCAGCTTTCCAATCAGATGCTGAGGACTGATTGTGTTGAATGCTGAGCTGAAGTCTATGAACAGCATTCGAACGTATGAGTCCTTTTTATCCAGGTGGGTGAGGGCCAGATGGAGGGTGGTGGCGATGGCGTCGTCTGTTGAACGGTTGGAACGATACACAAACTGCAGTGGGTCTATTTGTTTGTGAACATGCCCTGTAAGGTTCCTCAAGTAAGAAATAATAAGTTAATTTCTGATAACTATGTTTAAGGAGGCTTTAGAACATAGACTACAACACTGTGATGTATGTAATCAATACCGCAGAATGGCTGAGCCTATCAAGTTAGTTGCATCTATCAAATGGTTTTCATCAAGGGGCAATAAGTGCATGTTTCTTGTACACAGAGCTATCTCAAGTTACATGTCTTGCTCAAGGTGCGATGGGCGAAAGGTGCCATACTTTGTTCCTGGCAGGCTACTCTGCCTTACAGGCTCCATATGGTTAGGATTAGGGTGGGACGGGGTTAGGGCATCTGCTGCCTGTCAGGCACAAACCGTGGCCCCTTTGTACAAAGGGCTGCTACCCAAGGGCATTGGACTGAGATCTAACCAGCTACCAAATACCTGAGCCACGCCAAACCACTTGGTACCTTAACTTACCTGATCCTTTCTTCCAGACCATAACTACATGGGGCCTTCTATGAATTTCCTGTAGAAAAACATGTTAGTTATTGTTTTAACATTCAAGGCAAAAAAAAATCATTAAAAACATTCAAGATCATTAAGTAGTTAAGATTTGATTTTATCAACAACAACAACAAAAAAAGTCTTTACATCAAAGCAGTTATAACTGTGCTATCACTGAGTATTAATATCTATATTGTAGGTTCAATCAATTATGAAAGTATATTATGCAGAGCTATTATAGTTGTTTGACATCAGAATTACAGATTTGTCAATCTGTAAACATATTCCAGTTGCATTTTATTTATCAAAATAGAGGTCAGTGACATGTTTAATTCTTTGAATTAAGGCCCTGAGAATAATCAGAAATGCAAATTGGCGAGCAACACTCCAGAGTAAAAATTCTGTGTCATTAAAATATGCTAACACATACATCGCAACATTTCACCATCCTTCCCTGATGTGACTGGAATGCAAATATCCAAAGACAGATAACATGGAGACAGCATGAGCGATGTTTTAAAGAGTTGAGTTTCATGTTTTGAAAATATTTAACACATACAGAGTGCATTCTTGAATGTGCCCCCTGACAGCACTGGATGTTTGGCCTTGTTGTACAGCAGACACCCCCTGTTGTGTTGTTCCTCTTCCTCTCAGAGCAATCTACAGTATGGGGTAACAAATTTGGCAATGGTCCTGTTTCCTTTTATAAGAGGCCATGGCAATGAACACATACGCATGTAAAAACAAACTCTCGGGGACAGGTTAATAGGACCCATAGTCCTCATAAGGATTAGAAGAGGCACTGTGCCCTAAAGTCTGGGAATCAAGGTAACACACAGTCCACAGAGCAGTCTTTACTCTTATATTATATTTAAATTCTCTATACCAGCATTCATTTGATGCTAGTGACAAAACTAAAGATTTTGTCTTTAAGGGATAGTAGTTAAAAAAAAAGAAAATTAAAAAAAAGAATTTTATCATTATTTACTCACCCTAATGTTATTCCAAACTATAAGTGGAACACAAAAGGAGATATTAGGCAGAATGTTGTAGGATAACAGGATTTTCCTTTTTTGGATGAACTACTCCTTAAATTAGTGTTCTGTAAGAGATAACTTTTGCATATTACCCATGTTTCGTAGTTGAATGAGAATTAATTAAATTATATTAAATGTTTAAAAGACTTGATTTTTATACGAAGTTAAGGGTTTGTATCTGTCACCTATGTGCAGATCAGTAACTGAATAGGACTGAACCGAAAGAGAAATGCTTCAGAACTGTGCTAGAAGTCCACTTTAGTCCAAATAAAATGAAGAATGTGACATCGTAAAAGTAATGATTTTCGGAACAAAATAATAACACTACCCAAGTCCATTACTTAAAATTGTGCTGCAGACATTCCACTAAACTTCCTTTCACCTCTGAAGAGCAGACACAGCCTCTTTTCCCTGGTGGACACATTAAAAATCCCTCCAAGTTGTTAAGGATTTGTTTAAATCCAAGATATTCCATTTATTAAACCTTTTAAAAGAGATGGAAATATGAACTGTAGAATAATGTTATAAATGGGGCTTGTGACTTAATTACTGTAGTGATGCTTGCCTCTGGGTAATGAATGGCTTAATGGCCCACCTTCAGTGTGTGACTGCCTACATATCTTCTCACTGGTTTCCTCTCATTGCTAACTGAATTAGTCAGCAGTTAGAATTAGTGGATAAGGCCATCTCACAGGACAGACAGTAAAGGCCTTTTCACACTGATGCGTAGCAAATATTTGTTGTAAAAAAAAAATTAAATAAAGAAAATGTTTTCTCTTTTCTTACCAGGTACAAACACTCATGCACTAAGAGACCGATTATATAGAGAGCAGTTTATTTTTTTTAGTGAAGAAAACTGACTGACCAATGAGATATGAGCTTTGCGTCATGTTTACCAGGCCACAACTGTTGCACAATCCACTACATCGGTGGCACTAAAGATATTGTATGGTGCAAGTGTTTATTTGTTTTGTTTGGTTTTCATTTAGCCAGACAAATATTCATTTTGGCCTTGGTTTGTATAGACCTTTCTCCTGTGATTCGTTTTGCATTTTTATTTCGTATATTCGATGCGAACAAGATTTTGAAACGAAACAATGGATTACTATGGATCTATTCACACCGAGTGTGACAATTCATCTGCCTATTGACCAAAGTTCTTTCGTTTTGTTTTTGTGCAGAGTGCAGTCTGATTTGTTTTATTTTGGATGACAAAGGAAACTGCCTGACCAATGAGATCATGTTGGGTAACATTTCCCGAGCCCCTGCGGTTATATAATCCACCTCATTGGTGGTGCTATGAGAGGTATGGAAGGGCATTTGGTTTCATTTAAGAAGACGAATATTCGTTTCGGTCATGGTGTGAACAGATGTTTGCAAATTGTTCCACATTTTCATTTCACATTTGATGTGAATAGGCATTAACTTTAGCACTTGTATTCAGTATTTTGCCCAGCAAATCCAAAACAAAGAAATTATGCCAAATCTGAAACTGAGGGGGGGGAAAAAAATCGCTTCAGAGTTTTTGATAGTCTAGCCAAATTTGCATTAGTCTTGCTCTGTTTTTTTTTTTTTTTTTCTGAATCTGAACATAGTTGAGCCAAACCTGTTCGTCACAGGCAGGGTCAGAAATTAACTTCTTCATTAAGGGGCAATATATGCCCTATGAATTTCATTTTCAGGGGAATTATAAACCTTTATAAATTATAAAGAATTTTTTTTTTTTTTCTAAGCAAATAAAAAAATAAAGATGTCAAACTTTTATGTAAAATTTTTCAATTTATTAACTCTTACCCATAAAATTAAATCAACATCAACATATACTTTATGCAAAAGTATAGTTGGGCCTAAATAGAGGAATTCATTTGGGGGCATTTTTTGCCACTATTTTTATTTTTATTTTGGAGACATATTTGTCACTTTGACCCCCTGGATTCGATTCACTCATAACTCAATTTTGAAGAAAAAAAAAAATTATAATGTAGTTACTGCATTTTGGATTTGTAGCACAGTATTGTTTCGCTAGATTTCTCTCTTTCCATGAAAACTGCAAACTGAGTTTTGATCCTGGTGTAGTAATGCAATGAAACGTGTGAATTAGCCATCAGAGAGGAAATCAGCCCTTAAACTTGTCCCACATTTCTAATGGTACATTTGAGAATACATCCATCCAAAAGAAAGGATTCAAAGTTAAGATCCAATATAATGAGGAGAACATTCCAAGCAAGGCTTGTCCTGGAATGCATGTGGTCTGAGCGGCAGATAGGCTAGAGCAAAGAGACGAGCAGATCCCTGTTTAAACATCCTCCAAATGGCATACTCTGACGTCCCACGGGCAAAGAGAAACACTATATGTTGACACTGTGTGTGCGGTAGACTATTTTACGTCAGAGATTCTCTAGCTCTTTTTTCTCTTCTGCAAATCCTTGTTTATTTGAATGGTGTATAACAGCTTTCCATTTTACGGTTCTGTCTACATTCTGTCCTTGTGAGAAATAGCAGAAAAACAGTGGGCAGAGAGAGTGGTCAGGTCTGATAAAAAAGGTCCTGTCTTTATTCGGGGAATTGAAAAAAAAAAAAGGAAACATCAGTTCTTTACTGAACATACAACCTGATGTTAGTTACTAACCCATTACAAATATGGCAAGAAAGCTGTTGTACTAAATATCTGCATGGCCGCAGGAGAGTGTGATATTGCTTTTGCAGAGTGAGACAGCTATAAAATGAAGTTAATATTGGGTAATATACATTTCAGACAAAATTTGACCAGTTAGTTTACTTTTTCCTCCGCCAACGAAAATTGCTCCATAAGAAGGCAAAGCATCAAGATTTTCATGTTGGTAACGCAAAGACTGGATAAACGTATGTGAATGGAGCGACAGCAATTTCCCCTCCCTGCTCAAAGCATTATCTAATCACTCCACTTCACCTTCACTCCGGGTTTTCCATTTCCCACTCAACGGTGAATCCCCACTTCATGCAATCACGAGTCAAGAAAAAACACCAATGCTGTGACTTTCAAAAACCCACTCCTTGCTCCAGGCAAAATCTCTCAACTCTGCACCCCTCACAAACTCTGGTCTGGAACACAGTTAATATACAGTAGACAAGCAGTGTTATATAAACACTGAAACGCCCCATTGCTGTCATACCAAATATCAGCACTCTTGGAATGCCACTTGGCCAGTCAGATTTAAGAATCGGAACTAACTGTTGTATAAATGATCAATAAGTATTTCCCAATTAATCAGGTTAAATGCTGATTAACTGTAAGAGGCTGTCATTTTTATTCTGAAGTAAACCAGACAAGGCATCGCACAGAAATATATATTTTTTACAATACGTAATGAAGCAAACAGCTGGGAGTGCCTAATGTAATAAGGAATTTTAGTGTCCTTAGAGTCCTTATGTGTTTAGTTGGAAAAAACAGTATCTAAACAGGTCAAGTGGAAAACCTTCATACAAACAAGGGAAGCACGACCATGAATACTTAATGACTGCACTATTCCAAAAACTTTTTTCCATTAATTACTGTGAATTTTTCTTCAGTGCTATCTGGGGTATTTTGCTTGATTGTATTTTCCACTATTAATGCTAACCAAGTGAAAGATTAGTTAATGTGATATCATTATCCAATGTCTGCACAGTTTGTTTATTGATAATGCAATCTGAAGATTTATTCCAAGGATTTACCCTCGATAAGAAATTCCGCTGTGGATACACCCAGGCAAATAACAAGATGATTTGCTACAGAAACCATGTTGTAAACACTAGACAAATGAGACATGACTGCTGACAAAAATGCTCTCATCATATATTCACCCTCATGTTGTTCCAATCCAAACCTCAATGACTTTCTTATATATATAAAGGAGATAATTAGGCAGAAAGTTAGCTTTAGTCACCATTCACTTTCATTGTATTGAAAAAAAAGATGTCTTGAAAGTGAATTGTGACCAAGGCAAACATTCTGCCTAACATCTCCTTTTTGAAAGAAACATGTTTGGATTGGTGAGTAAATGATAACAGATAAATTTTTTTTGGTGAACCATCCCTTTAAACACTCCCAACTACCCAAACAAATCATCTAAGGTGCCCTTGTCTGTGAATAAAACCCAAGCAAACAAGTCTCCTTGTGAACAATCAGTATTGGTACAGGGCAGGCAGATTTACGAGGCAGTATGGACAGTTGGACAGGTCGAGGCTACCTCCAGCTAAATTTCGGGATGTTTTACTCAGCAGGGTCCCACCATCAGCGCAAGAGGCTGTCTAAGCCCCAGCTGAGAGGGGAACAGTCATCAACAAGCCCACTATATTCCTCAGTGTTCTCCAGCCAACATGAGCAGCTGTGGGCAGCGATGTCTGCATCAAAGCTCTGTACTAACAGAGAAACACCCAATATGAAAGTCCAAGCAGGGTGATTCAGCCCAGCAGAATATGTTCCTCTCCAGTCAGAGCCTGAGCAGAACACTGCCAACAGCCCCTTTTGTGGCAGCATTGCTAAAATGCTGTTATAAACTTTGATCATGGCAAGGACACAATAAAAACTCAGACACTTGAGTCAGGCCAAATGTTACATTTAACAATACTGCACGAAAATCTTAGACGTTTTATGTTTCTCTGATGGATTGGCCATTCAAAACTGAGAGGCAACTGTAAGTACTTTCAGATGAGTAATCTACAAAATTATTCACCTAGAAATGTATTTGGTATCGCATGTAATACATCTTCATGTGACGAACTAAGAGTGACAAGAGTTCAATGGACTCTGATGATAGATGGGGTATTTTTTCTACAACCAATAGTTTTTCTTTACTTTTCAATCCAGTGGGGTGCTTTTTAGAAAATGTCTTGGTCATATTTAGCCCCAAAGTCACTATATAATATATATATATATATATATATACACACACACACAGTCATGTGAAAAAATAAGTACACCCCATGGAAATTGTTGGCTTTTTTTACATATTTGGACAAGCAAACATTTGATTTGAAACAGAGCTTATTAATAAAGTTGATATAGTTGAACAAAACCAAGGTAAATTAGCTTTTTCAATAATTTATTCAACAAGAATATCAATAGATGTGATATTCTTCTGTGGAAAATGTAAGTACACCCTTGGCCTCAGAAGCTAGTATTGCCCCCTTTAGCAAAAATAACTTCTTTTAGGCATTTTGCATAATTGTCCACCAGTCTCTGACATGGGTTCGCTGAAATGTTTGACCACTCTTCCTTGCAAAATTCTTTCAGTTGCAAGATGTTTGAGGGTTTTGTACTGCCCATTGCAAATCCCCACCCCACAACATTTCAGTGGGATTCAAATCTGGGCTTTGACTAGGCCATTCCATAACCCACCATTTCTTCTTTTTGAGCCATTTCTAGGTGGATTTGCTAGTGTGTTTAGGATCATTATCGTGTTGAAAGGTCCACTTTCGGTTCAACTTCAACTTTCAGATAGATGGCCTCACATTATCTTCAAACACTCTTTGATATGATGCAGAATTCATAGTTGAATCAATGACTGCAAGCTGTCAAGTACCTGAGGCAGTGAAGCAACCCCAAACCATATCATTTCCACCACCGTGCTTCACAGTTGGTATGAGGTTCTTCTCCTGGAAAGCTGTCTTTGGTCTGCACCAAACATGTGTACTGTTACTGTGGCCAAACCACTCTATCTTTGATTCATCTGTCCAGAGCACATTATTCCAAAAGGCCTGGACTTTGCTTATGTGTTCACTGGCAAACTGTAGTCTTGCTCTAATGTTCTTTTTAGACAGCAAAGTTTTTTTCCGGGCACGCCTCCCATGCACGTCAAATTTGTGCAATCTCTTCTTGATTGTAGACACATGCACTTTGACACCAACAGTTGCAAAAGTTACCTGCAGATCCTGTGATGAAATTTTGGGGTTCTTGGAGACTTCTTTTTTTATCAAACGGTCTGCTCTTGGGCTGAATTTGTTGAGATGGCCAGTCCTGGACAAATATGCAGTCATTTGATATCTACACCACTTGTAGATGATTTTCCTTACAGTTGAATGGTTTATTTCAAATAATTTGGAGATCATTTTAAATCCCTTGCCAGACCCATAGGCATTCACAACCTTTTTTTCTGAAGGCCTCACAGAACTATTTAGATCTTGGCATGATGACACCACACACCTCAATAGCAAAGAGAACACCAGACACTAGATATGAGAGGTTTAATTAAGACAGGTTCCACCAGCACTCCCTAAGGAGGTTCTAATCATTGGCACCCAACCTTGAACACCTGATTCTAATTTTATGGATTTGAAGCTGTGATAAATGTAGAGGTGTACTTTTTCCACAGAAGAATATCACATCTATTAATATTTTTGTTGAATAAATTATTGAAAAAGGTCATTTTCCTTGTGGTTTTGTTCAAGTATACCAACTTTATTAATCGGCACTGTTTCAAAGAGGATCAAATGTTTGCTTGTCCAAATATGTCAAAAAAGCCAACAATTTCCATGGGGTGTACGTATTTTTTTCACATAACTGTATATAACACTATTTTTTCAAAGAGAAAATGAAACCCACATTTAGGACCATTAAGTTTTTTGTATTGTGACATTATTTTCAAGACACTTTAGCACATTTCTGCCCCAAAATTCTCATTACTGTAATGCGTCTGGACATTTTATTTTTGCTATTGCTTTTGTTTTTAATTTACATTTTCATTACTGCAAAAATTACTCTTTTTTTTTTAACTGTATAAAAGATGCTGTTGTACAATGATTTAAAAAAAAAAAAATCAGCAAAAATGAAAGGCAATGCCAAGGAAGTACTACTATGTTATATAAAATTTGCTTAATGGCCCTAAAATAGGCTTAATTTCCTATATGCAAAATATATTTGTTTCTTTTGATTTTGGAGAAAACCCATTCAGGTTTCATGAGAAATCCAAAGTGAGTCTAAAGTGTGATCAAACAGAATCTTCCATGTGCTGCCTCTGGACTTTTGTTTTATCATCACTTGACAGCCAGCAAATCAGCATTTCATTATATCCCTATGGCTGATTCCTTGACCAACTTTGGGGTTTGACTTATTAATCATGCATGAGGGCCTGTTTTGTTTTGATCTTCACTTCTGTGGCAACTTCATTGGAGTGACCTCACATGTAAGCAGTATGTATCCAGGCCAAAGACAACTGCAGCCATTATTAAACTGACACTCACTGGACATGCCATAGAACCAGCCAGGATACTAACTACTCCAAAACACTTTTCCTTCTCACTTTAGTTTTATGCATAGTCCTATACACAGAATGATAGTACATTTTGGCAGAAATGCACCCCACCAAGAACATTTCAACCAAGGTGAAGTGGATTTGGATTGAATGAGTCATAGTCTAAGTTGACTTGTTTTTCCTCTGACGCGTTGGAGATGCATGATTTCACCCTTGCCAGAAGGTCAAGAGGGGGATTCTGGCCTGTAAACTTCTTAATATAACTTGTGCATTGTAAAAACAATTCAAGTGTAGACAAATTGGCAAGATCCTGCTGTAGTTCACAGCCAAAGTGGGCCCCAACCAATACCATCCCTTTCACGGACAGAAAACTCATGGCTCCCTATAATCAATATGCATTTCCCATCTCATTGGAAGAACAAATTCCTTCCATGAAACAGGATCCGTTATATTAGCCACTGTGGAGAAAAACAACAGAGGCATAGACATCATGCAAAACTGGGCTGAAAGGGTTTTTCTCCTGTAAAACCCATGCTGGTTTGATATTATCCCAAAGATGAGCTACACTCTCCAGCATATTCCCATGTCCAGATGTAAACACAACCTGAAACTGAAGTGCTGAAATATGCAATGCAATTCTCAAGGTTCCAATGACACACGATCCAGTCCAAGAACCACAGACACTGATGTTCAATCACCAGACTTACAGCAGACCCTTCAAATGGAAGCAGATGTTGGACTTTGAAGTATCAGTGACCTAAAGTGCTCCACTGATCCACTAGTGCAACACCCACTCAGCTTCTCTTTTCTTCCGGGATATTCTTCATACCCCTCAATCCATCATGCAGCCATCAAAGTTATGTACATGAGTCAGAGTCTCCATTCCAGATTCAGGTTGCATGGGTCCTACAAACTGCTTCCAGCAATCAGGGACATTCCAGTGATTCCTGTTTGGTGGGCAGATGGTCGAGATCTTGCTCTGCGTGTTTGAGAACATCCTTTCTGTAAAATGATTGCAGACCAAAGCACAACTTCTGGTGTTCTAATTGATCAGCTGAATGTTTTTAGATGTGACTTCTGAGGATAAACATCCACATCGTTCAGTTCAATGTGTTCAAGTCTATCTCACACTCATGGAACAGGAAATTCTCATGCATTAACTGTGTTTGATGCACTGCCAAGAGCTGTGAAACAAATTCCTCTCCTATCAACAGCTAGCATGTCATGGAAAGACATTCACATCAATGAGCCACAAATACAGGGTGCTGTCAGAATTGTCATATTGAGTTTTCTAAGTAGATGAACTAAAGCCCTTAAATTTAGAAATTAGAAATGTGTATAATAACACATTGGTCAGTCTTTTACCTGTGTGACTGATAAGAAGAATCAAACAAGTTTATCAGGTTGAGCTGTATCCAAAGAGCAATCTGCTAACAGTATGTGTAACTGGAGAAATATACTAAGAGTATTCAAAAGAGCAATGGTGCCACCTAGTGATACTTGCCTACTACTTGGTATGACCCCCAGAGTGTTTTTACTTTGTTTTAGTTTTTCAATCCCGGTCCTGAAGTACCCCCAACACTACACATTTTGGATGTCTGCTTTTGTTTGACACATCCATTTCAGGTCACGTTGCATTTTAATAATGAGCTGATGAGTTGAATGGTGTGTTAGATCCAAGAGACATCCAAAATTGTTGTGTTGTGGGTACTCCAGGACTAGGATTGGAAAACACTGTGGAATATGACAGGTGTGGTCCTATAAAATAGAGCACTTTACTGTATTAAAAATGGTACTGTACCTCTAGTGAGGAGACAATTAACTGATTGTAGTGTGTGAGGATTATCAACCTAATTAGCTACCAACAAGAATTTAACTTTCTTTTGATCAAGGGAATTCGGCACACCATTGGTGTTTAATGAAGTATCAATTGTGCATAACAAATTCTCAAGCAAGAAGGTTTGTAGCTTGACATTGTACTTCTCATTTCATGGTTCACAACTCAGTGATTGGTCGCAGATTTAGAGTGATTTGACAGGTTGGTTTTCCATCCAAATCATAACATGAAATTACCTCTCTGAAACTTAAATGAAACTCTGTGGCATGGTGACAAATGATCGCCATAGTAACCACCAACTGAAGTTCTACCAGTGAAATAGAGGACTGTAATATCCAGCTTGATGTATTAATACTTATGCAACTCTAAAATATTGTTATAATATCGTTAATCATTGGCATTATGTGCACACTTCATATTCTGGATTTTTGTACTACTTGTTTTATTTACAAATGTCTAGAATAGGAATTTTGCCTGTTCAACTAAATCCAATTTTGAAAAATAGTTATAAATAGTTTCGGATGTAAAAGTTCCTGAATTTTATAATTCTGTAATCAGTTTGGAGCACTGCATATTAAAAGAAGTGTGTTCAGACTGTGGTTGCGTCTTACAGAAACTGTCTGCAAAATGTTTGCTTTGTATGCAAGACCGTAAACCATATTATCTTTTAGATGTGCTGGCAATACAGTGGCTACCATGATTTAAGACCATGATTTAATTTAGACAGCAGATGCAATTAATGCAAAATATCTCTTCTGGACAGTCACCTAAAAAGGCTGTTTTTATTCTGGAGTCTGGTCTATGTTTGAGTGGGTGTATGGACCATTATAATTCCAGCTCACATGCGAAGGCGAGCAAATTATACACAAGCACTCAGGACTGGACACAGCAAGCATCATGAAGTGCCAAATGCATTCATTTTCTGTTATCTGTTTTGGTTCTGTTTATTGTTAGGATCACACTACTACTTTGAAATATCGGCAGTAACATGGTTAATGTTCTTTTATAGATAAAGGAACAATGTACTTAAGTTGTACTCAAAGTAACACTGAAGACTCCAAACCAAAAAAGCCTTTATTATGTAGGCAAAATATGAGAACTATGCAGCTAATGCAGTCTATTAAAATAATTGGCCAGTCAAAATGGATTATGCACAGACATCCACATTAAACAGCAGACAGTTGGAATTTGACAACATATATATATATATATATATATATATATATATATATATATATATATATATATATATATATATATACAGTGCATCTGGAAAGTATTCACAGCGCTTCACTTTTTCCACATTTTGTTATGTTACAGCCTTATTCCAAAATGGATTAAATGCATTATTTTCTTCAATATTCTACAAACAATACCCCATAATGACAACATGAAAGAAGTTTGTTTGAAATCTTTGCAAATTTATTACAAATAAAAAATGAAAAAAATCACATGTACATAAGTATTCACAGCCTTTGCCATGACACTCAAAATTGAGCTCAGGTGCATCCTGTTTCCACTGATCATACTTGAGATGTTTCTACAACTTGTCTGGAGTCCACCTGTGGTAAATTCAGTTGATTGGACATGATTTGGAAAGGCACACACCTGTCTATATAAGGTCCCACAGTTAACAGTGCATGTCAGAGCACAAACCAAGCCATGAAGTCCAAGGAATTGTCTGTAGACCACCGAGACAGGATTGTATCGAGGCACAGATCTGGGGAAGGGTACAGAAACATTTCTGCTGCATTGAAGGTCCCAATGAGCTCAGTGGCCTCCATCATCCGTAAATGGAAGAAGTTTGGAACCACCAGGACTCTTCCTAGAGCTGACCGCCTGGCTAAACTGAGCGATCAGGGGTGAAGGGCCTTAGTCAGGGAGGTGACCAAGAACCCGATGGTCACTCTGACAGAGCTCCAGCATTTCTCTGTGGAGAGAGGAGAACCTTCCACAAGAACAACCATCTCTGCAGCACTCCACCAATCAGGCCTATATGGTAGAGTGGCCAGACGGAAGACACTCCTCAGTAAAAGGCACATGACAGCCCACCTGGAGTTTGCCAAAAGGCACCTGAAGGACTCTCAGATCATGAGAAACAAAATTCTCTGGTCTGATCAAACAAAGATTGAACTCTTTGGCCTGAATGGCAAGCGTCATGTCTGGAGGAAACCAGGCACCGCTCATCACCTGGCCAATGCCATCCCTACAGTGAAGCATGGTGGTGGCAGCATCATGCTTTGGGGATGTTTTTCAGCGGCAGGAACTGGGAGACTAGTCAGGATTGAGGGAAAGATGAATGCAGCAATGTACAGAGACATCCTTGATGAAAACCTGCTCCAGAGCGCTCTGGACCTCAGACTGGGGCGAAGGGTTGAAAGGGTTGTCCTGTTGGAAGATGAACCTAAGCACACAGCCAAGATAACAAAGGAGCAGCTCCAGGACATCTCTGTGAATGTCCTTGAGTGGCCCAGCCAGAGCCCAGACTTGAACCCGATTGAACATCTCTGGAGAGATCTGAAAATGGCTGTGCACCGACGCTCCCCATCCAACCTGATGGAGCTTGAGAGGTCTTGCAAAGAAGAATGGGAGAAACTGCCCAAAAACAGGTGTGCCAAGCTTGTAGCATCATACTCAAAAAGACTTGAGGCTGTAATTGGTGCCAAAGGTGCTTCAACAAAGTATTGAGCAAAGGCTGTGAATACTTATGTACATGTGATTTTCTTCGTTTTATTTAATAAATTTGCAAAGATTTCAAACAAACTTTCACGTTGTCATTATGGGGTATTGTTTGTAGAATTGAGGAAAATAATGAATTTAATCCATTTTGGAATAAGGCTGTAACATAACAAAATGTGGAAAAAGTGAAGCGCTGTGAATACTTTCCAGATGCACTGTGTGTATATATATATAAACCTCTTTGCTGTTAAACTAAACATATAGAACGAGTTATAGAAGAGAACAATGGGGGAACAGTTCTTTAACAAAGTCCCTGTGTAACAGAGTATGGAATTCTAAAAAGCATTTGCCAGCCATTAATGCACAAAGATCTTACAATCTTCTAATTGCATCATCAATGTCTGACATTTGTTCCTTCAGCTGGTTCCACTGCTCAGGATTCAATGAAATGCCTGAGGGTGATTCAATGCAATTGATGAACAAAAACTACCATGGCACAATCATTAAACATCCCAGGAACATTTTTAACTGCACTTAAAGGTATTTGTCTGACAAAAGGCAACTGTAGAATGATGAACACACAAAATGAATAAAATAGATAAAAATCAGTGGCTCCATAATTACCTTTTTTGCCAGGCTTTATTTCACCCGCTTGGTCCATCCAGTACTCTCGAATGTCAATCAGAACCTTGCCTTTGAAATCCCTGAGGCTGACGTATCTCAGCTTCCCAATCTGTCGCATAGCAGAACAGGAATGAGTTTACTAACAAGGACTCTACAAAATAAGCAAGCCAATTAATCTGCACACCCTACAATCAAACTAAACTTTAACTTTTAAAGTCAAAACTCTCAAGAATAACTTTAAAACATGGTAAAAATTAAGTTACCTTAATCATTACAGAACCTTTACGAGTTACCTATGGAATTACTTAATATATACATATGAATGTATTCTGTAGAGATTTTATAATAATCCTTATCCTTTCATAATACCAATAATATATTTCTTTTCACAGTTGGCAAGATGCACATTCCAAACCACAAAATTGTTCAGTTTGTTATTACTGAACAAACTGTAAGAACACTCAACCTGGAACATGTTATCACAGTTTATGTTACATTTAGCTGAGCCGCTTGGGTTGGAGGTCCCTCCGCTTTTCTGTTTTTTTGAAGGCTTCTCGGGGGCACTTGCCTTCTGTTTTTTTTTTTTTTTTTTTTTTGGCCTTTGGTGAAAATTAGGGCTCATAATCAAATGAATGTGTGAGTATGTTGCCTTGGTTTAAATGGTTACATGTTTGGACCAGCATCAAATGTTAGGACTAAATGAGTACTAAAACAATCTCACTAAATATTAGTAGTCATTCTTAATTTCATGTTAAGTGGAAGACAGGAAGCTTAAACCAACCTGTTATTTTCTCATGGCAAATGTATATCTATATTAATTATGTTGTATTCTATGTAAGCAGTCTGAAATCAATGCATGGTCATACCTTTGTTTCTGCTTCAATGTCAGAATCACTACCAGAATTGGAAGACAGCACCTCTAGATTTAGTCATGCTGATGAAGATAAGCACAGATCATTTAATCTAAAATATGATTCAACACTGTCCCCACATGGCCACTTATAAAACTTAGTTATAGATCATTCTGAATAATAAACCTTCAGAACAAAGAGACAGATGAGTTATTAAATAACATACTTCAACAGAAAAGGAAAGTACTTGATAATGATTTTAAAGTAAGAAAAACAAATAAAAGACTGGCTTGTAACATCAAACATTTTTAAAAGAAAAGATGATGACCTGATTACTAATAATCAAGATTTTTACGGACAAAGAAAGTGCTATACCAAGCCTAATATCACCCAAACCCCACATGCATCTGTAGTCCTCATAACACTACTTTGCCAATGAATATAGTGGGCTGATTCTCACAAATCCTATTAAAGGTGCACTCAGTAATTTTTGTGTTTATGTGGACTTGGACTTATACACACAACTAAGGGTATTGATGCAGCATCATTCAAACACAATAGTATTCAGTTACTAATGCCATTGTAGAAATGCACTACTCACAGTCAGCCATGATTAATGTAAGCCACAAGTAAGTGTCCAATTACAGGCAGTTACTAAGATTAAGCGAGTAATATTTGGCTGGTCATGTGATCCTAACATGGCAGCCCCTATGAGGGGACCCTCTTTTCTTCTTTCAAGTTTATTGCATTCCAGCCATATACAAGTATACAGTGGAACGTAATGCCGTTTCACTGGGTCTGCAGTGCACTTTTCAAAAAAATTTTACAATAAATGAACATTGAAACAACACACTGTAATACAAGAAATAAACCTTAATCCTAACCCTTGCATATAGAAAGTGAAGCTTATTTTTTAGGATAATTCCGATTCTTTTTTCATTGTGACATTTTTTTTTTGACAGTTACACACATTTCTCATTACTGCAATGGGCAAAATGTGCTTACACATCTCACAAAGAAACATCTCACAAAAAATCTTGATGGTCCTAAATGGTCCTTCATTTGTACAGATATGTACAGTATATGCCCTATAGCAGGGGTCACAAACCTTTTTTCACTAAGGAGCCAATTTTTGGTTGAAAGTGCCATAGCACAAACGAATAATTTATTATTTTCAAAAACAAAATTTTTCAATAAAATAAAATGCTTATATTGCCCATAGACTACTCAAAAACACAAAAACAAACAAATATGCAAAACAAATAGGTAACGTTGCAATATGGAATTGAGTACACGTGTTTGTGCGGGTCTCCATAAAATTACTTCATCTTACAATTTCATGAAAAATTTAACTTCTCTTTTGGGTAGGGCGATATGTAAAAAATATTTGAATGTTAATCGCCTTTAAAATATCGTGATATCCGATTATATGGTCAACCCCCCTGCCAAGGGTCGGTGAATATTTTTGATTTATTGATTTTGCTTTAAAAATTAAATTCATTTATTGAAACATGAAAAACAAACAAAAGAAATTTCTAAATTCAAACTGCATTTTAAACTAAATGAAAAAAGCAATAAAACAAAGAAGTGATTAAAAAATCTTATATACAACCACATTTACCGTCTCCATTTGCCATCAAGCAAGCATCCATCAATGACAACAGGTGAAAAATTACTAATAGCCTACAGATTAAGAACTAAAGACAATTATAAATGTAAAGATAATCATAAAAATCATCATAATAAATAAGCCTAATAAATTCCCTTGGGTTCCCATCGAATATGTTTGTATTGCATTTTGGAAATAATGCTGCCTAAAGAAAATAAAATTCAAGGTTCAAGGTGAACGTGTCTTGTATTACTTTATAATTTAATCACTTTCGTCTTTGTTTCTTTTATACAAAGATTCCTGTATATATATATATATATATATATATATATATATATATATATATATATATATATATATATATATATATATAATTGGACCTGCAGAGTTGCGTTCACAATGCGTAAGAGCGAACTGCTCCGTGGAAATAAAGCAAACTAAACTCACAGCACCTCACACATCTCATAGACTACACTATTCTTGCAAACAGCCCCCCACCCCCCCTATTCCCAGCACTTACACTTTCTGCAGGAAAATTATCTCTAGAAAGTTTTAAACAATACTTAGTGAATGGTGAGGCACCCGGCGAGCCACTTGTCCTCGAAATCATACACAAAACATTTGAGGGTCTACAACTCAACGACCTTGACAAATGATTGATGGAAAAACTACACTTCCCGTCTCTCGCAAGCACCAGTGCGCATGTGCAGTAAGAGCCACATTCTGGGTTAGACCTTCTCATATAAAAAAGGCAGGGTTACGAGACGGAGTGCGTAAGAGAACAGGAAACCAATGATTCCCATATGTCCAGTAGTCTCCTTCACCTATGGTGAGTAAAATATGGGTTTTAAAAGCAAATTGATACATCAGTCGCGGTTTAAACCAGAGAAGATACGATTGGGATTATGTTATGGGTGTCTCCTGCGTATTTTTTTCTCTGTATAATACGGGCTCTTTATCATGGTTGCCATTGCACACAGCCGCTAACCCTCTATGACTTTGTCCTTTTGCAGTGCCCAGCCGGCTAGGTGAAGATGCCAAAATGGCCACCGGCAACTATTTTGGATTTACCCATGGTGCTGCGGCGCAGTATAGGTAAGGGCCGTGATGTTTATCGGGGATTGCGGTGATGGTAAAGTAATGGTGGGATTGGGCCTTGCTGCCTTTGTTGCAGGGTTTGGGTGGGGGTAGGGGAGAGAAGCGATTGGCTGTGTTTTAAACGTTAAGACTATCGTCTGAATTAGAAGTAATGCATTATTACACGTTATTTTACACGTGTTTGTGTGTATATATAAGTGAGAAATCCACGATTTCCAGTTTGTTTGTTTGTGTGTGTGTGTGTGTGTGTGTGTGTGTGTGTGCGCGCGCGCGCGTGTGTGTGTGTGTGTGTGTGTGTGTGTGTGTGTGTGTTGTTGTTATGTTGCTGTGTTGCTATGTTGCAAGACTTGCTTAAAGACTTAATGTATTTTAAGTATTATAAGTGTATTTTTTTCACTTGGTTATACTTCTGTGAGTGAAATATACTTATATTCAAGATCTAATCTCTAAAAGCAAGTCAAAATATCTTATGCTTCTCAAATAAATGTATCTTGTTTTAAAGGATTTTTAGATATTTTAAAATATTTGTATTTTTAATATTATATTCAACATTCTCAGATAACATTTTTTTCTTCTGCAGTATAGCTGCTAAAGAAAAAGTACATTGTTTTAAATGAGTTTTAGAAATGTATATTGGAAAACAAGCCAAAACAAACACAAATCAAAAACTTATTTTGTTGCGGTGTATATAATGGGGCGAAGACTATCTCTCTCACCTTTCTGTTCACTTCAATCCATCTTTAACTCACAAAACAACAAACTCTCTTATTAATAAAGCTGTGTATTTCCAATTCTCTTCATGATAAGAAATGCACAGTGACACATTATGATTCAATAAGTCACAAGCCATCACGTTATAATCTTGCTGCATTAAGCATGCGCGCTCAAGGGATGAGTGTCCCCACGACAGAGTGTGCATCAGCCTTTCAATCTCTCCCCCTTAGATCGGGACATTCACGCAACTCATAGAAGAGTCGCAGAGAAATGCCAGTTTCGGAGTTTTTAGCTATTTACATGATCTGCTTCAGTATTATTTGAACTTTAATAAAGCTATAACGCATTAAATATAACTGCATTTAAGATGTAACGCCAGGGTGTTTCCTTTAAAGACGCTCAATACGCAAGTTTTGCTTCAGCAGAGTGGCAGCTCCAGCTCCACTTATTCCACAATGTGAGTGCTTCTGTATTGACTTATTTTGTATTTTTGTGTAGTTCTCTCATACTTTGCAGTCTACATCACCTGAAGCTGTGAAAGTTTAGAGTGCATCTGGACTGTGAGCTGTGTAATACTTTCTCTCCTCAGTCTACTGCAGTGCTGCTCTCATGCGTCATCATTAGAGTTTAATGTGATCTCATGTTACATTAAATGAGATCAAACAACTATTCAACAACAGAAATTTGTCGACAATTTTTGTCGCCGTTGTCGATAATATCGTTTTGGCCCTAATGTACAATGGCTTTACAATGATCAAAATGTATTAATATAATTTATTAAATATCAAATCACTTTGTTGTCACTCAACCATATACACAAGCGCAACAGTGGGTGAAAGTCTTGGGTGCAAATCCGAGCAACATAGCAGTGTCCCTTTGTATCTGATAAACTGTGAAAGATGCGAGAACAATAAGTGTAATAATTACAATATTGGCATGAGTGGTTCATAGCTCTAGTTAATTTACAAGCATTTTTATGTGCTACTTAGATAACAATGCTTTTGGGAAACGTGCTGTAGTAAGTACAATTTAAGTGCTACTAACATTCAGCTTAGAGCTTTGAGAAACCCAGCCCAAACATCACCCACGCCGAGCGGGACTGCTCGAACATCTGAATAAATTAAATTCCTACATAACCGCTCCAGTGTCCGGATCCCAATAATAACTTTGCTCTTATGTGCCAAAAGATGACAGGATTTCTTTGTTGCTAAATCCTAAACTAAAATATGATTTAACTAAATCAACCAAATCCATTTCTTGCATTGATGAAGCTGCTGGCTCGGCATTCTATCGTTGTGATGATGCACTGTTTCTGGTCATTTTGGCTTTATTCTCAAAATATTCAGACTTTAATAATGCTATGACTTTATTCACATAATTTTGACTTTCTCAAAATATTACGACTTTAATCTCATTATTTTGACTTTATTATCAAAATATTATGACTTTATTCTTGAAATCTTTGAATTATTTTTATCCCTCCATGGCACTAAAACGCTGTCGTACAAATGACCTAGGTTTGGTTAAGACTTTTGTTTATGCAACGTTAACACCAAATGGGTTTTATATTTGTGTGTTTTATTATCTCTTCTCAGCAACAAGCTTTTTTCATGAATAAACATTGTTGTAATCTAATTTTGGTATTCTTGTGTTGTGATAATGTGTGAATTTAGCCAGAGTAGCTAGCATAAATGGCGCGAGCAGACTGCAGCTGTCATCTCTCTTCCAGTTCTGCACCACCACAGTTTTGCGCATGACTGAACAGCTCAACGCTTGTGTGTGTGTTGGGAAGGGCGATGAATGTCACTACTGATCCATGTTTTAAATGGTTTATTTAGCCTAGATTGTTTTTATTATTTAAATAATCCTAATGTAGGCATTTAGATTAGTTGTTTTGGCTTTGTGTGCCAAGGGACTTTGACCATTGTCAAAGAATATAGGGATGTGATGTTTCTCCTACACCTGATCTCAGAACAGTTTCTGAGCAATTTTTCATCAGCTAAGTGTTTGTTCTTCCTGACAGGTCTAAGACATGATTGATGGCTTTCATATAGCCAAAGAGGAAACAATTTTTACTTTTATGCAGAGAAGGAAAGGACCTAGAGATGGAGCATAGTTGGACTCAAGTTATAGATTAATTTCTGTTGGCCCAGTTTCTTAATGTGCACATTTTCTATAGACCTATTATGTAATTTTGTTAATATTCCATTTATCGTGTATTAAGAAGCCTTTGGTGTGTTGGGTTGAAGCTCAAAATTCTTGTAATGGACCCTTTTCACACTTCTTGAGTGTTGTTACTATGTACTGTACTTTACTGTAGACTGCGTAATCTGCGTATAGAGAGCTGTGGAACTGCAACTCTGTACATATTGTAAATGGGTCATTCCTACAATTCGGTGACATTCTGGCTTTGAACCTTTTGAAAATAAAACAAGTTTTATTTTACAAGTTTCTTCATGTTTCATCAGTAGAGGGACATCTTAAAAATTGTATTAGTCATACTGGGCAAGCTAAATTACTGAAAAATTCAGATGTCCATCCAGTTAAATGGGCAGCATAAGGGTGGACAATAACAGGGTGGACATTCAGTGGATAAATTAGCCACTACATGGTCTGTGATTGATATCTAAGAAACATATTTTTAAACTAATATTTGATTTTATTTCTGTTAACATAAATACTGTATAATAAAATGTTAAAATTATATTAATTTCACAAATATCTTACATTTACACACATTTATATTTACCACAAATGAATACATGTTAGTGAGAGAATGTAACACTAAACTCTTAACTGTATGTGCAGTTTTTGGAACATGAGGAAATGATACAGTGCAATAGAAAAGGATTTCAGTTATTTGAAATTTAACTTAAGCCCATAGAAGTGTGTAAAATTATAAAAAGTCTTTATTCTTTTTAACAAGCCTATCAAAATTGCAATCGGGTGAAATTAAACAATACCACACACACTTGTAATGGGGACTTGAATATCAAATAATTGTAGGAAAGGCCCATATGTACAGGCGTTCCAGCGCGAGACACTGCTTTATATTGAAAAACAGTGCGTGAAACATGAAAATAGTGTATATCTCATTGGATTAGTGTTGTTGTTTTGGCAGTAAATAGTGTTTATCATGAGGGAAATTTAAGAAAATCATGTTAAGTGTTTTAACTAAACCTGTACTACTGTACTTTTATTTTGAAGTAATGCAGTTTTTCTTACCCCTCACTCTCTTCCAGAATGACCTGCAACTTATGCAATAAAATATAATGGCATGTCATGAATAGGTGTGTGTACTGGTGTTTTAAAATCCCAATGGTGGGAAACAATTAACATGTACTCGAATGCTATATGATTTTGACAAAGTTATCTTGCTTCTGACAGAAAACACGACAGAAGACGTCCACTGATTGTCACTGATCTTTCCCCCATTTCTTTCAAGTTTAGCGTCCGTGTAAAGCAACGGCCAATATCTCACAACTCAAATGAAAGGTGTGTGTGTTTCAGGTCAATTTCTCTCGATTTGTGAAACATTCTCAGCAGTTTGGGTATGTGACGCTAAAATACGGGACAAACGGCATCGTGTATGGATTTCATACGGAACGCAATAATTAACCCCTTAATTACGGGACGATTCCTTATTTTACAGGACGTTTGGCATATTTTGTTAATTAATATGACCTGATACTGCTTCAGTGTGAGGGTGACTCTCCACTCACTGTCATAAATTTCCTCAGTCGATGATGGCGGGACAACAGTTGTCAGGGGTAGGGAATGGTAGAATTCAAATGATAATGCACCAGTTACAACAAAGAATCTCCAGTTTCACAAAACAGCATCCAATACAGTTAAAGGGAAACTAACGACAGAAGATTATGGACTTCTGAAGCAGCAAAACAAGTGGGTATACCAAGGGTATACGCAAATGTTGATCCTTAGAAGTCATTATACGCAAACAGCCCTGGGAAAAAAAGTAAGCATAAGGTGTATACGTGCGTATGGCCCCGACTACACTGATCCATGGTCAATGTTGCTCATTTGTTGTGGCTACAAGCTTTCTGCTTCAAACTACTTCCACACCTATCACTGCGCATATACATGTGCTGTATAGCTAGACCTTCTTTTCTTTATTTACGGACATGATGTAGCTAAACACACGGACGACTGTCCGAAGTAAGCAATTTCCCGTCATATCCGCCCCAACAGCTCTAAAATAGAAATAATTATTTTAGGCTTACCATAGTGAATTGAGGTAAGGCAAATACATGGTTTGGAAGACTAATTGTTTGTGCACTTGATCATTAATGAAAGTTTGTACATTTCTAAAAAATCTTACATGGTGTAGCTTTAAAAATTGCATATCAAAAAGTTTTCTATTTTTACGCTGCTAAAAAGGCAGAAACACGTCACAGTCTGTCAAAAGGGTCCGTTGCTTTCAGCTTTTTGACCCATGGAGAGTTAGGGTGCTTTCATACTGGCAGTTTAGTTCGAAACGGGGCACGGTTCGCATGAAAAATTGGTAATGTGAAAGCTGTCATGCGGACCGGGGAGCGCACCGTGGGACTACCTGTAGGAGGTGGTCTGAGTTCGGTTGCAATGGAACTGTAGCGCGATTCACGTGAATGTGAAAGCGGACTCGGGTGTGCACTCATTCAGGAAGTAAAGTAACCTGCGCATGCGTTTTAGCCGATGACGACGACATTAGTTTCGACAACACACGAGGATCCACACATTCCTGAAAGTCCCAAAAAAGTAATGACACCACAGTGACATACAAGTACAATCAACACTATAAATACTGTCTGTCTATCTGTCTGTCTATCTATCTATACACCTTATAAATACTATATATAAAAACAATTATAGGTTATAAATACAGGGTATAATAGGAGATGACAGTGGCGATAACTTCACCTTGGACACGAGCGCAAGCGTGCAGTGTAAACAAAGATGCAAATGACTTCCTTGCAATCAGCTGTCTCATCAAAAAAACTCCATTTGCGAGCAGCAGCAAACCGCCTTCCCCTAGACATTTGATGAGTTACGCCATGAAGCGCACATATATGCAGTTGTTGTTCACTCTGCTGTGCATAATGGCACCAAAAAAACAAAAAGTATGATGAGTCGCGTTGTTCTCCATGCGTGTTTGTGATGACGTAAGATGAACGCAAATGGACCGGGGTTCGATGGAATCAATTGAGTGTGAAACCAGACCAACGCTGCAGGGGGCACCGGGAACAATTGAACTCTGAATCGGACCGCAGCAAACGTGCCCAGTGTGAAAGCCCCCTTGGTGTTAGAGAATTAATGAGAATTGTTTCTATTTGGATGCCGTTTTGTCTGCCTCTTATCCAGAGAATGCAGAGCAAAATCCCCAGATTTGATTTTCCTTCCTTCTTTGACATGCATCTTCCTTGTTTCTCAGTTTTACTCACACACATACACACACACACAAATAGATTTGATGCATTAAGACAAGCAATTAGGAAAGGCTATCCTGAATTAATCTCCCAAGATAATCAGCTTTGGAATAAGCCAAATGTTAACATGTCTGTCTCAAAATTATATTGAAGCCCACCACTATGAAATGTATCATCTATACAATTCCCATCTTTCAATTTTAGTCAAGTATTTATTTATTTATTTTTTTAGAATATGGGCATATTATAGAATTGCAAATGATGTGCAAGTGTGTTGAATTTCAGGCGAGCAAAGACATTGCTCACCTGACTGACTATAAAAGCAAAGAGATATTTAGTGTCGAGACCTGAGCCTCTCATCCTCTT
Source organism: Myxocyprinus asiaticus (assembly GCF_019703515.2). Taxonomy (NCBI): domain Eukaryota; kingdom Metazoa; phylum Chordata; class Actinopteri; order Cypriniformes; family Catostomidae; genus Myxocyprinus; species Myxocyprinus asiaticus. Next base: position 29,583,730 of record NC_059347.1, read on the forward strand.
CTCTGCAGTCAGCAGCCGGCCGCTGGGGTAGCATACACCCATCCCACTACTGTGGCCAGCTATACTGTGCATCAAGCACCTGTGGCGGCACACACAGTGGCGGCAGCGTATGCCCCTACAGCTGCCACTGTTGCCGTGGCCAGGCCAGCACCAGTCGCTGTGGCAGCTGCAGCCACTGCTGCTGCTTATGGCGGTTACCAGCCAGCCCATGCCGCCACGGATTATGGATACGCACAGAGACAGCCAGAGGTCCCCCCACCTCCACCTCCTGTTACCTCGCAAAACTACCAGGTAAAAGAGTAAACCAAACTTTCCAGAGTACATGTTCACACGCACTCATTTTATTTTGTCAATAGTTTTACTTGGCATTGGCGAGTTCTCATATCTTGCTCTGATTTTGAAATGTCTCGTTATTAAAAAAAAATATCTAATCCTTTTCCAATTTAAGAAAGGACTGTTTACTGTTGCAGGACTCGTATTCATATGTGCGGTCCACAGCTCCGGCTGTAGCGTATGACAGTAAACAATACTACCAGCAGCCTGCAGCTACACCAGCAGTGGCCGCTGCAGCAGCCCAGCCGCAACCCACTGTGGCTGAATCCTACTATCAGACAGGTACGCTTTGCTTTCAGATGGGAAGAGGAAGTCTGCAATAAAGTATTTAAAGTCAGTGGACCTTATTCATTAAATATCAGCATGAGGAATTTCCATGTAAACATTGTTCATCAATCCATTCTTGTGTAAATTCAAATCAGTGTTGTGTTTTTACATTTAGTGGGTTTACTGATGATTTGCATAGATGATTTACACAAACTTCATCTGCTCATGTTTCATGAATAAGGCCCAATGATTTTGATGGTTCTTTTTTACATTTGTGCTCACGTTTTCCAAATCACTGTGTATTACTGTATATTGCTATGTGGACGGATTGGGCCTTTCACACTGAAGCATGACATTGGCCTCTTCAGGTCTTTATAGATGACATTTTAATGATATTGAATCTAAAATGTCCCATAATGCGGTGAAATGGCACTTTGCATCTTTCCTCTAGCCCCTAAAACTGGATACAGCCAAGGCGCCACTGTGTATACCCAGACCCAGCAAACACGTCAGGTTACAGCCATAAAGCCAGCAACCCCCAGCCCTGCTACCTCAACCTTCTCCATTTACCCAGTGTCCTCTGCTGTGCAGCCGGTCGCAGCTGCAGCCGCTGCGGCTGCCTCTGTAGTCCCATCTTACTCTCAGAGTCCCACCTACAGCACCAACGCTGTCACTTATTCTGGTAAGAATATCACAGTTCTGTTCTTTTGAATTCAAATGCCCATGAGTGGTTTCTTTTTTTTTTTTTTTTTTCTTTGGGATTACACTTTTAAAGTTGATAAAATTTTCACTTTGGTTCTAGCACCAAAGGTTTATTTGAGTTTGAGTTTATAGCATCATGACAAAGTAGGGCTGGGCGAGATGTCTTAAATTATAGCTCGATATTTTTCAGCCTATTGACGATATTCGATATATATCTCGATAATTATGTATTTGCTCTTAAATAGCTCAAAATTGTTTGTTTGTTTTTAATCAGTGGAACCATAAGTTCATCCAAACAGCCATTGTAGCCAAGTAGATTCAATGTTTTAAAGACATTAAAATATAGTAATGAGTTTTTCATTAAATAAACACAAGGGAGAATGAAATTAAATCATTTTCATTGATATGCATTTATTTTATATTTTGCATACAATGATACATGGTAGCTTAATAAAAAGTATTATTTACCTTCAAATGTTTGTACTAATATATTTTTGTGAACGAACAAGGTGTGCAAAGCTACTTTCACTGACTTAATTTTTGAAACCCCAGTTGAACATTGCATAATCCTAAATTATTACTGTGGGACACGTCAGGTTTATTATTATAATGCTGAATTATCATTATTCTGATTATTAGATTTGCGTTATACAAAAGTAATATATTTATGTCCTGTTTACTTCACCTTCACCTGGGGCTTTTATTTTGACACCGAAAGTGCAGTCGTATTTACTTAAACTTCACAAGGAGCTTTTATTTCAACACAGGAAAGGCAATGTGTATTTGACAGTTTACAATGTTCCACATTTCCTGAAACGCTGTAATCTCCTTTTCTGTTATATTGTGCCGTGTTTGTAGATTTGTATAATATCTTGTAGCGGTTACTAATGCTTGGAATTGCACGAATGCTTGAACCTGCATTGCTTTGATTTCACAATGCATGTGAACTGATCTGAGAGCGCCGCCATGCGCGTGCACACAGATCAGCGTGTCACTGGTTTGTTCTGAATCACACACAGACCATGTTTATCTGTCTTTAAATCACAGACTTTTATGGATTAATATTCACATATGATCTTCCCGCCATTTTGATGTTATTTTGATTAATTGTGCAACCCTGAAGGATTGTGAAATTAGTCTACTGATGCGCTCTATGAAAATTAATGGCCAAATGAAAGCACATTAAAATCATCGCGATATTCACGAATTTGGTCAATTTTACATTGTCAGCAAAAATATCTAGATTATATCGTTAATATTCGATATATCGCCCAGCCCTATGATCAAGTTACTTTACCTTGCACAGTGAAAACGGGACGCACCCCAAAGTACCACATGCAGAAACTGGTACGGACAACAGATGACTCATTACCAACACTACAATGGAAGACTGTGTCTAGTAACATTAATCAGGACATATACAGTGTCTTCTAGAGATAAGACTCTTGAAAGCTTGCTTATGTTTAGATTATTTTTATATTTATTCATTTGATAATGTGCTCAACATATGCATTTTGTCAGTATGTTCGTTCCCTGTGAATTAAACCAATGACATTGGTGGTTCAAGCACTGTGCTTTACAAGGTTAGGCAAGGGAACTAATTAGGTTTACAGACTTGCAGTTCAAAAGTGCAGTGCTATCTCTTCAATCCATCACTCTTCTTTTTCAAATTCAGGAACATCATACTCTGGATATGAAGCTGCTGTGTACTCGGCTGCCTCCTCCTATTATCAGCAGCAGCAACAGCAGCAGAAACAGGCGGCTGTTGCTGCAGCGGCCACTGCCGCGTGGACCGGCAGCACTTTTACAAAGAAAACTCCCTTCCAGAATAAAACGCTCAAGCCCAAACAGCCCCCTAAACCACCGCAGATACACTACTGTGACGTCTGTAAGATCAGTTGTGCTGGACCCCAGGTATCTTTCTCTGCTGGTGTGGTTTAACATTTGTCCTACGTTGATGTCAGCAAGCTTTGTTGAAATAATGATAGGCCATTTCTTTTATGGTTGGAGGATTATCTTTTGAAGTATTGAGATTGTGTGTAATGCAAAATTGGGTGGTTGACTTGCAGTACGCCAAACCGAATATTTTCCAAAATGATTAGTCAAGTGTGGTTGCCTTGGAATCCCTGTAAAATTAAAGCCAAAGTATACTTCAGCTGTCCATGTTGCTAATCTGAATGTGCACAGTATGCGTGACGCAAATGTCGTCATCGGCACAGAGTGTGCGCATCGTCGCCGCATGCGCCTATCTATCTGACTACTTGAAGAGTATCACAAAGCAGCCATAGAGCAAACTACGTTTTTGCTCATGGTCAAAAGAGTTATACTCTGAAAGGCAACACGATCCGAAACAGAACGCGGAAAAACTAAAAATACCCGGGCCTTTATGCTGGTGTCAGGTTCACCTGACCCTTTAGGAGGGGGTGTTTACATAAGTCGCAGTCTTGCTTTTAAAAACAGCAAGACTGAATGCAGGGTTCTCGAGATTCAGACTTAAGTAAATGTAATACTTGTGGCGGTACTAAAAAATTTTGTCTGGCTTTAGCAGCAGTGCTTTAAAGATGATGAATTTAAAGACTCAATGTTTCTGAGATATTTATCATGCAAATTGTCTAATAGCTAAAGCGCATTACACTAAAAATAGCTAAAAAAAAAAAAAAAACAGAAGAAAAACAAAAAGAAGCTAGTCAACCTCACTAATCATCCCAACAACCATCTAATCAATTGACTAACATGGCATATCCCTTGTTCAGACAATACACCCATAGACCATGCATATCCCTGATGCCCTCTGGAGCATTCAAACATTAAATGGCCAGGTGAATAAACATTTATTTTGCCACATACATTTCTTACCTATTTTTACCTGTTTTTCAGACCTATAAGGAGCACCTGGAGGGTCAGAAGCACAAAAAGAAAGAGGCCGCTTTGAAGGTGTCACAGAACAGCAGCAGCAGCAGTAGTGGTGGTGGAAGCTCCGCCCGTGGCACTCAGAATCAGCTGCGCTGTGAGCTCTGTGATGTTTCCTGCACTGGGGCTGATGCCTACGCTGCACACATCAGAGGAGCCAAACACCAGAAGGTACATGACTCACTCTGTGATCTTGCCACATAATAATCTGCTTTCAGCCATGTATTGGCAGCCCTATTTTTGAACACTTATTATTTTAGAGGGAAAATAAGCTCTGTGTTTTTAGAGAGTGCCTCTTAGGAGCTCTATCTGTTAAAATATCCAAAGGAAAGTTGTTTGAAGGGGAATGATTGTGCATCACAGGCATGCAAGATGAAATTCAAATTAATAAAGTTCAAATACAATGTTCATAGCACTGGGTTCTTTATAAAGTGGGTGGAATCTTTGTCTCTTTATTAATGTTTGCCAATATCTGTTTACATTTTTTTTCTATAGGTTGTGAAACTGCATACCAAACTAGGAAAGCCAATCCCATCCACTGAGCCCAGTGTGGTTACCCAGGCCTCCACCTCCAGCTCGGCAACTCCTAATAAGACTGCCAGCTCCACCATCAACAGCTCCACAAGCAGCCTCGGGTCAACTTCCTCTCTTTCCAATACCTCTTACCTGAAGTCTGCCAGCATGGGCAACAGCATGGCACCTTCAGCCACACAGGGCAAGAGCACTGTGCCCAACAATGCTGCAGTCAACAGCAACACTGTCAAGAAGATGAACACCCCCAAGATCAACTTTGTTGGTAGGCTGTGCTTCTATGCTCTTGAGCCTTTTACTTGATATGCCTTCTTTGCTTTTGTTTAAATTTATGGATAATTTAATTCCTTGAGCAAAAGTTTTATTCGGCTGATCCTTTTCAAAATATTAAGTTAGACCCGAATCAGTTTTAGGGTCTGTTCCAAAACCTAGTGAGCATCCTCCTGAGGCAGCATTTTAAGGCATCATAGGTGTGCTCTCAAAGCGAAGGCTGTTCCAGTAGGTAGGTATCTCAGTTATGCTGCCTCAAAGATATCTTGTTTTGGCCAAAGTTTAAGGTAGCATCGGATGTATCCTTCCCTGGGTAGGCAATCCCAGAATGCACTGTGATGAGCTCGGTGGAAAAATAAATCCAAGATGGTGGACGCAAGAGAAATTTGGATTATAAATATACTTATAATCCATTAAATACTGAAAAGTATCGATAAATAACAGTTTAATATGACACAAAACTGACTATTTTACCCAAAATGTGTGTGAGCCATGTATATTAAGGCTCATTAGGGGATTTTGTTTTGAATCGAGTCGAGTCCCTATTTGAATGATGCGCGGAGCTGCCGCCTATGTAGAGCATTCCAAATCACACTCTGAGGCATCATTTCAGTAAGGATGTTGCTATAGAAGACAGCTCTCTATGTAGGCAGGAGACAGCGAGGCAGTTCACTAAGTTTTGGAACAGACCCTTAGAGTTTTTATAAAAATAAATGTAAAAACCTTATAGATTTTAATCACTATACTTTTTTTTTATTTTTATTACGCTGTAACCTGTTTCACCTTGAAAAAATACAAACAACTTGAAAGGTTAAATCTCATTTTCTCAAGTGATTCAGATTTGGGCTGAAGTTCCCTTCTAGACTCATCCTATTACAGGCATGATTTAATGCTTATTGGCTTTGAGATAAAGTCTCACTTGTCATTATTCATTCATTTGCATGGATGTGGTTTGTCAGGCAAATGTACTTCTTGGATAAACAGATCCTACTTGATGTTTATTTTTTTACAATACAAATTTCTTGTAAACACACTCCGTTACCTGGTCACTGGACTTGCATGTTTTGTCAGTTTACATTATTAATTTATTCATGCATTACCAAAACAGGTGGAAACAAGTTACAGACCACTGCTGCAAAAAATGAAGAGTCCAAGGTTGAGGCAGCTAAACCGGCTCAGTCTGCTGTGCCTGCACCACCACCAGACTTAAAGAATGAAACTCCTGAATCTTTGTCACCTCAGTCAGCACTCGCAGCTCTGCAGAGTGATGTTCAGCCTGTCGGACATGACTATGTTGAAGAGGTATCAGAAGGCAGTCAAACTCAGAAAGACAGTGTTCCTACAAAGAAATAAAAGTAGTTTTATTTATTGCACTTGGCTATACAGCTTAAATGTTTTCATTTTTCAGGTGAGGAATGATGAAGGAAAGGTTATCCGGTTCCACTGCAAACTGTGTGAATGCAGCTTCAATGACCCGAATGCCAAGGAAATGCATTTAAAAGGAAGGAGACATCGACTGCAGTATAAGGTTAGTTGGACATGTTTACAAATGTGTTTTGTACACGGTACCAGTATAGCCTATGTTGTCTCCACAGGCTCTCTATTTTAAAAAGCCTTTAGAATTTTTTCATGATAAAATGCAGCTAAACTGAATAATCTTCCTGCTGAAGAACATCCTTTTGTTTAAATATTACTTCAGTATAGGTTATTATATTTTCCACCATCATAGAAAAAGGTGAACCCAGATCTCCAGGTGGAAGTTAAACCTAGCATCAGAGCCAGGAAGATCCAAGAGGAAAAGATGAGAAAGCAAATGCAGAAGGAAGAGTACTGGAGAAGACGTGAAGAAGAGGAGCGCTGGAGAATGGAGATGCGGTGTGAAGCTTTATTTCTTCTATTATATATCTATCTAACTATTTGCTTTTGATTAAAAGGCTCTAAAAATGTTGAATTGTTTTTGTTTTTCTCTCAGGCGCTATGAGGAAGACATGTACTGGCGGCGTATGGAGGAAGAGCAGCACCACTGGGAGGATAGGCGCAGAATGCCTGATGGAGGTTATCCACAGGGTCCACCTGGACCTCCTGGTCTCCTTGGAGTGAGGCCTGGGATGCCCATTCTACAGCCACAAGGACCAGTGGTGGGTGCTGAGACCACTTCACAACACTAACAGGATTGAAATTAAATGTGGAAAATTCCTCTCTGCAGTTCATGGAGCTGTAGCTTGAAAGTTCATTGATGCTCAATTTAATGAGGTATAAGAGATATCTCTTGTGTCCCTCACACAGTGATTTGATAAGTCTGCCATGCCCTATAAAGACAGCAGGAGAAAGATAACTTGCAGAGCTTATTTGTTGGGTATCCACTTGTTCATAACTTCATTAATGTGTAGTTTACAGCCATGTCAGTACTTCGGTATACAACCTCTATCTCTTTTGCAGAGACCACCGTTATTGAATGAGCTACCTTTTTGTTGCACAGCTGGCAACTGATGTATGCTTTCTACGAAAAACGAACTGATTTTGGTCACTTTGCATGTCAGTCAAACTGTTGTAACACCTAGATTTTATTGCAGCCTCCACGTCGCCCTGATTCCTCAGACGATCGCTATGTGATGACCAAACATGCAGCTATTTACCCATCTGAGGATGAGCTCCAGGCCATCCAGAAGATAGTGTCAATCACTGAGCGAGCTCTTAAGCTTGTCTCTGACATCATCACTGACCAAGATAGTGCAAAGGGCAAAGAAGAGGACAAAGAGAAGAAAGAGCCTCCCAAAGACAGGTGGGTGAAAAAAAAAAAAAAAAAGTTTTATTTATCTCTCTATCACATCTCAAAGTGGTGAGAAGGAAAAGAGCAAAGCAATGCATCACCTCGTCTGTGTCACAGGGTTCTAAAAGGAGTGATGCGAGTAGGTGTTCTTGCTAAGGGGCTGCTTCTGCGAGGAGACAAAAATGTCAACCTGGTCCTCCTTTGTTCTGAGAAGCCAACCAAGAATCTGCTCTCCCGCATTGTGGAACATCTTCCCAAACAGCTCACGGTACCAGCCATTTCAGTGCTGTTCAGTGCTTTTTCCAGCCAACTAAACAATGTATTTTATAATCACACAGAGTTTCCTTAAAGGGGTTGTGACATGAGGAATCAATTTTCCTTGATCTTTTGACATATGAGTTCATTGTACTATAATAAAAAAACCTATTGCAAGTTTCAAAACTTCCTCCTCGCTGCCAAAAATAGCATTTGTTGAAACCAAGCTGCTAAAATGACTCATTCTCTACTTCCTCCACATTGTGATGTCACACTGTGGTAGACATTTGAATCTTACCGCCTCCACAACAACACATCAATGCCTAATTACATTTAGCACTTCTGTAGCCCACCCAGTAGCTGTGAGCAGTGAGATGGCAAGGAGAGAACAGATCAATCAAGAGCAGAGAGCCAATAATAACAGTAGGTGTTTACTGTCAAAGCTTAAAGGAGAAGCAGCACCAGAATGAGGGTGGAAAATTATCATGTTTTACAAATAGATGACTCTTTTTTTTTTTTTCTTTTTTTTTTGTGCAAAAAAAACTTTAATATAAGTGAACCTCAAGGAATATAATAAAATAATAAAAAAGGCATGTCATGACCCCTTTAAGGTCCTGTTTAGCTTTTGAAGGAAAGGTTGCAAGGAAGGTTAGACTTGGTCATGACTTTTTCTGTTGACCCATGTGTTTGTCAGGTGGTAACACCAGAGAAATATGAGGTAAAAGGCTGTATCCAAGAGTCTGCCATTATCCTTTCCTCCTGCGCTGAGCCCAAGATGCAGGTGACCATCACCCTCACCTCACCCGTCATCCGAGAGGAGAACACCCGGGATGGAGGTTGGAAAAGATGTTGCTCACATTAACCGACTACCTTTTGAGATTAATATTACATGCTATAGAGAGCCCATCTGTTGGCACTGTGGAGATGGTACTAGATAACAAAAATAATGTTAGTTATTTTGCATGTTTTGGAGCATTTTGTTTGAGAGAAAAAAGGATAAAAAGTGGTACAAATTAAACCTGGTATGTGCTTGAGCTTGGTCATCTATAAGAAAGGAGGGAGTATCCTACTAAACTGTTTACATTCAAAAGCCTTTTTAAAGTGAAACGCATTAGTATTCAGTAACACTTGTGCCACTGAGGTAAATTGCCTCTTTGGATCTTCTATGCATTTCATTATTTATATTATGTGTTGATGGAAGTGATTCCATGTGGTGAAGTCAGTTATATGTACATGTCTGCCTGAACAGGATTGAAACCAGTTCAAGTGGTTTCAGGTTGGTGTAGGCCCGCTGTGTACTCTGCCTTGTTATAGAGCCGAGTTCAACACTACCAGGTTTTATTACAACCCAACCGTCTCAAATGCCAGCAGTGTTGCTCAGGCCCTTCTCTTTGTAACACTTCTCCAGTGCTCTTGAAGCTCTCCCAAAAACAAGCATGATAAGTGTTTGCATTGTGTAAGTCTAGTTAGTCCCAGGTAAGATTCATTTTTGTTTCCTGTGTTCAAGGGGATTTTGTTGTACACAAAACCAGATGGTATTCCATTCTTTCCAAGGGGATCATAAGGTTTGGTTGAAAGTTTGATCATGTGTATTTTTCTAAGCAAACAAAGCAGAAACTCCTGAATTACAAGTTTAAGGAGAAATGGTTGAGATAGGTCTGAGTTAGGAGTAGTTGGAATGCCTGCCATGTTCCCACAGGAAACAAATTTAAAAAAAAAAAAAAATGTATTTGTATGGTGGTGAGAAGGTTCACCATTCTGAGGTCCCCTGTTCCAAAATGAAAGTGCTCCCCTGAGAGAAGCACCTCTATAAATTACAAAATTCTGCATTGGAGCAGTATGTTACTTTTAATGCATTTTTAAAATCTGGAGAAACACAGTAAACCATTTAGCCAAAAAAAAAAAAACACAAAGACAGTGTTTCCCCAGGTAATGGACCAATTGCGTTAATAACCCTTTGTGTTCTTTTATCTTTACTATGAAGAGTTTTAGTTTATAAGAAGCTGCTGAAATGGTTATCTTAAATGCAGGCGTTCGCTCAATGCTCTGTCATCATTCCTTTTTGGCTCCTTAGGGGAGTATCAGTAAGCTTTTGGGAGGAAGGCTTTGTTGGAATCTTTGGTTGGACCTGGGTTTTACAGCCTTCGGTATACATTTAGATATGGGGTGTACTCCTAACCCAGTCGTGACAGGTATGCATGCAGTGATGTCCTAATCTTCTTGCTGGGAGCTTCATATTTTTCTTGCCAGCACGCATTGCTGCCTTCATGTATACAAAGCTTTTCAAGTCCAGCCCAAAGCCTCCTTGCATTCTCAGCAAATTGTCTCCCATCTGAGGCTACGTCTACCAGCTCCGGAAGGATTTTTGACCAAGGTCCCCCTCCCGAATACCTTCAGACACTTTGCCACACCTACCATTGCCTTGCTAATGCAGTGGGCCACTACAAATACTCATCAGCTGTAAACATTACACATCTCCCTTGATATCCCTGTTTTACATTTTCATGATTACACATGCAATACCATTGTAACCCATCATTGTTTTTCCAGTGTTTCTGGATCAGTACAGTGACTTTTTGTTCTTAAATTAGATTTTGTATTTAATTTTTCATGGCTTTAATAATAACTTGATCTTCAGCTACAGTATGTAGACACTGTAATCCACAATTTGTTTTTGCCTAGAGCACAGGAGAAGAACTCTCCTTAAATGCTATGTCAGCTGGTTAAGCAGGAAATGCAAGAATGATGAACTCCCCAAATACATTTAAATTAGGTTTGGGTATAACATTCCAGCATTTCAAAGGGTAATTAATTATTTTTTTTTTTTTTTTTAGAATATCTTACAGTAGAATACTACAAATTTAGGGGCTGTTTATTCCCAAATGTCTAGAAGTTGAAGAAAAAACTACTAGTTCTAAAGCAATGTATTTAAATCAGTGAGCCCGTTTACATGCATGGTCACCGATAATGCTTTATAAGCCGACAGTGTGTAAGGTCACGCAAATGTCTTAAACAGTGTTCTTTTATCAGGGAAATGTCAAACCAATTGACGTGCGCATATTTTGCCCATTACCCTGATTTTGCTTTGCATGTGAACACCTTTACCGGTGTTCATACTGGCTTATCCAATGTGCACATGCTTGTTTACATTTTGACGTTAAAACTAGAGAATAAGCAGATGATTTCAAGTCTCATGTAAATTGTGTTTTTCTTTTTTTTTTTTTCCTTTTTTTTTTTTAAAGCTGTATTTTCAAAGTTAAGTGTATTGTTGTGCATGTAAATGTGCTCATTGACAAGGCATGGAATTACAAAAGATAGCTTTAGTGATTCTGCTAGTTGTAACGATTATGGATTGTGAAGGTTAAGACTCACCGTTAATCTGCTAAACTAGTCCACTGGCTTTAGCATTTGATACTCAAGTATTATGAGCAATTTCAAATATTGGATTGCAAAGCATTATCCTACATGCAGTCACTTTATCGAGAGAATGATTTAGCTTGTAATTATAAGTGTCATGATCATTATATGCAGAGTACCAAAAAATCATGAGTGCATTTCCAACAATAATTTTAGAAATCCTACATCACTGTTGTGAATGCAGGCACATTTTCTGTGTTGTATTGTTTCCCTGAAAAGATTCATCCATCCCTGTCCTATTTCCCAGCTCTCAACCCTGCACCACATTCTATAGAAGTGCACCAAATGGCAAAAGTGTAATCACCAAAGTGTAGCAGATCCGTAATGTTGTTGAAAAGATCTGAAAGATTCTGCATTTGGGGTTATTTTGTATGTTTGGAAAAGAACATTGATCAGGGGGACAATCTGGTATGTGTGGCAATGTGTTCATGGCAGTCTCTTTGACCTGGTCAAACACCCATTCCTTACCACCATTTGACAATTCGATCCATTTTTAGATGTAACCTCGAGTATGGTGAAAGACCCAGCGGACGTCTTGGACAGGCAAAAATGCCTTGACGCTCTGGCTGCCCTACGCCACGCTAAGTGGTTCCAGGTTCGGAACATCATTTTACTTTCTTCTTGTAGCCTTATGAGATGTATACTTTTTTAATTTTAAGTTGTTTATACATTTTATTTATTTATTTATTTTGTTGAAAATTACAAACCTCAAAAGTTGATTTTGTGAGGAAAACAAGTGATACAAGGATGCAGTATAAATTTGGTGACCTGATAATATTACATTTTCTTTGTGTAAATATGAGCTCTAAATGATGCAAAAAAAAAACAAAAAAACAAAACAAAACAATGAAGCATCCTTGCATACATGCCATTTATTTATAACTATTAAATAAAATTTTAGCATGTAAAATGATTCCATAAGGCTGCAGAATACCTTTGCATAAAGTGTCATCGATAAGAGCTTTCATGTTGAGCGTTTGTTTTTTGTGATTTTATTTTTAATGATCTTTGGAAATAGGGATTGAGAGGAAAGGAATATCTGATTAGTTTACTGTGTTGTTGTGCTCTCTGCAAACACAGGCAAAGTAAAGCAGATTTCCTTGACTGCTTCAGTTCCTATGCAACTAGTCTTGCAAACTGATCTTTTGTAAAATGAAAATATGTGTTTGTGAAGTATCTTGAGAACTGAGGTCAGGGTTTACAAAATTACAAAGGAGCTATTCCAATGAATCTTGCAAACTTTGACCTCGTACTAATGATGAGGTAAAATACTGCTGGAAATGGCAGCTAATGAAAGGCAATTGGCCCAGTTTTATAAATCACTTAAAAGCTTCCATTGTAAACAGTAGTGTTGCACCTCTCTCTGATTCCCATCTTGTTGTATTGACTGCCTGTCAGTGATTGCCTTTCCATATTAATTAATGTTGACTTCACTGCACTAAAGGCTAGAGCTAATGGACTCCAGTCATGTGTGATTGTCATTCGAATACTGCGTGACCTTTGTCAGCGAGTACCTACATGGTCTGCCTTTCCTGGCTGGGTGAGTAAAAAAGGCAGCTAGAAAATGTGGTATCTTCAAATAACAATTTCATGTTGATTTTTGTTTTATGTTGATATAGTCATACAGTGTTGGAGGAGTAACTTTAAGTAGTGATGCTGGACCATAGCTCAGCTGTTTTCAAAAGTGTAGCTTTTCTTGTAACCAGCTATTTCTTCCATCAAAAAGTGAAATAACGTGACAAAGCACTTAATAGCTATTAACACAGTAGCCAGAGCTGCTGTTGACTCTGCAAACAACCGAGCTAGTGCAGTCTCTTAGAATGTGTAGAAGTTAATCATTTTTCAGTGGATCAGAAACGTCACAAAATAATTTGGAATCTGGTAACAGATGCATTTCTTTAAGTTGTTACGCTTCATGCTTGGATCCAGTTTCAATCATTTATACACACTCGTTTTGGTCAGCTCCAATTAAGTGTTTTACGGTTGGTCAAGCTAATGCAAGCGATATCAATAAGGCACTTGGCTCTTCTAATTTAAGGTTGGACTTCTTTCCTTATAGCTTGAATTTCAGTTCATTTCTCAAAGAAGAGAATGTTTCCTACGGTCTCTGTAGCTTAACTACTTTCTAATGTTGCTTTTCAAGCCACTCGTAATTTAAAGTAGCTTCCCTAACACTGTAGCTATAGAGGTTTTAAAGCTTAAACCCTTTTCACTTTGCCATTTAATGAGAAAATGTGTCTCATTCTGGGGATTACCTCATTTATAAGCAAATGGTGTTATGTTAAGATGTCACTGTGTTTGCTTTTCCAAGGCTATGGAGTTGCTGGTGGAGAAGGCCATCAGCAGTGCCTCTGGACCAATGAGTCCTGGAGATGCTCTGCGAAGAGTCTTTGAATGTATTTCCTCAGGCATTCTGCTGTCTGGTAAGATTGGGAACTCTTGGTAATGTCTGTGTAGTTCTTCTGCAGTTCCCATTTAATGCCTTTTGGGATTTACTGAGGTATATAATTGTATAATAAGGTGGTTCCTTTTTTCCAAGTAAAAATAAGTAAATTTAAAAACTGAAGTCAAAGAATTAATGGTGAAATGGAAATCTTCCTAATCTAGTATTTTTTTTTAAATTAATTTTTACTGACAAGCAAGAGTTGATGTGCTTTAACTTCACATAATATTGTGTTTATAATATTGTAAATATTATCCAAATTTAAGTTTGCGGTTTTAGCGTAATGTCACACTCTGGCTTATGGTCTTTTGCTTGTAATGCAGGTGCTCCAGGATTGATAGACCCCTGTGAGAAGAATCCAACAGACACGTTGGCTGCCATGGAAGAGCAGCAGAGAGAGGATATTATGTCAAGTGCTCAGGTAAAGTAAAGAGTAAATCCAGAGCGTATTGTTAGTTCCTCTTTGGTTCCTCCTGATGTGACCAAAGACTGTAGGGGGTTGGGGGGAGGGGGGGTGGGCCTGCTTTAAGAATAACGCTATTGTCATTAAACAGTACCTCTTTCGGTTTCCTGTGTCTATTACTTATGCAAAGTAGGGTGCCGTGGCTAATCTTACACTGGTACAATAAGAGGAAGTGTGACATTTGTGATTCTCAGATAAAGTGATACTGCAGGACTCCAACGTAGCATCGGCATTTGCTCTTGCCATAAAAAAAAAAAAAAGCATGCACATAATATTTACTTTGTATTTGCCCTGAAATGGTCCTACTTTCTCTGCAGTTTGCCTTGAGACTGCTGGCATTCCGTCAGATTCACAAGGTTCTGGGTATGGACCCCTTGCCCCAGATTAACTCGCGCTTCAATGTACGAAATAACCGCAAGAGGCGTCGCGACAACAGTGATGGGGCTGATGGTTTTGAAGCTGAAGGGAAGAAGGACAAGAAGGATTGCGAAGGGTTCTGAAGTGCACTACTGTACAACTAGCTCTGCTCTCTCTGCACCCATTACAAATCTTTTCATTCCGGAATACAAAATGTTATGTCTGTTGACCCCTGTGCATACCAATTACTACTTACTAGAAATATTTTAAGAGATGGTAAAGACCCTGATGATGGCTGTTTGCAGAAATGCTAGGCTTTGTTTCCTTAACACATAAAGTCCATCTCACTTGTTTAAAAACAATATAGTCTGTTGTCTTGGCATTATTTGAAATTGCTCACAAACCAGAGAATTTAAGCCAGAAGTTAATACTTTAAGCTCTTTGGATGTAATATTTCACCATCTTCAGAACGCTTAGTGGAATTTTAGCTTAAGATTTTAAGCTAGGTGTTTCTAGAACAAGATAGCTAAGTACTAATGTCAGTGTGGAAGATTTTTTTTCTTTACATTTGTGACTGGAAGGATAAGATAGGCTTTAAAGTAACTTTGAAAATGGCTTCCTTAGCTTTGCAATAAATTGGCTAGGTGTTTTCATAATTATATTTTTGTTATAGACGTTCCTTTTTAAAACCACAAAATCAAAGGTTAAATGAGATTCATCCATTAGTCATATTGTGATGAATGTGATTACATTTGACTGAGTGCAGATTTATACAAGCATGTATTTCACTAAAAGGCTGGGCTGGCTGTTAACCATTTGTAAATTGCAACATTGGCTAATAATAACCTTGAAACATGTTTCTCCTATATGCTTAATGCAAGTGGTGTAAAGCTGAACTTGTCAAAGTTAGGGTGTAAGTGTGCTCTGATATTCACAGGCCTCTGTGGTGTAGCTGTATTGCATTTCTTAAAAAGACACTGATTCATGACATCCAACCTGGGCCAAATACCAATATCCAAGTGATCTACCCATTGTTTCATGACTTCAGCGCTAACATTTTGCACCAAGTTAGAGGTTTGTAATTTTAATAAATCTATTGAGTCACTAAGTTATCTGCTTCAGATCTGTTGCTTGCATTCGTATGTATACAAGCAGTGAACATTTGTGTACTGTAAGGTCAAAGACTTTTTTTATTTTTTTTCATTTAGAAATTGTAATTGACCCAGGTCTGCCTGTTTATGTTTGTGTTGTAACCCCTAAATGTATCTCTAAATGTACATACAGTATGATCATATAACTGTGTGATCTCTAATATATGATCATTAGTAAGCCTGTATCTAATCTTACTATAGATCTTCATAAACAAATGCCTGTATGGTTTTAAAGCACAGGAATGTTGTTTTTTTTTATGTTGTTTTATGTATTTTGTTTTACTGATTTGTAGATTAATAGTTGCTTGTCCTTAATTTTGGTTTGTTAAATCTATTGAAGATGAGAGGGACACAAGTGAAATTTCTGTGTTGTAACTGCAGATTGATGTAGACTTACCCTTTGATGCTTGTCATTCACTGTCAAGGTACTACTGCATTGTAATGCATATAATAAAGACATTTCCAGAATATTTTTTGTTTTTGTTTTGGTGTCTCCCTTTTTAAAACCCTATGTATGTGTTTTTCAGCCATTTAATTTGATTGTTTTCTCAGATAATCATTCTGTTACGGTACTTCATCTGTAAAGAAGTTTAATTATGCATGATTCAGTCATCAAAGATACAAGGATTTTAGTCAGTTAATTGTTTTTCTTAAACTGCCTCACAAGTCACAGGTACTTTGACTGTCTTTCCTGTTGCTTGTGCTAATGAACACCTACTGTAGTATGCACAAATGAGATGTGTAAGGTATAATAACCATAAAACAGAGCGAATCAGGTCAGATTGCTGTTGTAGGTCAGTACTTTTAAAACGACTGAATCAGCTATGCAATTCAACCCCTAGCCCAGGACTTTTCAAACGGGGGTAGGTGAACATTTTCAGGTAAAAAAAATTGCTTTAGATTTAAAGAGGTTTACATTTGACAAAAGATTGGCCAGAAATCATGAGGTTAATCATGATTATTTTATTCTATTGACAGCCATTGGTTTTAACAGTAATACATTAAAACAAATTTACATATAGTTTGTGCAGAACGAAAACATCTCTTAGTTACTTCTAAGTGTTTTTCTCGCCTTCCTTGAAATGTACATACTTTCAAGAATAGATAGTACTTGTGTTGTCCTTGTACTGTAGTGTAAAGTGCTGTACTAATACATTTTAATGGAAATTGTTTCGCTACAGGTTTAAAATGTAGTAGTATACTACTTTTGTACAGTATATTGTATAGCCAATGGTAAAAAGATAGGCTTTCAACAGAGTAAATGTTTTCAGTGCAATAACCATTCAAAAACCATTTATTCAATATTGCAAACTACATGTCTTTGTAATGTTACAGTATCAGAGTGATTTAGTACATTTAAATAACTAGCTGGAGGTCTTCGCAAGGGGATCATCATATTTGAGGTCCTTGCTTCTGCTCTAGTCTACATATTATATGTTGCCTACTTCACATTCACAACATAAACACAAGTCCCTTCTCACTTCAGGGCGTAGGTCATGGTGAATGCCACTTCTTATTGGCTCAAGAACGAGGAAGCGCATGAGATTGACAGCCGAGTCATCCAACCACTAATAAGCGGCTTGCGCTGACCCTACTTCTGATAGTGGACAGCCTGTCCAACAATAACCAATGACGTAAAAAGGGCGCGGTTTGCTGTCAGTACAGGTTTGTCATCCAACCAAAAGAAAACCTGACCGGTGGAGAGGAGAGAAAGAGAGAGAGAGCGAGAGAGAGAGAGGGAGAGGGAGAGGAAAGTTGTGTTCGAGTTCTACCGGATTTCCACATGACTGCTCGGGAAGCGGGAGACTGGCTGGGGTCAGGCAAAATGTTGAGTTTGGGGAGCGGAGGAGCGAAATCTACCAAACCGTCATTTGTGTCTTACGTTACACCGGAGGTAAGCGAACGCTTTGATACATTATTACAGTGGCGGTGTTTACAAAACAATCGCGAGAATGATTTGATACAAGAGCTGAACCAGTAGACACAGTCATATGCACTGGGAGGGGTTATTATGTCCCATGCCGAAGTTTACATTTGTTAATCTGAGTTCAAATTTAGTGGAACAGAGAAATCTCGAATTAAGTAACAGAGCGAGAGTGATTTGTCATTCTTATATACCTGATTGATTGTATAAAACTGTCGGTCCAACGGCTAAAATCCAGTTTTGAGGATTAAAAAAAAAAAAAAAAGAAAAGAAAAGAAAAGGCGGTTTTAGTTTTGGCATCGATAAAGTCCTCAACTTTGCACTCCAATATTTATGATCCAGGTCATCCTTATTGATTAATTTGCATTGTAAGCACATGATCATATTTATACGGTGGACACAAGTGTCTTGTCTTCACCTGCCAGGCATGTGATTTGTCTGAAGTTCATTCTTGGTTATGTCTACAGTGAGGTGTGTGTGAGTGAGTGAGTGAGTGAGAGAGAGAGAGAAGTGGTTAAAGTAAATTTAATTACCTATTAATGTTGTTCTGTTTTTAGATACATTCTCAACTTTGGCAATGTTGTATTGTTTACAGTCATGCCAATAAAGCCATTCTGAATTTTAAACTGAGAGAGAGAGAGCATAGGGCATGGCATTAGATGTCATGGGGTGTGTCATGACCCCCAATGCACAATATGTGTGTCCTTATTGTTCACTAATGAAAGCATAATGGAATACAATTGTTGGACTCTAAATAGGAAGGGGTGAGTGGCCTATTTTTCATGATATTGCATTTTGTCACTTGCAAAGTTGCAAAATGAGGTTTTATACATATGAGATCAGTGAATGAAAACAGACTGGATTGTATGGGGGGGGGTCTATAAGTACCCACAATAAAAATCACTAAAATAGTGCAGTTAAGTAGGCTACATGCTGGAAAATGAAAATTGTGGATCAATGGTGTGATGCACATTTTGCTTTGTCCAGATCTATTAAATTATTCATAAATACATACAAATAAAACCGACACAAAACAATTACTTAAATACACATCTTCTGTTATGAAAATATTTTCCGTTTCTGATTTCAAACTCATTTTGTTTTTTGGTTTTGGTTTTGGTTTTTTCTGTGGCTTAAATTAAAACATGCCATGTGGTGTAACTGTTCAGAGTCTCATTAGTCTTATTAAAAGCTGAAATTCTTGGAAAAAAAAGAAATGTTGGCAATTTGGCATGAGTAGTGCTAGTGCAGAATAATCTTTTAATAATATGACTTAAATGAAATTACTCTGAAACAATTTTGGTTTTAAACTTGAATAATCATTTAAAAAATGTTGTCCATGACAATGAAATCGGTTATTTTGAGGAAAATGCTATCAATGTTTTTCAAAAATGTATTAACTTGACACGTGTGTTTTAAACAAGATTTTTAAACGTTTTCTTATTTTTATCACCTCGAACAATCATGTTTATCAGTGACCCTTGTATGTCTTGCAAAGTAATCGTAAAGAGGTATGTTTTGATCAATGTGGTCTTATGTGAGGAGTTCAGCTGATTCCCCTTCTGAAGATCAGTAACTGGCTCTTGGTCAGCATTCTTCATTTGTGTTGGCTGGATATTAATAAAAACCCACTGTGATCCATTTTGTTGAACTTGAATGCAAAAACATTTACATCAGTGCCATGTGATTTTAATGCCTTAGGTTTCAAAAGCAACTTTTAAGAGAATGTTTTCCCTCCCAGGATATCATTAGGGAAAGGAGTGTCCCAAATACTTGGAACCATTTCTAAAAGTTTTGATAGTTGTGTTTGCCACTGACCTCATTGTAGCCAGGATGTTCAATGGCTTCCTTTCTTTTATTTATCCTGTTTGTTTCGACTGGACTTCTATAATTATTCTATAATTACATCACATTGCCATAAGTATACTGGTGTTGATGTTTTCAGCCACTTTTAGGACATAATCTATTTTTAACTACTAAAAGGGGAAATAAGTTGCAAATCATACCTTACGGATATCATAGAGCACGGTGCTTATGCTGTTCCATTTTGACTCCCTTCTCCTCCTCAAATATTCAACATCTCAGTGTTATGTAATACATGACAGAGTTGGTTTCTCATACATATACATGAGGCTACAGCAACAGTTGGGATATTCCTTATAGAGCAGATGTCCAATGGAGGCCTATAGTCCTTAATTATTTATTAACTTAGCATTTACCATTCATTTTGTGAGGTGTGTGAAATATTACATTATATTTTTGACATTAGTAATATATTTCTTGTCCATTACAATGTCATTTGGTTGGGTATTTTAAATAAATAAAGGTTGCAGACTATACATTTCTATTGCTTCTGTTTTCTCAAGGAAATAAAATTGGAAAAAGAACCACCAAAGAAAGAGATACATCCTGATTTGTTACCAGGTAAATAAGAAATTCCTTACTTAATTTTCTTCTCTTCCATCTATTCTGTTCATTTTCCTCTATTACTAGGCCAGGGTGATGTCAATCAATTTAGATTACCATCCACAAATGAACTATGGAATGCATTATTTCTTTGATTTCCAGAGATCACATTAAAGGGATGGTTCTCCTAAAAATGAAAATTCTCTCATCATTTACTCACCCTCATGCCATCCCAGATGTGTATGACTTTCTTCTGCTGAACACAAAGATTTTTAGAAGAATATCTCAGCTCTTTATTACTTGTTACCCTCTTTTATGTATCTGTAAAATCACTAGTTCTGATTACATTAAAACAGTTGACCAGAATCAACTTGTACCATCATATTGACATTTTGTTTAAGTAAGCTGACATAACTTTACTCTTCTGTTGCTTCTTAGGAGAAGTGGTGTTCTGCAGTGCCAGCCCCATTCTCAAATACACTCAAGATGACCTCTCCCAGCGTGGCGTCTTTGGCACATTGTTCTGTACCAATTTTCGTGTTACATTCATTATTGATGAGATGTTGCAGGAGGAGACTGTAAGGACACATTATAGTACTTATAGAACAAGCATCTTGATTCTGTTGGTGAAAAGATGTAGCCATTTGACCCTTCTGTTTACATGCAACACCATATATAATGTAGCAAAAATGGAATGTCATGGTAATTCACATACACTATGAGGTACAGTAGAATGCCGTCAGCAACCTTCAATTGAGTAATTCAGGCTATTCAACCGAAGAACAACAGTGTCTTTTTGGAAGGTCCATTGAGTTAGTGGGTGGTGTATCAGCACGATTTTGTTTGTAAGATGTTGCTCACATAATCATTAAAGCCAAACAACCTTGTTTGGATGCATTTGTCTCCTAAAGTTTCAGTGTTTGCCTTCAAACCTTGGAGTGTCTAATCTAAAATTAACAAACTGAAAGACCGTTTGTCATAATGCATGCTTAATGATCTTTCATGAGGAACCGTGCTGCCTGAGTGCTCTCACTTTAGCTGCCATTTCAGGAACTTATGTGTCTGACTCACCGACAGTGAAATTCTGGTGGAAACCAGTGATGTACAGTAGAGCATGCTCTAAGTCGGTTATAATGGAAGTGCCAGTGCCCTGTTTTCGGATCAGTTTTTGATTTTACTGTGCATTTTGACAATGATCAAGATTGCCATATGTAAACATTACTGTTCTTTTATCAGTAATCTTAAAGGAATAGTTGAGAGCTACATTTGGTCAGATATTAATTTTGGTTGGAATCGAGAGATTCAGTAGGATTCTTTCAGACTTATATTTTGAGGGTGGGTAAACGGGAAGTGAAGTGTGCCTCACACTTGCTTTCACAAACAAAATATTGTGTGAAAGTTTGATACAGCTCACTGAACAAGGCAGCTGAACATGTCTGTCCCGTGTTTAAAATGCACCTTTCACAGAGAGTTGCCATTTGTTAATCACTGTTTTTCACAAGCGTTGTTTACTTTTTGTCATCATGTCTACCTCTTACAAATAAGTGGTCGTTAGCTTCACATGAACTGAAAGTACAATAAAAGGCTTCTGTTATCTCTTACATCATAACTCAAGACTGTTGCATCACGCACTGATTCTTTGTTCCAGGCCAAGAACTTTAAGAACAAACTCTACGGAGAAAATGACATTCCATTAATGTGTGTGGACCATATCTATGGTGGTAATAATTGTTTTTATTTATTTGTAATATTCTCACTAATATTATTATTAATAGTATAAGATATATGCAAGCTTAGAAAGCAAAAATATTTATAATGGGTTAAATCTCGCTATAGTGCTTTTTGGTTTCATTTCTTTTCAAGTGTATGATGAAAAGAGGAAGCTGATAACAGGAGGCCTTGTGAAGAACAAATGTCCGTCCAAAATGATCATCCACTGTAAAGATCTGCGTGTTTTGCAGTTCAGTCTAACATTCACTAAGGAGGAAGATGCCAAAAGGGTAACCTGAGAAAATAATGTAATTTTAAATTTGAAAGAGGGTTGAATATTTATTATTTATTTATTTGATTTATTTATTTCAGATCTTTCAAGGCATTGCACACCATTGTTTGGAGGAGAAATCTCTGAAGTGTGTCTTTGCTTTTTCCTATGCAGGTGCAACAAGCCCAGGTACAAATGTCCCAGGTTTTCTAGACCGTCTACATGTTTAGTGTTTTCATTTGTGGTGCAGTTCTTACTTTCAATAGCTTAACTTTTAGATTAAAAACAGCTGTTTTTATATGAGTGCAACATTCTCAGCAGCCAAAACGGTAATCCATAAAGTGATGTACAGTAGCTGATGCTATATGAGGAAAAGCATCATCATGAACTTTCTGTACTTATGTTTATGCAGAACATGAATGTTGAGCATGTCTGAAATGCAGGCCTATATCCAGCACTGGTGTTGTAGCACAAGCTGCTGAATTGTTAGTCTTTGTAACTTGAATCCAACAGATGGTTGGAAGAGTAACAGTTGGTCTCTCTAAATAGTGACTATAAATTCAAGATTATCTTTCTGGAATCTTTTTTTTATTCTGAATCTTTTTGGATTATCTCTTCATTTCAGTTAGTGCAGCTTCAGACAGCAATACTCTTCCCTTTGCAACCCATTAAACTTTGTTATATCACCTAAATATATCATGTTGTCTTAATGTAATGTAATTTCTATGGGACATGAGTCATGACGTGCATCTTTTTAAGTTTCCAAGTAAAACTAAGTGGTTTTAGGATGAAGGTTCATGTCATATAGTTTTAAATGATAAAACTGAAACACAAATGGCTCATTAATCAACCTTGGAACAACAACAAATTTCATTTCTGAAATTCAGTAAATGATGCTTTTGCAGACATGCAGAGGAAACAGGAGACAATTCTGTTTGACTCACCAGAGGACTGGTCCCAGGAGATGAAACGGACCAAAGCAAAATGTAGATTAGTCACTGAAAATGAGAACTTTGAACTCTCTCAGAGGTAAATAATGTTGTTGTTGGCTGTGAAGTGTCCGGTAAAGCATTACTGTTTGAATGACATCGGTTTTAGATGCAATTGCAGTCAAGGTAGATGTTCTTTAACTGGTTGTAATTTTGGATCTGTGTCTTTATGTGCTGCTTAACAAGATGCTTATAAATTTGTGTTAAAAATAAACTTTTTTTTTTAAATAGTATATAAGTATTTGATATAACATGGACAATTTGTTTTATTCAACTTAAATGGTTCTGCAGTTTGACAAATGCATTTTTAAAAGTACAAATATTCCATGTAGTCTTTCATTTAATATGAGGTCAAAAACTGCATACATGATCATTAACAAGAGTTAGAAATTGTTTAGATGCAGTATAGCATGTCATAGTGCAGGTCTAGGACACAGAAAAGATTAGTAAGAGTGAATTGCTCTCAAGACATCTTTTTAACATGTTTTTTGTTCATTAAAATGCAGACATACTGTATAAACTTTGCTGTAAATGTTTATGTGAAATAAATGTATCCAATGAAAACCATGCTCTGTCATTCTCTTCAGGTTACCAAAATACTTTGTCATCCCACCAGCACTAGAGGATATATTCAGCTACCAAGGAAGGGGATTACCAGTGAGTCATGAGTGTTATCCATTATTATTGTAATATTAACTTAAGATGCTGTTTTTGAGTCATCGTGAAATTATTTGCTCTTAACAAGATCTTAATATATTACAAATGTTATTAAAGTATAATGAAATAAAGCTATGTATTTAGATCCATTCTCAGACTGGATGGCATCATAAAAACTGTTGAATGAAACTGAAGTTTAATGGTGCTTATTTTCCTCTTTGTTTTGTTTTAGATCTGGTGTTGGTCTCATCACAGTGGTTGTGCTCTGTTTAAAGCGTCTGTCATGCCGGTGACACAGGAAGACGGGGATTTTCATAAGCACTTGGACATGTAAAGGAATACACTGTTACTGTATCTAACTCCCATTTAACTTCTGAACTCTGCTCAATTGCTGCAATATCCTAATGTATCAGCGCATTTGTGCTTTAGGAATTTCTGTGTTTGTGCTGTAGGACCTACAGTCACAAACTGTCTATTGGAAATCATTCTGACACTCAAGGGCACTGTTCTTTATCTGAAAACAACACACTAGTGTGTTATCTAGTCATACTCTAGATGCCATCAACATATACCAATCTTGTATTCCCCCCCCCCCATTGAAGGACGTTCACAGCAAAAAAATATTGACTTATCTTGACTGAACAAGTACATTTACAGAATTCCACTTTTATTCTGTTTCAGAATGATAAATGCTGTTGCGCATAATTACCTGTACTCTGTAAAAACAGAGGACCTCTCTGAATCACTTCCTACCATCCAAGACATCCAGCAGTCATACAACAAGTTCAAACAGTTCTTTCTTATTGGTGAGTCACAAAATATACATTTATTAAGTCTCTTTTTATATATATATATATATATATATATATATATATATATATATATATATATTAAATGAAAGCATGGCTATTTTTTGCAATCAATGTGTAACTGCATAATGACTATTGTTTTATTTGTCTCTTAGATAATTCAACAGAGTTTTGGCTATCAGATGTGAAATGGTTCTCGTCCCTTGAGAGTTCAGGTTGGCTTGACATTATCAGGTCAGCTTTCATGAATACAATTATTTACTAGTATCTATATTCCTGTACATAATCTTAAATTGAACATTTCAGTCAATTCTATAAAGCTGTATTTAATGTACTCTACAGACAATGTCTCCAGAAATCTGTAGAAGTGGTTGAATGTCTTGAAAAAGACAACACAAATGTCCTTTTAACAGGTAGGTCAAGTAATTTTGTCTCAACCACAAAGGTGAAGAGTGTAGTTTTTTTATGTTAACATACTGTATTTTCTGTATTGTATACCAGTTTAATGTGCAGCGACAACTATTAGTTATTCGTAGGTTAACTTTCTGAAACATATAAACACTGTAGCACTTAAAAACATTGCTTTGTTTGTTTAAACGGTCCAATATGATGACTTCAGGGCTGGTTCAACCAATGGCATGTGTTTTGAGCAGGGCTACCTGTTTTTAACAATGGAAAACGTTGGCGGGTGGGATAGTAGAAGTGTTCGCAAAATTTATTTGGGAAACAATCGCTATTTTTGCAATTTTGTTTGGTGTTACTAGTGGCGGAGAAATTCCACACTTCACCTTTAAATGTTAAATACTGCAAAACCTTCACTGAGATAGTGTTGCAACTTGATGGGATCCCCTGATCTTTTATCTGGTTATTGATTCATTTCAGAGGAAGAGGGAACAGATCTGTGCTGTGTGATCTCCAGCCTGGCTCAGTTAATGCTGGACCCTTATTACAGAACGCTGATGGGTTTCCAGAGTCTGGTGCAGAAGGAGTGGGTGGCTGGTTGCCATGCCTTCCTGGATCGATGTAATCACCTCCATCAGAAAGACAAAGAGGTTATTATTGCATGCTCATTCTTGCCTGCTGTTTCTTCAGAAGCTAAGTGGAACTGTTACCGTTTCATATGTTCTGTTACTCAAAACCCCTAAAAACATCTTTTAGTTTTCCAGAAAAAGGAAAGCAAGCTGCAGATATCTGTAATCTTATTTCAGGTTTAATTTTATACAGGTTATTCCGAGGCTTAGTAGATGTTCATGGTCTGAATCAGACTTTTTTGTGAGTTAATGTGTACCCATAATCACCCACATTGTGTTTTTAAAGTCAGCATAAATCCATTTTACTTTGGTAATGTGACATATTTCAGAATATCTATGCAAAAACATGTAGGGATGGCCTTGAGATGGATTTTATCCATCGGGAATTGATTGGATCGTGCAGTGTCCGTTCCATACCAGCATGGAGCATGGTGGTTGAAAAAGAGGAAAATGTAATTGCTTTTTGATCATTGCATACAAAGACAAGCAGTTTTTTTAATCAACCGTTAAAAAACACGCACTGATGAATTTTGAGAATAAATAAATAGGGTCCATTGTGAATTCATGTTTACTTATTTTGATTCTTCTTTCTAAATGTGCAGTGTCAGTCTCCAGTTTTCCTGCTGTTCTTGGAGTGCGTGTGGCAACTTGTTCAGCAGCACAGCCCGGCTTTCCAGTTCTCCGAGACTTACCTGACTGTGCTGTCCGACAGTGTTCATGTGCCAATCTTCAGCACCTTCCTGTTCAACTCTGCCCATCATAGGGAAAGTGTTATAAAGGTGAACCTGCTCTTTATTATGGATTATATTAAAGGAATAGTTCACCCCAAAATGAAAATTCTGTAATTTATTTACTCACCCTCATGTCATCTTAAAGCCATATTTTTAATTTAAAGAACATTGCAATGCTGATTTCCATATAATAGCAGATGATTGTGCATCACTTTAAAGCTTAAAGGGGTCATGACATGCATTTTTTTTTCTTATTTTAATATGTTCCATGAGGTTCACTTATATAAGTAAATGTTTTTTGCACAAAAAAAGTCATATTTGTAAAATATTATAATTTTTCACCCTCATTCTGACCCTCTGTAAAAACACTTGGTTTTGGTGCTGCTTCTCTTTAAGACTTAACAGTAAACGCCTACTGTTTTGATTGTCTCTCTCTGCTCTTGACTGATCTGCTCTCTCCTTGCCATCTCACTGCTCACCGCTACTGGGTGGGCTACGGAAGTGATAAGGTAAAGTAGGCGTTGATGTTTTGTTGTGGAGGCGGTCAGATTCAAATGTCTACTACAGTGTGACATCACAATATGGAGGAACTAGAGAATGAGATGTTTTGGCAGTTTGGTTTCAACAAATGTTCTTTTTGCAGTGAGGAGGAAGTTAGTTTTGAGCTGAGTCAAGACCCCTTTAAAGTGCCCAAAAGTGTCATAAAAGAAGTCCATGCAACTCATGCATCATATTCCAAGTCTTCTGAAGGCATACAATCACTCAAATCAAATCAATAGTAATGCCACGCCAATGACATTAAACCTCATTTGCATTTTTGAGTGAACTGTTCCTTTAAAATGTATTTATTTTATTTTTTCCCCTTTTTCTCCCCAATTTGGAATGGCCAATTCCCAATGTGCTTTTAAGTCCTCGTTGCCTCTGCATCTGAGATCGTCAACCCGTGCATCTTATCACGTGGCTTGTTGAGCGCGTTGCCACGAAGACATAGCGCGTGTGGAGACTTCACGCCACCAACCGCGGCATCCATGCTCAACTCACCACGCGCCCCACTGAGAACGAACCACATTATAGCGATCACGAGGTTACCCCATGTGACTCTACCCTCCCTAGCAACTGGGCCAATTTGGTTACTTAGGTGACCTGGCTGGAGTCACTCAGCACGCCCTGGGATTCGAACTAGCGAACTCCAGGGGTGGTAGCCAGCATCTTTACCACTGAGCTACCCAGGCCCCCTCATTCTGATGTTGTGATCGCAGCTCAGATTTAGTTTTCCAAGCATTCTTGCTTCTTGTAAATTAAAGATTGTACAACTGTTCTGACGAAACTTTTGCATTTTGCACACTGCATTTACCATTTTGGCAGTTGAACAGTATTTGAGATGATGCAGTGTGTCTATAGAAAACTCCGGCTTAAAGAAAAACAGTCAGCCATTTGTAATGTAGTCATTAGTCCACATTTGCTCCGAAGTTGGTGGC
This sequence comes from Myxocyprinus asiaticus, assembly GCF_019703515.2. NCBI lineage: Eukaryota > Metazoa > Chordata > Actinopteri > Cypriniformes > Catostomidae > Myxocyprinus > Myxocyprinus asiaticus. The sequence goes on from NC_059347.1 coordinate 29,611,605, forward strand.
CGCTGCCTCCCTAACGTTGTTGGGCAAGCCTCCCACTAACTGCCTTTACTGATTGTGTTGGCAGGCAGAGTCACCGATTGCACAAAGCGGCTCATTGAGCTGCCCTACCGTGTGGGACTGGTCTGTGCAGTATGACAGCAAGGCCCAGAACTACTTCTTTAACCCCTTGTATTCGGAGAAGGTGAAACCTGAGAGAACTATACGCAAAACTCACAAGCCCAAGGTGAGAGGATGAAATGCCCTCATACCATCTCTAAAGACTCTTTTACATGACTCGCGACTGCTTTGCCCAATACAATGATTACCGGACAGTTTGCATGACATACAGTATGTCTGTCTTTGCAGTGACACGTCCAACTTTGCACCTAATTTTTCACTCATGATTTTGCCTCACTAATGGCTTCTTTTAGAGTACAACGCAACAAGAAATGTTTAAAACCTGTCAAACTTTATGAAGAGATCTTGAATTCCAGTTCTTAAACTAATTTGATTTCACCAAGAGCATCCCAAGACAGTAAAGTTCCACGAGTAAATGTTCAGGGAGTGCTTTTTTATGTGTAATGTATAGAAAAATAAACGTCTTTCTGCGATGCTATTTGCAACACTTTCCATATGGAGGTCAAAGCAGCGCATGATGCTTGCGAGTCATGTGAAAGGGCTTTTACCCTTGCTAAATCAACAATAATAAGTATTACTTAAAGGTGCTGTAAGTGATTTTAGCATTCTGAAGCTTTCACGTGACTAAGCCGTTGAATTAGCCGCACCCCCTCATTCCAAAACCCCGCCCTCCAAAGATAATTTTGAGACCAAAACCGAGCAAAAGAGCAGCATTGTTTGTTCCTGTGGCTGTCAAATTCAACAGTGCACAATAGCACCCTCAACTGACAAACATTATGAATCATAGCCTCAACGATCTGCTTCAAGTACAACACTGTGAGAATTAGCAAAATCATTGACAGGTGAAAAGCATGTGAATGACCAAAAACACATTTTTGTTTGCTGTTTACAAAGTCTACAACTGTCACAGAGACCAAAGAGGTATATCAGGACACTTATTTCATTAATATCTTTATGGGAGTTGGAACATTTTTTGCATACTTTTCCATGAAGAAGTTGCTTACAGCACCTTTAATAATGTACTTCATTTTATGTAATTGATTATTTAATTTATTAAATAATTAATGTAATTAATAAGCTGCTTTAGCGCTGTCTTTCTGCCTGTAGAGTACTGAATAGTATCTAAAGTTGGGTTCAGTCTTTTTCTTATTTATGAAGATTTCAATTTGATCTTATTTAAAATTATAGCACCAAAGACAGTTATCCTTACCCAGCTCTGCCTTCAAAACGCCACCAAAGAAAGGTTTCTTTAAGGATGAGACCGAAAGCCTTAAAAAGATGCTGCGAGTTAAACGTATCAGTCGCTGGATGGGGTCTCCTGACTCCCCCGCGGTGGCCTCCAGAGAGTTCTATGAGTCCTGGCAACAGCGTCCTCTGGACTATCACGGCCTCCTGCTCCCCTGCCTGGACGGACCGGCTCTCCGCCTCTGGATGCAGCGCTACCTGCGCTGGATACCTGAGGTGCACATCCTGGGTGGAGGCTCTGTGGCCGTCATGACCAAGCTTATGGAACTGCTAGGTCAGGTGCAGGACATGAAGCGTATGCTGGAGCAGAGAGACCCATTACAAGCTGTTAAACTTGATCACCGTCCACAGCTTCAGCACAGGCCAATCTCATTTGGCTCCTCAGGGCGCATGTCATCCTCATTCCCCTTCACCTACAGCCGAAACCGATCTTTCAGGCCCATTATTCCTACAGGTCTGCTGCAAAGTCTTATGTTAACTGACAACTTAGCCAACCAAGAGGATGAGGTAGTTTAGGTTGTGAGTTTGGTTTAACAGGGAATTCCTATTCCTATTATCTATATATAAAAAATTCATTCATTAATTATTTCTGTTAGGTAAATACAGGATTATAGTGGCCTTAACTTGTCAGATCCAGATATTAAAAATGCTGATGGTGCATCAAAAGTGCCTTTGGTGCTAAGCAGGTCCTTTTGGAAAGTAATATAGGCCTTTGCCAAACCAAATGTGCTCTGTGTTAAAATGAGCCTTAAGACAGGATGTAAGCTTTTGTCTATCACATGGGGGGTCCCAAACTTAAGAAAACAGGAAGCACAGAACAATACATGAGATCAGCAGTGTCTCAGAGATACAGTCCTCTTTTGTATTATGTGCACTGTGTGGTTCTTATTTGGCCAAGGATAGACATAATTTTTTATTTTTTTTTTGGTCCTTTCACTGAATTGGATGTTGTAACTGGTAGATCTTGATGCTGAACATAACATAAAAAAAATACCTAGAAACAAATGAAATCAAAACTGAATATGAATATCCTCATGCTTATTTCACAAGTCTAAGGACAGAATGTTAGTGGAAAAAACAAACAAACTTTTTTTTAGTCCTTTATCTGAGGAATTTATCAACCATTTGTTCTGAGTAAATGTCACTCAAGCATGTGAGAAATTTTCAGTCAGTACAAATACAGAAGGATTCAGCTAATCAACTTAAGAAGAATTCATCTAAAGAATCATTTATAAAGTATCTATACAGTATATAGGAAAAAACATCCTAATAGATTGCAAGAGTTTGCAAATTTAACTATTCGAGCATAAGCTAATGTCATACTCTATCTGCATTTGCAATTGTTTTTTCTTCTTTGCATCACCTGCAGAACTACTGCCACAAATCAAAAGAAAATTCTGTCATTAATTACTCACCATCATGTCTTTTGAAATTTGTATGACTTTCTCTCCCTCTCTCTCTCTCGTGGAACACAGTAGGAGATGTTGGGTAAATGTTAGGGACTGAAAGCATCAGTTCCCCATATACTAATATTTTATGGTAAAAAGAGCAGCTTCAACATTCTTCAAAATTTCTCTTGTGTTCTACAGAAGTCATACGTGTTTGGAACAATAAGAGGGTGAGTAAATGATGACAGAATTATCATTTTCGGGTAAACCATTCCTTTAAAATTATATATATATATTTTTAGCATGTTACCAATTGTTTTTCAGTTTTTTTTGGGGGGGGGTTCTGTCTCAGTATCTAATTTAATGTAATGAAGATGATGTAAGCTCCAGTACCAAGTTGTTATTTGCTGGGAAAAGTGTATAGAAAGCAGTTTTCTTCCCAGTTAGTTTGTTTATGCCTCCTCCACCCTTGTTTTTGCACTACTGCTCTCTGCCAGTCAGTCACTGTTACTGTTACTTGAACAGTCAGCTGTAAATCTGATTCTGTTCAGTTCAGCTCTGCTGTAACATATTACTGTATAATTGGTGTGTATATTTCTATAACTAACTTAGAGTTTAGTCTTGCAATATATGGAATATGTCAATAGGTTTTTCTTATTTTGGACCATTGACTTCAACATTTTAATTTCCATGTAAGAATAAAATGAAATACTTTTATATCTGCACTTGGGGAAAAATATAATTCAAATAAAAGACTAGATAAATGCTTTGCATTAATGATTAATTTTAGTAAAAGGTAACGGCTTGCTGCTAGATGAAGGGCCTTGTCGGTGACTGAACCCTTAATGAGGTTTTTCATCTAATAAACTTTAAACTCTCTTTATTCAAAAAATGTTTTAGCTGCAACTCCTAGTTGGCTAACCACCTTTTTCCTACTTTTAGTATATCAAATTGCAAATGTCTTTATTTTATGTTTTTTATAGATTTATTAATATAACTTTTTAACATTAAAAAAAGTAATGTGTGAAAAAGTTGAGAAATAACCCATATACAGAAAAATATATAGTAAAATACAAGAAACGCAGAATATGGACACCTGTTAAATTTATGCGCTTTTAATAAATATTTCATTAATGGCCCCAATTGAGGTGTTTCAAATATATTGAGCTTCATGTCTGGGTCTGAGGGGAGTCATGGGGGTGGGTTATTTTATTTGATTTGATTGCATTTTTTTCATCGCATATTCTACAAATAATGAAAAAAAACAATTAGCACTGCATTGGAAGAGGGAGAGAAAGAAAAAAGCATATATATGTATGTGTATATATACACCGATCAGCCACAACATTAAAACCACCTATATATCATATTGTGTAGGTTCCCCTTGTGCCACCAAAACAGCGCCAACCCGCATCTCAGAATAGCATTCTGAGATGCTACACTTCTCACCACAATTGTACAGAGCAGTTATCTGAGTTACCATAGACTTTGTCATTTCGAACCATTCTGGTCATTTTCTGTTAACCTCTCTCATCAACAAGGCATTTCCATCCACAGAACTGCCGCTCACTGGATGTTTTTTGTTTTTGGCACCATTCTGAGTAAATTTATAGAGACTGTTGTGCGTGAAAATCCCAGGAGATCAGCAGTTCAAACCAGCCCGTCTGGCACCAACAACCATCCATGTGATTATCTAATCAGCCAATCGTGTGTTAGCAGTGCAGTGCATAAAATCATGCAGATACAGGTCAGGAGCTTCAATTAATGTTCACATAAACCAACAGAATGGGAAAAGAATTTGATCTCCGTGATTTGGACTGGCATGATTGTTGGTGCCAGACGGACTGGTTTGAGTGTTTCTGTAACTGCTGATCTCCTGGGATTTTCACACACAACAGTCTCTAGAGTTTATTGCCAAAAACTAAAAAACATCCAGTGAGGGGCAGTTCTGTGGACGGAAATGTTTTGTTGATGAGAGAGCTCAACAGAGACTGGCCAGACTGGTTTGAACTGACAAAGTCTACGGTAACTCCGATAGCTGCTCTGTACCGGGTTGGCACTGTTTTGGCGGCACGAGGGGGACCTACACAATATTCAGCAGGTGGTTTTAATGTTGTGGCTGATCTGTGTCATATATATATATATATATATACATATATATAAAATGTATACAGTTGAAGTCAGAAGTTTCCATACACCTTAGCCAAATACATTTAAACATTTCCTGACACAATTGTTAAACATTAAACAATTCCTGACATTTAATCGTAGAAAACATTCCCTGTCTTAGGTCAGTTAGGATCACTACTTAATTTTAAGAATGTGAAATGTCGGGGGCCTGGGTAGCTCAGCGAGTATTGATGCTGACTACAACCCCTGGAGTCGCGAGGTTGAATCCAGGGTGTGCTGAGTGACTCCAGCCAGGTCTCCTAAGCAACCAAATTGGCCCGGTTGCTAGGGAGGGTAGAGTCACATGGGGTAACCTCCTTGTGGTCGCTATAATGTGTGGGGATGCCGCGGAGAAAAGCATGGGCCTCCACATGCGCTGCGGTAACACGCTCAATAAGCCACGTGATAAGATGCACGGATTGACGGTCTCAGACACGGAGGCAACTGAGATTCGTCCTCCGCCACCCGGATTGAGGGGAGTCACTACGTCATCACGAGGACTTAGAGCGCATTGGGAACTGGGCATTTTAAATTGGGGAGAGAAAAAAAAAAGAATGTGAAATGTCAGAATAATAGTAGAGAGAATGTTTTATTTCAGCTTTTATTTCTTTTATCACATTCCCAGTGGGTCAGAAGTTTACATACACTTTGTTAGTATTTGGTAGCACTGCCTTTAAATTGTTTAACTTGGGTCAAATATTTTGGGTAGTCTTCCACAAGCTTCTCACAGTAAGTTGCTGGAATTTTGGCCCATTCCTCCAGACAGAACTGGTGTAACTGAGTCAGGTTTGTAGGCCTCCTTGCTCGCACATGCTTTTTCAGTTCTGCCCACAAAGTTTCTATCGGACTGAGGCAAGTACTTTGAGATGGCCACTCAAATATCTTGACTTTGTTCTCTTTAAGCCATTTTGCCACAACTTTGGAGGTATGCTTGTGGTCACTGTCCATTTGGAAGACCCATTTGCGACTGAGCTTAACTTCCTGGATGATGTCTTAAGATGTTGCTTCAATATATCCACATAATTTTCCTTCCTCATGATGGCATCTATTTTGTGAAGTGCACCAGTCCCTATTGCAGCAAAGCACCTCCACAACATGATGCTGCCAACCCCATACTTCACGGTTGGGATGGTGTTCTTCAGCTTGCAAGCCTCATCCTTTTTCCTCCAAACATAATGATGGTCATTATGGCCAAACAGTTCAATTTTTGTTTCGTTAGACCAGAGGACATTTCTCCAAAAAGTAAGATCTTTGTTCCCATGTGCACTTGCAAACTGTAGTTTGGTTTTTTTATGGTGGTTTTGGAGCAGTGGCTTCTTCCTCGCTGAGCAGCCTTTCAGGTTATGACGATATAGGACTAATTTTACTGTGGATATAAATACTTGTCTACCTGTTTCCTCCAGCATCTTCACAAGGTTCTTTGCTGTTGTTCTAGGATTGATTTGCACTTTTCGCACCAAACTATGTTCATCTCTAGGAGACAGAATGCGTCTCCTTCCTGAGTGGTATGATGGCTGCGTGGTCCCATGGTATTTATACTTGCGTACTATTGTTTGTACAGAGGAACGTGGTACCTTCAGGCATTTGGAAATTGCTCCCAAGGATGAACCAGACTTGTTGGGGTCCACAAATTTTTTTTCTGAGGTCTTGGCTGATTTATTTTGATTTTTCCCATGATGCCAAGCAAAGAGGCACCGAGTTTGAAGGTAGGCCTTAAAATACATCCACAGGTACACCTCCAGTTCTGTACATCTCCTATCAGAAGCTAATTGTCTAAAGGCTTGACATCATTTTCTGGAATTTTCTAAGCTGTTTAAAGGCACAGTTAACTTAGTGTATGTAAACTTCTGACCTAATGGAATTGTGATATAGTCAATTAAAATTGAAACAATCTGTCTGTAAACAATTGTTGAAAAATTACTGGTGTCATGCACAAAGTAGATGTCCTAAACGACTTGCCAAAATGATAGTTTGCTTAATATTAAATCTGTGGAGTGGTTAAAAATGTGTTTAAATGACTTCAAACTAAGTTTATTTAAACTTATATGTATATATACAGTTGACTTCAACTGTGTGTGTGTATATATTACAGAGAGAGAGAATTTATTACCAATAGGCCCTAGTATTACAATTACAACTACAACAAAAGTATTATTTTAAATACTTGTATCATTTAAATGAAATGTAAATTAAAATGATAATAAATAACAGAAACTCAATAGGAAAGAAAAAAGATAATAACTTCGTAGTTCTTGGCATTATCTATCAGTTTTTAAGAGACTGAACAATAAACGGGACACCTCAACTAGAAAGACTTCAAATCTTTTGAAGAAAGTAATTACAATGTAAAAAAAAAAAAAAAAAAAAAAAAGACAATTTGTTAAACAGCGTGGTTAACACTTGACAAATAAGAAAAACAACCTTTGTGTTGAGATGCCACATCCACTGACTGCTGTCGTCACGGCTGGTCGCCATATTAAACCTGAACGGAATCAGCGACGTCTACACGTCGCTCCGCATTTGGGATCGTTAAGGGCCTCTCTTCAAAACAAACCTCGATTTACACCTTTATTTCTCCCATTCACTCCGGGAATCATTTATGTATTGGACTGAATAATCCCTTGTGTTCTCGGACAGAAGTTGTCTGGGAGGGAGGTTTTTGTTTTAGAGTGTTTGATGAGTATTCTTTGATGAGAGATGAGTACTCTGACCCAGCGGAGCTCCGGCCTGGTGCAGAGACGCACCGAGGCTTCGCGTAGCGCTGCAGCCGCAGACAGAGACCACGGATGCGGCGACGAGGACTACGAGCCCCGCCGCGGAGACGAGCAGGACGACGATGACAGCGGCGACTCAAAGGAAGCCAGACTGACCCTGATGGAGGAAGTGCTGCTGCTGGGGCTGAAGGATCGAGAGGTGGTTGCTTTTCTGTATTTTTCACTGCTTGAGTAGTCGATGTTTAGCCAGTTACACTGTCTCACCATGACCGCTTGGTCGTTATAAATAAGCTCTTGTTTTTAAAAAAGATAAACCAGAAATCAACATGTTTTTATTTTTCCCGTTTATTAATTTTTACTTGGTAGCGTTCTTTGTTGAAATCAACACATTATGTTGCTTTGATATGAGGTAGCTTTTAGCATCGACTGCATTTTTAAGTTGTCATTAACATGCATATCAAACTGTCAGAACACTAAAACTATTATAAAATTAACACCAAGTGTCAGAGCTTTAAAAACTGAGGACTGCCGTCTCAGTGACTGCCATATGTGATCTCATATAACATATAATTTAATGTCAAGGCCCACATCAAGCTCAGTGTGACAACATGGGTCTTTGAAGAGTAATTATTCTACCTAAAGTATGTAACAATGTCTATATGTGGGTTATAATTATTGAAAAACCCAATTTGAGAAGGATTAGTTTGTGTGTGTGGCGTATTAACAATGACAACGGCTGTTTTACCACAAGACCTTTAGTCCTTCTCTCAAACCAGGAAATGTTGTGCCATATTACTTTCACAGCAGAAATTTGTGAAAACCAAACTTTTCAGCTGATATAGTCCCTTCCTTTCTGTCACTTTCAAAATTAGGTGTTTGTTATCCATCTAACATTGATCCTGGAAGTGTTAGGTTACTGTTCTACAACATGTCCAGTAGGGGAGAGTGGGGTAAAATTATCCAATTTTTAAATGTATAGACAATTAGGTAAAAGGAATAGAGCTACCTTTATTTCAAGGTGTCTGCTATCACTTGATATGACAAAAATGAGCCTGTGGCAGAAAGCCACAAACATTTGGCCTTTTAAAAAAAGTGATCCATTGGGTCATCTTGCTTCAGGTTAGGGGTAAATTGCTCCTGGTAAAATTAGCCATCTGGGGGTAAATTGACCAATATAATTTGAATCTATAATTTCTAATCTATAATCTATTTATTTATTAATTATAATCTCCTACTTTATTCTTGTTTCCATTAACACTAACACTAATAATTGTTGTTGCATGTAAATGATGGAATGATTTAGATCATAGCATAGCCTACAGTAAATTCCTAAAGTCTTTGGCATAAAAATAAAAAATCTCACTCTCTTTCATGGAAGCCTCACTGAAGGCCCTGAGTTTCTCTTGTTTGCCTATCTTTATGGAAAGTAGCAGGAAAGATAAAAGGGTTAACGTGAGATGGCCCAATACTACAGTTTGCTTATGTTAATGCTCTGCACCAACTTTAAGAGTTCAAACATTGTCTGCAAACAGATAATAAGGTGGGGACATTTTGTCTGTTGCTTCTGGAACTTGATAACATCTGTTCAACACATTTAAAATTCTAACAAAACCTGACAGATTGTTAAAGGTGTCATAACTTGCCTTTTTAAAATTATTTTAATGTGTTCCTTGAGGTTCACTTATAATATTGTAAAGCTTTTTGCATAAAAAAAAAACATATATTTGTAAAACATGATAAATTTCCATCGTGATTCTGACCCTCTGTCAGAAACGCTCAGTTTTTGTGCTGCTTCTCCTTTAAGACTTGACAGTTAACACCCACTGTTTTGATTGGCTCTGCTCTTGACTGACCTGCTGACTCTCAGTGGCTGCGGCCGAAACCGAAGGTAGCTGTCTTGTTGCCTTGCTGCCCTATCAATCATTGACTCAACAGACAGCATTCATTTATGAAGGTACCTCCAGGAACTGGTTTCGGACAGGCTACTGAGGCAGCATAATGTCACATCGTTGCTAGGATACCTGCAACTGATTATCGCCATCTGGTGTCCACTAAAGGTAACGTAAAAGGCACGTCTGCTTCATTGTGGTTTGGTTGGACTGAATGGTCTAATAATCTAGAACAAAATCATGAGAGTTTTGGTGATAACCAAGTGTAAATTTAATGACTACAATACTACTATCTCACCAGAAATGCAATCAAAAGTTGGAAAAAGTGAATAAAATACATTTATGCACAAATTGGCTATCAACTGCCTCTTCGGCCACCTCCTTTTTTTTTTTTTTTCTTCAGCTCAACCTTTGTGGAACGGCATGCATAGGATTGTGGAATTTCATATCCAGCGAAGGATATGTCTATGCTGCCTTCAAAAATTGATCAGATGGAGGTATCTTAGTAGACAGGTGTGATGAGGAGGAGGGCGTGGCCAGGCCGTGATGGAGCTGAATCAGCTGATCAGCGGGAGAGTGAGATAAAGGGCAGCCTGAGACGCCGGTTTGAGAGAGAGAGAGACACGCATGCGGCCATGCTGCATGTGTGTTCGTTCATCATGTTTTATGTTCTATGTTGTTTTAAGTTCATTTATGCCATTAAACTTTAAGTTGACTGTTCAGCTGGTTCCCGCCTCCCCCTTGCCCATCCTGTAACTGTTACAACAGGATGTGGCGCAAACAGTGGATTTGGACATGCCTTGGTCCCTTCCTACCTCAGGAGGCAGCGTTTTCCTGGTTTCAGGTGCAGCCAATCTCACTGCTCACCGCTACTGGGCGGGGCTACTGAAGTGATGAGGTAAAGTAGGCATTGATGTTGTTGTGGAGGCCGTTAGATTCAAATGTGTGACATCAGGAAGTAGAGCACAAGTCGTTTTGGCAGCTTGGTTTCAACAAATGCTTTTATTGGCAGTGAGGAGGAAGTTTTGAGTTCTGAAACTGACAATATGTTTTTGTAGAACAATGACCTGTTGTATGTCAAAAGATCAAGGAAATTTGGATTCCTCATGTCATGACCCCCTTAAAGCTGAAGTTTGTAATATTTGTAATAGTAAAATATTTTCTTCTATGCAAAGACAACTAAAAGTAGCCTAAGCCATTTATAGGTTCATTCTTCAGAAAAGTGTGAACACTCTGGCTCTGTTTGTTGCCCAACAAATGGTGTGAGTATGGGGCAGGATTATCTGTTTGTTTAACCAATGGAAGATAGGGGGAGTGTACCTATTTGAAAACCAGCAGTATTGTTGCAGAAGTTGCAATTGCAACAGAAATTACATCAGCTTTGTCATAAGACATTCATTATCATGAATATCTGCTTGTGTGCTAACTGTTAGTGAGGTTTGTGTCTTGCGTTGTTGTACCCAAGTCCATGAAAGAGGAGTGTATTAAATCACAGCTCCTCCAGGATGTATTCACCCAGGATGTTTATGTAATATAACTGGGTTACTTGTGCACAGTGTCAACTAGAAAAGTACTTTCTTAGGCTTGAGTGCTCATTGATTTAAAGAAATGGCTTTTTCATATGCATTTAGTTTTGCTATGAGAGGCTTGTTAAATGAATGTTCGGGGTTCAGTTCAAATTAAGGTCTATTGACAATATCTGCGACATGCTGTGTTGCATGACATCACTATTTAGTGCTGGTTAGTTCTGTGTGCTCTCATTCCATCAAATCCCACAGTTCAGAGAAGACTCTTATCGTAAATGCCACTCGGTTTCCGGCATTACAGTACCTGCTGGCCAATGGTATAAATGCAAAATTTAAGTATTTGACTTAAGGGCAAAACCATGCACTTTGAGTATTTATGATTATTTATCAGGTTGTTGTAGCCTTTGGGGCAGTGCTCTGGACATGTGGTACAGTAGTGTCACGGGTGACCCGAGTTTTATTTCCGGCCTGAGGTCCTCTTCAAATCCTGTTCCCCCTTCTTCTCCCCTGTTGTTTCCGGTCTCCTCCTCCTCTTTCATATATAATACAATTGAAAAATTACCAACAAATTACCTAACAAACCTCCATTAAAAGTATAGTTCTCGGAGTAAAAAAAAAAAAAAAAATCCTATTTGAAATAGGGGTGCACCAAAGTCCCTTTCAAGGCAAGTTAGTTCTCTCGGCGGCCATCTTGGGAACACTCCTTGGCAGCTATTTTCTATGAAAACAAGTGGCATGAAAGTACAGCTCTTATCTGCTTGAATGGGCAAAGATGGAATTCTCCATAACGGTTGGTGAAGATCACAATCAAATAACATATTTCAAGTCGGCAATAAAGTCTGACAACAATGGTATCATAATTTGTGCTTTAGTTTAGATCACGCTAAAAACACTTTTTCATACTGGGCCAGCTAAGGCGCGTTATCGAGTTAATACAGACGATGTCTGTATCTAAAAGGTGATTGGCTCATTTTTTTTTAATATAAGTGTTTCGCCTTGGGCTAAATAGTCTCTGGATGTGTTTATTTTCAAAATAATTAGTTGGTGGGTTGTCTGACAATTAGATAAGAAAGCAGATGGCAGAAATTAAGAAATTAAAGATGTAACATTTGGTGACTCAGACTCAACTTGACTCAGACTTGTCATTTAGAGACTTTACAGAATTTACTCAAACTTCAGCTTAAAGACTTCAGACTTGACTCACAATAGATAATTTCACAATCGACTAGTTGGTAAGTTGCCTGATGACTGGTCGACTAAACGGTCTTAACTAATCAGCCAGGTATAATTAGGCTGGTCTCTGTTACACCTGATCCCAAACATACGTGTTTCTTGGGCTGCGTTTACACTGCAAGGCTTAATGCACAGATCTGATCTTTTTTGTGTCCTGCCTGTTTACATTCACTGAAGACACGACTCAAATCTGATATCTGGGTTTACATTAATCTCCCACCCAAACTCAAATGATTCCATTACAAATCGCTTTCCCTTATGAGTGTCGCGGTTCACTCTCGGGTTTTGAATGGCCTTGTGCTAATTCGTATTTTCAAAAGTAGGCAAAATTGCACACGATTGCAATTAATTAGGCAAAAAAGGCGAAAGCGAATTTTTACTGCTGCTATGGTAAGCATGGCTTTAATGATTTCAATATCTGTCAGAAGAGAAGTGTGGCTAAGATATAGAAGTCAGAAAATTTCAAAGTCGGTCAAAATATCTGCCTCAACAAGAGAAGCTTTGAGTTTTTGTGTGAGCACCTACTGGTATGTCTGCTTCATAAGGACACACCGTTAAGAAAGCTATCCCTGTGTGCAAACGCTAACAGTGACAGCATTGTCAAGGGGAATCAGATATACATGTTTAGATGTTGGTCAGATGACCAGATATCGGATATGTATCTGATTTAAAACCACATTTGTAAGTGGCTCAGATTGGATGCAAAAAAATCTGATCTCTTGCTGATTTTTGTTTACATGACCTGTGGCAGTTTAAACAGCCCTGGTGGCGTTTACATAAGTTGCATTCTTGTGTTTAAAAGCAGCTAGATGGAGTGCAACAGAATGGAACAGAAATGAAAAATGCAAATATTTGAGAACATATCTAAATTAGAGTACATCTAAATGAATCTAAACTAGTCAACCTCACTAATTGATTTGTCTGGATGAAGGGAACAAAAAGGTCATTAAGAACACAGAATAATTTAGCATTGTTCTTCCAGTAATTTTGTTGCTTCACATGCAAAGCGTTTTCAATGTTGCCAGCACCTTAAAATAGGCCTGTTGTTTAACAGCAGTGGTCTCTGAGACAGGAGGCTGGACCTTCACAAAGCAGGCCTTGTTAATGACAGAGAGATCATCCCTCACTTCCACTGCTAAGCATGACACTGCGTACATCATAACTATCCATGCATGCTTTGCGAGTAGCTTGCTTTATTTTTTCTGTAAGACTGATTATGCAGTCGTCCTCAGGCTCTGAAGTTGAGTTACTTTGAAGTTGGGTTATAATTGTAATGTATTAGCAGCTCTCTGGGTTTTATGTACTGCTTTCTACATGGGTAGAGGTTTTAGCTACACTGGGGCTTTGAACTCTTGATGGGGAATGTATACTGACTTTATTCCCTCTCTTTTTTCACAAGGGCTACACATCTTTCTGGAATGACTGCATTTCATCTGGCCTGAGGGGCTGCATGCTTATTGAACTGGCCTTACGAGGGAGACTGCAGCTGGAAGCTTGTGGCCTGAGGAGGAAAAGCCTACTTGCCAGGAAGGTGAGAAAAAAAGTTTTCTGCACTCTAGAATTGATCATAAATAAGGCAGGAAGTCGCTGCCTTTGTTGGATCTCGTCCTCCAGTGAGTGCATTTACAAGCACAACAATATGCTGATAACTACCCAAAATCAGTGATTAACAGTCTTAGAGAGTTCAGTGTTTCCCATTAATTACCTAGACTGTAGCGGCCTGTCTAATTTGTCCAGCCACAGTTTCATAATGAACTGAAAATATTTTTACATTTCTCATAATAACATAAAAGATCTCTAACGTTGTGTTTTGCGCTGTTGCTTCGGCAAAGCATCTCTCACTCCCAGCCAGTCACTCGGTGTCCAAGTATGCGAGCAAACCTTTTCAGTGATGAACTTGAGTAAAATCCCAATAGATCTTTGCATAATTCACACAGGGAGGGGATACACGGGCAAAACCAAGCAAGAGAGGAAAATGTTTGTTCTTTGTGTTATTTGTAAAATGCTGAAGTCCCTCACACCTGTATGAGAATGTTATTCTGGCAGTAATCATTTCTCAGTGTCATGCAGCCTGTTTTATTCAGTTGTGTGTTGAATGGGATGCCAAACAAACCATTGACGAGACCCACATCATGACCCATGAGCGTGTAAACACAAAATGCTGCATCAAAACTGCATGTATGATTTTGCAAATCAGTATGTCCTAATCTGCAGGCGCAGCATTTTGCTGTCATTTTCAGTGTCGGATCACGTGGGGAAAAAAAACGAAGCAATAAATGTTTTGTACATTTAAAAAAAAAAAAAAAAAAAAAAAAAATTAAAACAATTTACGTCGTTTTAGTAGCATGATTTAATCTATTACAAATTTGTAATTACGACACCCCCACTATTTTCAGAAGCACCCTCAGTGATTTTGATCTGGAACCTGGCCTGTAAGTAACGTTAACTAACATTACAGTATCCACTGCAGTAATCCACTAGTCCAAACACAATTCTATCATTTTCAATGTACGACAGCAAACAGATATCATTACTGCAGAAGTTATCATTGATAATTAATGATAATCTAACATTAGCTAAGTTATGTAACGTTAACATTTGCTGTCAGTCTCCTTGCTTTTGTCGACTGACATATCTGGCTGCTTGTCGTGAAAAACAATGTATAACGTATGTAACATTATATCTAGCTAGCTAATGTTCGCTAATTATCTAACGTTATTATTAGCGGCTCTGACAACATAACTATTTTCAACATCTGAGGAGCAAGTTGGCTCATCATGTAATGTTAGGCTATTTGTAATGTTAACTAATTAAGTTGAAATAATGCTACTGTTTTAAGCTAAATGTTTGTACCCTTGATTTTCAGATCATGAGCATTTTTTAATATTTCAAGAAGAGAGAGTGAAATCCACCACCAGATGAGAAAGAAACCGCTACAGAGGTAGCTAGCTAGGATAGCTAGGATTCATAGACATTTCAAGAAATAAACTGGAGTAACAATGGAATTTTAGCATTACTCTTATAGAGGGACAGCCATTCAGAGAGGGGCAGCATGGCAGGTACTTCCCATAGGGGCAGCAGGGGAGACAGCCTCCCCTGAGGGAGGGACAACAGGTGATTTTGACAGCAGAGAAAGGGGCAGTAGGTCAGTAGTTTCAGTTCAGTTTTTGAACGTTTCTCACATCGTCTCGTTTACCATGCTTTGTGGGTGTTACCTTTTTGCCATGTCATCATTCATATCTATACAACCAATGTGTTTGTGATTAAATTACTACTAGAGCACAACATTGTTTACAAGGGCACAACGTTCTTCATAGATCTAGCCTCTCAATTTTGCTCTCAAAGTACACTAGATTGATGCATTTTAAAATGTACAAAATTTTCTTATGGGGGAGCATGCCCCCAGACCCACCTAGAAGGTCTGAGGTCTACCCACCACAGTCTCACAAAATCCTGTGGGAAACACAAGTTGTTTTCACAGTGTACTGTACAGAAAGGTGTGAATGTAAGAATGTACAAAAAAAGCACAAAAGTTTAGAGAGATGCACAAATGTAAGCAGATGAGACCAGTACTGGTCAAGTTAATGATTATAACAAAATAATGCCCACCAACTCCAAATATATATCAGCTGACATGCATTTGCAATTTTACTTGGTGGGTGTGTGTGTGTGTGTGTGTGTGTGTGTGTGTGTGTGTGTATGTGTATGTGTGTCTAATACATATACATATATGTGCATCTCAAAAAAATAGAATATCGTGGAAAAGTTGAATTTTTTTTTTTTTTTTATAATTTAATTCAAAAAGTGGAACTTTCATATATTCTCGATTCATTACACATGAAGTGAAATATTTCAAGCCTTTTTTGTTTGAATCTTGATGATTACAGCTTACAGCTCATGGAAATCAAAAATCCAGTATCTCAAAATATTAGAATAAAGAATTTATAATACAGAAATATCGACATGAGAAGAGCTCTAATCAGCTAATTAACTCAAAACACCTGCAAAGGTTTCCTGATCCTTTAATCTCTCAGTCTGGTTCAGTACACACAATCATGGGAAAGACTGCTGACTTGACAGTTATCCAGAAGACACTCATTGACACCCTCCACATGGAGGGTAAGCCACAGAAGGTCATTGCTGAAAGGGCTGGCTGTTCGCAAATTGCTGTATCAAAGCATATTCATGGAAAGTTGACCAGCCTTGAGAGGTTTGTCAAGCAAAGCTGATTTAAGAACTTGGGGGAGCTTCACAAGGAATGGACTGAGGCTGGAGTCAGTGCATCAAGAGCCACCACACACAGACGTTTCCAGGAAATGGGCTACAAGTGTCGCATTCCTTGTGTCAAGCCACTCCTGAACCAGAGACAACATCAAAGCGTCTTACCTGGGCTAAGGAGAAAAAGAACTGGACCGTTGCTCAGTGGTTTAAAGTCCTCTTTTCAGATGAAAGTAAATTTGGCATTTCATTTGGAAATCAAGGTCCCGGAGTCTGGAGGAAGAGTGGAGAGGCACAGAATCCAAGTTGCTTGCAGTCCAGTGTGAAGTTTCCACAATCAGTGATGATTTGAGGTGCCATGTCATCTGCTAGTGTTGGTCCACTGTGTTTTCTCAAGTCGAGAGTCAATGCAGCCGTCTACCAGGAGATTTTAGAGCACTTCATGCTTCCATCTGCTGACAAGCTTTATGGAGATGCTGATTTCCTTTTCCAGCAGGAATTGGCACAGTGCCAAAACTACTAGTAACTGGTTTGCTGACCATGATATTACTGTGCTTGATTGGCTGGCCAGCCAACTTGCCTGACCTGAACTCCACAGAGAATCTATGGGGTATTGTCAAGAGGAAAATGAGAGACACCAGACCCAACAATACAGACGAGCTGAAGGCCGCTATCAAAGCAACCTGGGCTTCCATAACACCTCAGCAGTGCCACAGGCTGATTGCCTCCACGCCGCATTGATACAGTAATTTGTGCAAAATGAGCCCCGACCAAGTATTGAGTGCATAAATTAACATTTCAGAAGGTTGACATTTCTGTATTATAAATTCTTTATTCTAATATTTTGAGATACTGGATTTTTGATTTCCATGAGCTGTACACAAAAAAAGGCTTGAAATATTTAACTTTGTGTAATGAATCTAGAATATATGAAAGTTCCACTTTTTGAATTAAATTACGGAAAAAAATTAACTTTCCACAATATTCTAATTTTTTGAGGGGGGTGTGTGTGTGTGTGTGTGTGTGTGTGTACACGTTGCTCCAGTAACTCCAGATCTTTATCACTTATGATGGCACCAAGCCATGTTACTACTTATAGTTTTTTTTGTATTTATAGTGTAACTTCAATGCCTCATCAGGTGTGATCTCATCTTTTGGCATCATGTAAATCAAGACCACCTACTGGATTGAACAAATTCTCAGTGTATTCTTTATGCGCTTGTTAAATCCAACACCCTGGTGTCAGTTTTTACAAGTGTGTATGACTGTTCCTACCAAAAGAGGGTGCTGTTTGATATTAATTGCATGTCAAGAGAACTATTTTGCGGTTAGTGTTGGCTGGTGCAGTTTTTTTATTTATTTTATTTAAACGGGCTCAGATGTTACCCTGGAAAATGCATTATCTTTAAAATCTGAGGTAAAGCTCTTTGGTGTTCAGTAGAAATAGTCCATCTCCTTCACATAATATTTACCCTCTTGAGTTCACTGCCTTGATGTAAGTCCATGTAGTGCTTTTGTGCATTAGGTTTTGTTCATGTTTAATGTGTTAAGTGACACTTTTTTTTCCTCTCTCTCTCAGGTTATATGTAAGTCTGATGCTCCAACGGGGGATGTGCTGTTGGATGAGGCTCTGAAACACATAAAAGACACTCAACCGCCTGAGACCGTGCAGAGCTGGATAGAGTTGCTCAGTGGTCAGAGTTCTGCACAGATCATTTGAGTTCCACGATCTTGTACATTATTTATTCTATTTACAACAGTATTGCCTTGACTTTAAAGAACAGCATGAACCCAGCACTCTAGTTTTCTTTTTTCAAAAGTGTTGATCGACCAATCTGCCCTAATAAGCCAGAACGCAGTAACTACATCAACACTGAAACTGAGAAAAAGGGCTTAGAAGTTTTTTTGATCATCCAGCCAAATTTGGATTAATAAATCTTTCTAAATTTTCTCTGAATCCGAGTATAGTTGAACCAAACCAGTCTGTCACAGGACATCATAGAATAAGAATCATGATTTCAGTAATAACTAGGGATGTGCAAAACTAATGAACGGCTAGTCGACTAGTTTGTGTTAAGGAACCAATGTATAATTAGGCCAAGTTATGTTCACATGACCCCAATCAGATGCATTTCAGAGAGATATAGAGACACTAAGCGCAGCACCTCAACAGAACTAAAGGATATTCAACAAATAATTAGGCTAAGTACCTATAACATCTTATCGTGCGAAACTGTCCACTTATATTCTACGTCCTGTGATGCTAAGCGCAAAATGTGGGCGTTATTTCTGTTATCAAGTAAACATAGTTGTTGTTGCGGCATACATCCATTCATTCTTTCATTGCGGTGTTAAGATTGAGGAGAGGATGTCTGATTTCATGATGACATACATCAATCACTATGTCGGTGTGTTACTGAATGATGATAAACTGCAAAAAATGTAAATAAAGACAAAGATTGTGCAAACATAACCGGTGCACTGTTTCTCCCAGATGCAGTTGAAATTTAATCTAAGCACAAACGCAACATTTAGAGCAAAATTATCAGTTTTTTAGTGGAATATTTCTGTTAGTTCAGCTTCAGATGTGTGTGTTTGTCATCTTGTCTCTCTACATATTGATATCAAACAGACACACTGAGGAAGAGCCGTGAAGTTCTCGTCCTTGGGTTTGTAATCGCTTTTTCAAGTTGTCCGATCCACACGTAAGTTTACACTTTTGTTTGGCGGGCTGCGGGTGATTGACAGGTGAGAGGTGGTGCTTCGCTGCCGTCCAGGATGCATCAGGATGGCATTTAAATTTGATGTGGCCACATGCTTTTTTGGATGTGTTTTTCGTGATCCAATTACAAAATGTTTTGCACCCCGTTTACAACTATACTGTATATAGCGCTGACCATTTACGATCAGATCATCTGAAACGCTTCTTAATGCCAGCTGTAAACAGTGTCTAAAATGATTGCAGCCGGAGCTAGCGAATGCTATAGAACGGCTTTCGGCAGAAGTCGCATCCACATTCGTTTCTGCACTAAGACCCCCAGGAAAAAGGTGGATAAAAGTAAGAAGAGTAAGAAGTAAGCAAGGCTCCAGTACAGAGCAGCACAAAACCGCGTATGAAAGTACAAAACCGCTTCAAATTGACTGGAGTGCTTCAGGGCGATCCTCACTGTACATTCAAAAGCGCAAACTGTTACTTTGCAGGTACACAACATCCAGCAATTCAAACGCTTTTACTGCTAATATTTAAACAGTTTCAGACAGAATCAGCAAATAACTTTAATCTCTCTACAATACCTCACAAATACAGGAACGTTACGCACAGCAGAGGATTTAATGTCCGACAGTGAGCGTATTGAAATGTATTGTTGATGTGGTGCTTTGCCGTAACAGCAGCGCTTAAAAAGACTAAACTTAAAACATTAAAGAGACAAAACGTCTTGCAGAGAGTTTTATCATGCTGACTGTTATTCACTGTTTAGCACAGCAAGCTATCATCACACAAAATGCTCTCCGTGAAGTGGCGTCGCTCAATTAAGTCCGAAGTGCTGATTTATAGAGAGATTTCTGGTACCTACTGTGGCTATGAGCTCAGTTGGAAGTGACTCAATATGGAGAGCCAAAGGGTCAAGGGGTGAGATCAAAGAATCTTGAGAGAAGGAGCTGCTGTCCTCGTTTAGGGAATGTATAAAAATCTGCTCAGAATTAGATCAGAGTCATGAATTACTGCCGGCTGATGACTAGCAAATGCTCTACCACAGCCTGCTTTGATCCTGGTATATCTGTTCTTCACTTCTTTTGTTGTAAGGGGTGAACTGAGTGACTGAGTTGGTGGTGCTCAGTAGACTAGATCAAGATCAAAATCATGAGGATTTTTTTTTTTTAAATCTTTTAAATTTTGGCAACATCAGCACAAGTTGCAAGCAAGAGAAATCCTGATTTGTTCAGTTAATTGGCCAACTCTGTTCGGGAGCTGTTTCTCTTATGTCCAACGTTTTCTAGGCTATTATGGTGATTTGTCCTTCAGGTATTGTTTTTATACTTTTCAGTATTGTAAGTTTAGGCTATAATGTCTTCATATAATGATGATAATTCATATCAAAGATCATATCACATCTTTGGGTAAGAAAACCTTGATTATAGGTCCTGTGATAATATTATGGTCACAAATTTGCCGTAATAGTTCCTCCTTAAGGATTTTAATAGGTATTAAAAATATTAAAGGCAAATTCCAGGTTCAATACAAGTGAAACCCTAAACATAATCTGTAGTATTTGTAGGTTAATATTGGTTAAAAAATATTTTCAACTCGTCTTGAAAATCTCGTTTATTTGGGGGAAAAAACCCCACAAAAATCGTGGGTACAGTACGGCAATTACAATGCGAGTGAATGGGGCCAGTCCATAAACGTTAAAATACACATTGTTTCAGAAGTAAAGCCACAAGATGTAAGCATTATACATTTTAACTTGAAATTAGTTTGATAAAATCACATACTAATCTTATCAGTGTAAAGACATATCCAATGTTACAACTTCGTTGCCAATGGCGATGCAATGCCTGTAAAACCTATAAGCAATTTTATTATACTAAAATCATGTGGAACAGAGATTTGTTCACACTAAAATCATGTTACCACATCTTGTGGCTGTACTTTTGAAACCATATGCATTTTAATGTTTATGGACTGGCCCAAATCACTTTAATTGTAAATGCCTGACTTATTCATTTATTTATTTTTCAAATATAAAAGGGACGAGTTGAAAATATATTTTGTGGACATCAATATTATTACAAATGCAGTTGATTGAGCTTAACTTTTATTGAACTCAGAATATTTCTTTAAATGAATGCTGGCAAAGTGTAACAGCAGTCATATTAACTATGATAGAATAGTTTAATTTTCTGGCCTTTTGAAAACAGCAAAAATGGTGAATGTAAGCAGACGTTTGTTGTTAAGTCTTTTGCCTTGTCTTTCACAGGCGAGACATGGAACCCACTAAAGCTGCATTACCAGCTACGTAATGTTCGTGAGCGCCTGGCCAAGAATCTTGTTGAGAAGGGCGTCCTCACCACCGAGAAACAGAACTTTCTTCTCTTCGACATGACCACACACCCGCTTACCAACAATAACATTAAGCAGCGCCTTATTAAGAAGGTGCAGGAGGCCGTGCTGGACAAGTGGGTGAACGACCCTCACCGAATGGACAAGCGTGTTCTGGCCCTTATATTCCTCGCCCATTCCTCTGACGTTCTAGAGAATGCATTTGCCCCGCTGCTGGATGACCAGTACGATCTGGCTATGAAGAGAGTACGACAACTTCTGGACCTGGAACCTGAGGGCGAAAGCATGAAGACCAACACCAATGAGCTGCTCTGGGCTGTTGTGGCCGCCTTTACCAAATGAAGCTGGTTCAGTTCTGGTGAAGCTGGGAAACAAAGAAAACACTTGGACTGGTAAAAACAGGTTTGAGAAATGATTGCCCTGGTTTATCAAAACGGAGTTCTGAAACTGTCTTTTGTTTTTTTTTTCCTTGTAGATATCTCCCTTCCTTGCTCCTCTCTCTGCAAAAATAATCATTGGTTTGCTCTCTTTTGTTTGAAAAGGGATGAAAAAGAAAGCACACAGATTTACTTTCTCCTACTTTCATTGTTCGTTGGTTTAGTTGAATGCAAATTGGTATCTACTCACCGTAGACTGTTGGAACATTTACCTTTTGCGTCACTGGATCAAGAATCTTCTTTTTCATAATTTTCTTGCCTCGACATCTATGTAGGGTACCTAACAGATTTTCCAATTGGATAATTGAGCAGGAATCACTGTTTTTTCTTTAAGTCTTCAGTTTCTTGCATTTAATGGGAATCGATTAATTGTAATTGCAATATGTGAGAAAAGCGTAAAAGTGTACACTTACACTAAAGCAGTATCTACATATGGTACAACTGAACAGATGTACAAGAAAATAAAGTACACTGCAGTTTATCATTTATTATATAATCTAAATCAAGTTGTTTTCACTCGTTATCATATTGATGATGGAGCAAGAAAAGAAACCAAAAAGGTTATCAAGGACTAAATCACGTTTTGATAACAGATGAGTAGTTTGTGGCGAGTGAGGTAGAGCTAGACCGTTTCAGGTTCACACAACTGACGTGCTATCTCAACAGCATTGCTATTGGATGGCCAGTAAATCAAACTCTTGAGTGGAAACTAAGTGCAGGCAATTCAGGGGACCTGTCTTGTCTTTACAGGGTGAGAGTTGTCAGTTTGTATGCAAGTAGAACAGTTACTCCATGTTAAGTGGTCATAATGTATTTTACCAGAAAGCTTGTTAATTTTGAGATCAGAATTCTCTATGGTTTTTGATTAATGTCCCATCCAGATTCCTTCCATTCTGCTGATAAACACCCTACAAATGCTTCAGACTCTACCTTTCAGACTTCACCAATTTATTATCATGAATTTAATTAAAACCTTTTCTCTAGCTTGAACTGAAATGTACTTTTATGTGCCTGATATTGGTTACAGAATGGGTAGTAATCAAAATGCAATATGTACTGTAGCTCTTTGTGACATGGCATTAATGGAGCTAGATTCAGAAAGCATTGTTGCGCTGTAGTCTCTTTGTACATACCTACCAGAAAATAAAGGAGGGACCACAAAAAATATAAACATCTGTATGGCACATAGTGCCATTTTTTTTTTTTGGTATTTTACCATTGATTATGTAGAGGTGTGTACAAGTCAGATGTTTAATGGTGGAGGTGGAGCTTTGAATGTCAAAAAATAATGTTTGTGACTTCTGACATTTGTCCTATGCTCTCAACTCAAACCTAGGACTAAAAAGAATCATAGCCATTTAAAGGGGGTGTGTGTGTGTATATATATACAGGTGCTGGTCATATAATTAGAATATCATCAAAAAGTTGATTTATTTCACTAATTCCATTCAAAAAGTGAAACTTGTATATTATATTCATTCATTACACACAGACTGATATATTTCAAATGTTTATTTCTTTTAATTTTGATGATTATAACTGACAACTAAGGAAAATCCCAAATTCAGTATCTCAGAAAATTAGAATATTACTTAAGACCAATACAAAGAAAGGATTTTTAGAAATCTTGGCCTACTGAAAAGTATGAACATGAAAAGTATGAGCATGTACAGCACTCAATACTTAGTTGGGGCTCCTTTTGCCTGAATTACTGCAGCAATGCGGTGTGGCATGGAGTCGATCAGTCTGTGGCACTGCTCAGGTGTTATGAGAGCCCAGGTTGCTCTGATAGTGGCCTTCAGCTCTTCTGCATTGTTGGGTCTAGCATATCACATCTTCCTCTTCACAATACCCCATAGATTTTCTATGGGGTTAAGGTCAGGCGAGTTTGCTGGCCAATTAAGAACAGGGATACCATGGTCCTTAAACCAGATACTGGTTGCTTTGGCACTGTGTGCAGGTGCCAAGTCCTGTTGGAAAATGAAATCTGCATCTCCATAAAGTGTTGGTCAGCAGCAGGAAGCATGAAGTGCTCTAAAACTTCCTGGTATACGGCTGCGTTGACCTTGGACCTCAGAAAACACAGTGAACCAACACCAGCAGATGACATGGCACCCCAAACCATCACTGACTGTGGAAACTTTACACTGGACCTCAAGCAATGTGGATTGTGTGCCTCTCCTCTCTTCCTCCAGACTCTGGGACCCTGATTTCCAAAGGAAATGCAAAATTTACTTTCATCAGAGAACATAACTTTGGACCACTCAGCAGCAGTCCAGTCCTTTTTGTCTTTAGCCCAGGCGAGACGCTTCAGACGCTGTCTGTTGTTCAAGAGTGGCTTGACACAAGGAATGCGACAGCTGAAACCCATGTCTTGCATACGTCTGTGCGTAGTGGTTCTCCCCCACATTTTTGAATGGGTTTTGTTTCACAATCCTCTCCAGGGTGCGGTTATCCCTATTGCTTGTACACTTTTTTCTACCACATCTTTTCCTTCCCTTCACCTCTCTATTAATGTGCTTGGCGACACAGAGCTCTGTGAACAGCCAGCCTCTTTTGCAATGACCTTTTGTGTCTTGCCCTCCTTGTGCAACGTGTCAATGGTCGTCTTTTGGACAACTGTCAAGTCAGCAGTCTTCCCCATGATTGTGTAGCGTACAGAACTAGACTGAGAGACCATTTAAAGGCCTTTGCAGGTGTTTTGAGTTAATTAGCTGATTAGAGTGTGGCACCAGGTGTCTTCAATATTGAACCTTTTCACAATATTCTAATTTTCTGAGATACTGAATTTGGGATTTTCCTTAGTTGTCAGTTATAATCATCAAAATTAAGAGAAATAAACATTTGAAATATATCAGTCTGTGTGTAATGAATGAATATAATATACAAGTTTCACTTTTTGAATGGAATTAGTGAAATAAATCAACTTTTTGATGATATTCTAATTATATGACCAGCACCTGTATATATATACACACACTAATGTGTGTGTGTGTATATATATATATATATATATATATATATATATATATATATATATATATATATATATATATATATATATATATTTATATATATATATTTATATATAATATAATGTAATATATATATATATATATAATATAATGTAATATATATATTATATAATATATATATATATATATATATATATATATATATATATATATATATATATATATATATATAATATATATATATATATATATATATATATTATATAATGTGTGTGTGTGTAAGAGCAGATTCCTCCATTTTCTTGAATCAGTATATTTTTGATAATATTATCATTAGAAGCAGCTGATTGGCAGGAGATAAGCAGGACAGACTCTGATTGCTTTCTGTCACAGTTTGGTTTAATCTGTGCATAGTTTCTTGTGTATACATGCTGCTTACACTTTTAAAAATAAAGGTTCTTCAAGAGTTCTTTGTCGGGGTGTATGGTTCCATGAAGAACCTTTACAATCTGTGGAACCTTTCCATTCCTCAAAAGTTTTTTTTAAATTTTTTTTCACTGGTTTTATTTAACTAATTAATTTATATTAACATTAACCCTTTCATTTATAAGGGTTAATATAAATAAGCATAAATGAAAGGGTTTTGGATCAATTGATGCCATAAAGAACCTTTTTTAGTGGTTCTACAAAGAACCTTTGGAAAGGGTTCTTTGTAGCACCTGAAAAGGTTGTTTGTGGCACTAAGGAAAAAATGGTTCTTCAAAGAACCTGTCACTACAAGGTTCTGTGTGTAACCAAAAAAGTTTCTTCTATGGCATCGCTGTGAAATACCCTTTTTGGTTCTTTGTGGCACCTTTATTTTTAAGAGTCCGTAAGCGAGCTCTGTATCAGTCTTTATAAATTTGCCTGACATGTAAAAGCTAGCACAAGCATGTCTTAATTTTATTTTTACACTATGGAAATCTGTTTGAAGCCTTTGATCACTTTGATCACACTTTGATCATATTCCAGTGGTCATGTTTTTTGTTGGTTTTTATTCATTTTTATAGCAATAATTTATATCAACATGCTTTCATTTTGCTCTTTGTTTCTTTCACTATGATGGTAAACGCTTGCATCACAATACTGAATTGTATGTAGCAATGTCTTTGGGAAATCCACCAATTGTTTGAAAGAGTCGACTTGTGACATGGAGGGGCTTTCAGGTGTCAGAACTGTGTCGCCGAGTAAAGGAAAATCACATGCTTTAGAACTCACTATAAAGGGAGCCCAATGTATATACTTTCTTATTACTATGAAATAAACTATGGTCTTGAAAGTGCCTCAAACATCATCTGTTATTTTGCGAAGATGAAAGTGTTTGATGCATGAGATTTGTTGCACGAGGTTTTTCTCCCATATAGGTTTGTATTATTCGCAGACAAAGGTCAAATATTTCCACACAAAATGTAGATGCTGTGCCCTGTTACCACTGCTATGGTATCTGAAAGTTAAGCATTTGCAACAATTTGGAATTGATTATATTTATTTCAAAGTGTGTTAATTTCACATGGCAGACAATATTTCTTGAATTTATCTTTCACTCCATGGCATATCCATCAGTATGTCTAAGGTATTACTGTTGCAAATACCAAAACACAAAGAGTGATAATGATGTCTGTGATCTCTCATCTTTTCAGAGGCAACAGGTCCATTGCCAAAAAGATCATTTAGAATGAGTACATCTTTCCCTGCTGAGAGTAAACAGAGTTTTATTCTGCATCACAGTTTCAAAACAGTCAGGACTCTTGTAATAATGCACTCTTCTTTTTTATTACTTCTTTAAAATTAGTCTTTTAGTAGTAGTGCTTTCCCATAACAGTGGAAATTTATTTACAAACGCTATATAGTGTTGAGTTTGGTCTATTCTTGTGTCTGACCGGGTGTGGTGTCTGCAGATATCTGGACATTCAGCCAGCTGTGGTTAAAAATTGTATCTAAAGTGATACTGGCTGTTATTTGCACCACAGATGAGGAATTAGCTAACGTTGTAATACAGTATGTGTTGTGAGAATAAGATACGCTGTAACCTTTTAACTGTTATAACCTACCAACACAAGAAATATTTAGAAATCATCTATTTTATTTAAATTCCTATGAAGACCTTTAATTCACCTGTTCCATTGCTTGATTGCACAATATCACTGACTTTCTGAGGTCTCAACTAAAACAGCAAATCAAATAAGTTCTGCTGTCATGGAGACCAAAGAGTTGCCCTTGGAACTTGATATAGTGATGATTATTTTGTCAGAGAAGGTTATAAAAATATCAGCACTGAACCAGAACACGGTGAAGGCTGTTGGAAAGAAATGGCATAGAAGCACTACTAAGAACAGGTTGTCCTTCCAAAATGACAAGACAAATGAGACGAGGGCAATCGAATTTGTGCTCAAAAATCCAATTGTGGAAAGCTCATACAGATATAACCAAGACGAATTGAGTTAAATTTGTCTTTTCAGTGGTCAAATTTTAGTGTATAAAGGGGTGAATACTCTCTGACGACACTGTGTGCTTTTTCAGTGTTACACTGCATTAATATATGTTCCATTTCAGTATAATTTTTACATAATTACATTTTTCTTTCAAATACAAAAACTTCACTGCTTGACTTGGCATGACCAATGGTCCAATTTCTGGGTGTCCAGCAGTCTTACATTGTCTTCAAATTTTGCTTCCCTTGAAATAATAAATGACCTATAGGCACAAGCACCTCCCAAATCAAAACCACCTGGGCCAAAGAATGCCTATCCACCTCATTGCTTCTATAAAGTCTTGCAATTGAAGAGAACAATTAATCTGCAAAACAGCCTCCTAAATTTGATGTTTTGTGGAAAAAGCCTGGGTTTCTGTGCTAAAAAATGTCTGTGAGCAAAAATGACTTGCACTTTCTTCCGCAATCACTTGTATTGCACAAGTGACATATCACATACAGTTGTGCTCAAAAGTTTGCATACCCTTGGAGAACTGGTAATATATGTACCATTTTTAAAGAAAACATGAGTGAGCAGGCAAAACACATTTCTTATGGGATTCATATTCAACTGTAGGTTATAACAGAATGGCACAATCATAAAACAAAAATGGCAACAAAGAAAAAAATGAAATGACCCCTGTTCAAAAGTCTTCATACCCTTAGTTCTTAATACTGTGCATTGCCCCCTTTAGCATCAATGACAGCGTGCAGTCTTTTGTAATAGTTGTCTATGAGGCCCCAAATTCTTGCAGGTGGTATAGCTGCCCATTCGTCTTGGCAAAATGCCTCCAGGTCATGCAAAGTCTTGGGTTGTCTTGCATGAACCGCACGTTTGAGATCTCCCCAGAGTGGCTCGATGATATTAAGGTCAGGAGACTGTGATGGCCACTCCAGAACCTTCATCTTTTTCTGCTGTAACCACTGGAGGGTCAACTTGGCCTTGTGCTTAGGGTCATTGTCATGCTGGAAAGTCCAAGAGCGTCCCATGCGCAGCTTTCGTGCAGAAGAATGCAAACTGTCTGCCAGTATTTTCTGATAACATTCTGCATTCATCTTGCCATCAATTTTCACAAGATTCTCCATGCCTTTAGAGCTCACACACCCCCAAAACATCAGTGAGCCACCACCATGCTTCACAGTGGGGATGGTATTCTTTTCACTATAGGCCTTGTTGACCCCTCTCCAAACATAGCGCTTATGGTTGTGACCATAAAGCTCTATTTTGGTCTCATCACTCCAAATTACAGTGTGCCAGAAGCTGTGAGGCGTGTCAAGGTGTTGTCATGTGTGGCATTGGCACAGTAAAGGCTTCTTTCTGGCAACTCGACCATGCAGCTCATTTTTGTTCAAGTATCGTCTTATTGTGCTCCTTGAAACAACCACACCGTCTTTTTCCAGAGCAGCCTGTATTTCTCCTGAGGTTACCTGTGGGTTTTAATTTGTATCCCGAACAATTCTTCTGGCAGTTGTGGCTGAAATCTTTCTTGGTCTACCTGATCTTGGCTTGGTAGCAAGAGATCCCGAATTTTCCACTTCTTAATAAGTGATTGAACAGCACTAACTGGCATTTTCAAGGCTTTGGATATCTTTTTATATCGTTTTCCATCTTTATAAAGTTCCATTACCTTGTTACGCAGGTCTTTTGACAGTAGTTTTCTGCTCCCCATGGCTCAGTATCTAGCCTGCTCAGTGCATACATGTGAGAGCTAACAAACTCATTGACTATTTATACACGGACACTAATTGCAAGTTTAGTGTGGGAAATTAAACTTTAATTGCCATTGAAACCTGTGTGTGTCACCTTCTGTGGTAGGTAAACTTTTGATAAGGGCCATTTGGATGATTTCTGTTAACATTATGATTGAAAAAGGAGCCAAACAACTATGTGATGATAAATGGCTTCATATGATCACAATCCTTAAATAAAAGACACTTTTTTTTTTTTTTTTTTTTTTGCATGATCAGTCATATTTTCAAAATCAATTTCACAATTTCTGCCAGGGTATGCAAACTTTTGAGCACAACTGTAAGTGATATATCAAAATTAATGAGTATTTAACTGTAATCAAGTCAAACTAAAGCCACAATCAACAAGAGTGAAACAAATTGTGCATGAAGGCTGATTTTGTTCTAAGACATGCTTTGTTCCTGTTTGAAACAAAACCGTTGGAACCTTTTCTTCTAGCCAAGAAAAAGAATTGATTTCATACCCGTGACAAAGCTCTTCACAAAAGCAATGCTTTTGACTGTTAAAGGCATGTAGT
The DNA here is from genome assembly GCF_019703515.2 of Myxocyprinus asiaticus. Lineage (NCBI taxonomy): Eukaryota > Metazoa > Chordata > Actinopteri > Cypriniformes > Catostomidae > Myxocyprinus > Myxocyprinus asiaticus. The sequence goes on from NC_059347.1 coordinate 29,641,354, forward strand.
AAATAGAAGTGATGATAGTGTTTGAGAGACAATGACCGAGCTAAAGGCAGGGCAAGTCTGGTCCTTAAGGAGTTGAGAGTTATAAGCTCTGGCTTTTATGATCTGATTTGCCATGCCCAGACAAACCTCAACTGGGGATTCCAAGGTCCTGATTCATAGTTTAACTCCAGAGAGACCATTTATGACAATAGAATGGTTCATCATATACACGCCTGTCCTTTTATAACATCACCCCTTAACAGCAAAATCAAGGCAACAATCTCTATGTGACCTCAACTTGACATCATTGTTATATGGAGGAGGATGTAAAATTGAAATGGGACATTGCTTTAAAGCTTAAAAATGCCAAATGTAGCTCTTAAAAGATCACCACAGTACACCACAAGCCATTTAACAACTGCTTTGTATTTACAGACAGAGCCAACCAGCACCTAATTAAACAGAAGTATATTACGCTATAGTGCACATGCTCCTCCCACTCCCTTCGTCAATCTCAAGGCGAATAGCATGAACAGTTACCTCTACATCCTTTGTGAAAGAGTTGTCAAAGTTGGGCAAAAGGCTGTCGATTTTTACAATTAAGGTCAGACGAAAACAGCTTAGCCGTTTGATTAGCATCTTGTGCTTTTTCCAGATTACTATTTACACCTCTGACTGTCGCTTTTGGAGGATACGACGTGTGGATCGCAGCGGATTTCATTGATTTGGATTCAAATGTTTTTTTTCTAGTAATGGAAATGCAGTATGCTCTCATATTTAAATGCAATTGCATGGATGGTAAGTCATAGTTTTTTATATTGTTTTTAACTTCACCAAAGTGACGGAGTGAACTTCTCGCGCATGAAACGAGAGGCTGTTTTTTTTTTTTTTTTTTTTTTTTTTTAATCTGATTGTGAATTCATGCCAAAACATTACTATTGACTAACGGAGATCTTTACTTGTTTAGTCATGTTGGGTTAGTTCTACCAAATAAGAGCTCGTATATATTATGATGAATTCCTATTTTCGCAATTAAATCGGTTTCCTCACATGTATAGACCCTGCCACATTTTTAAAAGTAGTGGTCAATAGTTCAGTCAATTCTTCCTGTTTCGGTCAGTTTTCAGCACTGCTGGTGGTTTATTCAAGCAGCAGATGGAAGGGTGTAAAGTTAGTTGACTAATAGTAAGGAGATGCTTTATTAAAGAACTTCAAATAATCCTCAAATAAGCTCATTTGTTGCACAATTTTGGCACTAGACTATGAATAAATTGTTTGTTAAGGACCGCTTTGCCTCGTTTACGTTTACGAGTTCTTATAGCATTCTGTTTCTACAGCGTCTGTGCGCGCTTGCGCGTTCATGTGTGCGCGCTACCGTTTGATCTTTACCTTCAGTTCAGATTGACATGACTTAATGTGTTCAGCCGTCGGAAGTGTTCTCTTCTGAGTAATTCCATGCCTTTGTTTGTGTCCGTTAATGCTGAGAGGGGAGAACTGCACACTGTTGTCAGGCAAGGCAGTCAGCTTTTACACCTCCCATTGCCATTCTTCCATTGTTCCTATACCACTGGGGAAAGAATAAATAAGATCTAATATACACAATGAGCTGTGTTTAAAATGGTTGTTATGCCTCAAATGTCAGCATTTCAAATTGATTCAAGTTTCAGAAGTAGGCCTACCATATCCATATAATGCAACAAACAAGAAGTAAATTGCTCAAGTTTGAAGGCTACAGATCATTAAACTTCTGGATCAGATTGAGGCTTTGTAATCATTGGTCTTTTGCCAAGTGATTCTCATGCACAGATTTGTTAGCTGATTGTCTGCACTTTTTAATATGTACTTTCATGTACTAATCCATTTTAAAACTCATGCAGAAGGTAAAGAACACCCAAGTGTGAAATATCTGGAAATAATCTGTGCCAATCTGCAATATGACCATGGGCAATTTCTACTTATATTCATCAGCAGTTTTAAAGGTTATCAGCAACTCTCATGATCATGTGATTCATTTTTATTGAAAATAAAATAAATAAATAAAAATTGTTACATTTTATATATATATATATATATATATATATAATTAATGATGTTCACAATACACTATGCTGCCGAAATATACCATGATGTATTACAATGTTTTTTGGATATGTATGCAGGTAATACCATAATATTCTTTGATGTACCTTGGAGTACCATGTAAATACCATGGTATATGAATATTCTTACCATTAAGGACCATGATATAGGCCTATATCAAAGTACCATGGCATTATCAACAGATAACTTGACTGCACCATAGTACCGCCACTGTTCTCTTTTTTGTAAGGGTAGGGTACTTCTGACCTGCCCATAGCTTCAATTGAAATATTATTAAGGTCAAATTCATTTTACTAACACTTCTTTGTACTGCTCCTAAAGGTCAATTCTCACTTTTACTGTTACCACACTAAAGCAGATTGGTCATACTGGAAAAAGTGAACATCACTGTGCATACTCTAAAAAAAAAAGACACCGTAATGGTGCGTCTCTGAGATAGTGGTGAGACTGGGATCAGGCGAGTGTCAGTGGGCTGTGGTACAGTTGTTTTTGGGTTAAGCTGGACAGCATCTGGGATGCTACCTGACAGCACTGCATGGCTCATCCAGAGGAAGACCACAGGACTGAACTAACCTGTCCCCTCCACATCAGAGTCTCATCTGAGGGATTACATCTGTTCATCTCATGCTGCTCTGTTACGCTAAGTAAGAACAGCTAGTTACAGTATAGCTTCTGGTTGTGATCTTGAGTTCATAACATTTGTCTGTTATCAGTCTTGTTATATAAAATTGCCAGTTGATGATGGTCAAAGTTCAGCTTTATTATCAGTCATATTTGAATGGATCCATGCTGGTATGAAATTTTAATATTTATCTTTTTCTTATGATGCATGGCGGTTGGATGCAAAATAAATTATGAAAATATCAGGTGTATATGAACCACTATTAACATTTCAAGGTTTGTTGATATGTTTTAATGTTTTGCAGAAAGTTTGAACACTTCAGTATTAGTGCCATTTCTTAAAGGAATATTCTGGGTTCGACCGCATTTGTGGCATAATGTTGATTACCGCAAAATTTAATTTCGAATCATCCCTCTTTTTAAAAAAAGCACAAATCTGGGTTACAGTGAGGCACTTACAATGGAAGTAAATGGGGCCAATTTTTTGAGGGTTTAAAGGCAGAAATGTGAAGCTTATAATTTTATAAAAGCACTTAGATGAATTCTTCTGTTAAAACTGGTGTATTATTTGAGCTGTAAAGTCAGTCAGTGTTCCAATTGATTCCAGTCTTTTGGGGAGTCTCCACCACTCATGGTTGTTTACCTTTTCTAAAATAAAAGGACCCCCTCCCCCCATACTTTGCATAATATAGTTTAATTAATGTAAACTCAGTCAGATGTGAGAGGTTTATTCTGTTGAATTTTGCCATCAGAAGGGTTTTAGAATCAGTATTTTGTCACCCACTAACAATTTTTTTTCTTCTTTTATTTTATGTGGCTACACTGACTTCTCTGAAATGCACAGCGACAAACCCTTTGTCTATTTTAGACTTAATTCTTTACTTGTGAAAAGACGATTACAATATAGCTCATTTGGCAGAAACCTTTCTTCTCAATAGCTGAAGTGAACTCATTTGCACTAAGAAAATGAAACTAAAAAAACAAATCCAGATGTACTACTAAAGAAGTGTCCATAAATAAACAGGTTTTGAGGCTCCATTGAAAAAGCCATCTTTTCATTCGTTACTGCTATAATTCAGTCCTTATTGACATCATTGTAAATTATGTTGAAAACAGCCATTCATTTGTGGATGGATGGCCATCACTATATTGCTCTTTATGGCAAGTACTTGATGAATTGTACCCTGGGTTTCATTTACATATGAGAGCCCTCTGTGAGTGCATTTCATTGTGCTCAATGAGAACGGAGACTGAATGAATGAATGTGAATGAGGGGGTCTCACTCCTACAGTGGCTCACCTCTGACATCTGTGTATATTACACTGCTGCTCTGCCCACCCCCAACAGCCTTCTCACACTCATGACTGGGAAGTGCTCTTTCGGTGTTTGATCATTTTCACCCTAAATGAGGCTCTTTCCCTCATCATGGGATAGCAAAGCCAATCCCTCAGGCTGGAAACATCCCTCCAAGACATATTTAATCAGTCAAGCCATATTTTAACTCTAGTAGAGGAAAAGTTTACACAAAAATGAAAATTCTGTCATTTACTCATCATCACATTCCAAACCACAATGACTTACTTTCTTCCGTGGAACACAAAAGGAGATATTAGGCAAAAGTTAGCTGAAGTCACCATTCACTTTAATGGTATGGAAATAAGAAGCAATAAAGATGGAGGCTAACATTCTGCATAAGTTCTCCTTTTGTGTTCTACAGAAGAAAGAAAGTCATACAGGTTTTAATGAAGACAGAATTTTCATTTTTGGGTGAACTAACCCACTACATATTCAAGTCTTTGTTAAAGGTATATGCCAAGAACAACTCATTGTAAATGATGATAGAATTGTTATTTTTGGGTGAAATTTCCTTCTAATTGTTTCATGTTCTACGACTAGGGTTGTTTGTGCTATTGCTGTAAATTTCCACATGTCAAATACCGTTTAACTATGTTTGGCGTTTGCTTGGAGAATAATTCCCCTGAGATTACCTCACTAAACACTGAGAACCATATGCTCAGCTAGACTACAAAGCTCTGTTTGAAGAGAATAAATAGTAAAAAAACAATGCTGACCAATGGGATGTTATATTACATTTCCTTGAGCAGCTCAGAATTTCTGTTGCCTCAAGTGTAACCATCTGAATGGCTGCCAAAAACCAGTTTTGAAAACACCTGTCAAGTCTTTCTGAAAAAATCTAAACATGTCTGTGTTAGTGAGGTTCAGTGGCTATTTTGGGCCGCAAACCACAAAGTACTTGTTGACTCATGAGATGTGACAGAACACACTGTGTTTTGTAGCTGAGAATCTGGGAGACTTTCTCCACGTGTCCGCTGACAGGACTGAATGAGCAGGCAGGTGTGGGGTTGGTTCCAGACTACACGGCTTTTGAAACAGCTTCCTCATGTTAAACTGTGAATATGAACAGACGCATTTTACAGAGCGCATGGCTTCAAATTCCTCTTGCTAACTTTATTCAGGTGAAACCATATTCCTGTAATTGCAATGAGTTTTAGATGGATAGTTCATAGTTCCCAAAAATGAAAATTCTGTCCTCATTTACTCACCGCCATGTTGTTCCAAACCTGTATCACTTTCCTCTGTGGAACACAAAAGAAGATGTTAGGCAGAATGTTGGTGTCAGTTGCCGTTCACTTTTATTGCATCTTTTTTTTTTTTTCATGAAAGTGAATGGTGACTGAGATGGGGGTGGGCCATAAGATGAAAATCTTATATCACAATATGAGTAATTTTATATCACGACAACAATAAATATCACATATATATAGTTTTTTTTTTCTGAAAAATAATAATATATATATATATATATATATATATATATATATATATATATATATACTATATAACCAAATTGTAATGCCTACTTTTGGATAATACAGTCAGTGAATTAAATACTTTATAAATGAAAACTACATAATCTTATATAATTATCTCTTATTTGGAACTTGACAAACATAGTCAAAGAAAAAAAAAAAATCTACCATACCATAATGCTAACTTTAACATTATGCCACATTTCGGCGTGATATTTTGTCAAACAATATTATTATTAAAATACTGTAGATTTTCCACAATAAACTCAAGATCTTCTCAAAGCAGTGCAACAAAGAAAATAATGTCTAAGTAAAAAAAAAAAAAAAAAATGTCCAATGAAAATAAATAATTCTTGCAGAAAGTATACAGTTCAAATAAATATAAAAACTTCTTGCAAATATGTATTTATTTTTGGCCAAATTAATGCAGAGTGCATCTTTAGGCTTTCTTAATATTCTTTTGCATGCCTTATTTTGAGGTGGTAAAACAGATTGCTTGAATTACTACGAGTGATTATCTTTATACGGCACAGTTTGCAGATTTTTATTTTTCTGCTCTGTTGGCTTTTGTGAACCCAAACCATGTTCACACCACAGATGTTGCACATGTTTTACTAACAAGCTCCACTTCATTTCCTTGACTTGGGAGTTGATATTATAAACAAAATCCTAACAAAAAATTAAGAGAATTAAAAGGCCTATCACTCATCTTTTATCTCTTTTGATGCACCTGTTCTGAGGTTCCTAACAATATTAACAGTCCTAACAGTCAGATCAAGTCATGTACAAAGAGAAACAGGTTTGCTGTATAATTAAATTCTTCTTTGTGCTTTCTCCAGGTTTACTGTCAACTGTAATATTTTACTAATTGGTCAAATTTAGCATTCATTTCTTACTCAATCAAAGGAAGTGTGATTGTAGCCATGAGGCAATAGGCTTTTAGGATTTTAAAGAACTGAAATGGGGGTTCAGTAGTCTGTGGTTATATGGTCTCGAGGATGGAGGGCTGTGTTGGCTAGTCGTTGTTAGTACTGATCAGATATTCCGCTTGTCTGTTGAAAAGTGTAGTTATAAATCTAATCTTGTGACCCAAAGGTCTTAGGTTCAAAGCTGGTTACAAATCCTGACATCATGAGATCTATTGGTCAGTAACTCAAGGTCCAGAAGTGCATCCAATTTTAAAGTGTAGTGTTTAGCCAAAGTTTTGAGAGTTTACTGACAAGCATCTGGGGAATGATGGTGTATATTACTGAACCACCAGCATTTCAAGTGTTAAGTAAATTAATGAGACTGTCTGGACAGAGACAAGATTTAATCTCATTCATTTGCTGCTGGAAGTTTCATATTGATGTCAGCTGACAACTGTCTGTTGGTTAAATCCTCCTCATCTGAATGGCTCCCTGGTTATAATGTGTTTTGTGCTGTTGCTCATGGTTGTTTATCTTCATTCCTGCTATTTTTGGACTAGGGGTTATGCTGGTTTATACATCTTTATAGGGGTCTAATCTGTAATCATAATTTAATTTTGCTTTCTGGTCAAATATGTGCTTTAAAATGACAATAATGTGTATGGAGTCCTTCCCCACAAATGTTTTTAGTTACTGGTAATGAGAAATAAATAAAACAGATGATACTTGCTGCAAATGGCGCATTAAATTAGGAAAATGTAATACAAAAGACATAAAGCCTATTCATTCTACTTATTATGATGTTTCTCTCTCTCTCTCTCTCTCTCTCTCTCTCTCTCTCTCTGTTTCTGTCTCCAGTTTTCTCCTCCAATGCTCTTTTATTTGTTTTTTATCTCTCCATCTCTCACAATCTCACAATCTCTCTCTCTCTCTCTCTCTCTCTCTCTCTCTCTCTCTCTCTCTCTCTCTCAATAATGCAATAATAAAACTATAAAACTGTTATTCAGACCATGACCTCTATTAATCAATTTCTGGATGAATGAGAAAGGGTCATGCTTTGAATGGATCATCAAGTCAACCTTTTGTAAGCATTTGTCTGAAAAAGCATAAATAATTAAATGTTCATAAAATTGTAGCTGATTATTCAAATTGGTGTAGGTTGTATATGAGGCCAAAGCTGTTGTTAGTTTATCTCTGCACATCAAAATTAAAATCACGGTCCATTAATTTGATCAATATGCTGCTATGACCAGCACTAATCAGACATAAGCAACACACAGCACCCACAGAACACAAGGTCCCAGGTACCCCTTGGTTGTTTTGCCATCTGTATGGGGGGAGGAGCGCAAAAGGAAAATCTAGGGGGCAATATTACATAACCAACATGGTCAAAGCTTGTCTTGTTTCCTCCTTTTTTCCACCTGCAGCCCTCCCCCGAGTTTAGTCATTCTTTGAGTTACACCCACAGTCCAGGATTAGAGCTCCATGCCCTAAGCAGATTGTCCTCAATATTGTCCATCTGCATTCACAGCTTTAGCAACCAGGGTTACCTCTGGACCCATCATGCTTCTCTGTCAGCAGAAAGACGTGATGACATTATGAATACCATGCCTTCTCAAATAAGGACGCATAAAACGAGTGGTTCAGATGGGTTCTGATGCCACTAGTTGCTGACCCAGTTTGTTAAAGCCACTTTTTGGCAGCGATTTGTTGCTCTATTATCCAGTCTTTGTTGGTGATCTGACAGTGTGTGTGAACTAGTGCGATCACACAGACTACATAGTATCCTGTGCTCCTAGTGCCTCATTAACTAACAAATCAAACTCTATTTAGCATCACAAATAGCTTGATTCCACTCATGAATAGATGCATGCTGTAATATAGAGCAAAATCTTCTTGTTTATTTTGGAAACTCAAACAGTTTTGTCTATAATGTCACCCATTATTTAAGTCATAAAGAATCACATTTGTCAGATCAGAGGATTTTAAATCAAAGCTTGGTCCAGCCCATAATCAATGGGTATACCTGTAGAAGATATATCGCTGGCGGGTTGCCCTAAGGGCAGAACCCTGTGCTGGAGGGAGTCTGTTTATGGCTGCTCTCAGCACGATCTCTGTGATTAGTGGCAGTACAGCCTTTATTTAGAAAACTCAATGTAAATTCAAGTTTCCACAGTTGGCATCCAACTTTATATGTATCATTCAGTGTTCTCCGACCACAGGGTATATTCCTCTTTTTCAGGAATCACTTCTCACACTTGATTTGTATGTCAAGAATGCGTATGTGAAATGAAGTTACGTTTCTGAATGAAAACGTACATATCCTTGGTAAACTTGTCTAGTAAATTGCAAGAAAGAGCAGTAATGTGATCCTAATGGATTAAACAAAGTAGAGTTGAATGACCACCCTTACAGAGTGACAAATGGTCTTGGATTTTGGAGTTAGCACTGGACTTGTGTCTCTTTGAAATTCAGTCTTATTTATTTCTTATTTTTATGTATTTACAGAGCTCTGAGCTCAGCCCATTCAGCTTCCATTATGTCACTGATTGAGCTTTGCTGGAGATGTGTGTTGTTAAAATCTAAATAATAAAAAAAAAACGACTTTAAGCGATTTAATTAGTCAAAGAGACTTGGACACAAACTTTAATGGCCATGATTAACCATACAGTATAAGGCCCATTCTTTAATCTATTTTATATATATTAAATACATATAAAAATATATTTTATATATACACACACTACCGGTCAAAAGTTTTGAAACACTTACTCATTCTTTATTATAATTTTTTCCCCTTTTTTTTTTTCTTCCATATGTTAGAATAATAGTAAAGCCATCAAAACTATGGAATAACATAAATGGAACTATGGGAATTATGTTGTGACTAAACAAAATCCAAAATAAATCAAAACTGTGTTATATTTTGGCATCTTCATAGTAGTCACTCTTTGCCTAGAATTTGCAGACATGTACTCTTGACATTTTCTCAACCAACTTCTTGAGGTATCACCCTGGGATGCTTTTTAAACTGCATTGAAGGAGTTCCCATCTATGTTGGGCACTTATTGGCTGCTTTTCTTTATTATTTGGTCCAAATCATCAATTTCAGAAATGTAAAAAAAAAAAGAAATAATTAATATGTTGGCACAATTGTATTGTTGTTTGCAAAACTAATTTCAAACATTTAAGCATATGCCTTCAGATCAAAAACATTTTAAGATCATGAGAAACATTTCAGTCAAGTGTTTCAAAACTTTTGACCGGTAGTACATATCTTTAACATGAGGCTGTTCATGGGATGTTATCATTGGCAGAAGCTCTTCTCGGTGCCATTGAATCAATAATGTTTGCAAACATTTTGCATACACGCCATTGGACTGGAGGAAGTAGTGCATAGTTTGCACATTGTCATTCATTTTAATCTGAGCTTTTCAGTAACACTTTACAATAAGGATGTATATATGTTAACTTTATTTAATGCAATAGTTAGCACACAATATACATACTATACAGCATTTATTCATCTCGGTACATTTACACACTATTACATTTTTAACATTACATGTTATCTACATTACAGTAACATTAGTTATGTATTCTGAAGCAACATGAACTAACAATGAAAGGAATTCCGGGTTTAACACAAGATACGCTCAATCGACAGCATTTGTGGCTTAATGTTGATTAGCACAAAAAAAACAAAAAAACAATTTGACTTGTCCCTTGCTTATTTAACAGCGAAAATGTTGGTTATATTAAGACACTTACAATGGAGGGCCAGTCAATAAACTTTAAGAGACACACAGTTTTAAAAGTACCCACAAGATAAGACTTTTTATGTGTTAACATGATTTTAGTGTGATAACATCAGTGATTTACCGGCATTACAGCATTTACCAGATACAGGGTTTACTTGCATTACTTTGTCATGACAGCTAAGCTACATGTATATTAGATATTAAGTAATATATATATATATATATATATATATATATATATATATATATATATATATATATAGATATAGATATAGATATAGATATATAAAAGTAATATTAAATATAACTTTACACAAATGCATTTCAAATGCTTTACAGTAACAACAATTTTTGAACTTGCCATATGTTTTTTAAAACCATGGGGAGAGATTCTATATATATATATTATTGGTAATCATAGTTATGTCACAGATGCTGTCAATTGATTCTAATTTGTATATAAAAAAAATTAAGTATCATTAAACAAGAATCATATACACTATAAAATTGTCATTGTTAGTTCATGATATAATGCATTAACTTATGTTAACGTATAGAATTTTATTATAAAGTGTTTCCTTCTTTCATTATAACATCCCATCCCGTGTATGTGTGTGTTTGTGTGTGTGAGTGTACAGGTTTTACTATCCTTGTGGGGACATTAGTAAAACCTGAGATCACCTACGTTGTGAGGACCAGCCAGCGGTCCTCACAAGGGAAATGGCATAGGTTTAGGTGTAGGGTTAGGGTTAGGGGATAGAATCTATAGTTTGTACAGTATAAAAATCATTATGTCTATGGAGGGTCCTCATAAGGATAGCTAAACCAACATGTATGTGTGTGTGTGTGTGTGTGTGTGTGTGTGTTTGTGGTTGTGTGTGTGAGTGTGTTTTATATATCTGCATCTAATTTGTTAAATGAGTTGTTTTTATTTGATGAACAGAGACATCAATAATCATGAATGAAATGATGGCAGAAATATAAACACTTCAACTGGCCATTTAGCGACTGGAGCAAAGAGAAAATGGGAGGTCATTGTGTTTGTAAGAGGCACGAGGGAGGGGTGAGACTAATCCTATTACATATGAGTGTTTTGGGAGAGTGAGTCTGGGGTCTGCAGACCTTCTGTGTCACAGCATGCTGTAGTGCGAGACTCGACGTGTATGTGCTTAAACAAACGGAGAAAGGAAAGGACTAAATATGGGAAAGGTAGGAGGAAGACAGTGATAAGTGTGTTTTAAGGGCGACAGTCTTTTTGATTCATTTTCAATTTTTAATCCCAAAAAATTTAGGAAAACACTGGTATTGTCCTTCAACAGACTAATAAGTTTGTCAGATTCCTTTTAAAAGACAATGCTTTGATGTATGCCTGCTTTTATATGCGTGTGATTGAAATGATTGCCTATTGGATGCTTAGTTGTAGATAGACATATTTTAATATTGTCTTTTATTAATTGACTTTTTGAGGTTAAACTCTGGGGAAAGAGGGTGGTGGCTGTCATCTGGTATTAGCTGTCATTTTAGACTTAGCCTGATTCAAATGAGTCTTCAGTTGACAGTTGGTTACGCATCCCCCATTTTTGTTTATATTGCTGTGCTATGTAATCTTCTCACAGTTTAATCTCTTTTTTTCCAGTAATGGACATTAATGTGAAGTTGATGTATTGTTTGACGTAAATGCTTTTCAAATACCCAACTACTCACATTACTGCTCCATTATCTGTCATATGTCATATGAAAGTAGTATAAGTTCATAAGCAAATCTCAAATGGAATGCCTAATAGTTTGTGTGATGCTCACAGAGGCCAAAATCTCATGTTATTTTGAGAAAAACCCCAGAGTAGCAATTTGACTGTGGTCTTTGCCTACTACAGTGTATAGTTAAATATGTCAGAAATGTAGTCTGCAAGTCCACTGTGTAAGAGCTCTAGCTACACCATCACAACATCTGGCTGGCAGTTTGAAAGTTTATTGTCACCTTACATTCCACATGGTTAAGGTGAATAAGAACTGAAAGGAAGTTTGCTTTGCCTTTCTGTTTGCTCACTGTGCATCAACTAATCTTAACTGCATTTATTCTGCCCCAACTGATGTTCATGCTTGTTTGAATGTCTGTATAAACAGCCAAATAACATTTGTGTAATAGGCGCACAAGTCTATTATTGGAGCCTTTTCCAGTTCATGAACTGTGTCATTCAAATAAATCGACTGGTACATGAGAAGCTGTCTTTGTTGTCATACTTACGCTAATTTCTGTTCCTGTCCTTTCATTGGTTGAGCACTAAATGAGGCATGACTGCAAAGCTTTAACACAGTCTTATATATGTGCCTGTAAATGGAGTTCACGCTTGCTGAATTTCTTTGTAATGGCATTTCTATTTATTTTCTCTCTTAATAGGTGAAGGTCTGTGGCGCCTATGAGTCAAGATAGAGCTCAATTCCCAGCGATCCAGTGTTTTATTACTTTAATGGTATTGGAAATCAGATTTGGCATGTGCCGAGAAGAACAGCTAATGGCACACATTCTCTTGTTACTCCTCAAAGCATAACCTTGCCCTACTTCCTCCATCTCCCTTCTTATCCTTTGTTTCTACGGATGACATCATGGATCTCTGTGGTTTAAGCGTAACAGTAACATCGGTGGACGCCAGCACTCTAGATCTAAAATCTGCAAGGAACTGTGTCATTTAGAGATGAATGTGAACCCATTTAGATGTGTCTGATTACATCCACTACTGGAAGCCCCGGTATTAGGGGAGAACTTTGACTAAACATGCAGGGGAGGCCCAGGCAGGTCCAGCACCAGCAGCTAGGATGCCTATCACCCAAGAAAATGCCCTGAGCCATCTCCCCCTGCTGGAGAACTGGCTCTGGGCTCAAGAGAAAGACCAAGATGAAGGTGATGGGCCTCAGAAGAGCACAGGCAGTGAGGCTCTTTGCCAGGCTGCTATACGTAAGCTTGTGGAATACATCCAGCTGAACTTTGCTGAAGCTGAGAGCCCTTCGTTCAGTAGCAGCCCATTCAGAGAAGAAATTGATGCTGAAGTGAGGGCAGTCTGCCTTCACAAATGTGAAGGAGATGGCACTGAGTTTGGTCTCAGCTTTGGAAATATTCCGATTTTTGGAGACCCCGAAGGGAAGAAGAAAGGGGTCAGGAGGAGGCGCAGGAAGGGCGATAAAGGCCCTGTATTGGATGTTGGGTGTATTTGGGTGACTGAAGTGAAAAAGAAAAGCCCAGCAGCCTGTTGTGGAGATATTAAACTGCGAGATGAACTGTTGTCACTTAACGGTCAGCTGATGGTTGGAGTTGATGTCACAGGAGCCAGGTAAGATTTCTTAATTTGTCACTATATAAAACTTGAGCTGTCTGTCATTTGCTATGACATTCAGAAATAAAATAAATGTTCAGGGTGGATGCTTAAGGTAGTACTTTTTCTGTACTTCTCTGATCATGACCATGCTGTTGATCTTCATCAGTTTGTTTTGACCCGAACCTCTCTGTATTCCAGAAATTGTGATAAGTGTGCACTGAAAGCAACCTTGTCCTGTCCTGTCTAGGGCTGTGTATCAATGATTTCCTGATTTGGTTAGATTCCAAGCTCTTGATCTCGATTTTGATACGATTTGATTCTGATTCACTTGTGTATATTTTAGTTATAATATCCATTTTGCTTACATATTAAAGAAATTCTCTCTCAGCTAATGCAGTAAATTATACAGAGATTTGGTAACTTCGTACATTATGAAAAAAATAATTTTCAAAAATTAAAATCAGGGCTCAAAATATGCAGTTCATTTGCTATTTATTTAATATATTTAATAATCAGAACAATCAAAATTAATTAACCTTTGTGACGAGGAAGAGGGCGGGGCTGGGCCAGGCCGTCCTTCCCGGGTTTCGGCACCAATGTAACAGGGTTCAAATGGGGAAAGGAGGAGGCGGGAACCGGCTGAACAGTCAAAGTAATATTTTAATAAGAACTTAAACAAAAAGAAACAAAACATAAACGCACACACGGCAGCTGCGTGTGGCTCTCTTTCTCTCGAACTGCCACGTCCCGCTGCACTTATCCCTCTCCTCGGCTGATTAGCCCGAACATACTTTTGATTATAAAGACAATAATTTCAACTCATCTCTCAGTTTGTGAAAATGAATGGGAACGTGTTTACAGTAATACGCATAGTTGCATACAGTGTGACCGTAGCAGGCAACTGTTTATTAGTATAGACTAATATGCAATTTATACTGTATAATAATAATAATATTAATATAGACTAATATGCAACTATCACACAGTAACTATAACACGTTGCACGTGTTAGCATGAGTCAGAATAATTTTCTGTGGTTATTTAAATAAACCATAGATGAAATAAACCTGAATATTCCTTTGAACTGACTGAAGACCCATTCTCAAGAAAATTACATGTCCAACTATGTAAAATCATGTCATTTCAGTTCAGGCCATCAAAATTTCCAAAAGCAAAAGAAGGCTGAATAATGATGTCACTGGTTTACAAACAGAGGAAGAAAAGTCAATCGTTTATTTTTGCAGGTTTAGAAAGTGAAGTAAAAGAGCCAAGAAGAAAAAAAATAGTTTCACAGCCAAAAATGAGATTCACTTGGTGTAAAAAGAGTAGATGTGTACACCACAAGAGATAATTCTATGTAGCTTCTCATCTGTCTGGGTGGCAGCTGGTTGTTTAGAAATCAGGGTCACAGCCGGCCTGAGAAAACAGGATCTCCTGTCCGCATCTTTTTGTTTAAAATGCTTCAGTGCTAGTGCTCCCCTGTGTCTTATGTACAGGGACTCATCGTGTGCCCCACGGTCAGCTGGTTTGTCCCAGGGCATGAGATTTGGATCGGTGCCAGATAGTCTTTTCCTTGTTTGCCTCCCCATGTTGACAGCTCTGAGAGATGGCTGCATGTGTCAGTGTTGGTGAACAGCCCCATGTTGTTCCACGTTTGTGCTCCATCTGGACAGGCTGACACTTTCAGCTTTCATTCAGACTGCCAAATATCTGTCTAACCAAAACAAAGGATGGACCTGCTGCAAAGTTCAATCCTCAAACGACCAGTTCATAATCAGCATTGCTATTCTGCAATGCCAAACTTTTTTGCCTATGCCTTCCATTGAAAAAATAACTATTGAATAAAAATTTGCAACATTACTAGTACTTTTCTGTCCTGTCATGCTAATAACTTTAAAAACATGTTGTAATGCACATTTGCACTTTTTCCTTCATGAAATCCACAATATTTGTGCAGTTAGTACTACCTCAAAACTTTTGTTTCTTCAATTCATTGATCACTTAGTGAACTACACAAGTTTAAACTATATTACACTTTGCATAAACATTGTTATTTCAAAATTTCTAGTGAGAAATATAATGGCATTGCACTTTAATTAATGTAGTTCAACCTTGATCATAAAGGCTTGGTACGTACGCTTCCACTAACGCGTTGTAAGTGAAGGTTCTCAAATCATCCATAAGGAAGTCGAGCGGCACTCTCTCGAGGTGGATTCTGGCATTTACAGCGGTGCAGAGAAAGCATTGAGGGTGGTCGAGGATGTTTGAAAAAGTTCAAATTCCTTTGCTTTATGCAAATGAGTAACGAAAAATGCCTTGCGCCAGCCAATCACTGAGCTGAAAGCAGTGGCTTCTGTCATAAGCGCTTAAAATATGCCTTTAATGATTGAGTTTCTGCTGGATTCAGTGCTTTATTCACAAACGGACTTCAAATGATGATTGCATGCAGACTTTGTGACAATACTGTGGCTGGGTGAGCAAAAATGACATAACAACTGAAGACTGCATTTTGAAAATTCAAGTCAGTTCAAGTCATTTTTATTTGTATAGCGCTTTTCACAACATCGTTTCAAAGCAGCTTTACAGAAAATCATGCATTATCAGAAAATGAAACTGTAATATCTTTAAAGTCTTGGAGTCATCGTTGCATAGTTTGATTAAATATGATTGTAAATTGTGTATAAATATAAATAATTAAATAATTAAATAATTGTATTTAGACCCCCAGTGAGCAAGCTGAAGGCTACTGTGGCAAGGAACACAAAACTCCATAAGATGTTGGTTAATGGAGAAAAATAAATTTGGGAGAAACCAGGCTCACTGTGGGGGTCAGTTCCCCTAACCATCATGAATATAATGCCAGTAAATGTAACCACTTCTTAAGTGACTGAATTACATTTAGCTTTAGTTACCCTAAAAAGCAACCGCTGACCAATCCAGAATTTTTCTCTGTGACCGCATTTTGGTTAATTAAAAAATGTAAGACCAAAAGAACTTTAATAATTATTCTTAACTAGCAACTAATGTACTGTACAAATGTATCATTTGTCCAGTTGGCTACCCTATATCCAGCCAAGCTGGCATATTGCCAGAGTACATATGTCTGTCAGAACGTTTACATGTACTTTAAAAGTTTGGTCGGACTAAAACAATAATTAGTCTTTTTAAAATGTCATATAAAAGCTTATGTGATTTTTATGATTAATGTCATTATATCTCATCTTCGTCTACCATGTATACAGTACACGTTAATCAGACCACAATTGGCCTTGCCATTGTACACGTTCTCTGAAAGACAGAAGTGACCCAAGATGTGTATTTAACAGTTCCTCGGCAGAGGTCCTTCCTTCAAATATTCAATTGAGACTTCTGTCATCTATACTTGGACAGACAGATGAAGACTTATAGCTCGACTATGCAAAAAATCACTGTAGCTCGATTATAACTGCACATATAAATGTACTGACAGTGTCTTGGTCCTATATCCTAAGAAGTCCTGTATAAACGTAAAATGAAGACCGCTTCCTTCAGATGTCCTTTGAATTTTGTGGTTTGTGATAGTTTGATTCATCCCTGTAACTTGAGCTCTATAATTAGGCATTGTATTGTGTAACTGATAAATGAAAGGAAGTTTTGCAGTGTTCACACAGAATCTGCTTTGGGACAACTGTCTCCCGTGCAGATGGACGGCAGGGTATAAGGGAGGAGGTTCCTGGGAGTGGCTCGTGGTTTTGTCCAAGAACTGAGTTGTCTTCACAGACATATAATTTTCTTAAGCTAAAGAAAAGCTGTTGATGTCAAGACATCTCTGGGAGAGAAACAAAGGCAGTGTTTCTGCTCGTTATTCTGAAATGAGAACTTATATTTGTTCCTTTCTGTTTTAAGCTGCTCACACTCTATAAAACCTGCAAAACAATAAAAAAGTCTTGGTTCTAATTTTTTTGCGTTAGTAAAACTGTCTAGGAAGATTCTGACTCAAGGTAACTTTATTGCTATTTACTGGCAGGAAAGAATATTGTAAGCCATTCTGTTGTTGTAGAGCTCTATGGACGAGAGAGTTGCTTGCTTACTTTTTGCTTAATTTCCAGTGAAGTTTTTTTAAAGCTCAACTTTAGCCCTACAAACACAGTTGCGTGAGAGCTTGAAATGAAAAAAGTTAGAGTGCAAACTAGTAAGATTAAAGAGTCAGGTCTGTGTGATTTATGAAAATGTTGTCACAGAAAAGATGCCATTTTCCAACAAAGTAACATTCCAGATTTTCTTTTGAAACTGAGCAAAAGCTTTTATTTTAAGTATCTAATATGGGAGGGTGTTCTCTGCTGAAAAGACCAAAAGATGGCTTGTCATCCCTAGCATGAGATTCTGGTGAGTTGGTTTCCCCACCAATCTTCTTTACTAGCTTCTTTTCAAGCAAGACTTCCATCCTCAGCCAACCTCAATAGAAAAAAGACACCACAAACTAATTTTCTAAGGATTTCTCATCTTTACATTAGCTTATTTTTTCCACTCCTCACATAAATGTTTGGTTAAATTTCAGTCTAAGTGAGGTTTATAAGGCTGCCTCAGTGTTATATTGGCTCATTACTGCTTTCTTGTTTCATCTCTCAGGTAGGACTTAAATCTGTAAGGGAGCAAGCACTGAGGACTGTTATAGAAGGCAACAGAAGGTTTGGGGAGAGAGCTGGTGAGACGAGGGTTCGACACTGTTCAAAAAGCAATGGGCTGAAGCCTTCAAACACAAAAAGAGACAAATGATGGAAACTTTATTTTTCATCAAGTGCTTTTCATGTTAACGGTTTCTGTGCAAAACCTCTGGGCCCAAATGGAGCTCACCACAAAAAGCTTCTTGTAATTTCGGTCTCTCAGTATTTTACTTCTTTAACAGCCTGGCCCAACATCTGTCTTTGGGTAACATGGAAAATAGCTCAGTGGCACTTCACCAAACAGCCCATGCAAAGTGTTCTCCACATAAGAGAGTTTTGAGAATGCAAGATTAAGAATGATAATTATTTTTTTATTTTTTTTTTATTAAATTACTTGGATTCAGTGAAACAAGGGAAATGGCTTTTTGATCTAATGTTCATCTTGAAAGCTACACTCAGCAGATTGGCTCTTATACATTAATCTCGGCTATATAAATCAACTGAAAGGAATTTTCCAGAGATTTTGAGGATACAGAAGCCACGAATATCTGGCAGTTTAGAACAGAGGTGTGAAGACATTAAGGACTGCGCAAAATCAATTATGAGCCAAATGTTTTTCCACCACAACTGCTTTTACAGACTGTGGTGGTGGGGGCGTGGCCGAGTGCTGGCTTGTGAATGGAGAGCGAGATCGGGAGATGAGAACGGTAAGGATCATTACCTGTCAATGATTGTCTTGTCATTGCAGTGAGAGTTGGAGATTAATTTAAGGGCGAGCCAGACGCCAGTGAGGGAGAGAGAGCTACCCACACACACCTAGAGACTGTGTTGAGTTGTTGCCACTGAAAAGCGTGATTTTGAGTTATAAAATAAAAATACCTTTTAAGTTGGATTCACCATCTCCCACTTCCTCCTTTCACCTCTTTGCGAACTTTTTACACTGGTGCCGAAACCCTGGATTTAGGAAGAAGAACAGCGCCATGGATGCATCACCTCTGGAGGATGCATTCAAGACCCTCACCAGCATCCACCAGTCACAGCATCAGCCCCTCCCCCAGCTGTGCACAGAACAGGAGCAGCGGTTAATCGTGCTCCTCCAGGCCCAAGTGGAGGACCAGCAGGTGCTCCGGAGCTTGCTGCCTCAGGAGAGGGCTGCCGCTGTGACCCCGTCCCCCCGCGACTGCCGCGCCCCATGTTCCGCTTGTCAAGATGGGCCTCCAAGATGATCCGGAGGCCTTACTGGAGCTCTTTGAGTGGACAGCAGGGGCCTGTGGATGGCCAAGCACCCAGTGGGTGGTCCGTTTAATACCACTGTTGTCCGGAGAAGCCCAGCTCACGGCGCAGCAGTTACCAACCGAGAACCTCCTGGTATAGCCGACTTGAAGAAAGCCATCCTGCAACGGGTCAGCCGGACACCCAAGCAACAACGCCAATGCTTCCGCTCACTGAACATTGGCGAGCACGGCCGTCCGTTTGCCTTCCCCCAGCAGCTCCGGGACGCCTTCCAGAGGTGGTGGCTGGCTGAACAATGCAACGTCATGGCTGTGATCGACCTGGTGGTACTGGAGTAGTTTATTGTTCGGCTTCCAAGAAGGACGGCGGAGTGGGTCCAGTGCCATCCAAAAGGACATCCAGCTGGTAGAGGACCACATGGGGGCGTATTCGGGAGCCGACGAGCCCTGAGACCCTTCTCTCTCTCTCTCTCCGTCTCTCCTGTCTCCCCTTCTTCTCTTCTCTCCCCTTCCGCCCGTTCTGTTCCCCCTACCAAACAGGACCAATGGTTTGGCCCGGGCAATTTCCAGAACCAACATTTCAGCACGTAGTGTTGCAGAGGCACTCTTCAGAATCATCTCCCGAGTGGGGATTCTGAAATAAATCCTCACTGATCAAAGCACTACTTTCATGTCACATACATTACGTGAGCTGTACAAATTATTGGGTATTAAATCGATTTGGACAAGTGTGTACCACCCGCAAACAGACAGCTTGGTCAAATGGTTTAATCAAACACTGAAAAACATGATTCGTAAGTTCGTGCACAAAGATGCTCGGAATTGGGATAAGTGGCTTGAACCCATTATTCACAGTTTGAGAGGTCCCACAAGCCTCCACAGGGTTCTCCCCATTTGAATTATTGTATTGGGAGGAGGGACCTTCAAACAGCAAAAATTAAATTCAATACGTTCTTGACCTGAGAGCAAAACTCCACATTGTGGGGCAGCTATCACAGGAGAATTTGCTACAGGCTCAAGAACATCAGTCCCGGCTGTATAACAGGGGAGCTCGGCTATGGGAATTTACACAGGGAGATAAAGTCCTTGTATTACTACCCATATCAAGCTCTAAATTCAACCACTTAAAACCATGGAGGGAGGCGGTTCCCGTGTCTTTAGCGACGGTGGTTCCGGAGAGGGAGGAGCACAGACTGGAGGTGAACTTAAAGGCCAATCGAGGTACCCCGGTTACTTGCAGAGACCACCACTCACAAGTCACAGATGTGGCCCGGTTGCAAAGAGAATTCTCTGACGTGTTCTCGCCCCATCCCGGTCGTACGAACCTCATATAACTCCATATCGAAACAACCCCAGGGGTGGTGGTACGCAGTCGTACTTACCGATTACCAGAGCACAAAAAAAAAAGTGGTTCAGGAAGAATTAAAGGCCATGCTCGGTATGGGGGTAGTAGAAGAATCCCACAGTGACTGGGTCAGTTGAATTTAGAGCTTGATGTGGGTAGTAATACAAGGACTTTATCTCCCTGGGTCGGTGGTGCTGGTTCCAAAGAGCAATGGCTCGGTCCGGTTCTGTGTGGATTATAGAAAGGTCAACACTGTGTCTAAATTTGATGCGTATCCAATGCCTCATATTGACGAACTGCTTGATCGTTTGGTGCGCGGCTCGCTTTTATTCGACACTGGATTTGACAAAGGGATATTGGCAGATCCCCTTAACACCAATGTCCTGTGAGAAAATGGCCTTTTCCACAATTTTCTTACACCAATTCACGACCCTTCCATTCGGTTTGTTTGGGGCCCCAGCTACGTTTCAGTGCCTTATGGACCAAATCCTCAGACCGTTCTCTGCGTACGCTGCTGCCTATCATTGAGAAGGAGTGTCTGGCCATCAAGTGGGCGGTGGTCCTCACCCTTCGGTAATACCTCCTGGATTGAGTTTTCACCCTCGGATTGGACCACGCCCCGCTCCAGTGGCTCCATTTAATGAAGGATACCAACGCGCAGATCACCTGTTGGTATCTGGCTCTTCAGCCATTTAAGTTCAAGGTAGTCCACAGGCCGGGGGCACAGAAGGATGTTGTGGATTTCCTCTCCAGAAATATGTGTGTGTGTGTGGGGGGGGGGGTGGAGTACTGGGCAGGCCGGATGGTCGGGCGGTGGGGGCGTGGTCGAGGGCCAGCTTGTGAATGGAGAGTTTTGAGTAATAATACAAATTAAAACGTTTGAGTTGGATTCGCCATCTCCCGCTTCCTCCTTTCACCTCTTTGCGAACTTGTTACACAGACATACTGTATACTGTGTCAAATTGATTAACTGTATTGCATTATCCATCTGTCTTCTCAAAACCACAATTGAAACATTACAAATTAGCATTTAAACTTGTAACTGCACTGTATTCTATAAAGTCTGCCTGGTTCCTGTCAGTGTTAAAGATCAAAGCCTCCTGTGAGTTAGCACTTTTAGTGTATGTTTGCTTTGAACTGATTTACTCTTCCCACTCAAGGTCCTATATTTGCGAGCCAGCTCTCTGTGGTTAGTTAACTTACCACTTGGATGAATGAGAGAAAGACTGCCATCTCTTCCCTGGCATTAACTTTGTCTGAGTTTGCACTTTTCTCATAAGCAAGAGAAGGCATCAGCTCTTTAGTGAAGAGATCAAATTAGAGATTCAAATTAGAGACTGTGGTCTTATTAAAACATACAAGAAGGTTCTTTGATTGAAAATAGCTTGAGATCATCAGCTCAAATGTAGGTTCTCTTTTGCTTTCTTAATTACAATAGGAGGACATTCATGGTTGTAGGGTGGAAATAAAATATGCATTGTAACGTTTTAAATGTCAAGCTAAATCAAACTCAGCAACTCACAGAAAGTCTTTTTATTTTAAATAAACCAGATGAAAGATAATATTGCTGTGCTCAGAAATCATAATTTTTCAATAGCATACATATTAGCCTACTTTTGTATACAGATATGATTCTGTGCTGCCATGCATTCATAACTATAGGCCTATTTCATACTTAAAGATACATTTTTAACTTCTAAATTTCAACATTAACTTGCTTTCAAGACATTTATCTACCTCTGTGCACAGAACCCATCATCACACAATTTGATAACAAAATTGACAAACCTCATGGAACCCCCAGATTTCTCTGGTCACAGATGGAGCTATAAGGATTAGCTCTGTGCAATCCGGATATTCAGGTAATACTATCTGGTTGGGGAACTGACCATTTTGAAGCCCCTCAGATTACATTCCACCATGTCTGGCTCTGTGATTTTAATTCATGCCCATTGTGGCTTTACTTTGAAAAAGTGATGGCTGAGACTGTAACTTTCAGGGTAGTGTTGTTGATGATAGAATTAGGTTGAACAATGATGATTTGCAATTGCAAATACACAAGGCCCAATGCATGCACAGGACAGTACAGTTACTATATCTCTTTTTACCATTTAAACATCCTGGTGCAGTCTGTGAAATTTCAAAATTGAATTGTATGTAAGTGAATCTATTAGAAAGTCACACACGTTCTATTTAAGGCTTAAACACACAGGGAAAACTTTTGTCCTTCAAACACTTTCAGGTTTTATTTTAAATTAATTTCAAGTTTTGGGTCAATTGTTTGTTTGTTAAGAGAACGTGATTAAAAAGACAGTAACTAAATCAAACCATTAACATGTATGTGAGGCAAAGGACAAGGACTTTGTAAGTTAGTAGGCTAATTTGGTCTTGAGTTGGTGTATCAAGTTGATGATGGCCTTTGGGAAGATTTTATAGTATTTGATTCTGGCCTAACATGATTCAAATATACACCTAACATTGCATGACTTTAATATGCTTTAATATTAATGATAATGTTTCTTTATAAACCCTGTTTCACATTCCAGAATCAAGTTTGGGCTGTGCAGTTATGGAATTTTCCACAAGAGGGCAGTGGTACAAAACTTTCTAGTTACATTTGATAAAAATCATTTTATCTGCACTTCAGAATTGATTAACATCATGATATGGGTAAAGGACCAAATTAAATGTAACTCTTCATGCCATTTCTTTTCTGCCATAAGGCCTCCTAATAGTTGTTATACTTGACATGCTGCTGTACATTTTGTGTAGTACAAAATAATCTAAAGGTTTATGGATATGAATGTTATTTTATGAATGCTAGAGATAATATAATGTCAGATAGCACATTTCTTCTGTATTTAAGTTTTTGTGTATAAGTTTTAGTTAAACAACATAGTGTACTCGATAAATATGGTGAAAACAGTAGGAATAATAGCTACCAGAGAAATGGGTGCGCGCCCATTTCAAGTGCATGAATATGGTTGTAAGGCAAGAATGATGCTACTGTGTTTGGGACATTTCCCTGCAAACCTCTCAGGGTTCTGTAAAGAAAGTGTGCACAGACAGCATCCCGCGACCGGATGTCCTTCATAATGAAAACAGTCTTTGGAAGGAGACACCCAGCCAGTGCAAACTCAGGTGCAGGTCTATAAATCTCTTTTCAAAGGAGATTCCATTGAGATTTATGATATTTATTTGATTGTTTACTTGATTTATTCATAACCTGGTAGAGACATTCCTTTTTATGGTAAATTATTATGAAGTGTTTTCTCCCCATCTGTTTTGTTGAAGTGGAGTAAAGTTTGGAAAATTATGATCCTGCAAAGAGAGAGGTAAGCGCATTGAGGCAGCTTTTCCAAATCTGCTGAATTTTGTTTGAAGGCATTCATGTGAAAATAGTGACTTGAAAGGAATATTCCAGGTTCAATACAAGTTAAGCTCAGTCGACAGCATTTGTGTCAAAATATTGATTACCACAAAAAATAATTTCAACTTTTCCCTGCAAGCAAAAATCTGAGTAACAGTGAATGGGGCCAATCCATAAAGGCTAAAATTCTCACTGTTTCAAAAGGTTACAAGCCACAAAACAGAAACAATAAGTGTTATAACATGATTTTATTTTAAATAAAATTACTTGCAGACCTTTTCTTTTTAAAGTTATATGCAATTTTAGAACTCCATTGCCATGACAACATGATGCTTTCAACCCTTAAATGAAAAACTATGATTTAACATTACAGCTCAAATAAAACAAGTTTTATCCAAAAAATTAATGTAAGTGCTTTTATAAAATTATAAGCTTCACATTTCTGCTCTTAAATCCTCTAAAAATTGGCCCCATTCACTTTTTCCCCTTTGTTTTGTATTTTGCTTTTTTAAGAAAAGGAGGGATGAGTCTATATTCTATTTTTGTGATTAACATTATGGCACTGCTGATGATTTTGTCAGAACCCAGAATATTCCTTTAATCGTTGAATAGCTCAATACTCATGGTAAATGCTCACCTCCTTTAAAGTTCTGTCCATCAGAATGAATGGCACTGCCATCTATCACCAAAATAGAAAATGTTGTTCATTGTAGTTTCCAAATAAATCCAAAGAGAGGGTTTCCATGTTAATTATCACATGATGACTACACATAACTCCCAGATTCTTAGTTTAGCCTACTGCTTTCCATTTCAGTAAAATATTAAAATATGCTTCTTCAATTTAACAGGATTGCACAGGCCAAATTAAATCAAATCTACTGTACCACATGTCATTTACAAATGACATGCCAAAGCCTGCAAAGTAAAATCCAACCATAAACCTCAAAACATTGCACACATTCAGAAATCTCAACCTTGCAAAGGTTTTTAATTTACAGCACACAGCATAAATGAGTACACCCCTTCTGAAACCTAACAAATTCAGCCCTCTCTTTATAAATAAGACATATTTGGTATTCATGTATAATGTAATGTTTAAGCAACTCTGATTTATCAGATAATGGAACATGTCAACACTAAACAAGAAAAAATCACTTTCTTATCAAAATGATAAAAGGCCAAGTTGCAAAATTGAGTACACCCTCCTGAAAGTTATAATGTAAAACTTAATCAAATGTTTTCTGGTGCTAGTTCAAGGACATTGATCAGCAGATTATTCTTTTGAACCATCACACTCAAATAGACATAGTTGGTTAAAGTGTAAAAGTTTTACTTATCCCATTGACTCACTCTCAGACTCAATGCAGACAACAAATGGACCACAAGGGACAGAATTGTCAAGTAAATGAAGAAAATTATTTAATTGCACAAAAGGGGAAAATGGTACAAGAGAATTAGCAAATCACTGTTATTGAGTCAAAACACAGTAACAAAAGTGACACATAAATTCAAAAAGGATGGACCTGTGACAAGATTCTTGAAATGTTCTGACCTCGCTGTAAGCTTTCACCTCATGATAAGCAATTTTTGCTCATAATCGCCAAGCTCTTGCCTCAGAGCTGACAAAAGCTGTGGGAAGCCAAACTGGAGTGACTGTTTCATCTCACACAGTAAGACACACTCTGTAAAGAAGTGGAATGAGTGGTTGTCATCCAGGCAAGAAGGCATTGCTGAACCCAAAGCATAAAAAAAGCTTGTTTAGCCTTAGTCAAGACCCATACTGATAAAGGTGCAGACCTTTGAGAGTCTATAAGCTTGTCTCATGAGGCCAAAGTAATTATTATTTATTCATTTTTTATTTATTTTTTTGGATCTGATGTAATCCAAAATGCATGGCGTCACACGGGAGTACGGTGGGAAGTGCATGGTACACACAGTGATGTACAGTGGTGGATTATAATATATGGGGATTTTTGAGTGCTAAAGGTGTGGGGGAATTGTACTTTATCAATGGCATCATGAATTCACAGATGTTCAGCAAAATCTTAAAAGAGAAGATGCGACCCTCTTTCCCCACACTGGGCTGTCGGGCACTTTTACCATGACAATGACCCTAAAAATGATTCCAAAGCCAATGCTGCATTCCTGTATATAAACAATATAGTATGTCACCCAACCTCAACCCTATTTAAGTCGAGCATCACTCCCCATTAAACATCATAGCACTCAAGGAGGTCATCCTTCAGGAGTGGAAGAGGATAGACGTGACAATATGTCATGAACTTGTACACTTGATGTCAAGAAGGGTCAGAGCAGTATTTTACAGATATTGATAACATCTTTCGATTTTGTTATTAAGTATATGTTTAATACATTTCAATTTTGTCATCTTTGCATGAATTGTAATAGTAATCATTTAGAAATATATCTTTATGTTTAGAGGGGGTGTACTCATTTATGCTGTGTACTGTAAGTGACTACGTTCAATGAATGACAGATAAATTATCCAGTTTTCTCAATCTGCAGTACATTCTTTTAAAGATAGATGGCACTGGAGAAAGAAGTTTGACTCAGTAAAGCTTTGTACAGCTGCTTCGGATTCGTCAATCTTGTGCGTGCGCTCTATAACTCACATTATAACCAAACTATGTCACGTTTGAAGTGATACTGCTAAAAACATCCCATTTCCACCTTATATCATTTTTAATACTCACTTTAATATACAAGGATGATTCTTTTATTATTGCCTCAGGTCAAAACGTTGTGCTATTTGTTGAACTGCGGTAACTATGGCTGTATCTACCTGTGCATCCTAACCGCGTGCAGCACTTTTGGGCAGCATAGGGGCGTGCGGCAGTTTTGGAAATCAAAGACGCGACGTGCAAAAGTGCTGATACTGTCTGAGGACTTAAACATGCTTGACGCAGCGCATTGAAAATGCAAAACGCCTGTGTCTCGAGACGCGTTTTTCAAAGCTGAAGTTCCTGACACGACGCAACGGTCAAAGACGCCCGTCTAACGCATGTTTGCTTAAAAAAAACAATGGAAAAACAGCGCACACGCACACCATGACGCGTTCTGTGTGAACGGCCCCTGAGTAGGCAGTTCTCAAGTGCTGTATTAAGAGACATCCACTGTGGGATTCAAGCATGTGTCAGTGTTTCTGAGATTTATTCTGTGCGTCTTCTGTTGTGAGTTAGAAGAAGGGGCGGGACGATAAGAAGTATCTCACTCACTCACAACGGTTTAGATATAACGCGCAGGATAATGGATCCCAGACGCTCGTGCAAAGTATTTGAGCGCCAAACCGAGTCGTATTTTCATTTGAATGTCTCAGAGCCGTGGAAACTGCCCGCATCTCCACTGACAGACTGTGCTGTGGAAAAGAGCAGCCATGGACTTTAATCAAGCGCTTAACAGATCACATGAAAGGGGCGAGTCGTTGGAGCTATTAGAATTATTTTCATGAACATACAGTGAAGTCGCTCAGGGACTTATTCAAGCAGCTGATTAGAATGATTATTGAACTCACGAGAGCCCAAACAGCAGCGCGCCAGCTGTCGGGAACTGCTACAATGATGACGAGGAGGTTCAAGTGAACGTTCTGGTATAAACTGCTCCTTTTAATTTGAAACGTGTGTATTCTCCCTGTAATTTGTGTGTGTGTGTGTGTGTGTGTGTGTGTGTGTATGTGTGTGTGCGCTTGACATATTCTTTAAAGAAAAGCAGACATGTTTAACTGTTGAACTGGAGACTTGACACTGATAATATAAATACGACAGGTTATCATTATTTTAACATTTTGCTCACATTTATTTCCAGTAAAAAGCCGTAGTTCCATAGGTTGGCAGATAGCACTGTTAGAATTAGACTTTAAAACAAGGGGTGGATTTCATTCTTGTCAAGTGCTCTCGATCATTATGCAACAGCTTTTATTGTTTCTATTCATAGTTGTTTGTTAAAAAGAATCAGAGAATCCCTGAGTGCACGTCCTCCCATGTTTGTTGCAGAAATTGACATGCGGGTTACACACACAAACAATCTTACAGTTTACTTTGCCCTAGAAATCTGGGTTAATCTCTGCCAATATTATTTAACATGTGCTACCTTGATCCAGTTTAGATCTTTGAGGAAAGAAACACAGTCAAGGGGAATATAGACTGAAGACACATTTACAGGGAAACATATCACTTTAAATATTTATTATTGCATTGTAAGATATTTCAGACATTGGTTTGCCTTTAACGTTGTTATAAAGCTTTTTTAAAGTCTGTTTGGTGTTTAGAGTGCTGCCTAATCCAGTATTTGTCTGGTGAATTGACTCCATTTGTTGTTGCTTTTTCATCATTGTAATTAGGTTGTTTTATCTTCATGTATCCTAGTGGTCACTTCTGAGCTCTTAGTGGATGAAATCAAAGGGAGAGTGTCAGCTACTCCAAGTGCTGCTTTTGAATGGAAGCATTCTATTAACAAGGGAGCGCAGTGTAAATAAAGACTATATAAATCTACTTATCTCTGAGTCACATAAGCTCCCCAGCAGCACTACACAAAGAGGGATACTCACTATCTTCTCGTGGCTTAAACTGCTTTCTGAAACTCACTTGTCAAGGGCTTGAATTTATGTGCTTTGGTCAGCCTCCACAGAATATTTAGAAATTAGTTTCTGAAATTCAGCATCCTAAGTCTTTACATTTAGCAGGGATTGCGGCTGTCACTTATGCATTCCAAATTCTGTGGAAAAATCCAAAAGCTTTTCTTCTATGTTGATGTACTATGTGCATTATTTTTGCACTGCATTGAAAATAAAGAATTCCCATGCCATTTCTGAGATCACTGTCAGGATTTGGAGATGAGTGTTTCCCAAAATTCCTTTTAGCCTCCAAAGGAAATAATAGATTTGAGCAGCCAATTGGAAGAGGTTTTGTGGTAATTAAGCTCTGTTCTAAGCAAAGGGTCAGTTGGGTTGTTTGACTGCAGTCACACTGTCCCAAACAAACTATTTTGTTGTGCATTCTGCAATCCTAATTGGTTAGAGATGGATGAACATTTGGCTCTGTGGTGGCAGTAATCTTAGCGAGGGGATATGATTCCCTTTTTTATTATCTTATGTACAGTACATTTCTGTGCTTTTATGGGCACAGGTAGTGATGTCATAATGTTTGACAAGACATTGACCCTATAGAGTTGTAGCTGAGAATGAATGTATTTTGCCTGCTTTTTTTCAAGGGTCAGGGACCCCCAGGGTCCACAAGCGGGTCTGCGGTAAAAATGTTTTCAAACAAAGTGTAAATACTTGGAAAAAAAAAAAAAGTTTGACATTACTGAATTTAACATTATTATTAATAGTTTAATTCTGCTTTCTAAAGATAATTTTAGATAATGTAATTATTTTATTTCCTTTGGCAGCCATTGTGCTTGTTTAAATGTAAATGATAAAAAAAAAAAATCTGTATATATATATATATATATATATATATATATATATATATATATATACTTGTGATAAAAATATTTCTTGAACCTGTAGTTATCACCTTGTTTAGCTTGCTTACTGGGGGTTGTAAGGACATATTCTCTGGAAAGCTGCTTCGGAACAATATTTAATGTGAAAGTGCTATATGATAAAATTTGAAATGAATTAAAAACTTTTCTTTTCAGGTTTACTTTATATACAAACATTATTGGAAATAAGATAAGAAAAAAGATGCACTGTAAACTTAATATTTTATGTATAATATTTTAATTTCTCTTAGCTTTAGTACAGTGACAATATGAAAGCCAATTATTTGATTTCGCCAACACGTTCTTTTCAATATCATACTTTCTATTTTTCTCACACCCTGTCAACACCGGATGCGAGTGATGTCGAATCGCCTTGTGGCTGTCTACACTGGACTCATCAAAGCTAATGTTTTAAAACATTTATTTGTCTTGTTGGCAGTACTAGCGGCAGCACGTGCAGCGCAAAATAGAGCGGGGCATCCGTTTACTTAATGCACGACAAGGCATGACAGACGCTTAGAGAGCATCATTGACTCTAATGGGAGCAAATTGCTTTTATCGTTGCGCTGCTCCGCTCGCCTCTTGTATAGACAGGGTGTTACACAGTAAAATGTTGTATTTATACATAAAAATATAAAGCTGCTTTAATATTTTAAGAAGCAGTCCCTTTGCAAAGGTATCATCAGATTTGGCATTGAACATTTTGAAGCTGCTAGAGCAGCTCACCATATAAAAGGGTGAGCTTTTATATCCAATTTAAGTTACAGGCTAAAAGAAACCATAGGTTAGCTTTTATTTCAGAGCTGCCATATGGTTAACTATTTTGAAAACTGATCTTACACACACACACACACACACACACACTCTCGTTTTCTGTTGTGGTGAGGATTTTCCATTGACTTCTATCATTTTAATACTAGCTAATGATATTTTCTATATCATAAACTTACCTCTATCTTTAACCTAATTGTAACGGGGTTAGGTGGGCAAGGAGGAGGCAGGAACCGGCTGAACAATCAACATCGGGGGGTGGGGGTGTTGCCCTTCTGGCTGTGCCTTTCTGGAGCTGTGGGAGAGACGAGGGGAGGGAAAGGGGAGAGGGAAAGAGCGAGGCAGAGCGACAGAGAGAGAGGAAACTGGCTCGCTGGTCCCCGGACATGCTGTCGCCTGGTCCTCAGCCACTCCTCCGACCTCTAGCAGATGACAGCTCGCTCCTCCTCTGGTGGACAGCAACGAGTCCTCCGACACCTAGTGGAAGGAACGGCCCCTTTCTCGGCGGACGACAGTGGTTCCTCCGACTCTCGGCGGACGTCAGCAACCCCTCTGTCCCCAGGCAGACAGCCGCGGCTGCTCCCCTGTCGGGATGGCAGCGGCGAGGACTCCACGACAGCGCATCCCTCCTCCTTCCCGGGTTTCGACACCAATGTAACGGGTTCAGGATGGGCAAGGAGGAGTCGGGAACCGACAGAACTGTCAACATAACTTTAATAACGTAACTGAACTTAAAACAACATAAAATAAACACACACACACACTGCGCGGGCATGTGTGTCTCTCTCTCTCCCGAACTGGCGTCTCCAACTACCCTTTATCTCTCTCTCCCGCTGATTAGTTGACTCGGCACCAGCCGTGCACCCTTACGGCCCGGCCACACCCTCCTCCTAGTCACACTCCTCCCCCGCCCGATTCAGGCCAGGGCGCCATCCGGACTGACCTACAACCCCCTATCTCTGGAGGGGAGACGCTGCCCTTCCGGCCGTTCTACCAGCTGATAGTCCACCCGCCTCCTGGGAACCTGGGGAGAGACGAGGGGAGGAAGAGGCGAGAGGGAAAGGGCGAGCGGGAGAGACATGGAGAGAGAGAAAAACTTGCTTGCCGGTCCCCAGACATGCCGTCGCCTGGTCCTCAGCCACTCTTCCGCCCTCTGATGGACGACAGTCGCTCCTCCCCAGGCAGATGGCAGCGAGTCCTCCGACCCCTGGCGGACAGAACGGCTCCTCCCCTTCCTGGGGGATGGCAGCAGTTCCTCCGACTCCGGGCGGCCGGCAGCGGCGAGGACTCCATGATAGAGCATCCCTCCTCCTTCTCGGATTTTGGTACCAATGTAACAGGTTCAGGGTGGGCAAGGAGGAGGCAGAAACCAGCAGAACAGTCAACATAACTTTAAAGGCATAACTGAACTTAAAATAACACAAAACAAACAAACAAACACACACACACAGTGCGGCTGCGTGTCTCTCTCTCTCTCCCGAACTGGCATCTCTGGCTCCCCTTTATCTCTCTCTCCTCCTCGTCACACTAATCCTCACAGAAACCTGTTCCTGTTGCATTTTTTTCCTGTTGCATTTGTCCATTGTCTGGTCCCCACCAATGTGATTTCAGGTTCTACTGTCCTGTCCCCCAATGTAGGCAAATCCTGGCCCCCTCACACACAAATGCATATGATTGCTAAACAACACAGAAAAAAATGAGAACCTCTGTGTTGTCCTGACATCTGCCTCTCCGTCTGAGAGCGTTCAAATACAGAGTTGCTTGTGGTGGGCTCTGTTTCCCCTCTGCAGGCTTGTTCATGTGGAGAGTGCTGACTGAGGTTATTCCTTTAGTTCCCCACCACACTGTGGAATGTCTTTACTACAGTGTCTGCATGGAACTGTGGCTGCTGACTTGCCTGCAGCTGTAACCTGGGAAGTGAGTTAGTGCTCTCCTAACTTGTTTTCAAAATTAATCATAAATGGTGTTTCTTACCATGGCAAACTTTATACAATGTATGAAGTCAAAACATTTACAAACGCAGGTGGATGCTTAAAACCAGGAATCCGAAGGATCATTTGGCAGGACTTTACACTTTATTATAAGTTTTGAGTTTGTGAATAAGCTCAATTGTGTGTCTTCTTTACCTTTAGAAAGAAGGTAACATTTCAGACCTGGAAGTGACTTTATCTGCTTGGTCATTTTGAAAGCAGATTGCAAACCAAAGTCCTGGGTGTCCTAGGCCTGACTGTCTCTTCCTCTCAGTGTCAAAGCTGTGGCCGGACACCAAATTGAACCTGGAACTAGAGACGTCATCTTTCTTGTTTAAGTGACTGCATTTGCCTTTCAGTTTGTCAGAAGAATGTATGGTGGATATTTTAGACAGTTTAGATTTGCTTATTTGTTTCCCTTAACCCGCAAATCTGCTCACACAAAAATAATTCTACACCTCCATGTTTCCTCACAAGTTGTTCTCATTTTGAATTATCTTTCTAATCCACATTAGCAATTTTTCTGCCAGCATTGGCTTTTGGATTTGTGGCAAAAATTTTCATCCACCAGTTAACATTTTCTTTGAGGTCTGAGTGTTGACATTTTCTTTGTCATTTTAAAAAGTCAAGGTACAACACATTTTAATGGTTTGACTTGAATACAAGCACGCATTTACAGCTATGACAGAGGAGAAGATTTTGTGCTTTTTATGTCCTTTTTGGAGCTTGACAGAGCCAGTAACAATTTACTTGCATTGAAAGAGTGAAAGTTCAACTTGTACATTTTGCTGTTCATTTTCTACAACGTAGAATGTAGAAAAAACTCATGACCAGGTGAGTTCATTCAGTTCATTTGTTCATTAATTTTTTTAATTACATGAATTACATTTTAATATATGCTGGATATTTTATTGACACAACTATTGTAATGGTATATTTGAAATACAGACAGTATGAAACTTGGATTCATGCTCCTTTCAATTAACCATTTGAAACTTAGCTGCCTTTAGTTTAAGATTCAGTAACATGCTACATGAATCAAATGCTGTTATGTAATTTTTTCCTTGTGTACTTCTCCACACATTAATGACTTTAGCTCAGAGAATAAGCTTAAGAGATTTGCTCTTTGTTAATCAAATCATTTTTCAATATTATTAGCTTTTTGTGACGTCTTTTTCTTGCAGCAATTGTAAAGCAGTGAGCCTAATCTTAATCCGGTTTTCTCTAGAACTTGTTATTAATGTGAGGACTCATTCACATGTTGTCCCCTTCAGGTTAATCACATCTGACAATTTCTTTTATACAAAATTTCAGAAATTGACAAACAGAATGATGATGATGCAGTTGGGCAGGCACTTTTTGAATAGGATTTGGAAAAATGTTCTGATATTACATTGTAGATTGTTTCTGACATGCATTTCCTTGTGCACTGAGCAGTGGTCCTTGTATGAAGAAGTCTGTTTCAAAAGAGTTTTGGAGCATTACATAGATATCAGATAGGTTTATTATAATACTAAAATACTATTAATTATAATAATTTAACTAAATACTAATTAAATTATATGTATTTAAAAATACTTATTACACAGCTCTCTAGATTTCTTTATTCTGATTGGTCAAATCAGAATTCATTCGGTGGTAATATATTTTGGAATAATTACATTATATTTAGCAGCACTGTATAAGTGACCATGCTCATGCAGGTGTTTCCTATATTGCTCTGTTTGCATTCGGTCTCTCGTATCACTCAGTGGTCTGGTCTATACAATAAAATGATTTCAGCTCAACAGTCAACTTCAGTATTTCATCTCAATGTATTGATTTAGAAATATAGTAGCCATGTAATAAGTTGGATATAGAACAGGCAGCCAGTTATTATTGCAAAAGAAACTCCTCCAGGGTGATTTAGGGGGTATTTACACTTGGTCACTTCATGCGTTTTTACTGATCGGATTGCTATCCGATTGAAAGCGCATTCCATTTACACTTGGCCACATCAATGTGTCTGCCAAACGGAAATAAATCCGATCTTCAGTTCCTGCTCTATATGTTTATTCTTATTTTCATTGTTTAGTTTCAGTTTTGTCAGTCATTTGCATCAAATAAATAAAGAATAAAACTTCTTTCTCTCCTACAATGTGCATCCATTTCTTAATTTATCATTTATTGCACAATGTGAGCCACATGCAAATACTATGTAGCACTGTTTGGGCAGAAAGTTTCATTTGGAATGCGTCTCAAACCACATCCTGAGGAGTTCATCGACAATGTCCTGTCCGGTGGATTCTCAATAAGCATTTTTCACCCAAAAAAGTGTCATTCAACTGCTTCTGCATCACACACACACACTTTGTTGAGAGTGCGCTGGACGGAGACTCCTGATTTTTGCCGTCAGGGCTTCATTCAAGTAAGACAGAATTATTTTAATTCATCAAGAGAAATAAAATGGTTGGATATAGAATAGGTTTGAACCGTTGCCACAGTTGCCAATAGGTTAAAAATCACTAGCTGCAATTCCAGCTTTACTGATGTGATATTTGCCGTGAAATCGTGAAATTTATCTTCACATATATCGAATCATTTGTCTGTATAATCATAAAACCCTGCAGATACAGGGCTTTATGATTGCACAGAGCGGAAAATGAACTTGGATGTAATAAAAATGGACATGAGTTTTTGGGAGACCAAAACATAGTGGAATAAACATAGCTGTCAACCCCCTGTGTGTGCGCACACAGTAAAATGCAGTATACTTTGACAGACTCGCGTTCGACTGTGCGTCCGTGTCAAAACCGAAGTATGCTTTGGGCTTTAATACCCGTAAATATTTGCAGATTTGCATCAGACTGTTAATCACCCTATCAGGGTTTATTTGGGGATAATGACTGACTGATTTTATCAGTTTCAAAATTGACTGACTACATAAAATCGCACCAAGAAAGCAAATGAAATTTCAGCTACAGTATTACAAATCATCATAAACGCACCAGAATGTCTGACAGAGGTGGTAGAACGATTTTCTGTCTCTTTGTGTCTCCAGCAGACTGATGGAATTCACGGAGCTTGGCAAGAACCCTAATGTGCATCTGCTTTAAGACTAAAAAATGATCACTGACACTAAGCCATTGCTTCAGAGGACTTAACCCCTGAACTGTGCTGATGACTATGATCAGGGACCTCTGGATTACAGGGGGCGCAAGAGGAATATTATGTCATAATGTCACAAAATATCTCACTCATTAGCATTTCGTGTGGGCGTGAGGCGTTCTGGTGAATATGGTGGAAAAGTTGCAAAATCCAACCCTAGATTTCCTTGCTAGGTCTGTCATAGTATCAGTATATTCTTGTGAGTATGCAGGATCTTTTGCAACATATGATATCCAGGTGCACGCTTTAATGCACATCTGCTGTTGGTTGGCTCACAGCCATGGGAAAAGACTTATAGCAATGGATATGAAAAAGCGTCTGCCCATCCATGCATAGGTCCCACTTTGAGGAGTTTTTTGCCAATCCAAGCATGCAGAAACGCAAACACAGTGTTGCTGTTCAAAGGCGAAACACAAAACTTGAGGTATGACCCAAAACAGGTCTCTTAGATTATGTCAGCAATGTGGAAATTCCAGCAACTACAAAGTCCACACTTTAGTTACTGCATTTTGCCTTTGTAGGCAGAGTGCTTTGGAGGGAGACATAGTTCTGAATTATTTCACACAACTTTGTATGGGAAAGGGCATCCTCCACTCCATGACAACAAATCACTCCATGTCGCACAGAAAAAGGCAGTCTTTAAGGACTGTTTAAGCCAATCTGTTTTGGTCACCGTTCTCCTTAAATTGTGCTTGGTTGGAATAGATGGATTTCCCCACTGCAGCTGTGGTTTAGTCTGAGAGAGGCAATGAAGGTAGAGCCTGTTGCTGGGTTTCTCTGAGACCCATTAGCTTCTATTGCAGCTTAAATTCCTTGTCAGCATGCCAGAGCTGAGATCATGGCTTGTTTTTCTTCTTGTTTGGTCTTTATCAGATGCTGATTTGCATGAAGTCTTCAGAATGGCAGGTTTAAGGAGAGATCTCATTTTCCACTTGAGCCTTTGTGTGTGTGTGTGTGTGTGTGTGTGTGTGTGTGTGTGTGTGTGTGTGTGTGTGTGTGCTGTATGTGTAAAATGAACACGTGTCTACTTGGGTGGTACACTGATATGGTGATAGTCATACAGGGCTTCATCAGTGCATGACACACACCTTGAATGAGTTTTTTCACCACGTAACCATTCATACGTATCCACATTCCTTCTTTCCTCTTTTTCTGAGTCTGCAATTTTTCGATGTTAAAATACTTTGTCATATCCCAGCTTAATATGCAGAGACAACTTAAGTAAGCATTTGTAGGCTGATTTCCTAGAAAATGGAATACACTGTGGTTCTGTAGCGCTATCAAAACATTGCTCTGTTTTTTGCGCATTCCAACCAGTCCGACATAGCAACATTGGCTCAATAAATGGCTTGAGTATGGGCCAGGACTATCTGTTAATTGGACCAGTGGAAGACAGGTGGGAGTGTTTAAGAAACCTGTTAGAAAAAAATAAAATATATATATATATATATTTTTTTTTTTTTTTTTTGCTTTTTTGTATGGTGGCGCTAATAACAAATTTTATTTTACACACATTAGCTTAAAAATTGCTTTTAATGTTACTTTCATCAATATCTTTTTCATTCCCTCCATTTTGCTCTGTGGTTTTCATCCATCATTCTGCCTCAGAGACTGCAAAACCAGCTATGGTAGTTCGGTGAACATTTGACCTGAATGAAATGGTTGATAGCAT
The DNA here is from genome assembly GCF_019703515.2 of Myxocyprinus asiaticus. NCBI lineage: Eukaryota > Metazoa > Chordata > Actinopteri > Cypriniformes > Catostomidae > Myxocyprinus > Myxocyprinus asiaticus. The sequence continues at coordinate 29,678,517 of NC_059347.1, forward strand.
TTGAATGATATGAGTTTGATGGGCACTATTGGAGTTTATTGTGTGTGGTATTGTACTGTTTATTTTGCCCACTGCTTAAAACTCCAGCATAAGATCCAGCATGTGTGGGTTGGCAAAGCATAAGTTGAATTGTTTAGCAAGTTTGAGTAATGCCATGGACAGTACTTACATGATGACATCACACACATAAATCGTTTAGAACAGCTTACTCACTGCAGACTTAAGATGCACCTTTTACTTTTTATTATAGGGGAAATTCAACCCCCTCAAAATTGAAAATTATGTCATCATTAACTCACCCATGTTGTTCCAAACCCCTATGACTGTTTTTCTTTCACAGAAGGTGAAATATTGAAGAATATCCACGCATATAATGAAAGTGAAAGGGGATGGGTGCCATCAAGCTCGAAATTTACTAAAAAGCACCATAAAAGTATCTCAGAAGTTAGGGTTGGGTATTGATACAGATTTCCCGATTCGATTCCGATTCACAAGCTTTCGATTCTGATTTGGATTTCATTCAATATCGATTCAGATGGGTATATTTCAGTTACAATGTCCCTTTTGCTTACATATGGAAGAAATTTTCTCACAGCTAATGTTGTTAATTATACAGGGGACCTTCTAACTAGGTGCATTATGAAAGTATACATTTTCTTTTTTTTTTTTTTTGTTAAATTGTTATTGTTTAATTGCATAATTATATACTATTTACATTAGGGATGGGCATGAGTACTCAATACTTGGGTACTCGGACGTGGCAGCAATGATCAATCATGAAAACGATGATCGATGGTGATCATGGATGATGTGACTTCACTTAATTTGAATTTTTTTTATTTTGAGATCGATTAGGTTGTGATTTTGAGGGGTACATTGATTGTCAGAGACATCTCATAGCAACCAAACTAATATACGATGCTAATAAAAAGAGAGTGTAATTAACCGTTTTGAACACCTGTCTCTGCCAAACGTTTGCTAAACACGTTTTATCATCATTTAATGTAAGAACTTTGATTCATTAATAGGTATCATTTAATAAAAGTGAATGTTTGTCCCTGACTGTAAACCTCCCTTCCCTGGGTGCCGACATGTTTGCGTGATGTAACACAAACCTACATCTCGACGAAATGGGAGTTGAACATTTCCGCACGAGTTTCCAAGTTAAAAGTCTGACATAAACTGCCATTCTGTTGCACTTTCCCCAGTTGGTGGAAATTCTGACTCTCCCGAGTTGAATGGAATCGTCACAGCAACAATAATACGGAACATCGCAGCTTTCCCCACAGGAGCGAACACTTGGGGAGACACACACCAGGTGTGTGGCAGTGGACTCAACATGCTGAAGCAGCACATATACAGCAGGCGAGTGTTTCAAACAGCTAGACAGAGTGCAGCTAAATGGAACAGAATGCAGCATCTTCAAAAGTAAACTTCAAATTAATAAGCATATTAAAAACGTGATGGGTGTGGCGTCTCATTTTAAGTATTTGAAAATAGACAGTTCAGACAGTCACTAAAAAACTGGTGCACGCTTACTAAGATTACTACGGTAACCTGAAGGAAGAACAGGCAGACGCGCATTGTGCACATTCTTTCATTGAGTTGGGCAGCGAATCTTCACATAATGACAAAATATGATACATTATATTTTTATTATGCAGTCTTTTGTACATTTTGTAACAGATTATTTTATAACAGCCTATAATAATGAATTAACGATACACTGAAGCAACAAGATGCAATGCAGCAGCCAAAGGCGTTTGTCAGACATGTTATTATATTTACAGTTATGTACATGTCATTGCCTCGAGTAGACAAAATGACCAAAATGCCCATCCCTAATTTATATGTATTTACATTGATTTGTTGAACACATGCTAAAAACCGGTACTGTCTCTTTAAGAAAACCGGTATTTCTTTAAAGAGCGTCTCTAAATGAGCGCATGTTAATGAGAGAGACTCGAACGACTTTACCTCATCTGTACTATGCGTGATTAGTTTCTTTTTTGTTGTTTTTGATCAACAACTGACTGTAAAGAAGAGAAAGGGTATTAAAAGAGATGTTATTCAAAGACCAGTGGGTTGCATGTATCTTATCTTTGGACAAACATTACCCGGAACAACTTTTACTCTAAACACACAGTGAAAGGATCTCGTTGCTGAATACTCCGCCACTATACTACACAATCACTGGTGAGTGAAATCTAAACATTTACCAAGCATTTGCCAAATATATACATTTTAGTTTCATAGCGCAAAGTTTAATTGCAAATGCGAGTAATTTCCTTTCATTGTAGTGGAGGGTTGCGCATAGAGTCAAGGATCGATCTTGGGATTCAAGAATCTGTATCTAGATCGTTCAAATGAAGATCGTGATGCATCGTCAAATCAATATTTTTACCCACCCCTATTAAAAGTGGTACATATTGTACATATTTCAAGTCTTATTAAACCACACGATAGCTGTGTGCAAGGAGAAGACAAAAATTTAGGTCATCATTCATTGAAATTCTTGACCTCTGCCATTGTTCTCAAATCAAATATGTGTATTCTTCAAAAATGCACCTTTTGTGCTCCATGGAAGACAGGAAGTCATAGGGACTTAGAATGACATGAAGGCAAGTGACGACAGAATTTGTGGTTGTACTATCCCTTTAAATATTTTTTCCACTGTTGGCACAAATATAATATTAGACCAAATATAATATTTGTTATCTGGGAGGACATCATCGTAACGGTCATGTTTTATGGGCTGGAACGAAGATAATGGCATTCCAGCATACAATAAGCTTTTTATGCAACAGAGATGGTAGAAGAATCATCTATCTCACAGTTATCTTCTCACAACACTATGATTTGGAATGCAGTGTAAAATTTCCAGTCAGCCATTGAGACTGTGGCTGTCAACAGACTCTAAAAGGAGGAAAGCAGATTTGGAATTTTTTTCTGTGTCAGTTTTGTTCCAAGATATTTGAAGTGAATCACTTAAACTTTGTTGAGATATTTTTTCCATTGATTTTCAAGTGTCTGGGACAAGTTTGGTCTCGATTCCCACACCGTTAAGTACGTTCTTATAAAATAAAAATAAAAAACACTAAAGGAAAACAGATCATGGCAGAAATGGGTCAGTCACTTTTCATTATCTGCCAAATCACAGAGGGAAACAAATCACCACAGTGAAGGAAAACTAGAGGCCCAAAGTCCATTTTTCTCCCTTTGATAAAAAACGAGACCAACTAAAACTTAAAAGCAGCTGTGGTGTGTCAAACCGACAAATTCCGGTGCTCTCTTACCTGAAAATGTCTGAACCTTCCAAGCAATCGCACTGTCAAATATTGTATAAATACTCTGCCTCCTTCCTTTTCAGGGAATTGTGATCTCCATCGACTTGCTATTTCCTGAACATTCCTCAATTTGTTGTATTTATAACTAGCATTTTCAGTCCTTGAATGTATTAGTTTCAGGAGATCCAGTGTGACTATATTTGCACACCACGTTGAGAAGGCAAAGAACCATCTCTGTGATTTTGATCTCCAGATTATTAGACCTGAAGCTATCATGCAACAGTAATTATTTTGAACTGAATTACCTGGCTGTTTTTTTAATTCCTTCTGTCAGTGATTTTTGTTGTTTATTTAAACAACCATTTTTGTAGTTCTCGATGATGAATTCTTGCATGATGTTGTCTAAGCTGTGTAATCATCTAATGAACAGGTTCAGTTGACCATGCTCTTTCATTAGCAACTTGCCAGAGTGTTCTTTTCTTAAGATTGTGTCTAATTCAAACCGAAGATTTGAGTGATTTGAGCTGGAACTCAGAGGTAGTTGAATATGATTGCCACTTTTTTAAGGGGTGAATAATATTGTTATTTTTATATGTCATTGCATGTTTAAACACTGGCCCTTAATACTTACTCAGTTTACTAAACCATGACTTACACTGCACATAAATAACTAATATTGGCATTATATTCATGGTGTTTAGCCAGAGGAGAACTGGCCCCCACATTGAGCCTGATTTCTCCCAAGGTTATTTTTCTCCATTAACCAACTTCTTATGGAGTTTTGTGTTCCTTGCCACAGTTGCCTTTGGCTTGCTCACTGGGGTTCTAAATGCAATTATTATTTAACTATTTAATTATTTCTTTTTATACACAATTTACAATCATATTTAATCAAACTACACAATGATGACTCTTAAGACTTTATAGGTATTACAGTTTCATTTTCTGTTAATGCAGGGTTTTCTGTAAAGCTGCTTTGAAACAATGTGTGTTGTGAAAGCGCTATACAAATAGAAATGACTTGATTGCATAAAACTGATGTTAGTCTTAACAAAAAAAAAAAAAATTATTATTACTTTACTTTTTAACGTGTTGTTTCAGATGTTTTGGTAATAACATAAGTCCTAGTAAGTCTGGAAATAAAAATGGAACATAGATGGTGCAGTACATAAAGCTCTGCCAGCTGATTGGATGTTTACATACTACCTTTCTTTATAGTAATGAGGACATTTTAAGTAGAAAAAAGGAGGAGACTTTACCCTTCCAACACATTTTGAGAATTTTTAGGCTTAAATTTTACAGTCAAAAATAGTTCCAAAAAAATCATAAATTTACAGTGAAAAATATAGATTGGTAGACTGGCATTGACCCTTTTCACATTTCCAGGTTTGGAAAGTGGAAGTGAACTATTGTGAGTCATCTTGTCACCTTTTATAGCTTTGACTGGGAGTACTAATAGCCTATTATTTTTGCTTTCTTATTTGCTCCAACTAGGGTTGCAAATATATATAGTTATAACAAAAATAACAATAATACAGTTGAAGTCAGAAGTTTACATACACTTACAGTAGGTTGAAGTCATTAAAACTTTTTTTTTACCACTCCACAGATTTAATATTAGGAAACTATAGTTTTGGCAAGTTGTTTAGGACAGAGGTCCCCAACCCCCGAGTCGCGACCCAGTACGGGGCCGTGGAAGAGTTGCTACCGGGTCATGAGAACTTTCTGGGAAACATTTCTGTGCAGCACTGATATACGCCATTGTATTATTTGTTGTGCACTTTGCCATTTTAAGAGGCACTATCCAAATTTACATAAAAGGCGCAATTTCAGAAAACATCGAGTTCCACTCTTCCAATAGCCAATGTTAACATGAGTGTGAAACTAGGGCGTTTTCACACCTGGCTCGTTTGGAGCGTTTGTTTTGGAACCTGATGCGTTTTCTCCCTTGGTTCGGTTCATTTAGGCATATATGAATATAGCAATCGCACTCGGATCCGCACCAAAACAATCGATCCAAGACAGCCTGAATGAGGTGGTCTCAGACCGATTGCAAATGAACTCTGGAACGGTTCGCTTGTGGTAAGAATGCAAACCGACCTAACGGACCAACAAACCAAACAATATCCCTATAAAAACCAAGAACATAACTGAGGGATCTTTGGAGACGACATCTGTAGATCAGCACTTCTCTGTAATTCATCATCAAAACATGGATATAGACTTTTGGCAACTATATTAGATATAATTGCATGTTTAAAATAGGAGCTGTTTTATAATTCCTGAGGTAAGTTTAGTACGATCGTTTCTCTCTTATGGATAGTGGCAGAACACGGGTAGGATGGCGTTAGCAACTTTTTGACAAATAAAAAACATTTTTACCCGGCTTTACTCTGCTGTGTGTGTGTGTGTGTGTGTGTACGTGCAAGAGAGAGATCTGTGAGGACAGGCACGTTTCAATGGAGAAATAATGCAAAAGCAACTTATGATGGATAAAAATAAAAATAACCATGACAGAAACTTTACAACTCATATCCATCTGAGTGATGGATAATTTGTATTTGGAGCACAACCTCTAACTGGCAATGCTCAGAAATTCTCTAACATTTGTAATGGTTGACAAATTTTTTACAGGCATATAATTTTAACAGGTATATCAATGGATGAGCTTAATCCTGGAACAGCAAACAAACATAGTGACCAATAAGGGGACAGCTTGCTCACATGTGACTTTTATTGACATAGTTTTGGTCCGTTTTGAAATGTTGCCTTGTGAATGTTACAGTGTTACATTTTCTTCTTGGTTCGGTTCACTTTCACAAGGCAACATTTCAAAACGGATTTGCAGATAAGCTGATTTCTCTGCAGAGCATTGCAAGAGTTTTCTATAAAAATACTATTTGCTCAGGTAGTTGCAGGGGCTGTTTTTCTATCAGCTTGCATGGCAAGGTCTGCTTTTTGCCATGAAACATAGAAGCACATCTTTACCAAGGTAAGCCTTAGCCAAATCTGGCTGGCAAACATCGCTATTTTAGGTCATTCGATTAAATAAATTCACACATTGCTAGTCTAAGTCACTAGTTAAATAATATGTGGGCTCTCCTGTCTCGGGTACACAATATGAGTTAGGTCAATAGCCGTTTAACCCTCTGGGGTCGACGGACGCACCGGCGCGACCTGCTGGATTTTGTCCTCATAACAGCGGAAACAACTTAAAATACTCCGTCATTTTTGGGCATACAGATAAGTGTAAGACATCATTAGAGACTATAAAGGGTCTACTTTTATTTGTTTACACTCACAATTACAACAAAACCTTGTGCTTTTGTAAAATAAAGAAAATAAACGGTGCGCTTTCAGCCGTCTCTGTCTTCGCGAGCATCTTTCTTAAACACGTCACAAAAATAAACTGAAACTCCGCGAATACTTATCAGACAAACATGAAACATATGTCTAAAGAAAGCTTAAAATGTCTACTTTTAAATAAAACAATTCAAATTTAAAACAAATATTCTCCTGCCGTGTAATCTGTATGAAACAAAGAGATGTACAGTTTCTCCTGGCTCAGCTAATTATCGCTAATGAGATCCCACCCACCAACAGAGCGCGCTATTCATACGGTAATGTGCTGAGGCGATCAATGTAAATGGTAAACGCCCCCGACAGTGCCTTAAAAAGCATCAAGTTCATTCACTTTTCTGCACGTTTGAAAGATGGCACGCTACACAGGTGAGGAAGCTCTTCAGATGGTCCTGGATAGTGACGAAGAGTTCACATTTTCCTCAGAATAAGAGCGGGACTCCGACGAGGAACGTTTGCATTTTGAAGAGTGACTTGATCCAGCCGAGGATACAATTTTGGATGAGGAAATCATTTAGTTTTAGTTGACATGCTATTTTAAATAAACCTGTACATATTTTACTAGTTGGACTATTTCCAGACTTGCCAGCCAGGATTCAGAGTATTGAAATTTGAAATATGTCCTAATAGGCAAGTTTTAGTTATGTTTAAATATTGTTTCGGCTAAAGCAGGTATTTAAATTGTATGCTGTATGATAACAATATGATATGTAATATGATATAAAAATAATATGAATGTTTAGATTATATTTTAACTAGTGTTTATGCTGCCTCATTATCATGAACTAAGCTTGTGCTTGCAAATATCTGTTCGGGTGTAAATGTGTAACTGTAAATATGCCCATATTAGAAAATCAGCATATTAGAATTTTTGATATTAGATATCTGAAGGATCATGTGACACTGAAGACTCCAGTAATGATGCTGAAAACAGGATGAACAGGAATGATGCTTTGATCACAGGAATAAATTGCATTTTACAATATATTCAAATAGAAAACAGTTATTTTAAATTGTAAAAATATTTCACAATATCACTGTTTTTGCTGTATTTTGGATCAAATAAATGCAGCCTTGGTGAGAAGAAGAGACTTTTTTTAAAAAACAAAAAAATCTTACAGATCTAAATCTTTTAAATGGTAGTGTAAGTCTAAAGTTTTTAAGTAAAGTCTTTATGTAAAGAAAATGTATAGTCAGATTACTTCTTTTAACTTAAACATGATTTTGTGAATAAGCTACAAACAATACATTCAATCATTAAGTCTCCTCACATTCATTCTCTCTCAGGGGATGGGTCTTTTTCTCCTCAGGTGTGAATTACATCAATATTCATGATCATCCACGCCTCCTCACATATGGCCTTTCTAACACTAAAAGTGTCTTACAAATGTTAAATGACTATATTGTTTTGTCTGAATGAGTGATCAGGATGGTTTTCACATCATTTTTGTAGCAAAAACTCTAGGCTACAAGATCCAGTTCTCAAAAGTCTAGTGAACAAGTATGTGTTATATGGCCTTATTTCAGTGACTTAAAATGTTTGTTTTTTCAAAAACCATGCATAAACGTTATTTTCTCAAAAATACAAACATGTACATACATGTTGTTCACATATTATTGTAGCCCAGTTTGTGCTGAATACAGTGTTATCAGACTTTAGCCATTAATATGTTTTTAAGCAACTGAAAAAAGCACAAATGTCAAGGCATGTCAAAACTTCTCCAGGGCTCAAAACACCCTCAGACCACAGAGGGTTAAGCAATTTGGCTAAGCAGGCCGAGGCATACACAGAAATTTAGTTAATTAGCATTGCGACATTTGGCCTGTGGCCAAGGAATGCATAGCTAGTATACACTCAGTGCACATGGCTCTTCGGAGTAGCAGCAATACACAAGTCTTGGTAATAGATCCTCTTGGTTGGGGGGCTGTATTTTGTGTTTATGTGTTATGTATTTTGTGCAGCTTCACTGATTTATTGGGGGGTTGTTTGTAATCTTTTATTTGTGCAGCAGCATGTCATACATGCTCGATGCAGGGGTGCAATTGGTCAAACATGCCTAGAATCGGGGCCGATCTTTTTTGCGGTGTGCAGGGAGTCACTCATACACTGCTACTCTAATGAATGAGTGCTTTCTCAGCCCTTGATGCATGACAGTGTGGCCTCTGGAGGGTGAATTGTTGGCAGTTCTAAGTATTCACAAATGTAAACTTTCAGACATGCTGTTATTCAGATGAATATGAAGGTTTTTTTTTTAAAAATGTTTAAGAATTACATGTGTATGAATATTAAGTTTCCCATTTTCTAGAGTCATTATGGTAGTAATCTGACTCGAGAGGATAAAGAGACTGCAAACGGGTATAAAAACAAATTAAACAACAAATAAACATGCATAAACAAATCTGAGTATATGTGATGTAACGTGAGTCATGACAATCAGACGTTGTGTTGAGCGATAGAGACTGTTTGAACGATCATGAGCACTTTCAGCTTCACTCTCTTCAATATGCTCACTCGCGGTGTCAATCAAACATGTGCACTCTCCGGGTGCTCTCAATATCTCATCAGTCACTCATCTCAGCGCTATTCTGTGAGGATCCCAATTTAAATCAGATTAATATTGGTCACATTACCACTAATCACAGCAATTACATTTTAACCATAACGGTACCGCGTCTTTATGCATTTGCTTAATAATTTGTGATTTGTTTTACAGCAAAACGCCAGAGACCGTAAGCAAATCATAGATAATAATGATTTCTCACTGGAGCAGTTTTAGAGCTTGTAATGGATATATTTTTCTTATTTTTGAATGTATCTCTGCTGTGTGTGATGCTCTCATGTTTTTTATTGCCTACCAGTATGTCACAATGACCTTTTGATATTGACAACAGAACTATTCATAACTGTTTCAAAACAAATACATGTTAATAATTCACAATTAATGTAATTTTAATGTAATTTTGGTAACTTTATAAAAAGGTTCCATTCGTTAACATTAGTTAATGCATTAGAGATCATGAACAAACAATAAATAATATATTTTTACAGCCTTTATTAATTATAATGTTAGTTAATAAAATTACAGTTGTTCATTGTTAGTTCATGTTAGTTCATAGTGCATTAACTAATGTTAACTAATACAAATTTTGAATTTAAAAATGAAATCGTATTTGTTGTAACACATTTAAGTTCATTAGTTCACGTTAACTACAGTAATGTTGTTAAATATTGTTAACAAATGGAACCTTTTTGTAAAGGGTTACCATAATTTTACTGTGTGGGGCATAAACATATAACTGCACAATATAACGTGCAAAAGTGTGGTCGAAGGGCACTTTAAAAATAAATTGGTATCGTCCGATCTTAGTGTAAATAAAATCGGAGATCATATCGGCCTCAAATATCCTGATCGGTGCAACACTATCTGAGGAAAAAATCACGGTTAACAGTTTTATGATTATTTGCAATTTTTCTTATTATACAATAGCACTGATGAAAAAAATGCATAACATATAACAGCTGAACGCCTTTGTGGACGTATTTCTGGTGGATATGTGGATGCCAAGGGCAGCCCTATAATAAGAAAACTGATAAATACACAAAAAAATTAATTGGAGATATATAATAAGAGACGCTTCAATCTAGGGCATGACACCGCTTATTCGCATCCCGAGCTCAGTGATGTGCTTCAATGTAATCGGAGTGCTTCAAAAGTGTGTAAATGCAAGATTATTTTGGGTGCACAACACGTAGCCTAGTTCAAGGCAACCAACAGTTTTTTTCATCTGCAACAGTTTATTAAAGCAATCCATTGTCTGTCAGACACCCCAACATAAAGAATCGGCAACAGACTATAAAACAGTCTATAAAAATACTCTCCACAACCTTACAAATAAACCTTTGGACTACGAATAATAACGGGAACATTGCTCACAGCAGGCCATTTAAAGTCTGATAATTACTAAAATTTACATTTATTGTTGAAAACGATGAATTTGTACAGAAGCAATGATTTCAATAATAAGGATGAAGACGCAACTTTTCAATGTTTACTGGCTGATAGTATGTAACTACACGCAATGCACCGCGTGCTGTCAGCATGCTTAAACATTACAAAATGTGCCATCTTTTAATTCATCACTTTGAAATCACCAAAGCTAAAAATATTAAACTTACTAGTTTGATGGTGGACGACTAGTGGAGCATCCTGTCGCATTTGTAAGATGTGTTTCTTTCTATGACTTCTGTCTGCATAATTTTCATCCGTCTTATTCAGTCAGTCATTTAAATGCTCCCTAACAGACTATTTAAGTCGCTTTTTGGTGGATATGAGTCTGGTAGATCGAATTATATTTTGTAGTTCGTGCATTTAAACCCCAGTTTCACATGAATTCAAAGTTCAAGTTCAATCCGCGATACCTGGATAAGCACCACGCGGCCACCGTCTGTAACCATAGTAACAGCTCCAGTACCCACACAGGCACAAGTGTTCTCACATTTAGGCTTACAAAATCTTATGAATAACTTTTTTATATGATATATTTAAAATTATGTATATTATTTTTGCCACGTCTAAATAAAGAATTTCACAGTTCTAACCGTGGATTCTAAATTCTTGCAGTTAAATGAACTGTGACATTTTTAATTGTGGTTAATAGTGAAACCGTATTATCGTGGCATCCTTAATTACAACAAATAATTGATCATTGAGTATTCATTAACATCCCTAGCTCCAACTGCAAAAGAAAAATATCCACTATTAGTTTTCATGACTTTCCAAAAGAGGAAAAAACAGAATGGTGGATTACAGCAGTCAGAAGACAGAAAGATGCCAAATTTTCTCTCTTTTCCTCAGCAGCTGTATAAGAAACTCCATTGCTTCAGTGTGAACTAGTTTTTTTAATTTATTGAATGCCATTAAATAATTAAAAAACTGAAAATATAAAAGTGTAAGCTAGATTTACACTGCTAAATTAATGCAGAAATGTGTCATCACAGTATGTGAAAAGGGTCCATTGGTTGTCGATATTTAAAAGGATATCAGCAAAATTGCAAATGCAGGGGTTAACATATATTTATGAAAGTCCATTCATAACACATCACTCTCTTCCACTCTTTCTTTTATGAAACTTCCTCCTCTCTCTTTTGTTTCTTTCATTAGTATCTCCCTCCATTGTCTGGCTTGCTGTTTAGGGGTTGTTGCAAATTCTTAGTTGGTGTGTTGCATCAGCACTGTCAGTACAGCTAGTCAGAAGGACATTGTCATAGAGAGTCCACTCCCCCATGCTTGTGTCCAGCTGTAAGCTTGGAAAACTGGGGAAAAGTACCACTCAGCCACAATTAATTAGGCTAGATGTATGTGCAGGAATATAGAGGTATAAGGAAATAGTTTTACCAAAATATTGAAGGACAATTTTCAATTTTTGACCATGGGACCCTGACCACAGTCTTGTAAATAACTTCATCAAGTTAAAGGTGTGTGCACTCTTTTGTAACGATTCTTATATAGCGATTCTTTGGCTAGACAGTTGTTTGGTGTTTTAGCTACATCTTCCATTGGTCAGCTTTAATGGATTAAGTAACAGGATGTCATAATGTGATCAAGCCTATAGCTTTATGTAAGAGTTTTAAATCCTTCATGGTTTGTGCTCCCATGAGGTCACCTTTTATGTGACATCATTAAAACCAAACTTTGCAAAACAAGCTGCACAAATTATTAATTTTAAATTATCATTTTAACTTGTTAATGTTCAGTGACAGATTGCAGGTCCAGCCGAGATTGTCAGTCATGTTCAGAATACAGCTATTTGTGTGAATCCAGTCACTCATTACAAGAGTCACATGAGAGACAGCCTAAAATGGTATAATAAAAGATAGACATGTGAACTTGTTTTGTGCAGCTTACAGTTAGACTCGTTGAAAATCTAGGTTACTTTGGAAGTGACGTTAAGTTAGCATGTTTCTCATGCCTTGGCCCTGAGGTGCCTTATATCAATAGTATCAGTTTCTTTTGCTATGACTTTTCCTTTGCACTTGTCTAGACATGGTGTAAAATGTGCTCTACAGTATCCAGTATCAATGCCCTTCCTGATTTCAAAAACTCACTGAAAATCCCTTATCATTAATGACTTATGGCATATTGAGAAACTCCTTGAGTGCTTTCTGACTGATACAGGTTAGTGTGGTTAGTGTCAGCTCTCTAAACATACAGCATTTGATTGCATGTCAGTGGATCTAAAAGTGTGATTCCAAATGTTCAATTTGATGGCCACCTCTATAATCAACACCACCAAGAAAAAAAATCTTATTTTGTCATTAAACCTTTTGGTTAACAGACCATCATTGCTGGTCACCACTAGTCAACCAGCTTCACTGGAAAGACTATGCTGGATGATCACCTAGATTAGCACCAATATACCAGTCTGGGCCAGCATGGAAATTCATGATGGTCTAAGCTGGTCTTTTTTCAGCAGCAGGGCAGTGTTCATGTGAAGTTCAGTGTTCAGTTTACTCAACAATGTTTTCTAATTTCTCTACAGTTACTTGGCAGACCAGTGCTGGAATGGAGGCTGCATCTACCTGATCATGTTGCGAAGAATCAAACGCAAGGCTTCTCTTCCTCCATGCAATGGCAGCAGTGGGGGCAACTGCATGGACGTCCCCACCGAGCACCGAAACAATGTCTCCTCTGAGCCTACAGGCAGCCCCACACAGAATGGCAAGCGAACTCGCAAATTTGGCGTCATTTCCCGCTCCTCGTTCACTCGTGACAGCAGGGACAGAAATAATAGCCAGGACTTTGAGCATGAGAATGGCTATTGCTCCATGGAGGCAGAGGTCATGTCCCCAGAGAGCAGCACCCCTCAGGACACACCAACCGATGAGAGTCCAGTCCCTGGTTCCTCAGAACTGATAGCCAGTCACTTGAAGGTGGGGAGCACGGCCACCCTACCTTGCTGTTCCCACTCACGCCTCTCTGAAAGCTACAAAACAGAGTCAATAAGCAGTGAACCTTCCACTCAGGTAAGAGATTGGTGAACAGTAAAAGTTGTTTTAATATAATAAGACCTGGCTGATAGAACTGGTTATTGAATAACATAACGGAATCTGAATTGAATGTATTCATGGATCCACTATAGCTGTGGAATAATGCCATATTTTGTCTAAGGCAGTGGTTCCCAAATTTTTTCAGTCAAGCCCCCCTTTACTAATCAGAAAATGTTCAGCCCCCTCCCCCAAATCCATTCGCACCTTTCATAGTAAAATGAGTTGTAATGGTTGCAGTCATACAAAAAGTGATTTACTGTCTCTATAAACAAAGAATACAAAAGATAAAACTAAAGTTGATGTCATTTTGTTCAAATGTAATTGTAACTAATTACTAATAACTAATTTTGAAATACATCCCCAATTCTGAAAAAGTTGGGACAGTATGAAAAATGCTAATTAAAAACAAAAAGGAGTGATTTGTAAATTATATTCACTCTTTGCTATATTGAAAGCACAACAACTACCCGCCCCCCCATTGCTCCGGGGGGATTGTCCCTGTAATAAGTGCACTGTAAGTCGCTTTGGTTAAAAGTGTCTGCCAAGTGCATAAATGTAAAAAGTCTTGTAATTAATGCTGGTGAAGAGCAGGTGTTTTCCCTTTCTCTTGTCAGAAAGGACAGAAAACTGTTCTGTATGTCAGTGCTGTAGCCATTTGAAATGGTTGAATTGCTGCATAGCGCTTTAAAATAGAAAATTCTCATGAAGAATTCAAATGGGTCACGTAAGTTTTGTCATCTGCGCCATGATGTTGAGAGAAGCCCAGTTTAATGAGACAGTCATGTGATCCGCTCTGAGCTATCCTGTTACCGGAGCTCACATATTGATGGAAGCCTGGTTGACGCGTGTCGTGCGCGCACCTGTGTGCTCCAGAGATACAATAGGATAGAGTAGAGCATGCGATTCTAGCAATTCTAGCGTGTGATTCTCGGTGGATCGCACAACACTCACATGAAACCCGTCCACGCTCTGGATGAGAAGCATATTTAGCGCTTATAAAATGGCAAAAGCAAGATGAATTTGAATATCATATAATTTGCTTTGGATTCTGCCTAAAAATGTTCAAAGCAGGAAACCCCTTTTCTCACAAAAGCAGAGGATTAAACAGTGGATTTAATACTTTAATATTTACAACAAGAAAACAAACTGGCATGGTAGCCATCTCTCTCCACTGAGAGTCTTTGTCCTCTACAGACTCAACAGTCCAGCTGAAATATAGGCTATCAGTCAGTTGCACAATTGACAGTCAATTGGATTGGAAGCATGCATCAAAAGTTTACACTTAATAATAATAATAATAATAATAATAATTTAGCTAGTTTTTTTAATGGACTTCTCCAATCCCACTGTCTCCCTGCGCCTCCCCTGCAGTGCCCACCTCACACTTTGGGAACCACTGGTCTAAGGATGCCAATTAGGGCTGGGAAGTTTATGTATACTGTAACAATACATAGTAGGGGACAACAATATTTACCTACATATGTGTTTTACTAAAACATATTAAAGCATTAAAAATGCCACATGGGGACTTCTGTACACATTTTTGAGCAATAACACAAACTAATAGTTAATCAGAGTTTTTAATCAATTCTGTGAAACGGACAGTTTGAACTGAATAACAGAAATGAATCAAACTTACTCTAATGCTGTATTTGTTTCCTAAGTTTAAATCAGAGATGTAAAACATCTCTGCCTTAATGCTCTCATACGAGTCAAAAGAAGGATTGCAAGTCAAAGAAGGATTGCAAATCTTGTCTAATGACACACTATTTAGGAAACTTAAGAGCCCAAATAAAAAATGCATTAGAATCATTTCAGTATTAATGATGTTGCTCAATTTTAAATCTCCAGCAAAATCATTTTGAATATGTTGCCTAGCCCCTAGCTACTTAAATAGCTAAAAAAAAAAGCGCAAGCAAACAGAAAACAGAAGATCGCTTTAAAGTCAACCCCCATCAAGTGCACAAACTGAACATACATGCACTATGCCATTGGCTTCCCTTTGAGTCAGGATGAGTGGTTGCTTGATGCTCATCATGTAATTAGTAGTTTGGACCCCTCCGTGCAGCTAACTGCATGCGTTTCTAATTCGATCCTCCATTAGGACTGCTGTTGTTCCTCCGAACATGTAAGCCTTGTGACATTAGACCGAGTGGCTCACTTAAAATAACCATAAGGGTTTTTGTTTTGAAATATATGCATGTGTCAGTGGTTACAAGAACTGCTTAAAGGGGTCATCCCAAGAAGCTGTACGAGTCTGATTTTGAAAAATCACAGGGGATTTAAAAGACCAAGATGGACTGGGTTCCATGAGATTCTGCGACATGCCATTTTCAGAAAGCCACATGAGAGGACAGCAGACTAAATCCATATGCGTAATTCTATAACTATATCCTTTACTTTCCATTTAAAACAAAATAAAACTGAAGCTTTCCCAGGCAGATTTAGCAAATACATGTCAAACTCTTTGAAGGTCTTTTTTAATGGCTTATATTTTTACAGGATTTATATACTGTATTTCATCTGCAAATGACTGATGCTTGTCAGTTGACTTTCATTGTCCATAATAACAATTTGGGTAAAAAATGGAAATAAGTTTATTCTTGTTTTAAATCAAAATTCTGTAGTTCATATATTTTAAGATTACATAAAGTTGAGTTGTAACCTTTGCTTGGCTTTAAAACATTATCTAAATGACTAGAAACATATACTGTAGAGTACTGTATTAGCAAATTTACATATGTAACAGTACCTGCACTGTAAAAAGAATACTGTGAAATGTACAGTAACTGGCTGGCAGCAATTAGCTAGTAAGTTGCTGTAGTACATTACACAGTATGCTTAATGTAAATTTAATCACAGTACCTATAAAATACTGTAATTGTTATTGCAGTAATAATCACAGTATTGTAATTGTCATCAGAGTAATAGGATGCTGTATTTTTTATCACAGCAAATATTATACTACTGTAACAGGCATTACTGCATTAATTTTAATACTGTAAAATAATTACATACTGTAAAATGAAGACTTCATTTCGAGTTTTAAAATGATTGATTGATTGTTTGAGGAGTTTTAGTTAATTTGACTGTACTTCTAGTGACAAATATAAAAGAAAGAAAAAGAAAAAACAAAGGGAAGTTGTTAATCATAAAGTTGTATGCAAGTCCTCTATTGTTTTACATTTGCTTTCTGAGACTCGCTGACAGTCACATGTATCCTAGAAACATTGATTCAATGTGAAACAACACACAAAAGCATCACCTATGTAGAAAACTCTGTCACACAAGATATTTTCAAGTAATTTTTACAAACAAAACAGTAAAATCCAAGCACTGGAAGCAATTAAAATGTTCAGTTAAAAGTGGAAATTAAATTAAATATGAACCAAAAACTGTAGAATTTTAAACAATAAAATGTCTAAGACTGACATTTCTTCTTCCTGAACTGTATTCTTCTTCCTGAACTGTATACTTCTTCCTGGGCTGGAGTCTTCTTCCCTGCAGTGGAAGGAATTAGTTACTAATGTAGAAATGTATAGGAAAGACTGATGGCTCATTACTTCCCATTAGAAATACCACTATATTTTTCTACTACTGACAACACTACATAAAAGGGCAGTAGCATGGTACAATGGTACACACACACACACACACACACACACAAAAGGGCATTATTAAGTCCCACTGCCCTATGTTCTGTGTAACTGTGAACTCTAGAGTAATGTCTTTATGGAAAGTATTCAGGGTAAAAATTAATTAACAGTCTCACCTGGTATCAGTTGTTCTGCCAGTCATACTCAATGAAGTCCCTGATGAACGATGCCACATGTGGATTGAGGGACTCATTCTTTCATTGGACCATCTTGCCAGTCCTTCTGCTCACCTGGACCTTGGAAGCACACTTACTCTGCTCTGAATTTATCCTGACAAAAAAATCTGTAAATATAAAAGGCATCATACATTTACCCTAGCCAAGGAGAAAAACAGTGATAGTTAGTCTTACCCATATTGTGGTATTTGCTGCTCCATGGGAGTGTAATACACCCACCAAGTTTCTATCCTATCAAAAATGTTATGCTGTTTGAAAGTCTTACCCATTGTTGCATTTTGTTTAGCCTCGGCCCGCTTTAGTGCTTGGTATCCCATGCCTCACGGTAGCTAGCAAGAGAAAAACGAGTGACAAGCTTCTCCAAACGGAGCTAGCTAGCACACCAACACACGCACACATACACACGGGCACACACACACGATTCCAATTGAACTTTTATCCAGTAATGTTACTCCTACACCGAACTGATGATGTTATCAACTAAATGTCACCAGATAACAAAATCTATCAAAATTCATATGCAAATAGTTTCTTTTGGTAATATTTTGCACACTAGCTTACTAGCTAAGGAGGGTGCCTCTCTCTACTTCTCTCTCCCAGTGCACTCTTAAAGTTAAACATACAGGTAACTTTACATAAGGAACTGCTAAATTAACATAGCATTGCAAAATAATGAGCAAAGTTACCTTGCTGAAGTCAAAGGCTGAAGAAAGTGTGGAATCTTGTCAGTAAGCTCTTACAACAAAATAGTGTGGAAAAAAGCTGGTGGCCATCAGCATATCGTTATACTCACATCATTTGTGTAACTGTTAACATTATGGAGGATATAAACATGTCGGGTCCTCTGTCTGCATGATAACAAAAACTAGAAAACGTCTGTGTTGGAAATAATGCAAAGTGTACCATCAGCAAAGACAGATTATTGATTCCTCTCAAACAAAAAGTCTGTTTGACATAGCTATGGTACCACTGTGTTTAGTCTCCTCGGGGAGTATAGTTGTCTTTGCACATTAAACTGGGATTGGAGAAAGTATTTTAAATACTTGTTAATACTTTAACTGTGCAAATACAGACATACTACAGCGCTTTGAACTACAAAATAGCAAAAGAACACAGATGACAGAATTATCAATATGAAGGGTAAGCATTACGTTATGTAAGATCATATTAGTATGCTAAGGGAATATTTTTAGGATAATTGTTTAAAAATGTATTTTACGCTAGTTTCAGGACACATCTTTGAAATAGTGTTTGAAAAATTCATGGACTTATAATTCCGTGTATTAGACACAATAGCTGTGCTGTAAATGGCTCAGTGGCTGAAATTAATTCATGCATTTTAGGGCTATCTTTTGAGTAAGACTATTGAAACTGTGATACAAGCAGTTTAGAAAAGACATGTTTTTATTAAATTCAGATGAATAGAATGGGAAATTTAGATATGGCTAATCCAGATGTGTACAACTCTATTTTAATTCTTAAAATCCAACAAGAAATACACATTCATTAGTTTTGTTTTTATAATTTAATATTGATGTGTTGTTGCTCATGGGCATATCTGAGCAGAGGGCAACAAGGGCACTATTTAAAATGGAAAGTTGAAGCATCACGTGCTGTGGTCTAATTGGCCACTTTTGAAGTGAGTGTATTAGCATGAGAACAGAAGGCTGTAGCATTCTCCATACTTTTCATGTGCTCAGGTTAGCACATCACCTGATGAAGGGGGAGGTAAACATGGCCATGTGTACTTACACGTGATAGAAACACTATCCAAATGTCCATGAGATGGCTCTTGTGTTGATTTGAATAAATGTCTCAAATATTATTTCTAAGTCAGGCTTTCCAGTAACATACAAATCACACTCTTAAGATCGTATTAACTTAAAATGTACGTTTGCCAATATTTATTTGCTTTGTAGATAATTTTAGCCTTAGGTGTGCTGTCTATTTTCTGTTTTATAAAAAGATTACATTTGAAAATCTACCACTGACTTAGTAATAGAGTAAAAGAATCTTAAGCATTTAAAATTTAACCGACCATGTTGGCATCATTGTAATATTTGTATGCTGAATTGTGGTTGGTCTTTCCTTCTTTGCATATAACTGTAACCATTTATAGCCACTTTTACATTGCACTAGTGATTTTGTAATACTTTCTATGAAGCCCATATTTATAATGTACTGTAAAGGTATTATAATGCATTTGTAACATCTCATATAATATCTTGTAACTTCTTATAAATAATTGTAACCACAATTTTAATAAACTGTAATACTTTCCTATTCATAGTTATACCTTAGAGTTAAATGCATTATATCATTTAAATTTGATCTTTAGAAGTTATAATGTATTATATCTATTAATAAGTATGCTTTAAGTGACAAAAGCAATGTTTTACTAACATCCATAAGATATTTTTACGTGTTTATATGGTATTATAATACATTACATAAGTCTTATTCTTATAGCTTTACAAGTGTTTTTAAAAAATTGTCTAAAGATTTACATCTTGAATGTGTTACTTTGTATTCTGTGAATTCTATAAATTACATTTATATAAGCTTGACTTGTAATGTATTGTATATTACATGTTTATAAGAAGACACTGTGTAACTTAAAGCAAATCAAGACCACATATAATGGGATATGATTTTGTCAAGCCTTATGACTGATTGCACTATGCTGCTTTTGCATGACAGCACTTTTACAATACCTAATATATACTGTATATTACATTACACCTTCTGAGGATAAAATTGCATGTTGATTGTGTTATATTGCATTATACTCTTTTAGGTATTACTATGAATAGGTTAAGTATTATAATGTACTATAACTGTAGTTACAATTATAATAACTGTAGTAATAATTATATAATGCATTTATTATGCCTTTACAGTGCATTATAAATATGGGCTTCATAGAAACTGTTACCATTGATTCTTGTGTGCAGCCGACTGGAAGCATGCTGTGAGTGTCATGACAACAACAAAGATGCTTTTGGGAAACATGCCGTAGAGATTTAGCACTTCTTGTGTGCTACTAACGTTCTGCTTATTGCTTCATTAAACCCAGCCAGAGCCTAAAACCTAAAATCAAACAAAGGTGTTGAGTCAATGTATGAAGTACATAACAAATGTTTCTGAGAGGAACACGTTGCTGTAATTCTACCCTCTGCAATGTTAGAGCTGTAACACCTGCTTGCTTTAATTGGTTCTGAACTAAAACTTAGTATTGGATGTCTGACTAATCAACTGTGTATCAGGCATTTGCATCAGTTTGACTGATCTGGGTACCCACAGCAGGGAAAGCAACTACTTATGACTAATAAAGACATATAAATAAAGTCAAGTGGATCTTACTCCTGCAGTAGCTGTAGGGTTCTTGCTCAAACGTTGAACTGCTTTAGTCTGGCCTTGTGGTGCTCATTTTATGAGTGAAGACAATTAGGGGCCTTCCTCCTGACCTTCTTTTTAAGAATGACCAACATCTTGATAGAGTGACTTAAAGATACGATTGGATTGAATTGAAAACATTTAATATATTGTACATTAGGAAAATGCCATTTGTGCCTAGAAACGGAATTGAGAAATAGGATCTGGTCCATTTAACCTTTATGTAGGCATGTATTCTGAAGCCGTCTATAAATTTTATGATTTTTATTTTTCAAAAAGAAGGTCCTTTATTTATTTGTTTATTAGTTTAGCCATCCTAATGTGGGACATAGAACAAAATCTTTCTAATTCTAAACCTATTTTCTTGTTAGCCCGTACCATATCCAACACTTTCTCCCAATATCTCAGAAGTTACTTTTCTGTCATTTGATCAACCTGAATTCATATTTGAGACATATTTGCCTGTTAGAAGTATGAGAACACTCAGGGAACATAATGACAGTGGCATATTTAGATAAATGAAGTGCTCCTCAGGCAGTGAGAGAGCTGGTTGAGACAAGGTGGGTTCTTGAAGCTTTCAGAAACAGGTGCTCCTAAAGTTTCCCTTACTCTGATTTATAGACCCACCAAAGGAACAAGTTAGCCTGGATAAAAACATAAAAAGTTCAGTGCTTCCACTCAGTTGTGGATTTACAAAACTTTTTTCTTGAGTGAGGGTAAAGAGTTGTAAATATACTTAAAGGGATAGTTCACCCAAAAAAGAATTTTGTTATCATTTACTCACCCTTGTGTTGTGACTTACCTTCTTCTGTGGAACACAGAAGTCACAATTCACTTTTATTTTATAGAAACAATATGCAATGAAATGGTGACCGAGGTTAACACATCTTTTGTGTTCAAATAAAGAATTTGGATTTGGAACAACATGAGAGTGAGTAAATTAAGATGGTATTTTCTCTTTAAATGATCCCAAAAAAAAAAAAAAAGGTATTTATTAGCTGAAACGTCTGTAAAAAGATTACAGGTCATTATTTCAACATGAAACAATGTAAAATACAAATGAATTGTAATGTTATTTAAAACCACAAAAAAAGGAAGTGTGCTTTAGCTAGTGTTTTATAATAAAGCACATTGCTTATTCTTTCACTATAAGGGTCTGTTAAAACCAAACACGTTTTTTTAGTCCGTCCTTGCTCTTCAATTGTTTTCTTATGTAAACATGCACTAGATGGATTTGATCATTGCGCTGCATCTCACAGTTTTATTTTCAGTGTCTTGCACAGGAATGCCACATTTTTTAGATGCCATGTCAAGTTAAACAGAACTTCAATTGTTGAAAAACTCTTCTTGAGACACTTGCGTTCTATTCTATTCGTTCTATTAGTTTCTTGTAAACGCCCTCTAAGGGTAAATATATTCTCTTTTACTTTTCTACAGCCCTGTGAGGGCAGCCGAATCTGGAAAATGCACATGGTGAAAGGTCAGGATGGACTGGGTATCCAGATCACTGGTGGACGTGGGTCCAAACGCTCTCCTCACGGCATCATCGTAGCCCACGTGGAGGAGGGAGGAGCCACACAGAGGTAAAAAGCTTGCATTAGCAATGGTTTTCATTTGCTGCCGTGGCAACGGTAGGTGCCGTGGTGACACTGGTCAATCAGCATCTCATGCATATGCAATCGTCAGGCAGTCTTGAGTGCCCTCCACGATACTCATTAATCTTCAAAGCCAATTTGACATCCTCGCAGAGATTCATGGAAAATATCCTGTCACGCTGCCGCATATATGATAATGACCAGTCTACAAGGTTTCAAAAGATTAAAGGGATAGTTCACCCAAAATGGTAAATTTTGTCATCGTTAAGTCATGTCATTCCAAACCTGCATGACTTTCTTTCTTCAGTGAAACGTAAGAGTTGTTAGGCTGAATGTTAATTACTGAAACCTCACTTACTATTCTTTTTCATTAGCTGTGTCCCAAAAATACACTATACACATTACACTTACAAAATATACTATGCACTCAGCCATGTAGTGTTTGGATTTTCAAAGTGTAGTATCATCCCAAATGGAACTCTTAATGCTGTTTTACTGCACGGAAGCATTCGCCATTTAACAGCTGACGGAAGTGACGTTTCAAGCGCACGTGATGTGTTGCCACTAGTTTTAGCGCATTAGCCAACCTCAGTTTAACACTTGTATCTCAAACAATGTACATATTGACACAGTGTGGGGTGATGGTAAAGCATTCAACTCACATTTGTAAGGTGCTGTATACACTGAAGTTTTGCTAGCTGCTACATTCTTCATAATTTACAACTGTTTTGTCAGACCAGCAGCGCAGCCAGGTAACTCCGCTCCTTCCGCTATGTACGGCAAGCCGCGAGCTCTGAGTGCACGGTGTCCAACATTCCACACTCCGTTTTGACGGTTGAAAAAGTGCATCATCCGGATACTTAAGTACACTTCTTTTTGCTACATTTTCAGTGTTACATATTACTCGCACTACTTACACTACAAAATGGCGTAGAATAGTGCAAAAGTGTGCAGTTTGGGACACACCTATAGTATGGTAAAAAAGAAGCAATGAAAGTGAATGGTGACTGAGGCTGTCATTTTCTAAAATCTCCTTTTGTGTTTCACTGAAGAAAGAAAGTCTTAGAGGTTTGGAAAAACACAGAGTGTGTAAATACTCTTTGTACTTTGTTGACTTTGTGTCTACTGTTTATTTTAAACTGAGCAATTTTCAGTACCATGGTGTAGAAGCAATTATACTGATTGGCCAAAAGTATGTGGGTACCACCTCCTAATTGGCTCCTTTAGCTACACTCATTACTAACAGGTGCATAAAATCAATCATACAGCCATACAATGTCAAACGATCATCACAGTTTCAATCGCAATACAATTGTGATGTGATGTATATTGAATTGTCACATTTATATTGCGATATGTATCGTGAGGTGGTTTGCAATACTCAATTGCAATGACCTTTTGTGCCTGACCTCACTGATGTTCACTGGTTTTGTCCGAATTGGAGCAAGTCCCCACAGCTGTGTCCCAACACTTAGTGGAAAACCTTCGCAGAAGAATGGAAACAGTTATGGCAGCTGCAGGAGGAGCAACTCCCTAATTTTGCCCATGGTTTTTTTAAATTAAATGCTTAACAAACACATATTAGTGTGCTCGTTGGGTGTCAACACACTTTTAACCGTGTCGTGTACCTGTAACCGTACGCACATGATATCTTCCTTCACTTTATACAAATACAGTAAAAAACAAATAATAATACTGAGACTAACGTATGTCTCTCAGTACTGAAGAAATCTTTCCCTCTCAGTCCTTAGGCATACTAGCCCCAGACTCTGTTTTTTAATCTGTAACATGTTAGGGAATTTGCTGACTTGCTTCCCTTTGTTATTCATTAATGCACACTTTGGCAAAGTTTGGAGGAAGCACAAAAACCTCAAGGTAATGAGCCAAAAGCTGAAATTAACCCTCCTTGCCTCAGAACATTTGAATTACTCCCCCTAGGTGATATGTTAAGGTAAATTAATCCATTCAGAGAAAAAGTAGTCTGTGTGGCTTTGCCTTGGGATTGTTTAACAGACCGTGAAAAAACAAATCAATATCAGGAGATACAAATTCATGATCATACATTAAAGATCTGTTGGAAAATACTGTACATACACAGTGTTGTCCAGAACCCCCATAGTCAGAGTGGGCTATTTCTGTAACAGCACTGAGATTTATTGTTATGATTTAACAATAAAATGTTTTCTCCCACACAGTTTTTAATGGGGGTCATTTCTGAGAAACGTGCGGACATGAAGCATGTGCATTAATCAAATTAGCTGCTTTCCAAATCTTTCTTTCTATTAAGTGAGGCACAAAGAGGGCAGTCAGATCAGTGCCATCACTGCAACATGATGTTGATAGTTCTGAAGCTTCCTGTTCTTATATAACAACTAACACTGAGATAACCTCAAATTCCTTTGTCTGCGAGGGAAGTCTTGAGGATTTTGACCAGCGAGAGGCATAATGCCTTAACATTTTAAATCAAAATCTCTTCACTGCACACTATTCATCAACTTGATCATAACGATGCATCAATTGAGTGTCCATGCTAGAATGATCCATGAAGTCTGAGCTTATTTGAAAATGAAAAAAAAAAAAAAAAAAAATGAATTGCAAAGAGAAAGAGATGCCTTTGGGGATTTTCATGGCTGTAGCTAAACTATTATTTTGCTTCTTGATAAAAGTATGATGGAACTGGATCATTTGAGTGTTTTGTTGATTTAAATCTCCAAGAGTATGTCATCCTTGCTTTCCTTTTGTCTCACAACACATGGGCCATCATGTTTAAAATGTAATTTTTAACAAATTCTTGAACAGTATTAGGATTTATTCATCTGTCCTTTTAATTGCTCTGTTTCATTGCTCTGCAAAATATACCCTATTTACTTTCTCAGTAAACATGTTTTTATTGTGAATGATTGATCAGTGTATGTTATTCCAAATAAAAGAGAAATTTGTCTTTCTAATCTTTTATTAAATGTTATAACTGCTCCGCCTCTGAAACAACTTTTTTTTTCAGCTGATGGCACTAAGCCCTATTACTTTTATAACCCTTCCCTTCCAGCCAACCTGTCATACAGACCACTTTTCACTATTCATCAATTCTCTACGGAGTCGCTGAATATTGTTTCGCTCTGAAATACATCACATTGCGGAAGAAAAATGGTTTGCTAATGTTGTTTCGTGCTGACTTAAACATTTCACTTTAAATCCAGGTAAAATCCAGGGTGGATGCACTAGTATTTTCTTTAGGAGGGTAAAACCTGATCATGCTGTCTGTGGTTCTTTTTTATTTCAGAGATGGACGTCTGAAGGCAGGTGATGAGTTGCTGATGATTAACGGTCACTCGCTTGTCGGCCTCTCACACCAGGAGGCCGTAGCTGTCCTCCGCTCTACTGCTGGACTAGTGCAGCTGGTGGTCGCCAGCAGGGTGAGTTTTAGTTCAAGGGAAGAGTGGTGAGTCAATGCAAACACAAACATATACTGTAACAGTTTTAATTCCTTTATGATTTTGTCTTGAAAATGAAGCCCATACTGTACATAATCAATAATTGTGTATCATTAAAAGGAAGTGTCTTCACACACAAATGATGAACTGGTCTTCCTCCATTCATTGTAAGAGTTCTGCTCTATAAAAAGTGCATTAACCATTCCAGCACATAAAGATGTAATGACCGGCAGCTTGTAGCAGCTAAAAAATTGAAGAGGGAAACGTTGACGGGCTTGCTGCTCGGCTTTCTGAGATAAAGTTAAAAGTACTCTCAGGCAGCTCAACAGCACACAACATGCTATCTCCAGCTGCTCTTCCTTCCTTTTCCAGGATGAATCTGAGGTGGACTTTCACAAGTACCCATCCACCAGCCTGCCCGACCTAGTGAGCACATGTTTGGGTCCGGATGTCTCACCCTCCCCCAGGGAGGAGAAGGAGAACATGGAGCCAGACGTGGAGGACGTGAGGGCCAGCAGCCTTTCATTGCCCACCCAGGACTTGGTACGTTCGCATGCTGCCTATCAGCCTGATTATCTGCCGCTTTCATCTTGTGCTGCCTCCACTGCCCTTACCATACACAGCTGGAGCTACAACAGGCTGTTTTCCTTTGTGTCTATGTTTATGATTAAAAGTTGGTTTTGAGTAGTGGTGGGCAGTATGATCAGAATGTCATATAGTGGAATGAGTAATTTTATATCACAGAAGATATCTCAATATAGTCATTTTTTGCTGGGAATTCAACCACAAAATGTTTTATATATTACATAACCATGTCTTAATATATTTTTTTCCCCTTTTTCTGGTAATTTTAGTTTTGTTTTGTTTTGTTTTATTTTAGTTTTTTGTTTTGCTTTGTTACTATATTGGTCCTATTACAATCATTGTAGCTACCTATACAGTTTGGAGAGTATTTCATAATTTTCTGCATGGTGTACCATTTTAAAAATATGTATATATACGATCACACTTCCCAGTCCTAGTACGTATAATGTTTTTATAAGCATATATCTGGATGTTAGTGTGAGTGTATGCATTTGTTATTGTTTTCCTCTTACCCCTCATTTGCACCTCGTTTCAGTGTTTGATAATGAGTAAATGCACAACACACAGTCTGTCTGATAAGAATGAGAGGACTTTCCTGATATTTTTCAACAAATTCAAAATACCCACCTGTTGTAATTGAAATACAGCTTTTCCTTTTAAGGACAGCACAGTTGTACCTTTATCTGGTTACCTCTTTTGATCTGTGTGCCAGAGGCCCATTTATGTTCTTGGGGTTTTATCTGTTGTTTTGCCAATAAATAAATAAATATATACACTGGCGGCCAAAAGTTTGGAATAATGTACAGATTTTGCTGTTTCGGAAGGAAATTGGTACTTGAATTCACCAAAGTGGCATTCAACTGATCACAAAGTATAGTCAGGACATTAATGATGTAAAAAACTTCACCATCACTATTTGAAAAAAGTCATTTTTGATCAAATCTAGACAGGCCCCATTTCCAGCAGCCATCACTCCAATACCTTATCCTTGAGTAATCATGCTAAATTGCTAATTTTGTACTAGAAAATCACTTGCCATTATATAAAATACTGCTGAAAGCTATTTGGTTCATTAAATGAAGCTTAACATTGTCTTTGTGTTTGTTTTTGAGTTGCCACAGTATGCAATAGACTAGCATGTCTGAAGGTTAATATTACGTCAAAAATGGCAAAAAAGAAACAGCTTTCTCTAGAAACTCATCAGTCAATCATTGTTTTGAGGAATGAAGGCTATACAATGCTTGAAATTGCCCAAAAACTGAAGATTTCATACAAAGGTGTACACTACAGTCTTCAAAGAAAAAGGACAACTGGCTCTAACAAGGACAGAAAGAGATGTGGAAGGCCAGGTGTACAGCTAAACAAGAGGATATGTACATCAGAGTCTCTAGTTTGAGAAATAGATGCCTCACATGTCCTCAGCTGACAGCTTCATTGAATTCTACCCGCTCAACACCAGTTTGATGTACAACAGTAAAGAGAAGACTCAGGGGTGCAGGCCTTTGGGAATAATTGCAAAGAAAAAGCCACTTTTTAAATGGTTGGAGTGGGCAAAGAAACACAGACATTTGACAACAGATAATTGGAAAATAGTGTTATGGATCTTAACCCCATTGAGCTTTTGTGGGATTAGCTAGACTGTAAGGTGTGGGAGAAGTGCCCGACAAGACAGACACATCTATGGCAAGTGCTACAGGAAGCGTGGGGTGAAATGTCACCTGAGTATCTGGACAATCTGACAGCTAGAATGCCAAGGATCTGTAAAGCTGTCATTGCTGCACGTGAAGGATTTTTTTGATGAGAACTCTTTGAAGTAGTTTAAGAAGTTCTGAACATTTTTTTCAAATTGTAATAGTAATTTTTCACTTTATTAATGTCCTGATTATATATTGTGATCAGTTGAATGCCACTTTGTTGAATAAAAGTACCAATTTCTTTTCATAAGAGCAAAATCTGTACATAATTCCAAACTTTTGGAAGAGAAAAGCTGTATTTTTAAATATACAGTACTGTACAAAAGTTTTAGGCACTTGAAAAAAAAAATTGCATAATGAGGATGTCTTCAAAAATAATGCCATAAACAGTTTTCATTTTTCAGTTAATGTCATACAAAGTCCAGTCAACATAAAAAAGAGCTAAATCAATATTTGGTGTGACAGCCTTTGCCATTAATAAAGCACCAGTTCTCCTAGGTTCACCTGGACACAGTTTTTCTTGGTTGTTGGCAGATAGGATGTTCCAAGCTTCTTGGAGAACTTGCCACAGTTCTTCTATCTATTTGGCTGTCTCAGTTGTTTCTGTCTCTTCATGTAATCACAGACTGACTCGATGATGTTGAGATCTGGGCTCTGTGGGGGCCATAACATCTGTTGTAGGACTTCTTGTTGCTCTTCAGTTCAGTTCTATTTGCAAAGGCAATGTTGAAATCCAAAATTGATATTTCCTACTGATAAACTAAAAGCAGAATATATAAAAAAACATTTTAAGACACATGTTTTTGTGAAAAATACAATGCACCTAAGACTTTAGCAAAGTACTGTATATTAATACATGCCATTACCGTGATATAAAATTACTCATACCGTGATATCGAATTTTGGTCATATCGCCCACCCCTATTCATTTGCCACAACCTGTATATAATATAAATTAGTGCCATTGTTCACTAAAGCAGCCGTTTGTTCTGCATTTGTTGGTCTCATCACAGATAACAAATGATTAATTTGCTCTGCGCAAGCAGCTGTGCATCAAATCTGCAACGCTACACAGTGTTAATGTTTAATCATACAAGACTAAATGTTGTACTCTTTTGATGATCAGTGATGACAACATGGCTAATGCCAGTCATTAATTAATTCAATGGCACACTGACAGGACCACACAACCCAACATACTTATTAGGATCATGCATTTTAAGCATTGTTGTTTTGGAGAGCAGTCCCCATGGTGCTTTGCTTGAAATCTTGTGCAGTGCAGAGTAAAGTGGGTCATTCCCCGTCCCCCACCACGCCTTTACTGCGCACACATTCTTTGGTTTCAGGACAATTTTTTTTAAAAGAACAGCCTTCCCTGCCTGCTGTCTAATTACATTTGCATTCTGCATCTCCTGCTGATTGTAGTCTTGAATTTGGGGGAGTAAAGCTTCTGTTTGCTTTTCCGTAGAATTCCAGTGTCTATTTCAAGTTATACATAGTGACACTTTTCAAGCTTTCATAAAAATAGCAAAGACTATTACATACTGAATATTGTTCAATTTATTGTACTGACAATTAGCTCTGTTTCAGAATCTAGTCAGCTGCTTACAGAGGATGCATTTTAAGGCATCATATGCTCACCCCTGGCATGAAGGCTGTTCCAAAAGGCATGTTTAGGAAGCTGCCTTAGAAGGCAGTAACTATTTAAAAAAAGGTTTTGAAATATATACTGTATATATATTAGGGCTGTGAATCGATTTACATTTTTTACTAATTAATTGCACAGTTTTCTGTGATTACTCACAATTAAATTATGGTACATGATACATTACAACAATCATTAAAAAAAAATCATAAGTAAATAAAGTATATATATTTACTTTATACTTTGCAAGAAATTGGTAAGTCATCATTTATTTTAATTATTTAAATATGTTGCATATTGAGGGTCTTAAAAAATAATGAAATAAATAGTTTTCATTTATCATTTAATGTCATACAAAGTCCAGTAAACATAAAAAAGCTAAATCAATATGTGATTGCCATTGCCTTTAAAACAGCACCAATTCTCCTAGGTACACCTGGACAGTTTTTCTTGGTTGTTGGCAGATACGATGTTCCAAGCTTCTTGGAGAATTCGCCACAGTTCTTCTGTCTGTTTAGGCTGTCTCAGTTGCTTCTGTCTCTTTATGTAATCTCAGACTGACACGATGTTCAGTGGGGGGCTTTGTGGGGACCATGACATCTGTTGCGGGGTTCCCTGTTCTTCTATTCTAATCTTTTCTATTTGCAAAAGTAATGTTTGGGAGTCTAACATTTATATTTCCTATTGACACACTAAAGCTGAAGATATAAATAACCATCTTAAGACAAATGCTTTTGTGAAACATCTTATTTGCCTAAGACATTAGACTTTTTTTGTTTGTTTGTTTTTTTGCGGATAGACAAATTTTTTACAGGTATTGCTCTTTGATACAAGTATATGTTTACATGCCATAAAATCAGTGGACATGTTGTAATTACAATTTGGGCAAAATCTTTTTATTTTTTATAATAGGATCAGATGGGCAGATTAAATTCCTAACAAACTTTATAGGCAAGAGAGCATAAGTGTGCATTATAAGACACCGCTGGTTCACTGCTTACGGGGAAAGTCTTCATTCTCCGTACAGTAAATCCGCTCCTGTGTTTATTTTGCCCGAGACATGCACTGCGTAATGAATAAGCATGCACTGCTTCACACAATTAGTTTCAGTGCTAGGATGTGCAGTTGAGTCGAGTGTGTACCTCCTGAAAATGTATATATGGCAATTGTAGCCACAGAAAGTGTGGAAAAACATTAGTGATGTTTCGCCCTTTGAGTTTGTTCCTGGCAGGCAGCAGATGCTCTAACCCCGCCCCCACCCTAATCGGAGTCTGAAGGCTGAGTAGCCTGCCAGGAACAACTCGGGACACCTTTCTCCTATTGCGTGAAGTTTCATGAATTAAAAATAAATACAGGATTCTGCATTAATTGCGTTAATTATTAACACGTTAAAAAATATTTATCACGGAAATTAATATATATAAATTAATATATATACATATATACACATACTGTTTATAAGTGTATATGTAAGTACATATGTTTCTGTGCCACAGATGTTAAAATGCCAAAGAAGTTGTTTCCAAGAGGATAGACAAAGACCATCTTATCCTAATTAAACAACAGGAGGATTTCACTTCATCAGTGAATTGATAAACACTTGTAAGCAGAAGCTTATATAAAGTGATCAGGTTTAAAGAGCCTGAGTAGCTTCCTCTCATCCTGTGTGTGTTTGTATGCTTGTGCATTCTCTTGTCTCTAGTTAGGATTCTCTCCCTCCAGGCTCCAGTCTCTAATGAATGACAAAGTGGGAGCTCTTATAAAATGAAAGAGATTGAAGGAGGAATAAACCACTTCATTCACCCGTGTTCCACTTTCCCATGATTCACTGACTCGGAAGGGATCATGAGCTGTGTCAGTAGAGCAAAATGTGCTGGGAAAAAAGCAGGCAAAACTGAGGCTATGATTTATATTATTTTTCAGAGGGCCTGAGATTTTCAAATGACACATAAACCATGTAAACACTGCAGCCAAAAATGGTCGTCTCTCCCCTTCTTGGTGCTTAATCCTGTTCTTTACACACATAGCACATTGTTTACAGAAGTGACAACTGCATTCTATGACCGAACTGATTCACTCAATTCACAATTCAGGTTGTGGTGTCTGAATTCATTAAGTCAGTGTGTACAGAAGTTGTCAATACCGGGAAGACACTGTTTTTGACATATATGTTTACATGCACAGTTACAGTTGTGGCCAAATATATTGGGACCTTTGGTAATTATGAGCAAAGAAGGCTGTAAAACATGTGTAGGGCTTTACTGGTTGTTTAGATCAGGGTTACTATCAGAAATAATTAATAATTATTTCTGTAGTTATTAATCAATATTTAAATTAATTAATTGGATCTAACTCATTAAAACCTCATATGGGACTCCAGTAAATGTAGTGTGCTACGTTTAGGAGCAAGTTTGGTTATTAGCAATAATTAATAATTATCAAAGATAATTATTAATTATTAAAATCAATAGAACATTGATGAGAATCAATGTTAGCTTTTTTTAATCCTTTAAATCAACAGTTATCAAAGATAATCGTTAATTGTTAACGTCGATGAAACATTAAAATTAACACTAGCTTATTGATTATTCAAATTCAATCAAAGATAATTATCAGTTATCAAAAATCAATAGAATATTAATAAGGATTAACATTGACGGGGCACCACCCTGAAATCAGGGACTAATAACCGAATATTAAAACAGTCTCAATATTAGATTGTTTTCTTAGGAAAATCGACATCCGAAGAATATCGATTTTTGGGGAAAAAAAACAATGAATGAAGGTTTGAATCCGAGCACTGACATCCCGTCAGCATTAGACAGGCGTATGCAAAACAAACCAAAACACTTCTCTTTGTAATATAAACAAAGTTTATTTATGCAGTAATATCAATTAATAATTAATACAATGCAGTCAATAAACTTCCGACTTACAACTACAAACTAAACAGTGATATGATTAGATATGGAAATAAAAATAATTCTATAACACAAGGTGTGTGTGTGACAGTGTGTGTGTGTGTGTGTGTGTGTGTGTGTCAGTGTGGTTAGTGAGAGAGAGAGAGAGAGAGAGAGAGAGAGAGAGAGAGAGAGAGAGAGAGAGATGATTAAGTGACAGCCCGAAAGCTGGTTTTGCGATAGCTGGAGATAAAGCAGCCGTGTTCATCACTCAGAGATGCGGTTTTACGAGCGGGGCTCGTAAAAGTCCCTTGTTATTTGACTCTTTAATGGATGAACTCAGTTGCTGTCTCACCTGCGATGGCGAAAATGCACAACAGTCCAATTTGGTTGGACCACAATATAGCAAAACAAATTCGTGATAATTAATACCGTGAGTATTAATAATTAGCGGACATGGCGGTCCGTAAACTGTACAAGCAAAAACCTCGAAACACAAGAATAGCACACTATAATATTCTATCTCTGCCCAGACGTAAACTCTTACTTGAATCGCATGAGGACACAGGTAGAATGTGTTTTCCTCCGTCCTTTAACTTTGACCCGGTTTCTTGAGGCTCGTGTGATGACGAGAGGCCATTTCCATGCACTGTCGGCAGGCGGTACGGCTGTTGATTCTCAGAGGGCGGTACGGCTGTTGATTCTCGGCAGGCTGGCGGAGAACTCAGAAATGTCGACTTGATTGAAGATGGAAGAGAAATCTTTAATCTCTTCACTTCTGTAGGCCAACGGATGAAGATGCGAATTGCTCGGCGGTCTCCTTCGGATCCGTTAGAGTGTTCGGTTGAACACAGAGTAATCTCAGCTCGTTCAGCGAGATGGAGATTGTATGGCTACAGTTTCAAGTCGGACATTACTTCCTTATGCCACGAGGCTGCACCGGAGAGCAGCAAAAAGCTACGTCCGTATTCGGTGAACTAAGTCGCTGGAAGCCACTTTGGAAGCATTTCAGAATTATTTGAAGTCCTGATGATGTCATGTTTGAGGGACGTTCTGTTGTGTGCCTCATCCAATAGGAGTTGAGAGCTCGATCCTTTAGAGGGCAAGGCTTCATGGATCTGTAGTCTGTTTTGGACTCCCTTTGTTTGATTTTGGCGCGATTTTTATCAGTACAACATCTGACTTAAAAGGAGGGGGCTTGAGGAATGTTTTTTATGACTGTTAGGCCTGCCTTTGTCTTCTATCTGAATACATGAGGCCCAACACATGATTGTGTGTGTGTGTGTGGGGGGGGGGGGGGTCTCATAATTAAATATTTTTCTCCAAAACATGGGGTCTCATAATTAAATACATATTTTTCTCATACATATGTTTGCCACAATTATTGGCACCCCTAGAAATTCTTATAAGTAAAATATATCTGAAGTATATTCCCATTCATATTTTAATTTTTTTTAGTACACCTGGGTGATTAGGAACATGTAATTGTTCAGCCATGACTTCCTGTTTCAGAGGGGTATAAATATGAAGTAACACACAAGCCAAATTCCCTTAGACATCTATCACAATGGGTAAGACCAAAGAATAAAGTTATGATGTGTGGTAAAGGGTTGTTGAGCTTCACAAATGGCTATAAGAAAATAGCTAAAGCATTGAAAATGCCCATTTCACAACAGGCCAATAATTAACAAGTTCCAATCAACTGGAGATGTTAGGAATTGACCTGGAAGGGGACGCGTGTCTATAGTGTCTCCAAGCACAGTCAGGAGGATGGTTCAAGTGGCCAAAAATTCTCCAAAGAAAACAGCTGGAGAGTTGCAAAAATTAGTTGGGTCTTGAGGTCAAAAACTACAATCAGATGTCATCTACATTACAAGTTGTTTGGGAGGGTTTCAAGAAAAATAGCCTCTGCTCTCATCCAACAACAAATTCAAGCATCTTCAGTTTGCCAGACACTACTGGAACTTCAAATGGGACTGGGTTCTATGGTCAGATAAAACAAAAATAGAGCTTATTGGCAGCAAGCACCGGAGATGTGTTTAGTGCACACAGAGAGGTAGCCATATGGAAAAGTACCTCATGACCACGGTTGAATATGGTGGTGGATCTTCAACGTTGTGGGGCTGTTTTTATGCCAAAGGTCCTGGACATCTTGTTCGGATACATGGCATCATGGACTCAAATACCAAAAGGTAAAGAAATCTAAACCGGTCTGCATCAGCCAGAAAGCTTCAAATGGGCCCTGGTTGGATCTTCCAGCAAGACAATGATCCAAAACAAACATCAAAATCAACACAAAAATGGTTCACTGACCACAAAATCAAGGCTCTGCCATGGCCATCCCAGTCTCCTGACCTGAACCCCATTGAAAACATGTGGGTTGAACTGAAGTGGAGAGTCCACCAGCGTGGACCTCAGAATTTGAAGGATCTGGAGAGATTCTGTATGGAGGAATGTTCTCAGATCGCTTGCCATGTGTTCTCCAACCTCATTATGCATTATAGGAGAAGACTCAGAGCTGTTATCTTGGCAAAGGGAGCTTGCACAAAGTATTGAATAAAAGGGTGCCAGTAATTGTGCTACACATATATTTGACAAAAATATTTGTTTTTTGATAAAACTTGTGTTGTGTTTGCAATTGTATGATATCCATTAGAGCAAGGGTCTTCAACAGGGGCTCCGTGGTGGTACCGCAGGGGGTCCACAAATTATTGTTTGATCCACCACTGGCATTCGTAATAATCACTCGCACACGAGTGAGAGACAGTACCGCCACTCCCTATGTGCATATTACGCAGTCATAATGCAACACAAATCAGGCTGAGCAGCAGTAGAGGGTTTCATAAGTAAACGCGTCTGCTTTGACTGTCAAATCAACATAATTAAACGTGTATACAGTAATTTTTTTCCTCATTTCCTACAGAAATTAACAATAATTTTGAAACATGTCTAAAATCGAACACTAACATAAGATGAAGACTCCAGGTATAGGCCTATCAGTAACCTTATAAAAGTTTTTTTTTTAATTCTGCGTGGACAGGGTCTGTCTTTCTGTTTTTTGTTTTTGGAGGGGGTGTGGAACATTGATTAAAAAGGAAAATTAAAAATAGCACTTCATGTCAAATATGTTGCAGATCTCTGCTATGCCTAATTTAATAATTATTTTAATGACTTTGCAATGTAAACATCATAAAATATGTACATACAATAATATTGTACCATACACGTTTTTATAGGCAAAAATGTAACATTCAATTTTCAGAAAATATGCAACGGGGGTCCCTGCTCCATCTCTCTACATACCAAGGGGTCCTTGGCCTGAAAATGGTTGAAGACCCTGCATTAGAGGCTATATTTTTGTGAATATTTTGAATGAAAGATCAAAAGGATAAACAATAAAGACATATTTCTCACATCCTTCTTTGCTCATATTTACCAAGGGTGCCAACATTTTTGGCCACAACTGTACAATTATCTGTCCAAGTATACATGACAAGCAAATATTTGAATGCAGGTTGTTAGCTGAGGAAGTGTTTAATGCACATCTCACATCACGTCTTTCTTTTAAAGTGTGTGTTTCATGAAGTGCCTTGACATGAGTCTCTCTAAACTGAAGTTGCTCCCACCAGCTCTCGATCTAGGGGCATTTACCCGTACATTACAGTCCAGAGAGAGTATGTTTAAAAGTATCTTAAACGGCATAAACAAAATGGTGCCAAAATATTTATTTATTTATTTATTTATTCTTTCATTATTTTTGTTATTCTGTTTGGTGCAGAAATTAGACACATCACCTTTAAATATTGCCAGATGATAGTACATCTTTGGTCACTTAAATTATTTTGGTCTAAGCAAGTTTTGGTTAAACTGTTAGCATCCATGTTTCTCGTTTAAAAATCATCACAGATTTGGGAGTGCCTCCTGTATTCCATATATACACGGGACAGTAACGTTGAGGATTCACTCCTGCATTTAAGTGCAGTTGTCACTCCCAACGTTTTATAGTGTGTTCATGGTCATTGTGGTTTTCTGTTTAGTGTGTTCTTAAAATATTTAATGGAAAATGATACAAGGAGAGTGTAAATAGGTCAATTACTTTTTCAGTTTGCTTTCTCTTTCACTCTGACATTCCAGAACCAAACACCTGTCCAAACTGTTTACACTCCCTTTCTACGGCCTACAACAAGGCAATGAACGGTTGCTATTATGTGGGCGTCCAGTGTTGACAGCATTGGGTGTGTCTCCAGAACAGAGCAGCCTGTCAGATCTGTTCTGAAGTGGCAGGCTCAGTGATTTTGATGAGACAAAGAAAGGGAGGGAAGAACGGGGGAGGAAATTTTAAAAAAAGAGAAAGAAGGGGAAAGGATCTAGAAGAAGAGCACAGCTGTGACTGTCACGTTGAGTCCTGTGAGGCACAGAGGTGTGGGGTTTTAGGAAGCCCACAGGCTCACCTGCGACAGACACACTAGCGTAGCTCCCTCATGCAAGAGACAGATCTCATTTCTGTCAACTGAGAGAATGGCTTCCTGTATGCATGACTGAAAAGTGGAACTTCCCCTACATGTTGCTGTTCAAACTTGTTTCAAGAA
Source organism: Myxocyprinus asiaticus (assembly GCF_019703515.2). Classification (NCBI taxonomy): domain Eukaryota; kingdom Metazoa; phylum Chordata; class Actinopteri; order Cypriniformes; family Catostomidae; genus Myxocyprinus; species Myxocyprinus asiaticus. The sequence continues at coordinate 29,715,879 of NC_059347.1, forward strand.
ACAGGAGCTGTAGCTCATTCTTAAAGCTCAGACAGTTGGAAAGGGAAAACTATTTCGATTTTTTTCAGAGCAGCCAGGGTGGAGCAACACTAGGATGGTGCTAACTTTCAAACTAATATAACCTGCTTGTATCTTGCAGTACCTTGAGTGTTCTGTGATTCTGTGAGTGCATCATAATTAAAGGAGAGTTTATTTTCCGTTATCTCAGTCAGTTAAGTATTTTCCCCATTATCACAAAAAACATTAGACATTTTGCTAGTAGGGGTGGAACACGCTAAACACACACACACACACACACACACACAAAGCACACTAAAACAAGTGGGTGAGGTTGCTCACATGATCCTCAGCCAAATACTGCTCTGAAGTCCAAAGCTCAACACATGAAGGGTTGCATAGAATGAAGAGATTTCCTCACTTAAATACTACTGACAACTATTACAAAGGTGTTCAGTGATAGTTTACATTTATGGACATCCACACCTGCAAAGTTGGTTGTTTACGTAATCAGTGATTCTATTAACATAAGCAACTTAATTACATTTTATGTTACTGATTATTATTGATCATCCAAGCATCTGGAGCCTTTTGAATTTGAAACAGAATTTTCTGCTTTATAGTAAGATGGAAGTAAATTAACACCTTATTTATATAGGGCTAGTTAAATTATGCTGACTTGTACACATTATGCTTTTTTCCTCATAGATGCTGTTTATAATGTTGAGGCTTTCAAGCCAATTGAAATGTTTGACTTCCTCCAAAGCACTTATTAATAGAACATTCTTGCCAGAATTAAAATGGTTTGTACAGGTACTGTGGTCTAAAAAACTTCTTTTTTTTTTAAATCTTTTTTTGTTTTTGTTGCAAATCTGTATTATGCTGATTTTACATTCATTGGTTCAGTTTAGTTACCATACCAGATCACTTGAGTAAGGGCACAATCACATGACACATTTCCATTCCACTTTTCCAAGAAGCCTCTGTGAATTCCTTTCTTATCACATACACATGAGATTTGATCTCTCTCTGTAAAATGATGACTAACAGTTCAGCAGCATGAGCCTGCAACATTCCTCTTGCCCTGCACAGTGAAAGACAAACAAAAGGTTATGGCTTACATTTTTAAGAGGACACAGGTCACAGGAAACAGAAAAATGTGTACTCCATTTGCTTTCTCCAATTTGTCTCATGACTTTCCCTGTCAGACTGTTCAAGGAAAGTTCACTAATTCCCTCTGCCTTTTCTCTAGTTTACAGAGCTTGATAAACTGGAGGAATGTGGCAGGATTGAGGGTCCCAAGGGATGTTGCCGTAGCCCCACACCTATGAAGTTCCGCAGCAGGTCTCAAGGTCAAACATGTCCAATTGAATCATGTCAAAACACTGTAGAGCATGAAAATTTTGTAATTGGATTGCGCTGTACTGGACTGTAGCCACCATTTCTAATGCCTTTATTATAGATTCTTGTACCATGTGAAGGTGTACTGAACTTATGCTTTAATTATGCTTACTTAATCAGCATAGACATTATGAACAAGGTTCCCACTGTCATGAAAAACCTGGAAATGTCAGGGAATTTTATTATTGTGATATCCAGGCCTGAGAAAGTCTGTGAAAATAAATAAATATATATAAAAAAAAATTTCTAAAGTGAATATACATTTTTCTAGTTATGCATGGCTTTAAATCTGTTTATCCCTAAGAAAAGTTTCTGTCAGCCGTATTGCTTGGAATTAATTTTAGATTTGTCATCCACTGTGAATGCAAATTTCTTAATTAGATGTCAGTTTATGCATTCTACCAAGTTAATGTCTTGATATCATTTTGATCAGGTGGAGGGAGTCGTCTGGAGTCTGTTGGCGAAGACGATGAACTAGTCGTGGAAAATGGTGATACAGGAAGTGACATGGCAAAAAAGCCTGCACGAGGAGGACGCAAACATTCTCTTCCTCAGCAACTGGACACAGTCGGCATCCGACAGGTCACTACTGAATTTCTTCAACCATGAGCTACAAGCTAGATGGTCACACAGTATGTTAATTTTTGGCTTATTTAGCATCAAGCCATGAAGTACTTAGTTAAAATTCCATGGGTTGCGAGTTTTATTCTTGTCCTAAACCAAAATTATTTTGTGGTACGACCACTTCAAAGACAATCCCCCCACTCAGTCTCTCTTTACATTAGGCTGGAGGGTTTCTTTTGGCTGCACTAATTACAATGTTTATCAAAAGTCTCAACCATTACATGAACCCAAATATAACATTACCGGTAGTTTGTAAATGAATCTAATGTAATAGCCACAATTTGTTGCCCCAATGCTGACCGAAAGCCAGTGCAACAGCACTGCATTTCATTTACATTAATTTAGCTGATGCTTTTCTCCAAAGTGACTTTCATTTATTTCATAGTGTAACGTTTGGAAGGAAGTCACGAGAGCTGGATCTAGATGCAGCAAAAAGTTTAATAAAGAATATAAGCAAAGTATAAAATAACTCTGTAAACACAGGAACAAGGCAGAACTTGGAACTAGAAACATAAAACAAATGAAACATCCACGATGGGAACTGGTACATAGGAACAGGGGAGAAGCACAACAACTCACAAAGACTGGGTAGAAATCAGGGCATTATATACACAGGGTAAATGAGGAAATGAAACACAGGTGAGAACAATAGGGAACAGATGGCAGTGATGAGGGCAGGGAATTATGGGAAGTGTAGTCTGGGGAAAACAGATGACGGGGCAAAACACAAGGCAAAACAACAGTGAATCGTGGCATAAACCCCCCCCCCCCATGGGCAGCTCCTGATGCCCAAGGGAGGCAGGGCCAAGATGGATCTGGAGACTAAAGAGGCCAGAGCAGATCAGGCGGATGGCCAGGGGACCCAGTAGACCAGAGCAGATCAGGTGGACGGCCATGAGACCAAGGAGCCCAGAGCAGATCAGGCGGACGGCCATGAGACCAAGGAGACCAAGGAGACCTCGAGGGGCGAAGCCATGCAAGGCGGGGCCGTGGGAGGCTCGAAGCCGTGCAAGGCGGAGCCGTGGGAGGCTCGAGGGGCGAAGCCGTGCAAGGCGGAGCGTGGGAGGCTCGAGGGGCGAAGCCGTGCAAGGCGGAGCGTGGGAGGCTCGAGGGGCGAAGCCATGCAAGGCGGAGCCGTGGCAAGCTCGAGGGGCGAAGCCGTGGCAGGCGGAGCAGTGGCAGGCTCGAGGGGCGAAGCCGTGGCAGGCTCGAGGGGCGAAGCCGTGGAAGGCGGAGCCGTGGCAGGCTCGAGGGGCGAAGCCGTGGAAGGCGGAGCCGTGGGAGGCTCGAGGGGCGAAGCCGTGGAAGGCTCGAGGGGTGAAGCCGTGGAAGGAGGATCCGTGGGAGGCTCGAGGGGCGAAGCCGTGGAAGGCGGAGCTGTGGGAGGCTCGAGACAAAGAGTCTTGGTGACTGGGAAATGACCTCTGTGGTTGCGAACATGGGAAGAGACTTGGAAACGACCTTTGTGGGCATGTACACGGGAAGAGACTTGAGGCTAGAAGCCTTTCTTCTCCTTCTCCGGATGGCCGAAGTTGGCAACGCTGGCTCTGGGACGGACGAGGCTTCCAGCTCATTGGCCGTGGCAGGCGTGGGCGTTGGCCGTGGCAGGCATGGGCGTTGGCTTGTTGGCTGTGGCAGGCACTGACTATTTGTGAGGAAGGGTCTTCATGGCCCTACGCACCAACATCAGTGGCGGATCATTCAACTTGGAGCAAGGAGTCGTGGAAGGCTTGGCTGTGACATAGCGTGGAGCGGACTCAGACGTGGCTGTGACATGGCGTGGAGCGGACTCAGACGTGGCTGTGACATGGCGTGGAGCGGACTCAGACGTGGCTGTGACATGGCGTGGAGCGGACTCAGACGTGGCTGTGACATCGGGATTGAGAGAGGAGGATCCTCTGAAGCGAGTGTTTCTAATATTTGCTTCACGTATTCCTCCCACGTGTAGTCTCCGGCAATTCCCTCCACTGGCAAGCTGCGAGTCCAATCTGGTATATGGATTTCAGGGTGGAATCATCAAAACCCGTGTGGCAGGCTACGGTGTTGAAGAAGTGGGAGTATTCCCTTATCGATAAGTCGGCCTAGCTTAGTTACACGAAGTATGCCGCTAGATCCATTTTGTGGTGAGTTGTTCTTTAACGTTTGGAACGAGAGCTGGATCAAGATGCGGGAAGAAGTTTAATAAAGAATATAAGCAAAGTATAAAAGAACTCGGTAAACACAGTAACGAGGCAGAACTTGGAACTAGAAACATCCACGATGGGAACTGGTACATAGAAACAGGGGAGAAACACAACAACTCACAAAGACTGGGTAGAAATAATGGCATTATATACACAGGGGTAAATGAGGAAATGAAACACAGGTGAGAACAATAGGGAACAGCTGGCAGTGATGAGGGCAGGGAATTATGGGAAGTGTAGTCTGGGGGAAACAGATGACAGGGGCAAAACACAAGGCAAAACAACAGTGAATCATGACACATAGCTACAAATGACTATACTGTTCCTGCTTAAGATAGCTACTTATTTCTCTGTTCTCAGTTATAAACAATAAAAATAATGCTTTTTTTTTCATCATTGTTTATTCATACCCTCTTTTATCGTCCACTTCAGGAATATCAAATCGTCAAGAAATCGTCTCGTTCACTGAGCACCGTTCAAGTGGAGTCTCCATGGCGACTGGCACAGCCATCTATAATTTCCAACATTGTTCTGATGAAAGGACAGGGCAAGGTGAGGGAGGCCCTGCAGCCTTGACAATATATGCTGTCACCATAAGTATTCTTTTTTTTAAGGGATTTTTTTCCATATATATAAAATTTTAGATATAATCTGTACATGAATGTGCACTTTGATATTGGTTATTTATTTATTTTAAATATTCGGGGTATTCGTGTTTTGCATACCCTGATTCACTGCAAAAAAAAAAAAAAAACTTAAAAGATCTATTTTCGTAGATCAGTGTTGTCTTGTATTCCAGTAAAATATCTAATAATTCTTTAAACTAGATAAATTAATTTGTTTTTAGAGAATATAGCTTGAATTATGTTTATTTCTTGCTTTAAGCAAAAACCTCATTCAATTTTGTTAGATTTATGCTTAAAACAAGAAAGAGCTATTTGCCATTTGTGTAAGAAAAATAAACTTAATTTGATATATACCAGAAAACAAGACTTGAAAACAAGATTTATTTTTTTATTATTTAAGAAAATTATTATTTTGCAGTGTTCAAATAGTAAAGAAATTCATATAGAAACCTCTGCGTAAGCACCATTTACAACATACAGATATATCAACACCTGTACTATTGTAAACCTGGCTCATAGAGGTGTATGTCTTTGAATGCATCAAGGGTCTGGGGTTCAGTATTGTCGGAGGGCAGGATTCAGCTCGGGGGAGGATGGGTATATTTGTCAAGACCATTTTCCCCAATGGAGCAGCTGCAGCTGACGGGAGGCTCAAAGAAGGTAGACACACTCCTGATCATGATACAGTAGCTCTAATGCACTTGAAACAATTGGTCATCAAAGCAGTTGGACCTCAAAATGGCATGAGAATAATTAGTTGTGTTTTCATATTCTCTGCATTTTATCATGTGCTTTTCACTGTTGAATATCTATCCATTGTCCCTTCTCTTTTTTCCTCAGTGAACATTTTGTCATCATTTAATTCCTAACCGTTCCAACACAGTATTATTTTCCTTCTACCACAAAAGAGGAGATCTTGGCAGAATGGCCGTGCAACTCTATTTCATACAATGAAAGTGAATAATAATTTTAAATGCCAAGCTCCAAAAAGGAACAGATAATCTTCCGCACCTCCATCGTGCTTAAATGTCAATTGTGGTCACGTTTTCAATGTGTCACGATTGGTAACATGTGAGAACCAATGCCATTTGGCGGCAATGATATCTACAGTATACAGTACTGAAGCAAATTTTTGAATGAACCGAACTGGGTAAACTGTTCCTCTAACTCTTAACTCTTGCTTCTTCATTCTGTCTCTTTCAGGTGATGAGATATTGGAGGTGAATGGAGAATCTCTCCAAGGCCTCACGCACCAGCAGGCCATTCAGACCTTCAAGGTAAACTGCTCAGTCATCCTCAGACAAAACTGCAACGGTGCATGAAACCACAGAAAGGAATTAATCCCTGCCTTTATCCAGATCACTGAACTCAATTCCATGCCCTTGAATTATTTTCTCAGCAACAGTTTGTAAAGAAAGGAATTCCTAGAAATGTGTAACCTGTTGCTTTCAATGAGATTGATTCTAATTGATTTTCTTTGGTCCATCAGTAGCTTTACTGTACAGTAAACATTTACAGTGAGGGTCCAAAAGTCTGAGACCACATTAAAAATCTGGAGTTCAAAATCAAATTCGGTATAAAAAAGTTTAAGGATTTTGAGACATTTAAAACCAATTATTTGTTTTATTTTTTTATTTTTTTGCAACAGCTGGCTTCTTTGGTTGTTTGTCCCATCCAGCATCTAATGAATGACTTCTCCATTTTAGCAACTGAAGAAGGGAGTAGTTACCCTAACTGTGCGGACCCGTCTGAGAAGCCCCAGTCTTACCCCTTGTCCCACTCCTACGCTGCTCAGTAGATCCAGCTCACCAAACTCAAACGCCAGTGGTGGGACACCAGTCCCTTCTAGCTTTGAAGATGGGGACTCTCGCAAGGGGCCGGGTCCCAAAGACCGCATTATCATGGAGGTGACATTAAACAAAGGTACAATCGTGTGTCTCTATTACAAACAAATACAATGATTTGATGAGATCTGTTTATAAATTTAATAAAAGCATGTTGAGCACACTCATCTGCTCCAGTGTTTGAACCTGGCACCATTGGGTTTCTAACCCTGGTCTTGGAACACTTCTGTATCACCATAGTAAAAGTTCTGCTAATTCACTTTATATACTGTACGTGCTTAGCGTAAAATTTGCAAAGTTGGCCAAAATAGTCTTGAAAAGACCCATAGGCCCATGTTAATTTCTCCATCAGCTTCAAAGTTATGGCAACTCTCCTTGGCATGTGAAACTGGCTTCAGCAATCAGCAAAATATTTTTTATTCCAAGTAATTTTCAGCTGTTTAGACTCACACCTGTGCATGAGAATTAATGTGTGGTTAAGTCATGGGCTTATTATATGTTCTGCCAAAATAAAAACTGTTATTCTTGGATTGTTCTGCTAAGTAGACCCTTCAAAAGATATTCTCATTATTTGTGTTCCTTTAACATATTCAATTCAGGGACAATGCATATTTCTTTGACATTATTTTTTATTAATTTGAATAATTGTAATACTTTGAATTATATTATTACAATGTCTGAAATACTTTGAATTATATAATTACAATGTCTGAAATACCTTTACTTTTATATCAGGATATAATATGAAATGAGACTCTTGCTTGTAGTGAACTAAACCTTTTGGAATGCTGTGTTTGTGTGTGTATCAGAGCCAGGTGTGGGGCTGGGTATTGGTGCCTGCTGTCTAACACTAGAGAATAGCGCTCCTGGAATCTACATCCACAGCTTGGCACCAGGATCTGTTGCAAAAATGGATGGCAGACTCAGGTAGGTTTTTGGTCAAATAGTGGTCAGATTATAGCTCCACCAAGTTCCGCATTTCTCATGTGAGAAAACTGAAATTTAGGTCCAAAATCCCACTCCTTATAGTGGTTATTAAACATCAAATATGCTCTGATTGGCTGTGATTGTGTCACGTCATGCAGTATTTTGGCTTTCAGTGTACACAGTCAAATGAAACCGTTCGATTATGGTGTTACTCTCCTTCATGGCTATTGCAGTGAAGTGATTCATAATGCAAACAGTATGTTGCCATATATAAAAGATACATATTTTAGAGTGAATGGTGTTGGTTTCTCTGACTTAGCAGACATGGGCCCCTTTGATCTTTGATCTTAAATTCTTCACTTAAAGTTAATTAAGGAAGGGAGAGGTAGGAGTAAAACCCCACTAGGGAAAACAGTCGCATAGATCTTTATTTTCCCAATAGAGCCCACAATTTGTGTGTGTTTGTACAAGTGTTGCCAATTCCCTTTCATGCGTATAACATCCTAAAAACCTAATTCTGACTTGTTTGTATATTTGTTGTGATTTAATAGTGTATGAGGTGTATGTGCTTCTGCCTTTTAAGATGTAACTCGCAGACTTGTTTTTGACTAAATAAGAATGTGCAATAAGAGCCAGAAAACCATGAATGTGGTCTTTATGTCTAGAGATAGAATGAGGTCCTGAATGTTGGATCTAGTCATGAAAGTGGTTGCAGCTGTCTGAAGGGAAAGATAAGACTACATACACTTTCAGACATTTTTTTTTTTTTTATATATATATACACAAATGCTATTGGTTTTTTACACTTGAAATAAACTTTAGGTAATCTTTATGTTATACCGTGGGGTCCAACTATCTGAGACCACATTGAAAATCTGGGATTCAAAATCAAATTTAAACAAGTTTTAGGATTTTGAAAAGAAAAAGAAATCTTGGTTATGATGTAAAATGAAAAGTTGTCAAAGTCAAAAGTTCAGATTTTCTTGCATTCATTGAAGCACACATAGGAAAATGTGACACCGGCAAAAGCTGTAATGATCCTGAATGTGTCGGAAAAACCAGCAAGGAGACTGTCTGAGCATTTTGTTAATTTATAGAGAGAAATGCAAATTAGGGTCGTGCCGACAGACGATGATCTCGGGGATCGACGATGGTCAGAGTGATCACCAATAGCTGATGCCTTTGGCAGTGTCAAAATGATATTTGCTCATTTTCCCATGTATTCAATTCTTCTTCTTCTTCTTCTTATTATCTAATTAATATTACAAATAATTTGCCAGTAGACACACAGACACGCGCTTGAAGAAACACACTTTATTATATTATTAAGAACAGAAAAGCCATCTATGCGCATGTATGACACACTGTTTGTACGGAGGTGTGCAGTCTCGTGGAACACATGCATGTAAAAGGTTCTCACTCTTTGTTTCTGTCTTCGGATTTATTTTTTTTTTTCAAGAACGGTATCGTCTATGAGTGCTGTAAATGACCTCAAACATCTCAGCTCAGGAGGTGTTTTGAGTTCAATTCGCTTTATTTCCACAGAGCAGTTTATTGTGACCAACTCTGCAGCCTATAGCATACATCTGTGATTAAAACATAAAATAATACAAAAACACATTCACCTCGAACCATGATTTATATTTCAGTGGTTATTATCATCATTATAATTATTATTTTTACATTTATAATTGTTTATATGTCTTCATTTGTGTAAGTAATTTTCCACCATGATGTTAAGACGGATTCTTGCCTGACGATAAATGGAAAGGTGTATATATATATATATATATATATATATATATATATATATATATATATATATATTATTCTTTTATCACTTAATTATTTTAATTGCTTTTTCGTTTCGTTTGGAGTGCAATTTGAATTTAGAAATTTATTTGATTTAAGTTTTTTGTTTTTTAAATAAATTAATTTAATTTTCAATGCAAAATCACTAAAGCAAGAATATTCACCGATCCCTTAGCCCAGGGGTTGCCGATGTAATTGGATATTGCAATATATATATATATATACACACTAAATTGCCAAAAGTATTCGCTCATCTGCCTTTAGACGCATATGAACTTAAGTGACATCCCATTCTTAATCCATAGGGTTTAATATGACGTCAGCCCACCCTTTGCAGCTATAACAGCTTCAACTCTTCTGGGAAGGCTTTCCACAAGGTTTGGGAGTGTGTTTATGGGAATTTTTGACCATTCTTCCAGAAGCGCATTTGTGAGGTCAGACACTGATGTTGGACGAGAAGGCCTGGCTGGCAGTCTTCGTTCTAATTCATCCCAAAGGTGCTCTATTGGGTTGAGGTCAGGACTCTGTGCAGGCCAGTCAAGTTCTTCCACACCAAACTCACTCATCCATGTCTTTATGGACCTTGCTTTGTGCACTGGTGCGCAGTCATGTTGGAACAGGAAGGGGCCATCCCCAAACTGTTCCCACAAAATTGGGAGCATGGAATTGTCCAAAATCTCTTGGTATGCTGAAGCATTCAGAGTTCCTTTCACTGGAACTAAGGGGCCAAGCCCAGCTCCTGAAAAACAACCCCACACCATAATCCCCCTCCACCAAACTTCACAGTTGGCACAATGCAGTCAGACAAGTACCGTTCTCCTGGCAACTGCCAAACCCAGACTCGTCCATCAGATTGCCAGATGGAGAAGCGTGATTCGTCACTCCAGAGAACGCGTCTCCACTGCTCTAGAGTCCAGTGGCGGCGTGCTTTACACCACTGCATCCGACGCTTTGCATTGCACTTGGTGATGTATGGCTTGGATGCAGCTGCTCGGCCATGGAAACCCATTCCATGAAGCTCTCTACGCACTGTTCTTGAGCTAATCTGAAGGCCACATGAACTTTGGAGGTCTGTAGCAATTGACTCTGCAGAAAGCTGGCGACCTCTGCGCACTATGCGCCTCAGCATCCGCTGACCGCACTCTGTCATTTTACGTGGCCTACCACTTCGTGGCTGAGTTGCTGTCATTCCCAATTGCTTCCACTTTGTTATAATACCACTGACAGTTGACTGTGGAATATTTAGTAGCGAGGAAATTTCACGACTGGACTTGTTGCACAGGTGGCATCCTATCACAGTACCACGCTGGAATTCACTGAGCTCCTGAGAGCGGCCCATTCTTTCACAAATGTTTGTAGAAGCAGTCTGCATGCCTAGGTGCTTCATTTTATACACCTGTGGCCATGGAAGTGATTGGAACACCTGAATTCAATTATTTGGATGGGTGAGCGAATACTTTTGGCAATATAGTGTATATATATATATATATATTAGTGAAGGAGGGAACAAAACGAATTTATTCACACGCATGATGTATTTTCCCGGATACTGGTAGAGAATGCACAGATGAAGTAGGTTCTTTGTCAGAGAGATGTTGACAACTGTTGTAAAACCATCTTTCAAAAAGTTGAACAACACACTTTAATTGCATTTATGTGCATTTTAATTGCACATATATATATATTTTTTTTTCCAGTTTCATTTGAATTTTTAGTTAAAATAAATAAAAATAAAGTTCTAAGTTTGAAATTAAGGTGTCTTGCTTTATTGTGTAAGCTTAACCCTAACCCTGCGTAATGAAAATGATCCCATAGTACCACCTAGCATCCATCCAGCACTAATACCTGTGTTCGTTTTTTTTTTTTCTGCGACCAACCGACCAATCAAAACTTGGTCGACCAAGACTCTTCTCATCGACTAACCTTTGGTCGACTATCAGGGGGCAGCCCTAATGCACAGGCACCGAGAATTGTGAGAAACATTGAGTAAGGCTGAAATTCTCTCCCAGAAGTCTGACGGATGTTCTTCTCTGGAAGGGCGCATGGGACAGGTTGATAGCTGATGTCCAGCTGCTCCACAGTAGAGGCAGAGACCAAGCTGATAGCATCTTTTATGTTCTTCCTGGGACAATGGGGCATGTCCTAGCTGCATAGGTTCCTCTTGAGTTATAAATTGATTATCAGGGTTAGGTGGACTTTGAGATTGATACTGGACAATTCACTGAAAGACTGAGGCTCAATGTGTGGCGTTCCTTTCATCTTTCCCGTATCCTGTTATCCAGGCGTATATGGAGAGGTCAATGAGGGACTCGAGGTCGTTCACCCATTCTCTGGAGGCCAGTTCATCCTTGAGGGTCAGACAAGCCATGGTGATAGGCTGAGATGAGTGTATCAGTGTTCCACTGGCTCTCTGTGGCAAGGGTTCGAAAACTCTAACCCTAACCCTGACGAAGCTTGAGTTGGTTAGTTGCTTCCCGACCACTGACTGAATGGTTAAAGACCTTCTGCATTTCTTTAGTGAAAAGCTGATAGTTGGAGCACAAGGTCCCTTGTTGTTCCCAGATCGCTGTGGCCCAGGCCAGAGCTTTACCGGTGAGGAGAGTGGTAATGGCTGCAATGCTGGAATGGTCAGTGGGATATGTGGTGGGTTGCAATTCGAATGAAAGGGAACACTGGGTTAAGAATCCCCAACACTCAGCTGTTTTGCCATCAAATCAAGGGGGCGCTGGTAGGTGTGGTGCAACAAGGGCACTGGAGGGGATCTGGAATGATCATATACGTTAGCAGCTGCTGCTGTGGGTGGTTGGGCTGGGGAATTGGGGCTGGTCATAGGCTGTAGGATTTCCAGTATTTGAGTTAGCAACAGTTCATGTTGGGCTAAAGTTTCCTCTTGGCTATTCAGAAGTGTGGCATGTCTTCCTGCTGTGGCTCTTTGATTAAGCAATGCTGCATGTAGATGTTCAAGCCCACTAGCAATAGGATCTCTTGGTTCAATCAGATGCTTTGTTGGATCCTCATCCATGGTGAAGTATTCTGTAATGAAGCAAGCAGAGGCCCAAGTGCAAAGCCAGAAACTTTACTTAAGAATTAAGGTTAGTAACAAGGACAAATCCAAAATCGTAGTCAGAAAACAGGTAATGGCAGAACAAGATAGCAGAAAAAGTACAGGCTCAGTAAGGTGCATGCACTCAATACTTCACAAAGCTACAACTGAAAACAAAGTCTTTTATAATGATACTAATGGGCAACTGTGATGAGCCACATGTGGTGTCAGTAGGCTGGGGATGGAGAACTTTGATTGGCTGATTGTGAGACTGGTGTCACAATTCTGAAATCATGCTGGAATATACTAAATAAAGCTAATAATTTCTGAAATGCAAAGTTTTATCAAATTCTTGATAATAAAGACTAATGAGTGTGTGTGTGTGTGTGTGTGTGTTTGTGTTTTAGTCGAGGAGACCAGCTCTTAGAGGTGGATTCTGTGAGCCTGAGACATGCAGCCCTGAGTGAAGCATACGCCATTCTGAGTGAATGTGGACCCGGCCCAGTCAGCCTCATCATTAGCCGACATCCTAAACCCAAAGTAAGAGCCAAACTTTGTATGATCTCAATTTAACTCTGTTCTAACTCTTGAAAAAATTATATACAAACTGTCTCATTAAGTACTAAATTTGGGAAGCTACTGAGTTTGGGAACCCTGCTGAAAAAAAGCTTAAACCAGCATAAGCTGGTTTCCTGGTCTTAGCTGGTTATGCTGGTCTTAGATGGTTTGTGTTTTAGTCATAGTTTTAGTCTTCTGACAAAAATGTCCCTTAAATTTAGTCAAGATTTCGCCATATTCATTAATTTAAGTCAGTTTTAAAATGACATAATTTTAGTCAATGATAATATCATATTTTAGTTAATGATAATGTGCAAAATGACAAAAACATTTGTCAAACTGTTATAGACCAAAGGTTTTTATTTTTATTATCCCCTTTTCTCCCAATTTGGAATGCCCAATTCCCACTACTTAGTAGCTCCTCGTGTTGGCACGGTTACTCATCTCAATCCGGATGGCGGAGGACAAGTCTCTCCACTTCTGAGACAGTCAATCTGTGAATCTTATCACGTGACTCGTTGTGCATGACACCGTGGAGACTCTGCATGTGGAGGCTCATGCTACCCTCCATGCACAACTAACCATGCGCCCCACTGAGAGCAAGAACCACTAATCGTGACCACGAGGAGGTTATCCCATGTGACTCTACCCTCCCTAGCAACCGGGCCAATTTGATCGCTTAGGAGACCTGGCTAGAGTCACTCAGCACACCCTGGATTCGAACTCGCGACTCCAGGGGTGGTAGTCAGCGTCAATACTCGCAGAGCTACCCAGGCCCCTAGACCAAAATTTAATTCAATATTCAAACATTTAGAATTTGTTTTAAACATTTACTCATTTAAACATATATACAACATTAAAGATACAACAAAATACTACTTGTGAAAACCAGAGCTCTGAAATAATTGCATAAAAATAAAAAATAAAGGTATTAGCTACTTTTCAAGTTATTATATTTTGAAATCATGTTTTTTTGGGCAAACATTATTAACTCAGTGCAAGTTACGCATTCTGACCAGCACATAACTTGGTTCAAGATCAACTGCTGATTTGCTTCATTGTCTGTGCAGATTACATATACAGTAAATAAATCGCATGTGTTTGACTATGGTAATTAGTTTGTTTGTATAGTGGTTTATTTTGCTGGTGTTCAGCGCTTTTGTGTTCATGCAGCTCAAGCAGAGAAATTTCCAACACACTGGATTCGGTGATTCAATTGTTTCTCCTGTTTGTGCACTGTTAATATCTTGCAGTATGTTTTTTCTCATCAACGTTTTCCTCAACATTATTTGTTATCATCATAAGCGTCTTTTTCGTTTTGTCTTTGTTTTGTTAACAAACATTTGATAAGATTATCACTGATTAAGATGATCTCCCAGCCTGGCAAAGCTGATCTTCAGCTAAAGTTCAGTTTATAATTAAATAAGCCCCAAACATCTGTGTGGTAATTTGGTCACACTCCCATCAGTGTTGTTTTTCAGTCATCTCCTCAGTAACTCACTTGTAATCTCAGTCCTCTCCCTCTGCCATATATCAAGTGGAAATCAAAAGCACCATCCACCTGCTAAAGTTTTAATTTGCCCCACCATGAATCACTGAAGCTCGCCAAAAAGTAAACAACATTCCTCCCCCGTCTCCCTGTTCACTCCATCTGGTAAATGATAGTTAATGCTCATATGGCATGAGAGCGGCAGTGTTAGAACTAGCTTAGCACTTACCATGTGACACTAGGTCAAAAATCTTTCTCACAGGGGTTATTAATTTCTTAAAATTATGTTTATGATGTCAGGTGGGGGGGGGGCGTTTTTGGGTGGTTTATGACAAAAAAATTTTAGGTTACAAACTGGTAATTACAAGGGTATTATGCTATAAATGTGGTTTATGAGGACATTTCTAGTGTCGCCATAAGTCAAATCGCTTAAAAAAAAAAACATACTAAACAATGTTTTTTGAAAATGTAAAAATGCAGAAAGTTTTTTGTTAGGGGATAGAATCTATAGTTTGTACAGTATAAAAATCATTATGTCCATGGAGAGTCCTCATAAGGGTAGCCGCACCAACATGTGTGTGTGTGTGTGTGTACTATGTGTGCAGATGGGTCTTTATGATTGATTGTCATAGATGGACTGTAATTTTGTTTTTGAAAACCAGGGCATTCATTAGAAATTTCATCAGTTCTGTTGAATTTGCATTGAGAAAGACACTTGCATTGAAGTCAACAAAAAAAGTCACCGAAAATGTATCTTGCACAACCTGATTGGTTTCCTGATCGAGACAAGAGCTTTTATGCCAGAGTTCTAAAAGATAACAATAGATCTGCCTTTAGCAACATCCTTAGTGTACACAACACAGCGCAACATCTGAAGCGTTCACAGCCAGTCACTGTCACAATAGCAGTAATGCTCTCCATTATGTAAATGTTATCCATATTTAATGTGAAATGCCAGAAACAGAAGCAATAACAACAAAATAAATGTTTTCTTCATTGAATGGGTTAAGTGTGGTGTCTATTTTTCAAAGGTTTCCACTGATAAGAAAAAGAACCTGCATTGAATATGACAAAGATTACAAGAGTATGTCCATTTGAACATAAAATTTATAACCAATGTAAAGCTGACTCTATTCTGCTTAACAAACTGTGCCACCTGGTGGTCAATACTGACATTTCCAAAATATGACATTTTCCTACACAGCAGGCATTTTACAGTAAAAGTTTTGCTCTTGCTGTTACTGTGTGATATTTGATCAAGGCATAAGCTGCTGGCTGGAGCTGTGAGATAACACACAGGTGTTTTTCCAAGCTCTATGGTATTCAAGTGTTTTATATCTTATATCCTCATTGCCTCTTTCACCTGCAGGTGTCTGAACAAGAGATGGATGAAGTGATCGCTCGCTCCACACACAGAGATAGCCATTCTTCCCATACACTGGGTAAGATGCCCTTTCTACTCTAACTAAAGCCTTTATGGTATCTACAGTATCAGAAATGTAAAAGCTGGATGGTATTTAACTTTAGTTTATGGTTTTCTGTTTAGTTCAAAGCTCTGAAAAGCTGTTTTGGCTTTGATTTCTAAAGTGTTGGACAACATATTAACAAATGATTACCAAATATTTGTAGTTAAAATCTGACTATCATTTGTGGTCTCCTGATTGCCTTGAGAAACACAACAAATTATTATTTTTTGAACATCAGTAAGGATTACTACAAGGCTTTTTCGAAATTGAATCTAGGCCATGTTTTGTTTGATGTCTGTTCTATGATTTTAAAGACTGCCATTTTCCTTTGTGCTCTCTTGCACAGGCCTGCCATCCAAGAGTCCATCTCCCACTGTTAAGGTCAAGCAGGGTGGTGAGGGTAACCCAGCTCTTAGCTGGACCATGAAGAGATTCCTGGAGCCAGCTAGCAGGGTAAACTTGCAACTCAAACTTCAGTGCACAGGGGAAATCAGTTATTCAGCCGTAACAGATTTGCATTAAATTTGAGTTATGAAACTTTACGACATTAATTTGCATATCACACTTTTGCATCAGAAAGAGGCTTTTAAATTAAATATTTAAACATCACCCTTTAACCTGATTTCACTGAGTTGCCAATGTGACTTTCTCTGTTTATGTGTCCCTTCAGCAAGGCTCGCTGAGTTCAGAAGCAGAGCTTTCTCAGTATTTCTCAGTTCACAATGTGCCCAGTCAGTCTTCCCTCTCCGAGACCATGCCAATGGGATCCAGTGATGATGACATGCTGCACAGCAGCAGGAGCTGTAATACTTCCATGGAGGAATCAGCTGCACCTCAGCCACATGGTAGCACCACTAAATCTCAAGTGCCATGCTGATTTTTCCTGTGTATAAAAAAGATAAATCACAATATGTCAGTGTTTGGCTAAAGCCAAGGTTTTGTTCACACTGTGCATAAATCTGATTTGTTTTGTCAAATCTTTAGGACTGACTGTCCCCACTGTCATTTTGCAAGTGATGAAATCAGATCTGTTTGTTTAGTTTGACAGTGTAGTCAATATCTGGTATACAGTGGTTGCTATAGTAATGACTATACATAGTAAGAGAGTAGTTGTCGCTGTGGAAAGAAAAAATGAAAAATTGTCATGACATCTCACCATGGTGCTGAACTCATGAGGCACATCAAATAACATAAGTGTCAGAGCATTAATGCTCTAAATGAGTGAAATTAGACAGCTGTAGACAATCAGTCCCTCCAGGATTTTGTGATTCCAAGAATTAATGCAAATTCAGCCACTCTCCGCATAATTTGTGGTAACTTGCAATTTTGTATTATTTCCGAACTTTTTCTTTAAAAAAAAAAAAGTGAATCTGAGGTAATCAGATCGCTTTTCTCTATGTTTGACAGCAGCAAAACAAATGCTTGAAACGCTTCACGCAGTCAAAACATATCCAACTGCACAGCTGCCATTCTGTCATCTCCACATAGGGTTACACAACTGTCCCATAGTAGCCGGGACATCCCATATTTTGGCTGAAATAACGATGTCTAACGGGAATCCTAGTCCTGTATTGTAGAGCCTAAATGCTTGGAGGGGGATCCAATTGCGTTCACTATCAAATTCAAAATTATACCTAATCTAAACTTTCAGGGGACCACAAACGGCGCGCATACATCACATCTAGCATTTCTTCACGCGCTCTTCAAGAGCTGCTCTGAGTGCGGTGGGCAGTGCAGGTCGATGAGTGCTCACATTATGCACTTTTGTATCAGAAAATAAGAAAACGTAGAGTTCATGTCATATATTAAAATAAGTCATATAAGTCATATAAATAAGTCATGTCATATATTAAAATAAGTCAAATGTGATTAAAATTTTAAGTGCTCAAAAATTGCACTTGTCCTAAATTATCACAGTTAGATCAAATGATTGCTATCTGTTGATGTAATAAGCACAACAGGTCCAATTAATATATCTATGTTTTTAGTTTACAGTTTTAACGTAGGTCTACTGTTTTAACCAAAGTTTACTTGCATTGTTTGAGGCTGAAATTTTAAATATAATTTTTTTTTTGGGGATCTTCCATTAAGGATCTTCCATTGAACTCGTATTAGCCATATCATGGGCTTCACCTCTTAAATGTATGGGATTTTTGTGTATTTATTTTTTACTTGCTAACTGTATAATAGTAAATACATATACAGTTACTATGCATAATAATATTTACAGGTAACACAAAATAAACCAGCTGAAAATCGCATCACAATTTTTGACAAAAGCCGCATTTTGGGCTTCAATAATAAAGAAAAAGTGCAGCGGAATCCTGGGGGGACTGGACTGTACTGCACATTGTGTAAAATGTTATAGTCACGCCACGTCCCAGATGATGAAAAAAAAAAATACTTCAGATCTGGTCCGACCGTTCTGACTGAAATGCATTTCCAAAAATCTTATTTTGATCAGATTTCAAATTACATATTGATGTGGTTTGGATAGGGGTTGTAAAAAAAAAAAAAATAATTAAAATAAAAAAAACCCCACAACACTTTTTTTCTTTTCCCCCCTTCAGATTCATGTTTTTTTTTTTTTTTCTATAAACAGCTAAACGGATGCGAGTCGAGTACACCAAAAGAAATTTATTTTTATTGCCTGTTTTAAAAAGGTCTGTAATTGATTTTCCTTAATTACTAGAGCTATATATTTGTCTGTTCTCTTGTCATACAGAGATGTACAGGGAAGGTACTTATAGAGGCTCAGATAGTAGTCCTACAACCCCAGACTGTTCTAAAGCCACTGCTGGTTTTGGTCGTGCTGGAGACCCTCCCCACCAGGCCAGTGTGGGCAGCAGCCCCAGTTCTGTGCGCAGCCCTCTTCTCCGCCAGCGTCGGGTCATCTGCTATGAGGATGAACCCAGTGACGATGAAAACGACCTTGAAGGGGATAGTGGTCCCTTTCATCGTCTTCTCCGTGGAGTAACGGAGGGAGCCCACGACCACCACCACCACCAGGAGGAAGACTCTGGTATTGTAATAGCCACCTCATCTCTTGAAGTTGATGACGAAAGCCAGGACAGCAGCGAAAGCCACAGACAAATCGGCAGCGAGCCTACAACTCCACTCTACGGCAGCTCGCTAGAATCAGAGGAAGGGCCTAGTGGGCTACCCGGTGTGGAATCTCCCTTCATGCCCATTCGCTGTATGGAGCACAACTCTGGGGCAGCTGTGGGAATGAACCTAGGTGTGAAAAAAGAACCCCATCGGGAAGGGCAGGAGATCAGACGCTCACCAAAGCTGGAGCACAAAGCCGTGACTCGTGTGAAGAGCATGATGAGCATCGAGTACCCCAACCCTCCTCAAAGGCCCAAGGGTGAGGAGTCACCATTACTCCCAACAACCCCTGCTCAGGTCATGCAGAACAACACACAGCCTCCCTGCAGACTGCTACACTGCAAGAAGGCTGAATCCAGCGAGCTAGCTGGGGTCTGCACTATTGAAACCATAGTGCTCCAGCGTAGTCAGATGGAGTCTTTTGGTCTGGATCTGGAGATTAAGTCCTCTCCTCTCAAGGTGCTGATCACAGGGTTGAGAACAGGAGGTGTTGCAGAGAGGGTAGGTTGAACAAAATGTGATATTTTGATTGATTTTCCAACTTTTTAAAGGAATAGTTTACCCTAAAATAAAAATTATATCACAATTTACTCACCCTCATGTCATTTCAAATCTGTATGACTTTCCTTTTTATGCGGAACACAAAAGGAGATGTTTTAATGAAGATCCCTCTGCGTCTTTGAAATACAGTTGCAGTGGATAGTGCCTTAAAGGAATGTTCTGGATTCAATATAAGTTAAGCTCAATCGACAGCATTTGTGGCATAATATTAATTACCACGAAAATGTATTTTTATCTGTCCCTCCTTTTCTTTAAAAAAGCGAAAATCGAGGTTACAGTAAGACACTTACAATGGAAGTGAATTTGGCCAATGAAAGTGAATATGGCCAAATTTTGAGGGGTTTAAAGGCAGAAATCACAAGCCTATAATTTTATAAAAGCACTAACATTAATTCTTCTGTTAAAACTTGTGTATTATTTGAGCTTTAAAGTTGGTTAAATCGTTGTTTTTACAGTCATTTTAGGGCTTCAGGGTTTGTTGACATTACATTGTCATGGTAACCAAGTTGTAAAATTGGCTATAACTTCACACAGAAAAGGTTAGTAAGTGATTTTATCACACTAAGATCATGTTAACACGCATATTGTTTACGTCTTGTGGTTATACTTTTGAAACAGTGAGTATTTTAACGTTTATGGATTGGCCCCATTCACTTACATTGTAAGTGCCTTACTGTAACCCAGATTTTTGCTTTTTTTTTTTTTTTTTTTATAAAGAAAAGGAGGGGTGAGTAAAAATGCATTTTTGTTGGGAATAAATATTATGCCACAAATGCTGTCGATTGAGGTTAACTTGTATTGAACCTGGAACATTCCTTTAATTTAAAGCTTAAAGGACCCAAAAGTATCATAAAAGTAGTCCATGCTGCTCATGTTGTTATTAGTGCCACTGTGAACAAGCTATCTCTTAGCACTCATGAAGGTATTACGGACACAACTGTTTTGATATTTTCCTATAATGTTTCAAGTAAATTTGGAAATGTCAGTTAATTTGCACTATAAGATATGTTCTCATATTAATTGTATTAAAAAAATGCAATCAGGGGTCGTTCACACAGGATGCATTCTTGTGTTCAAAAACAATTAGACGCAACAGAATAGAGCAGTATGCAGGTGTCAAGAGAGGAGTTTTTAACTTTAAAAACCTTAAAAAAATTAAGTCATCAGAGCATTCAAACATGGCAGTCTGGTGCGTGTTCATGTACAATTAAAGGTGTGCCCAGTTATTATTATTTATTTATTTTTTGCCATTTGCTAAAATTTTAAAGAAAAAATAATTCATAGTTTAAATGTTTTACACTGAAATGAGACAAACACTAGTCATATTAATCTTAGAAAAAAGTTGCTTTATTCTAAATGGTGGCGAGCACTGCCATGTTGAGATCATATGACCAGCAGAATATTAGTCGCTTTATCTCGATAATCCCCTGTAATTGGATGTTTTCACTCTAAACAGAAATATTACTGTACCTTTAAAAACAATGCAGATGAATGCAAGAACGCATCCTGTGTGAAATGCCCCTAAGGTGACCGTGGGAAAAAAGTTGTGTGGTTTATATTAGGTAATACTAGGTGTAGGGCAGTCGTTCTAATATACACAGCTGGTTGTGGTCAGAGGCATGGAGGAACTATCTCCAGAATTAATCTTAGGTATGTATTTCACCCATTTTTCTCTTATCTATTCATTAGGATGCCTCCGGGAAGATGAGTGTAGGCGACGAGATTGTAACTATTGGTGAGACCTCTGTGTGTACATCCACCTATCAGGAGATCTGTGACCTCATGCACAACCTGCCAATCACATTGACCTTAGAGATTAAGAAGCCAGTCTCAGGTGAGTAGCAGCCAGAATGTCTGTTGTTTCCTTGAGGTATGGATTTTTCCAATTTGTCTGCTCATTTATATGTTCCACAAGAAAGTTGATCCTTTAAAACAACTTCCTAACTTCACAGCCTGTTTTCTCTAATCTGAGGATTCAGTATAATATAACTAAACAACTCCTAATTTATTTGTATACAAGTTATAATCAATCCAAAATTAATTTGATTTGAAAGAATAGAAGTCAATGCTGTGTTAGTGTCATGTTGCTGTAGATGGCTAGGTCTTGTCCACATCACCTCCCCACTCCCTGCAGTCTGTGGTGCTCCATCATATTCAGTATCTTACAGCTATTTCCTAATTATATAAAGAGTGCATAACAATTTAAACAAATCCTGTTTATACTTCACAAGAGACTGTTAGCACAGGTAGAGTTGCCACTGCAATAAAAAGACCAGTCTGTCTTTTCCCATGCTGCCTTAAAGAGATAAGAGTACTACAGACTTCCCCTTTCTGGCAGTACTCTTCACCAGCTCAAAGGGAACTGCAGGCTGCTGGCTATTTGTCAATGGTGACTATTGATTATTTTACTACAGTAGCCTCCGTAGAAGTGTAGATTAACAGCGCTAATGCTTCTTAGAGGCCTTTAGTCATTTTGGAATGTAGATTTGGTGTTATTGCTCTGACAACTGTTGCGATGCCACCTTAAAATTTAAAATGTTTCTTGAAAGAGGTAATATTCATAATATTTTATATTACATTGTCAAAAGCATTCTAATCTTTACTATACTGTATTAACTCTTGCTCTTTCTTACTAGTAGATCTTTTGAATCATATTTTTGATTTTGGCATACAGAGCAATAGCCTCAAAAAACAACTGTTCAATTGTGTTAATATATTATATTTGTTATGTGTTTGTCGGCCTACAACACCTGTCTGTCACCTAACGTTTATATGTGATTAACAATACATTGTTTGTCTATCACATAGAGCAGTGGTTCTCAACCTTTTTTGATGTAGGCCCCAATACTTCATTCCCTTTGCATTTCTTGAATTCAAGCAGATGGAGGGCTATATCTGGGGCCTATAAAATGAAAATGCGGAGACAGAAACTAATAATAAAATGGGTATTGTTATTATATTTCAAAAATAAGTTAAAAGACCAATTGCATATTTTGTCCCACTGAAATGCTCATTCTACATTACAGCATTGATTTTGAGTTGGATGAAGATGTAAATTTACTGGTATCAACAACAGTAAGGTTATTTTTAACATCTGTAAAAAGTTTAAAGTTAACACCTAATTTTTGTGACAAAATTATTCTAACAGTGTGACTGAGTTGGAACTCCTTTCATGAGGTTCTTATTGATTAAAATTCTGTCATCTCTTGGAATTTCTGAAGGCAAACAAAATCAGTTATATTTTCTTACACTCAAAAATATTTTAGCCTATTTTTATGCATTCCTATTTCATCTAAAAAAAATAGTGTATTTTGCATTTGCCCGTATGAAAATGTAAGTGTATTTATTTATTTTTGTAGTTTTAACAGTGGTATTTGTAACAAGACCATAGTAAGCACATGGAAGCATGGATCTTCTTCACTATCGTGGTTAGATGTAACATGATTTCTATTAAACAAATTATGGCAGTTTTGTAATTAAAAACTCTAAACACATTTAAAAACAATAAATACAAAATATAAACATTTAGAAGTTGTAATAAATTATTATATTCCCTCACTCCCCTAATGTAGCGTATGACAAATTTAATAGAGCTGAAGTAGTGATATGATAATATGTATTATCAATCTATTTCTGCCTATAGTAGTGTTACTGTAGTAAATTCAAGGGTGGTGATGTAGAATTCTGTGCCGAATTCAAATGGTTTCCACGTCTCGCACCGAGATTCTCACTGGTTCTCGCAGTGCTGCAATGATCAGAGGTGCGCATTTAAGAGCTTGAGACCGGTCTGTGAGTAAAAACACACCTGCTTTGCGCTCGTGCTGCTCTGTACGTTGAGCTGTATCCACCTACAGAGCCATACAGGTGCATTAGCAGAAGTTGTGACTTTGCCTGTCTATTTGACGCTGCTAAACCAGATACTTCTGATGCGTCGCTAGACTTCAGAATCAGATGAACCATGGTACAAATGTATACCAACCCGTATAATGGAGTCTATATAAACATTTTAATGCAAACAGGAACTTGATGATAGATTTGATTAACATGATTGACAAACCTGAGCCATTTGCAACCTAATGCCCCCCTTCTCTACTAATCTGCTCTCAGCACCCCCTGGTATCCTTTGAATGCCCACTGGGGGGTGGTACGGCCCCTCTGAGAACCCCTGACAGAGCAAACATGCTCATATACATGTTTGTTTACATGAGCATTTATCAGCTGTGTGTATGATATTTAAAATAACTTGCACTTAGTCATGTTCATGTTCATAGTCATTCATGTTGAATGCACAATTTTTGGGTCTACCTCTTTTAGTTATGCCCTTTGAATAATTAAATACCCTTTTAAATATGAAAACATTTCAGGAGATGTTGCATATTTTAAGTTTATGTGTTTAATTAAATTGTGAATTGAATTAAGAGGTATCTGCTTCAGGTAAAACTGACTAAAGTCTTTAAAAATATGAGTGTCTCCAGGATGCCAGTACTACATCATTGGAAAAAAATCTCCTCTCTGCAGATTGGCTTTATCATGTCTACCACCACCATACCCTGGAAAGGCTCAGAGTGTTCACTTTTTTCCTCAGAGGAAAAGTTTAAGAGACAGTAGTCCAAAGTTTAATATGGAGTTTGGAGGTGCTGGTTTAGACTGAGCACAGACTCCTTCCACTAATGAGCAACAGACAGAAGTGTGTTTAGCACAGGTAGTGGTCTGGGTGTATATATATAATTTGATAACGCAAATTTCAAGGAACATTCTGGAGAATGGAAAAGGTTTAGTTGGAATAGTTTTCAAATGGAATGTTGATTTATTAAACTGAGGCAATTTGTAGCTTTTCTAGCAGCACCTGGTGGTGAATTAATGGTGGGTTATCTTAATATAAAGTCTGCCATATTTTTAACTGCCTGTAATTTATTTTTGTTTTGAATTGCCAATTGTGATTTGTCAACTTTGGTGATCAACTGACCTTAAAGTTTGAAATTATTGTTCCATTCTTTTTCCATTCTTTTTCCATTCCAAGACAATTTTTTAATGCATAACAGTGTATTTTTGTCCACATTTGCAGCTGTAAATCGACTTTCCAGCTTAATAATGTCCTCTGGCTGTGAGGGCTCACCTAAATTAGAGGCACCTAGGCCTCCTTCTGAGGAAAGCAGCAATATGAACAAAACTCCAGTTGTGGCTCAGGAGAGCCCTTTATCTGAAACCAATGCAAAACAAGCGGTAGCAATCCACAGCAACAGTGTCACTAATATTGATGATGTAATAACTGAACTGAACTCTGCTGAAGACAAATATATGGACCAAAATGTCTCAGGTTTCACAGACACAATTGCAAATACAGGAGAGTGCAGTAAAGCAGAAGACAAAGGGAGTTCAACCACAGCACCATCACAACCAAATCCTCTGGATTTCTCTGCACTAGATGTGGGTAATAGCGCTTGCCATTTTCCTATAGGAAAGACATTTTTAAATAGTTACTCTAGGAACTTTAGTCATCTGGAAGAGGACATTGTGCCTCTGGAGAAAGGACTTGGAGAGAAACCAAGTATGTACAGTCTGGTTGAGGATAGTGACTCTGAGAGTGATTCTGCCACTGACAGCGCTATCAAAGTAGAGAAGTCTCAACGTGACTGTGAGGAACCTCAGGACACTGACTCAGATGAGGAAGAGGTTGAACACTGCTTCAACATTGCAGTCAGTCAGCCTGCATTCAGCCAATCAGAGGGTTGCTGTCTTCCACAGAGAGACAGCATTACTTATAGTCAAACTGTTGACCAGACACTTGCTAGCACTGATCTCCACAACCCTCCATCACTATCCGTACCAGACAAGGATTTACAAGAGAACAATCATTCCGTTTCACCTGTGTTACAGGGCCCGCTTTGCCCTCAGTTTTCAGGTGATAACCTTTTGAATGGGGACACCAGACACAGTCCCACACAACAAGAGGCTATGTGTGAGAGAACTTCGCCATGCACAGTGCCCTCAAACTGCAATGCTGGTGAAATATGTGAAACTGTTTCAGAACCTGTCAAAACCTGCCAGTCACCGACAGGTGTCAGTTGTCCCCCTATTACTCAGAGCAACCGCCATGTCACCCTTAGGAGTCAAGAGAGGACTGCTAAGTTGCGCTCAGATGCAACCCTGTCTACAGAAAAACACAACACTGCGGAAGTGCCACTGAAGTCAAATGTGTCAGAGCCAATGGCATCAAATTATGCCAATGGAAAATCTAGTGTACAGGCCTCCACTACATTCACTCCAAGAGACAAGGAGAAAGAGAAGGTTTATCCCACACTTGACTCTAAATCATCACTTTCCCAAAACCAGAGTAAATCCACCACTTACTGTATCAGGTCTTTGGGCACTAAATCCCCCAATGACAGCCCTGTCTCACCCCTGCTGAGTGGTAGACTCAAACTTAATGATAAAAAACCAAGCACTACTTCTAAACTCAAGGGATTGAGTATTAAGAGTAAATGCAAAGAGCAAGAACAGTCTGTCTCCAGATCGCCCAGGGCAGAAAGTCCAGTACTGAAAAAAGCTCTCAGCTCCCCAAGTCAGTCTCCTAAACTCCATGCTAGAAGAACTACACCGACTGGTAGCCCAAAATCAAGCAGAATGTCTGATAAGACTAGGGTTTCTTCTTGCAAGACTGACCAAATTCAATCAATTGTGTCCAGTGCCTTGAAGGCAAATCTCACCAACTTCGCCAAAGAAGAACTCAAATCTGCAAGAGAGGAACAGGTCTTGGATCAAAAGAAGCAAGTCTCTAAGTCTGACATCACCGTGGCCACCACACAAAGAACTTTCATCAAGGTACGACTTTCATCCTCTTCAATCCCATCTTCTTCAACGTCCACACCTATCCTGACACGCAAGGAAGTTGTGAATACAAGCCATTTAAATTTGGTCTCAGTGTCAGACAATAAAGTCGAGTTGGAGGAATCTAATTTGGAACCGTCTCTAGGAGCACATACAATCTCATTAGAATCAATCAGCTCTTTATCTAGTCCTCTGCAACATAATGGTACTGTTAGTACAAATGAAACTGTTGAGAAAATGTACTGCAATGGCCAGGAAGAAAGCCCCAGAGGGAGCTCAAATAATAAGGATGCGGTTTCTAGTCTCAAGTCAAGCAAATCCAAACTGTACCTAAGAGCACCTGACCACAGAAGCTACTCTATCGATCCCAGTGGGTCTTCTGACCCAAACCCTTTCTCAGTTCGACAACGAATCCAGTCCTTTGAGAACCTGGCCAGCTTCGATGGCTCTGTGGTTAGGTGTTTAGACATTCCTTCTTATGCTATAAAGTCCAAACCACCTCTCAATCGGAGGCTGTCTGAGTACACTGACTCTGTTAGCAGTCAGTCCAGTGACAGTCGTTCTTTGAGGAGGAGTCTCAGCTCTTGTGTGGACAATTTGAGTTCAGCTCCATCTCCATTGCATCAACTGCAGAATTCTTCCTCCAGTGCAGTTATCACCAACACTGAGGTGGCTCCTTCAAATGGAACAACAGAGCCAGTTATGAAGGAGAAAGCAAATAATGAAGCCTCTCAGAACCAGCCCACTATTCACACACCACCAGTGCTGCGATACCGCAATGCGCGTGCAAATGGAGGCCTGTCACGCTCCAAACTGAGAGAGATTAGGGCGCTAAGCATGCCTGATCTGGACAAGCTGTGCACTGAGGATTTTTCCAGTGACTCTGGCAATGTGATCTTTAAGACCGAACTGGAAATCCATCCTCGCAGTTCCACAGACCCAGCATCACACAACCCGCAGTACAATGTGGTTACCAGGGTGAGCAGCGTTAACACTGGGGCACCTGGTACCACCAGCAATGTGGAGCAACATGAAGGTCAGGCCACAGGACTTTCATGCTGGTCTATAAGGTGAGTGAAGGGTAGTATTATAAATGTGCAATGCTAAGATTCTGTGTAATGCTGTTAGAGCTGTATGGTTTTACATTTTGCCCACATATCATAGTGCGGATTTCAGTAATATGTAACTGGATTCTGTATAAATGCTCTTATTTAAAACCAGAACCAATATATTCAATGATTAGTTGATACAATTTTAACATATCTTTGGCTAGGAAAAAAGCAATATTGCAGCTGATGCCTGTGTTGTGTCTTTCTTATGACAGTTTGAAAGATCTTGAATCTTCTCCCTTGGACCAAAATAAGGTAAAAGATGTGCTGTGTTCCCTCACAACTAAAGTGGATGTGATGGCTCTCATGCAGGAGACAGAATCTCTCTCAGAGGTACTTTATAAGATCTCTCCCACATACATTCCTCAAAGTACATCTCAAATGATATTTTATGTATTTTTAAAAAGCGTATAGTCTATGTTAAAAGACCATCTGACTGTCTGAAGTATCTTTTAAGAGATGGGGAAGATATGCTTTCAGATATAGCACAGGCAGTTATGGAAATTCTTTGTTCTGGTTTATTCATATTTAAAAAGCTTACCATGTTTACTTATCTGTCACTTTTTGTGTTATTTTTATCATCTTTAAAAGTACAGAAGAAATGCTCATAACCAAACCATGGAGGCCCTATTTATAGTTTCATATACATGTATTTCTTTTGAGCCTGGTAAAATCAGGAAAGCTGTATTTATTTTAATCCTTCAAAATTAACAAAATATCATTTTTCACGAATTGTTTTGTATCTAGGTTAAAGAGGACATTTACTTTGTCATCTTAACGAAAGAGCAGGGATCTGGTCTGGGTTTCAGCATCGCTGGAGGGGTAGACCTGGAGCAGAAATCTGTTACGGTAAGCTGTTCTTTTTTAAGCAAAAACAGAAACTGACTGTTTTAGTACATAAACTGGCTTTTTGAAAAAAAGATTTTTTTTAGCTATTTGTTTTCATTAGCATTTATAATTACAGTATATAGAACAACATATTGTCACCCCCTTGTGGTAGTTAAAGAACCTGCTTCCACTGGAACAACCTAGCAACTAAAACAATCTGAAAGTATATGATATAATTTGAAAGAAAGCATATCAACTGAATTTTTAAGAAACAGCAGCATTTTTTTTTTTTTTTATGATAGAACTTTAATAATTAGAGGTAAAATGTAGAAACCATGTATGAATGAAAATTTTCATATTAAACAAAATAATTATCATATAATTTAATGACTGATATCAAACATTTCAAACATTGGTCCTACTTGCTGGCGATGCCGGTTGGAGGATGGGGACATGGCCCATATTTCTTGGTCCTGTGTTGAGATTCAGGAGTTTTGGTCTGGGGTTCAGAGATTTGTCTGCAAGGTCTTGGACACTTTATTCTGCCCCAGACTTTGTATTTTGGGTGATGGGGCGGGTATTAATATTATAAATAAACACATAAAAAACTGGGTCCTTACCTGCGTGATGATCGGCAGGCAGGTGATACTCAGGGGATGGAAGACACCGGGTGCACCCTCATTTCATGAGTGGTGCACCGAGTTGGGCAGAGTGGCAGCTTTTGAAGAGCTATCATATAGACTACTGGGCAGGTTGGGTGATTATGGCAGGAAGTGGGGCACTTATTTGGCCTTCCTGGGGGGTTGAGGGGCAGGAGTAGTGAAGAGGGACAATTGGGTAATTTCTGTAATTAATATGTGGAATCTTTGTTCTTTTTTTTTTTTTTTTGTTTTGGTTGGTTAATTTCTTTGTCTTTTTATGTCATAGAGTATTTTCTTTTAACTGCATGTTTATATGTGTGTCTGTTGCTATTTAATGTCTGACCACTGGGATGTATGTTGGGTGGGGGGGGCGGCATATATGGTTAAAAGTTGATTCCGAGTTTTCATGTGTTGTATGTGTTAATTTTAATTTTGGAATCAATAAAATTTTTAATGGCAAAAAAAAAAAAAAAAAAAAAAAAAAATCATTAAAAGTTACCAAAATGTCAAACGTTTTCATCTGTTTATCTTGTTGACATGTGAGCGCTAACCAATGGGATCACTGCTTTTGATTCAATTCCGCCTACTGCCAAAGCAACCAGCTGGATTTTTCCCCTTGCACTACAATTAAGCAAGGGACGTATTTTGTTATTTCTAAATGTTATAATGGTTGCTACGCCCCTAATTAATAAACTACATAATCCACTGTTAGACTAGCACACTAAATATCTTTTTTGAACAGGTTCATCGGGTGTTCACTCGTGGGGTGGCAGGAGTTGAAGGTACCATTCACAGAGGAGATAGGGTTTTGTCAATAAATGGGACCAGCATGAGTGGGATCACACACGGAGAGGCGCTGTCCTGCCTTCATCAGACCAGGCTGCCAAGACAGGCATTAGTGGTGATCCAGAAGGGCAAGGATACCGAGCCAACATCACCAAGACCAGAACTTCCCCTTCAGGCTAGACATTTCCCTTCACCTGTCCTTAAAGGCAGCTTCAGGGAGAATAAAGCAAGTAAGTGGCAGGAATTATTGTTAATGACACTTAAGCCTTGCATATAAAGGTAGAGGTGAGGGATAATGTTCAATAAACGTCTTGTATCATTTTAAGGGGTTTATTTTATCTTAATGACTGGCTGACTGTACGTTATTCTTCTTGTTACTTGGTTATACTTCCCAAATAAGTTATAAAAGTAACATGAAATACTGAGTTGCTAATTATTTTAATATGTGAGATGAAAGAGTATGTGAAGTTCTATGATAAACATAAAATTAGCACAGTATAGGAGTGCTAAAAATATGCAGTTTAGCAGTCGTTGTTCAAAAATATATTTCCAGAAAAATACTTTGTCACTAATTGGCTGTTGGTGTGTTGTAGGTGTGGAGGTGGGACCGGATGGGGCTTTGAGTGTGGAATTACAGAAGACTACAGCTGGTCTAGGCTTCAGTCTAGATGGAGGCAAAGCATCTGCACATGGAGATCGATCACTCTACATCAAACGCATTTTCCGAGGTGAGTTCTGCACTTTTTAATGATGTCCACAAGGGGGTGACACATGGTTTAATCTAAGTAGAAACAGAAAGAGTTCAGTTCATCACAGTGCCTAATTAGAGGAAAAACATTCCCTTGTATTAGTAGGGACACACAAAAGTGCTTTCGGTCCTTTTGGGTTAGTTTATTATGGGAAATGTAAAAGTGTGGATTGTGAGCTGTTTCTGTCACCACTCAGGAGGAGCTGCTGAGCTGTCCAGGGTTATTGATGTTGGAGATGAACTTCTAGCCATCAACGGCAGGTCTTTGCAAGGCCTTATGCACTATGATGCTTGGAACATCATTAAAACGGTCTCTGAGGGCCCCGTCCAGTTAGTCATCAAAAAACCCAGGACTTCTGTATGACGTCTGATCTACCTGCACATATTACACAGATGTGATGAAGGTGCCAAACTGTGGTGGTCTTATTGTACATATTCCGACTTTGCATTGTTTTTTTATATGTGTTTATAACAGGATCTCTGTGATAAAGAATTTGTTGCACATTGATTTTTTATACAAACGAGGCTTCTGCAATATTGCGGTGGTCTCACATACAATATGTGAGGTTATGGTATATTTTTTTGTGTGTCCTGACTTTGAACTTTGTATCACACAAAATTTTGAACTGTGTCATTTATTACTTTTAGAAGACATTTAAAACATACTTGTAAGAATTATGAGTGATATGTTTATAACTGCATCCCTTGTATAATTTAACTTAATTTCAATATTGTGAAATTGTTGTACTGTATATATAGTATCTGCAATGGTTCTACAGCTATAATTATGGTGATAAATCAAACCACTTAAGAGTCACTCTGCCTAATCTGATGGATTAGTTATTTTGATCAACATACAGTAGATATCAAAGTGAAGTTATGTTTGAACAGGTTTATAACTTTAAATGGAATTGTAGAGTTGATCTTTCCTCTGTTATCATTGAAATGTACCTGAATTTTCATTGTTCCTTTTGAAAATTCAATGCTCCTTTTGGTTTTAATTCATTCTTTATTTTATCTTCAAGGTAAATTCTCCACTAGCGAGATTAAGCGTATTTACAAAATCATGATTGTTTCTGAAAGGTTTCCCAAACACTCCTTATTGCTACTCTTTTCACAGCCTGCGATGACATGTATCCACACCCAAAATTTCCACAAAAATTATATTTGCTTTGGTCTCCCATTCACTGTTATAGAAGTTTACCCGACTATAGTTGCACATGTTCCATATCTGGAAAGTGTCCATTTTTCAATAAACAGGCACTGTAGTCCAGCCCAAAACTCACCATTGGTTGAGCCAGAAGCTGACAAATAAATAGATCAATGTTTTGACAGTGCCACACTTACTACAGCTTAAAATACTTGAATTCAATCTGATTATTAACATTTGAAATATACAGTTATAAAATGAGCATTGTCTAGGGTGACTGTCAAAACATTAATCTGTTTGTTTGTCAGCTTCTGGCTCAACCAATGGTGAGTTTTGGGCAGGACTACAGTGCCTGTTTATGGACCCTTTCCAGATACAGAACACTTGCAACTATAGTGGGGTAAACTTCTATAGCAGTGAATGGGAGACCAGAGCAAATATTATTTTTGTGGAAATTTTTGGTGTGGAAACGCATTGTTTAATTAGACTGAAATAATATTGACTTTTAAAGTATTGACATTTTAACAAGGTCCTTCAGGTCTGTTTGATATTTTTTCAGCTGTGAATATTTGTCATGTTTACTCGCATCTAAAAAATTAAGAAAGTCAATACCCTGAGTATTCAGTGCTGTTTCTTTATTGTACTTGAATTGTCTTATGTAAATATTGCAGATCCCACTGATATTACTGTAATTTATTTGAACTAAGCATTAAAGGGTTAGTTCACCCAAAAATGAAAATTCTCTCATTTACCCACCCTCATGCCATCCCAGATGCGTATGACTTTTTATTCATCTTCTGAACTCAAATGAAGATTTTTAGAAGAATATCTCTGCTCTGTAGGTCCATACAATGCAAGTGAATGGGTACCAACATTTTGAAGCTCCAAAATTCACATAAGGGCAACATAAAAGTACTCCAGACGACCCTGGTGGTTAAATCCATATCTTCTGAAGCGTTACGATAAGTGTGTGTGAGAAAAAGATACATATTTAAGTCTTTTTTCCTTCACTTTCTCTTTCTCCTGTTTTTGGTAATTCACAGCCTTCATGCATATTGCCCCCTACTGGGCTGGGAGGAGAATATATGACAAAAATGACTCAAGTATTGACCTGTTTCTCACCCACACCTATCATATCGTGTCTGAACATATGGATTTAACCACTGCTCTCTTTATGTGGATTTTGGAGCTTCAAATATTTGGCACCCATTTACTTGCATTGTATGGGCCTACAGAGCTGATATATTCTTCTAAAAATCTGCAGAAATCTGCAGAAGATAGGAAGTCATACACATCTGGGATGCCAGGAGGGTGAGTAAATTATGAGAGAACTTTCATTTTGAGTGAACTATCCCTTTAAGCAAAAGTGTGATGTACATGAAACGATCATAATTATTTCTATTGTCTATCAGAATTTTTGTTCTGCTCTTGTGAATAAAGAATATTTTGTACAGTAATTGAAATGCTCATTCATTAAAAAAAATTCTGCCTATTGGATTTGACAGGGCTACAGGTCTTATATTAATTAATCCGTTTTCCTCATCCACAATTACAGCGACCTTGTTAACTGTGTTATTGTTGTTCAACTCCATTCCATAGTCATTTCGAAAACAAAAATTCAGTCATTATTTACTCACCCTCATGTCATTCCAAACCCATTTGACTTCTTTAGAACACTGGAGATATTTAAAGAAAGTTGTGATCGCTAATTTCAATACAATAGCAGGTGATAGTGTCTCACTTAAAAGCTTAAAAAAAAAAAGTTCCTTAAAGGGTAATAAAAGACCTTGTTTGTTATCAAATCATTAATAAAGTCCATAAATTCAATATGGTGATGCGTCAGTAACGTCAGACCTCATTGCTCTTCCACGTTTCACGAAGACACGTCCCAATGTCATGACACAAAAAACAATGAGGTTTAATGTTACTGACATATTGCCACATTGATTCACTAGTTTAATTAAGTGGTCATGACGTTTTGCATTCATGCCTTTTTTTATTATTTTAATATGTTCCTTGAGGTTCACTTATACTCTAAAAGGTTTTTACACAAAAAGCGTCATATATTTGTAAAACATGATCATTTTCCACCCTCATTCTGACCCTCTGTCTAAGACTTGACAGTTAAAGGCCTCGATATACTTCCAAAGAAGTTGTTCTTCGTTCAGGGGTAAAAAGAAGTTCTAAACAGCCGAGATTTAATATACTGTTTCTGAACATTCAGACACCCGACACACCGATGTGGGAGGCATTTAGAAATACACTTAAATCTGAGGACGCTACATGCAAAACCTTAAAAATGTGTTATCAATGACACGGAGCAGCAAGGAGAGAGAGAGAGAGAGAGAAAAAAAATAGTTTACTTGCCGGTTCTCCGATACACCATAGTCTGGTCCTCGGCCACTCCTCCACCCTCTAGTGAACAACAGCCACACCTCCCCGGGTGGATCGGAGGCAGTCCTCCGGCCCCTGGCGAACGGAACGCCCCGCCGCGTTTCTTTTGGTGGATGGTAGGCGTCTCCCCCGCTCCTGGCAGTGGTAACCACTCCAGGCAGTTGGTTGGGAACCACTCCAGGCAGTTGGTTGGGAGCCCCTCCTCCCCTCGCCGTCCCCCGGCGGATGGCCGCGGCTGCTCCTTTGGGGTGGATGGTAGCGGCGAGAACTCTACTAAGGTGCATCCCTCCTCCTTCCCAGTCTTCGGCACCAGTGAAACACAGTTCAATGGAAAGGAGGAGGTGAGAACCGGCTTGATAATATAAATAAAGGTTTAATGATAAACTGAACCAAAAAGACAAATACACACACGCAGATGTCGGACAGCTGTCCATAACTCTCTCTCTGTCGCACCGCCATCTCCGGTCAGCCTTATCCCTCTCCGGCTTAATCAGCCTTATTAGGGGCCGGGTGTGCGGAATCACGACCCGGCCCCGCCCTTCGCCCTGCCACATTTACATTATGAATTAATGGCACTAATGTGCTAACGTGCTACACACATCCATAATATGCACCGGTTACACTCTGTTATTGTAATTTATTATGACACTGATACCATTGCAAAGACGAGTGTATAAAAGTGTTAATGTGCAGGACAAAGATAAAACAATGAAGATAGAGGCATATATTACTTAAGACAGATGTGTGAATTGCTTTTGCTGCAGATGGCACATGAGTGAATGTGTACTTGAGTGTATTTGAGAAGATTTGACTCCTTTAGTAGACAAAAAAAAAATCACACAACATGGTCTTGGAAAATGTCTCTAAGCGAACAACCGTACAGATGTAGGTACATTTGCACCAGCTCGCTAGTAACTCTGCACATCGATGTGTTCATGTTGGCTGATCTGGAGCTCCAGGTCCTCAAGGCAGGTGGAGCTCCAGGACCTACCGATGACGTGGACCATTGGCAGTAAGAAGGTGTTTGGCAGCCGATTGGAATTTTTCCTAAAAGTTCACCGAAACGAACAGAAAAACACCTTTCTGGCCATATTTTGTTCTAAATGACTGTAACAAAGTTCGTAATGGGGTTGCAAGGAGGAAGCGGGAGATGGCAAATCCAACTCAAACTGTATTTATTTTATAATACATTTTATAATAATTTATTAAGATTTTTATTTTATAATAAGTGGAACAACACGGCTCCCAACCCCCTGTCCAACGCGTCGGTCTGTACAACAAAAGGGAGAGAAAAATTAGGAGCATGCAACAACGGCCCACCGCAAAGCGCAGCTTTTACCTGCATAAACGCCTGTTGGCAAGGCTCCGACCACTGGACCAGGTCTGGGGCAGAGATCGGTCAGCGGGTTGGTGACATCCGAATAATTAGGCACAAACCTTCTATAAGGCCGCAACCGCTGCGGTCTTGTCAATTTCGGGACACATCTGCCCATGGCCCAAGTGGAACCCCAGATGCCATATTGACCTTTCTATAATCCATACAGAACCGGACCGAGCCATCTCTCTTCAGAACCAGCACCACCGTGCTGGCCCAGTCACTGTGGGATTCTTCTATTACCCCCATATCGAGCATGGCCTTTAATTCTTCTCGAACCACCTTTTTTTGTGCTTGGGTAATCGGTAGAGATGACTGCTTACCACTACCCCTGGGGTTGTTTCAATATGGTGTTTTATGAGGTTCGTATGACCCAAGAATTCTCTTTGCAACCGGGCCATGTCCGTGATTTGCGATGGTGAGAGATGGTCTCCGCAAGTGACCGGGGTGCCTCGATTGGCTCTTAAGTTCACCTCCGGCCCGAGCTCCTCCTTCTCTGGTACCACTGTCACCAAAGCCACTGGGACCACCTCCCTCCACGGTTTTAAGAGGTTGAGGTGGTAAATTTGCCATACTCCGCCCCATCCAATCGTTTAACCTCATGATTGACTTCCCAGATTCGCTGTGTGACCTCAAAGGGCCCTTGCTACTTTGCGAGTAATTTAGATCTTGATGTGAGTAGTAATAAAAGGACTTTATCTCCCTGTATAAATTCCCATAGTAGAGCTCCCGTTATACAGCCGGGACTGACGTTCTTGAGCCTGTAGCAAATTCTCCTGTGATAGTTGCCCCAAAGTGTGTAATTTTGCTCTCAGGTCAAGAACGTATTGAATTTAGTTTTTCCTCCCAATTTTCCTTCATGACATCTAAGACACCACGAGGCTTACACCCATACAATAATTCAAATGGGGAGAACCCCGTGGAGGCTTTCAGGACCTCTCGAACTGCGAATAACAGGGGTTTAAGCCACTTATCCCAGTTCCGAGCATCTTCGTGCACAAATGTACGAATCATGTTTTTCAGGGTTTTATTAAACCGTTCGACCAAGCCGAAAGTGGTACACGCTCGTCCGAATTGATTTAATACCCATCATTTGTACAGCTAGCATAGTGTATGTGACATGAAAGTAGTGCCTTTAACAGTGAGGAATTCTTACGGAATCCCCACTCTGGAGATAATTCTGAAGAGTGCAACACGTGCTGATATGATGCATAGAGGCACTGCTTCCGGATATCGCGTTGCGTAGTCCACCAGAACCAACACAAAGCGATACCTGCGTGCCGTCCACTCTAATGGCCTGATGAGGTCCATACCAATTCTTTCAATGGGGACCTCGATCAAAGGAAGCGGGCGCAAAAGCGCTCCTGTGGTGGCAGGCGGATTCACCAGCTGACATTCACGGCATGCCGTACACCATCTGTGAACATCCCGAAAATGCCCTGCCAATAGAAACGAGCCATTAGATGGTTCAGTGTTTTTCCTGCTCTAAGTGACCTGCCATCGGATTATAATGAGCCGTCTGGAATAACATTTCCCGACGGCTCTTCGGTATCAACAACTGGGTTGTAACTTCTTTTGTCTGAACATCCTGCGTCACTCGATACAACCGGTCATTTATAATAGAAAAGTATGGAGAGGCGAGTGCAATGTCTGGCTGACGTCACTGACCATCATTCACTCTCACTTGATCAAAGGCGTGCCTAAGAGTCTCATCTCGTGTCTACTCCAGAGGGAAATCCCTGACGGGAATCCTCTAAGTGCTGGGGAAGCCGAGACTTCCCCCTCCCTTACGTCATACTGACTCGAAGCTGACGTTGACGACACCGCCTCCGCCTCCCCAGCCAGCACATCACAAATCCCAGACCGAGACGCTCTGTTACAGGACCCATCCGCACAAATTTCCCTTAATATGGTGGAAAACGCTGCCCAATTTGTGCCCAAAATTAGGGGATGGGTGAGGCGGGAACTAACCACAGCCTCAACACTATGATTTTGTCCCTGAAATTGAACCATCACAGTCACTACAGGATAATACAGGTCACTTAACCAGACCGCACATTGGGTTCTCGGCCATCCGCAGGCCCCCGCCGTCTGCTCAAAGAGCTCCAGTAACGCTTCTGTATCATCTTGGGGGCCCATCTTGAACAGCGGAACATGGGGTTGGGCGGTCGCGGGGTCGCGGCGGCAGCACCCTCCTTGTGCATCTCCTGATCTCGCTCTCCATTCACAAGCCGGCGCTCAACCACACCCCCACCACCACAGTGTTGTTACACCCGTTTGTTCTACGATTTCATAGGAAGCATTTCGAGGCCTTAATGCCCAATTATGACTGGCTCTCTGCTCTTGACTGACCTGCTTACTCCTTGCCATCTCACTGCTCACCAATACTTGGAGGTGCTACAAAGTAGGCTTTGATGTGTTTGTTGTGGAGGCAGCTTGGTTTCAACAAATGTTCTTTTTGCAGTGAGGATGAAGTTTTGAGGTCTGAAATATATTTTAATTGTACAATGAACTCTTTTATGTTAAAAGATCAAGGAAAATTAGATTCCTCATGGAATGACCCCTTTAATGTAGAATTAATTTGATTTTGTGGTAAATAAAGACTTACATTTTTGGTCTGTTCATTGTACAAAGTGATTTCATGCCTTTAGAAGATTGGAATACGACCCACAAGTTGACTAGTTTTATGACACATTTGGATGCTTTTTTAAGTTTTAAAGTGAGTCACTTGTATGGAAGTCAATATCGCAACATTCTTTAAAATAGATCCTTTTGTGTTGTGCAAAAGAATGAAAGTCATACAAGTTTGTAACAACATGAGGTTGAGTAAATAATTGTCATTTTTGTGTGAACTGCTCCTTTAAATGTTGTACTCAAACTTGACTAAAGCATTTGTGTTCCTTAGAACCATCCACAGATATTTAACAATTACAAAATTATATATTTATTGTTTATAAGGTTGAGTGTTTCATTTGAACATTATGCCTTCAACCTTTCGCTAGCTTTCCACTTTTGATCATGATTACTGACCACTTTTAAGACAAAGAGAAGATACTCTGCTCGGCTTTTTTATCAGTCCTGTAAGCAAACATTTCTCTAACATAACAAAAGAAAATGCTAGATACATTTATGGCACTAAATCAAAATTTATTGTAAGATTTACCATATTAGCATTTTTCAATTTGCTTGATATCTACAGTACTTAGTAATATTAATGCAAGAACATTGACGCAACAGCCCAAAAAAGGGGGGGGGATTATTTGCATCTTGTTCCAGTCCAGATGGTGGCTACAGTCTCCTGGGAACTACCACCATCTTGCACTACCTGCCAAGGGGTCATTAATTGCTGGCAGACATCGATCTTCTCACAATATGTCTCTGTTCTATGTGAATACCTGTCTGTGATTCTGTTATCCCAAAATGGCGACAGCTGTTGTGACTGTCCTGGCATTCAGTAGAACAGTTGTAGAGGGTTTCTCTTTGTCAGCAGACAGCCTGTTTCAGTATGCAGGACTATAACCATAGACAGAAGTGATGTAACTGTGCAGATAACTTGAGACTGCTGTGTGAACCAAAGCGATATCAATACAATATATAGAACCACATGGTTTCAATGATAGCCTTATCAAAACAAAAGGGTCATTACACAGCAGAGTTAAGGCTGTTTTGAGCAGGCTCTGTGTTGGCTTTATATTCTGTATTAAGACTCAATTCCAAAGAAAAGTTATACTAAAATATGCCAGCTCTGACCCACCTCAGCCCCTAATAACAAAGGACTCTGAAGCTGCTTTGTTTTCAATAAATTAAAGGCAACTTCATTGCAGCCTTAAACTTTAGTTGTTGTTTATATTTTATTATTTATATTTTCATTTCTTTATTTAAAATGCATCAGTCTTTTAATTCATAATTAATGTTTTCTATTTATAATTATATATACAAAAAAAATAATAATTTCACTACATTATTTCACAATTGTAATTTTGGTGTAAAATGCATTTATGCTGCCTTTGTGCAACATTAAGTAGTCTCTGTTTAAATGCACCTTTTTGTAGTACATATGGTGCTTTAGATGCAACACTTGTGCTTCCTTTGCAGTGTAACAATTGAATGACATTTTTTTTTTATCTCTATTTTTGATATTTTCTTCAAAATATGTCAGACACTATATAGTCTTTTGAGAAAAATAATATAGCCTATTTCCAGTTTGTACTGAAATAGAGAGAACATTTGTCATTAAACAATGTAGGATGATGACTAAAACAATGCAGATTTACTTAAAGCTATAAGTTAAATGGTCATCTAAAAAATAAGCTGACACTTGAAATGTCACAAGTTTCACTTCTCACATTTCCTGTTCTACATTTTAACAGTCACATGATTATAAGCCACAAGATCCGCTTGTAAAATCAGCAGATGAAAAAAATATGACATATCACAAACTTGCTATAAGCTCTAATGAATGACAGAATGCAGAATTTCTTTTGTGTATGACTTCAGATGTAATTTTTTTTACAAGATTGCATTGAATAACTGATATATGACACTGATTTTGGATGTGATGTTTATGCACACCAAATGAAATGTCAGCTGTGTGGGTGGGAGCAAAACTGTGGGGCATATTTTAATGTATGACCTGCATGACTTGACAACTAGAATGGAAAAAAAGTAAGTAGGCTTAAGCATGCATATTTACATAGATATGGATATTTATAAATTCCAAGTCTAAGTGTACAGACTTTATCCCATCTGGATATGTTTAAACTATGAATATTATAAATATGACGGATAATAAATGAATGAATAAAAATCTCTCAAAAATGAAACCTGGCAAAATTAAGATTTAAACAAATGGTTTAAATTGGAATTATTTGAAATATTATATTACTTTGTTAAGCATACATTTTTTTAAATTAATGTCAAAGCAGATGTAGTTGCTTTGCCATTTACCAAACTGTATTGTTTAAAACTTCTCATTATAGAATTCATATTCTTAATGAAATACATTTATTCTGAATTCATATGTACACTATTTAAAGATTAAGCTCTAAATGTAGTTTGATGGAAATGTGTCATACAAGTGAAATGCGTAAATCTTAGAAAATACACTGAAATATATATTTCAGTGTATTTTCTAAGATTTACACATTCCATCAAACTAAATTTAGTAGCTTAATGAGGCACATAAGATGTTTAACAAGTAAATTTGTCTTAAGATGGTTATTTATATTTTTAGCTGTAGTGTGTCAATAGGTAATATACATTTTAGACTCCCAAACATTCCTTCTGCAAAAAGAATAGAATGGAAGAACATGTAGCCCTGCAACAGATGGCATGGCCCCACAGAGACCCCCACTGAACATCCAGTCAGTCTGGGATTACATGAAGAGACAGAAACAATTGAGACAGCCTAAATATATAAACTGTAAATATAAAGAACTGTGGTGAATTCTCCAAGAAGCTTGGAAAATCGTATCTGCCAACTACAAAGAAAAACTGTGTCCAGGTGTCCCTAGGAGAATTGGTGCTGTTTTGAAGGCAAAGCTGGTCACACCAAATATTGATTTAGCTTTTTTTTTAAAAAATGTTTTTACTTTGGATGATGTTAATTGAAAAATGAAAACTAATTATGGCACTATTTTTTTTAAGAAATCCTCACTATGCAACATTTTTCACAAGTGCCTAAAACTTTTGCACAGTACTGTTGTGATGAGGAGGAGGGAGGGGCTGGGCCGTGACTGCGCACCGCCGGACCCCAGTTGGGCTAATCAGTCGAGGAGAGGGATAAGGCTGAGACAGATGTGACAGTTCGGGAGAGAGAGAGCCACACGCAGCTGCCGTGTGTGTGTGTTTATGCTTGTTGTTTAAGTTTTTATTAAAATATTACTTTGATGCTTCATCCGGTTCCTGCCTCCTCCTTGCTCATTTTTACCTTGTTATATTGGTGCCGATACCCGGAAGGGAGGAGGGATGCACTGTCGTGTCCCAAAGGAGCGGCCGCCGTCCGCGAGTGGAGAAGGGGCTCACTGCTGGCCGCCTGGAGTGGTTGAGCGATTTACAAACGAGTAATAGTACTTTAAAATCAATTCTAAATGTAACCGGAAGCCAATGTATAGACCTGAGGACTGGAGTAATATTTTTTGGTTCGGGTGAGAATCTGGCAGCGGCATTCTGAATGAGCTGCAGGTGTCTAATGGTCTTTTTGGGAAGGCCGGTGAGAAGTCCATTGCAGTAGTCCACCCTACTGGTGGTGAAAGCATTAACAAGTTTCTCTAAGTCTTGACTGGATAAAAAACATCTAATTCTGGACATATATTTGAGATGATAGTAGGCAAATTTCGTTATTGGTTTGATGTGACTATTGAAACTAAGGTCTGACTCCAAAATGACACTAAGATTCTTTCCTTGATTTTTTGTCTTTAGACATTTGGAGTCAAGGTATGTGTTCACCTTGGGAATTTAGCCATTGTTGCCAAATACAATGACCTCTGACTTGTTGTTTAACTGAAGGAAGTTTTGGCACATCCAACTGTTCATTTTTTTCAATGCACTGGCACAGAGAGTCTATGAGGCTGTAGTCATTTGGCAACAGGGCTAGATAGATCTGGGTGTCGTCTGCATAGCTATGGTATGAAATTTGTTTCTTTTTCATAATTTGGCCAAGTGGGAGCATTTACAGGTTAAACAGGAGTGGTGCAATAATTGAGCCTTGTGGGAATCCACTCCATCATCTACTCAGATTAATAGTTGCCTATGTTCACATAGTAATCCCTCCCTTCTACAGTTGCAATCGAAATTATTCAACCCCCAGTTGAGTGACTCATTCAAAGTCATAGTGTGAATATATAACCTAATATTTCTAAATAGCAGGATTTTTTTTTAAAATACAGCCATGTCATAATTATTCAACCCCTATTGCATGTAGCTGTATCTTAAATATGTAAGGCTACACAAGTAATTGTTTTAAAACAAAATTAAGTCATCAATCTGCAATGGCACTTATTTAAGTTTTAGAATTTTAGTTTAGCGTTGTAAGCAAAAATGTATTTCTATGCAAAAAATGCAATTAAAAATAAGCTGTCTCAAAAGCTAATAGAGGAGGTTATTTCATTACACAAGAAAGGTCATGGCTAAAAGTACATTTCCAATGCACTTCAATTTCCAATAGACAAAGTTGGCAGCACCATTCATACATTTTTTAAATATGGTACAACAGCAACCTTCTTGGGGTGTGGAAGAAAGCAAAACTTCACCAAGGGAAATGTTGACTTGAAAATTCAAGAAGTAATTAGGAAAGACCTGTGGAGTCCTGGAAGAAGGTTTTATAGACGTATGACACTAAACTGAAAATGAGTTTTAGACCCATGGGTCAGCAGTACGTCTGGAGTAAGATGACAAGGTAATGACAAGAACGACACCATCCCCTCAGTCAAGCATGGAGGTGGGTAAGTCCTGTTATGGGGGTGTTTTGCGGCTGCAGGAAACGGCTACCCTGACTATGTGACTGACACCATGGATTCTTTCAGGTATCAGGCCATTTTGGCATGAAAAATTTGATGCCTTCAGTGTGTAAATTGAAGCTCGGTGATCACTGGACTTTCCAGCAAGACGATAATACCAAGGATACATCCAAGTTTTCCAAAATCTGGTTCAGGGATAGGTCGTGGAATGTCCTTAAATGGCCCTTTCAGTCCATCATTAAAATCCCATTGCAAACATTTGTTGGGATTTCAAGGAAGCAGTGGCAGCACAGAAACCAAAGAATGTCAATGAGCTGGAAGCTTTTGCTCATGAGAAATGTGTAAATATTCTGATAGAGAGGTGTCCGAAGCCTGAGAACACTTACCTGAAACATTTATTTGCTGTTATTAAGGATAAAGAATGCTCCACAAATTATTGACTTTGGGGGTTGAATATTTTTGACATGACATTTGTGGAGAGAATTAGATATTTTTTATTTTAAAATGTGGGTAAACTGAACACTTTGTTCTCAAAATCACTCAAATGTGTATTAAAAACTTGCTTTGACTGTTTACTGAGGTTTTAGTTGATGTGTTTTAATTCACATCACCACAATGTATTGCTGGTCAGGGGTGTTGAATAATTTTTGATTGCAACTGTAGATATGACCAGAACCAGCCGAGGACCGTCCCAGAGAGCCCTACACAGTTTTCCAGTCTGTCTACGAGAATGTTGTGGTCAACAGTGTCAAAAGCAGCACTGAGATCTAATAATACCAGCACTGATATTTTGCCTGAATCAGTATTTAGCCGAATATCATTAAGAATCTTTAAGAGTGCTGTCTCTGTTCTATGATGCGGTAGGAAACCAGACTGGAAATTGTCCAAGTAGCCATTCGAGATTAAGAATTTGTTCAGCTGGTTGAAAAACGGTTCAATAATTAATAATTATCAAAGATAATTATTAATTATTCAAATCAATAGAACATTGATTAGAATCAACATTAGCTTATTAATCATTCAAATCAACAATCATCAAAGATAACTATGAAGGTATTTTTGGAGCAAATCAACTGAGCGCCTGTGAAAGTGGAATTTGTAGTTGTAGAGATTAGCCACACATGTGTACCAGTAAATTTGAAGTCACAGAGAAAAATGTTTTAAGAGTTGCAAACTTGTAGATTTTTTTTTCTCCCACAAACACAACACAATAGTTACACCTTCTCAAATTCTTCATTGCAGGTGCACAAATCCTATTCTACGAATCACAAATTAAGAAACTCATACACTCATATTTTTGCTACAGTTGCTGCAGTGAATATGGTGCAAAACACATTCACACACCCGCATCAAAAAACGAAAAGTCACAGACAAATTTTACTCATCCGCAAATCAGTATATGAATTCATCCAATGAGAGTTGCACGCTTGTAGAATATTTTCTCATAAAAAAAAATAAAAAATAAAAAAAAAATTCTTGGATATTTTTTAGCACAAACACAAGTACATAACTACAACTGCTTGAATCTGC
The DNA here is from genome assembly GCF_019703515.2 of Myxocyprinus asiaticus. Taxonomy (NCBI): domain Eukaryota; kingdom Metazoa; phylum Chordata; class Actinopteri; order Cypriniformes; family Catostomidae; genus Myxocyprinus; species Myxocyprinus asiaticus. The sequence goes on from NC_059347.1 coordinate 29,760,364, forward strand.
TGCTACGAGTCTCACACACTGTTTTTCGCTTGCAAATGACAAATTTCGCGTGCTCTCCCTTTTGCACCACATATCTGTGGAAAATATGGAGCAAAAGTGATTTTTTGCATCTGTAGAGGCAGCAGTGGGCACTGTTCAGAGATCAGAGCATTTTGGCCAATCAGAAGAGCTAGTTATACCAATAAAGGTATGTTTTTTCTTTCTTTTTCTGAAATCACTCACCATTATACATTTGTTTATAGTTTAAATATGCGCGCTGGTCAGCTACGTTGGTAATCAATGTTTCTTAGTTAGGTTAGCCTTTCTTGTTTCACGAAAGGTAAGCTAACGCTAGACTACCTGCACTGTTAAGTTTGCTATTCAGTCGTCTCATATTAAATGATACCCTCATATTAAACGATTTATTCCTTATATTCTCTTCTGCTTTACCTTCTAGAAAAATGACAGAAAAGGGTAGGTCTTCGCAGTTGAGTATCATATCATAAGTATGCACCTAATTTAAGATTACCCTTATGAGAATTTACCATGGTCAGAACCATGGGTACCATTTTTTTTTTTTTTTTTTGTTTTGGTGATTAGTAATTTTTATAGGAATACCATAGTAAAGTAAAGTGATGTCAGAGTTTGCACTACGGTAGGCAATTAGCCCAGTAATTATTACTCCCATAGGGAAGCAGTCCCGAAACTCGAAGCTATAAATAACATAATCTTGATCCCATAGGTATCCAGAAATTGAGCGAAACTAACCAAATAAACTAAGGGGGCTGGAAGCACCTGTTTCCAAGTGATTAATCCTCTGTTGTAGGTCAGCAGATGTGATTTAGTGGGACACTGCAGGGCACATGGGAGTGAGATGACTTACTATTCTTAGACTATGTAAACATTGATTTTATATTATATGGAACACATATTTGCAGTGACGTTGGATGAAAAACATGCTTTAAATCGCCTATAGGCTTTATAAAATGTTAATTAACCCACTCTGTGACTCACTGCAGCTTCTAATTTCGGGACTGCTTCCCTATGGGAGTAATAATTACTGGGGTCGTTAGAGGCTGCTGCCTCTACAGATGCACTAATCACTTTTGCTCCATATTTTCCACAGATATGTGGTGCAAAAGGGTGAGTGCGCGAAATTTGTCATTTGCAAGCGATAAACAGTGTGTGAGACTCGTAGCAGCAGATTCAAGCAGTTGTAGTTATGTACTTATGTTTGTGCTAGAAAAATATCCAAGAAAAAAAAATTTATTTGTGAAAATATATTCTATAAATGTGCAACTCTCATTGGATGAATTCATATACTGATTTGCGGATGAGCTAAAAATATCCGCGACTTCACGTTTTTTGATGCGGGTGTGTGAATGTGTTTTACACCATATTCACTGCAGCAACTGTAGCAAAAAGGTGATCGTATGAGTTTCTTAATTTGTGATTCGTAGAATAGGATTTGTGCACCTGCAATGAAGAATTTGAGAAGGTGTAACTGTTGTGTTGTGTTTGTGGGAGAGAAAAAAAAAATCTACAAGTTTGCAACTCTTAAAACATTTTTCTCTGTGACTTCAAATTTACTGGTACATATGTGTGGCTAATCTCTACAACTACAAATTCCACTGTCACAGGCGCTCAGTTGATTTGCTCCAAAAATACCTTCATATATAACCATCAATTATCAAAATCAATAGAATATTAATAAGAATTAATATTGCTGGGGTACCACCCTGGAATCAGGGACTTATAACCAGACAGTATAGCAGTCTCAATATAGGATTGTTCTCTTAGGAAAGTCAACATCCGGAGAACATCGACATTCAAAAGGGGAACAATGAAGGCTTGAATCTGAGCACTGACATCCCCTGCCAGCCCTTGGCACAGGTGCAGGCAGAACAATGCCAAAACACTTCTCTTTAAAGTATAACAAAGTGTATTGATGCAGTAATACCAATTAATAATCAATACAGTGCAGTCATTAAACTTCCAACTTCCAACTACAAACTAAACAGTAACATGTTTAGATATGGTAATATTTAAGCCTATAATACATGAGAGGAGGGTAGAGGTGTGTGTGTGTGTGTGTGTGTGTGTGTGTGAATGGGTGTAGGTGTGTATGTGTATGTGTGTGTGTGTTATTAGCAGCAATGAGAGGACTCGGCAGTCCGTAAACTGTACAAGCAATAACCTTGATACACAAGAAAAACACACTATAATAATCTATCTCTGCCCAGACGTAACCCTACTTGAGTTGTGTGAGGATGCAGGTAGAATGTGTGTTCATCGTTTGACTCCGTATCGGTTCCTCGAAGTGGGAGGCCATTTCCTCGCTCTGTCTGCAGGCAGTAAGGCCACTGATTCTCGGCAGGTTGGTGGAGAAATCAGTGAAGTCGACCCGGTTGGAGAAGGAAGAGAAATCTTCTTTCTTCACTTCTGCAGGCAAAAGGGTGAGACGTGGATTGCTCAGCGGTCTCCTTTGGATGCGTTAGTGTGCTCGGTGGAACATGGAGAATCTCAGCTCATCCAGCGAGATGGAGATTGTATGGCCAAAGTTCAGGTACGTACATTACTTCCTTGGGCAGCAAAGCTACACCTGGGAGCAGCAGGGCTGCAACTAGATGTGGCAAATACTGTTGCTGGAAGCAAGGCTTAGGAGGAATCTCCAGGGTTTTATACTCTTGATGGCATCATGGTTGAGGTACATGTTCTGTCGTGCGTTTCATCCAATCGGAGTTGAGAGTTCGATCTTTCAGAATTTCACACCTAGATGTAAAGTGAGCAAGGCTTGATGGGATCTGCAGTCTGTTTGGACTCCCTTTGTTTGATTTTGGATCCGATTTTGTGTTATCAGGCTTTGAGTGTTCCTACAGGCCTCAGTCAGGCTTTATGACTGTATGTAGGCTTGCCTTTGTCTCCTATCTGAGCACATGAGGCCCAACATAATGTTTGAGAAGAAGGTCTACCTAGCTGTGCATAGTTCCAAATTGAAAACATGAAGGCTGTCTTTATAGATATTATAATGGACTTCAAGTTATGTTTTCCGCCACATTCATTCTGCTTTCCTGCATTTTCTTTTCATGTTTTGCACTGCTGTTGTGTTTTTCCAAGGTGCTTTATGCCTGCAAGTGCCATCAATAGAATTTTTAACTTCTGAGTTAAAGTTATTGAGAAGAACATCAACACAGTCTGCGGATATACTCGGTGTAAAAGATATAGCCTTGACAAATTGCACACTTGTATTCTCATTTAAGTACCTCTTTTTGACAGAGACAGATCTAACTTCAGTGGCAGGAGAACTGAATACTTCAAAGAAAATACAGAAATGGGCAGATAGCGTGACTAATTAGTAGATCAAGAGCATGTCCGCGATTGTGTGTGGGTCCATCTACATGCTGAGTCAGATCAAAGAGGTTTCAAACTTTTATGAGTTCTTTGGCAGTGTTGTGTTCAGGATTATCTATATAAATGTTGATATCCCCAATAATAACAAAACAGTCAAATTCAGAGGAAGTTGTTCACAGTTCTGTAAAATCATCAACAAAGCCAAGAGAGTATTTTGGAGGCATATAAATAACTATAAATAGAATGTGTGGCATACCTTTTAGTACAATACTTAGATATTCAAAGGTCAAGTAATCATCAAGTGACACTTGCTTGCATTGAAAACATCTTTAAATATCACAGCTAAACCTCCACCTCTCCTAATAGCTCTGCAGACACTAATAAAAGTAAAGTTTGGAGGGGCTGATTCATTGAGGACTGTTGCACTTCAGCTGTTATCTAACCAAGCTTCATTTTGAAACATAAAGTCCAGGTTGTTTGTGGTCATTGACTAAAAAATGATTTGTTCTTTAGTGAGCGGATATTTAAAAGTGCTAACTTGACATTATCTGTTTTTGACCCCACAGCAATGTTGGATTGATGTCTAGTAGGCAACAGATTAGATAGGTTTGCCATATGTCTTGAGAAGGCCTTAGTCTTCCTTTCACTTAACATAACAAATTTAGAAAATGTTACTAGCACAGCAGGTTCCCGCTTGTTCTGTAAACATTTGTGAGTGTTGCTGCTACCATAGCGGGGACCTGACACATATCACTGAGAGCTTTTATCAGTTGTTTGTTGTTCACTGAGAGCAGAAGAAGGATGATGTGTGCCCTGGCATTGTGGCAGTGGCCAGAGAGCTCTCTCAGAGGGAGTGGGAGGGTGAGCTGGGCCTGGAGGCTTTGGTGTTAGAGGGGCCTACCGCTTTTTGGTTGGTATCTGGGGGCTCGCAGCAATGGAGTGGGAGAGTTTTCTTCCAGCATATACTAGTTCCTCCATTCTCTATGAGAAGCTCAGAAGTAGGGATATTGATGAGAGGGAGAAAGTGTGTGGTGAGAGAGGCTGTGGCTCTGTTGTTTCTGGAGGCTGAAGTATGTTATCTAGCTCCCTTTGCTTTTTTCCAGGAATTCGTCCTTGGGTCCTGTATCTTGGAGCAGTTCTAAGTTGTCACAGTCTGACAGTAGTATGCTCTGTGGGTGGTGCTCAGCCTGGATTGTGTCCCTGTGCAGTGAATGTTGTGGCTGCACTGTGTTATTGTGGGATTTGTCAATCAAATGTCCATCCAGGTGCTGAAGTGTGATCCTGTGGTCATCCTGACACTGCGGTGGTGTTTGTGTGCCATCCAGGTTGAGTGGATTTGTGCACGCTGCAGATGGATGTAGGAGGGAGAAGTAGATTTTGTCCTTTACACCAAGTTTGTTTGGGTGGAGGCCATCTGATTTAAACAGTTCTCTTTGACTCCAGAAAAGTTTAAAGTTATCAATGTAGTTCAGTCCTCTCATGTTGCAGGTTTTGTGGAGCTAAGTGTTTAGACTTAGCAACCGAGAATACATATTTGTTCCTCGGGCTGGGAGCAGTCTACTGATGAACAACTGCACTTTCAATCTACCAAATGTTTCATAGAGTTAATTTAAATCCCTCTTAAGGAGTTATTCAGAGCATTCAGACTGCTCTTTCTGAATATAATTTTCCCCCCACCTGTATAATAACCCAATTCACAGTCTTATGGTTAATCAGAATGTTCAGAAGTTCCTTATTTACCTCAGAAACTGTTGCCCGAGGAAGGCAGCAAGTGGTAGTAGCCCTGCTACCAATGTTTCTAATAATGGAGTCTTCCACTATCAGAGTGCTGGGCTCAGCTGTGGTCTCAGCCAAATGCCGCTGCCTGCTTAAACTTGAGTGCCTGCCAGCTGCAATGTTAGCTGCTGGCTGATGTGATCTATACCTGATCACATTTGGGGTTTCTTCCTCCACATTCATTAATGGTTTAAATCTATTTTCAAGATGCATCAGGGGTGGAAGAATACCAGTACTGGTTAGTCGAGTCATATGTGGAGTGGAAGATGCCAATGCTGCAATATGCAACGCTTGTGACTGTCTGATATGTTGAGCACCTTTGGGTCTAACTCCCTGTTTATGCCATTGATTTTTGATCTCACTTTCATCAGTCACTTTTGCCACCTGTTCTGCTAGTTTTTCTAAAGTTCAGTATAGCCTGTCGAGGAAAGTTAGATTCACAGGACTCACCGGCTGTAGGCTGAGGGGGTCCATGGTGACGCTTTCCTGTGTGTTCCGTCAAGGGTGGCAGTACTGCAAGTAGTTTTGTTTTCAGAAATGTGATCTTTTGTAGAAATCTATAGCAGTTTGTGCACTAAGTGGAGTTTGATCTGAAAGGAGGCATTTTCTTTCTCATCTGTCTGTATGAAGGCAGCTGTGTTGTCCCTTTTCAGGAATGTATACTGCTGGTAATAGGAGGTTGGTAGACTGCTTTCACAGAAAATCCCCATTTTGTAGTAATATTTCAGTCCCAAAAGTCTCTGATTGTTGTGTGGGTGCCAAATTAGGCGTTTTGAGCACTGTGCTAAACTTCTGATATGAAAATTAGAGATAAAATGCAAAAGCAACGGAGCAAAGCCCAGAGCAGGAAGCAGAAGCGTCCGAACAGTACACAGTTTATATATATACATACATTTACATTTATTCATTTTGCAGGTGCTTTTATCCAAAGCGACTTACAAATGAGGAGAAAAATAGAAGTGATTCACATAGGAAAACCACTGAAAAACAGAGCAGACACGCGCAAAACATGTTCAGTGTGAACGGCCCCTTACTCATTCGTTTGCGTATATCTGTGAGTGAGAGTGAGTGGGTGAAACAAGTTCGGAAGGCCTGGATATTTTTTCATAAATTACAAACCGAACTCCTAATTGAAAAACTGTCCTGAACCCGGCGGACCTTTAACATAAAACGCTCTGAGAGACCTGACAACAGCATATTCACATGTGTACCCAGAACAACATGTGACATGTTACCCCTCAAGTGTTTTTTTTTTTTTTGGAGCTTTCCTACCAGAGAGGGGGGGCCCCCGATGTCTGGGGCCCCTCTTAATTGCGTGGTTTGCGTGGTGGTTAAAATCACTACTGGTCATTCCACCAGTGGGGAACAGTCAAGGTAAAGGTCTGGGACAGTGATTTTGTGCCTTTATGCGATGGCACCACGAGGCACCATTCACCCCGCAGAACGTAGGCTTCTGGAGGGAACATAAGTCTGAAGTATTGAGTTTAGATTGTGGGGTGTGGAGCTAGTGGTTGTTCTGTAAGCAAGCATCAATGCCTTGAACTTAACGCAAACAACCATTAGCAGCCAATGCAATTTGATGAAGAGAAGCATGATGTGCGCTCTCTTGGGCTCGTTGAAGACCACTCTTGCTGCTGCATTCTGGATCAATTGCAGAGGTTTGACAGTACATGCTGGAAGTCCTGCCAGAAGAACATTGCAATAGTCCAGCCTGGATATAACAAGAGCTTGGACGAGGGGTTGTGTAACATGCTCCGATAGGAAGGGCCTGATCTTCCTAAAGTTGTATAAGGCAAATCTGCATGACTGGGCAGTCCTTGCGATGTGGTCTGTGAAGTTCAACTGATCATCAAACACAACTCCAAGATTTCTGGCTGTCCTGAATGGTGTAATCAATGACAAGTCTAGCTGAATGGTGAAGTTGTGATGAATTGCTGGGCTTGCTACAAGCACAAGCAGCTCTGTCTTAGCAAGGTTGAGTTGGAGGTGGTGATCTTTCATCCAACACAAAATGTCTGCTAGGCAGGCTGAAATCTGGGCCACTACCATCAGATTATCAGGCTGGAATGAGAGGTAGAGTTGTGTGTCATCAGCATAGCAGTGATAGGAAAAGCCATGTGCCTGAATGACGGATCCTAGTGATGACATGTATACGGAGAAGAGGAGCGGTCCAAGCACTGAACCCTGAGGCACCATGGTAGCTAGTTGGTGAGACTTAAACACCTCTCCCCTCCAAGACACCATGAAAGACCTACCTGTGAGGCAAGACATGGTTCCTGTGATGTCCTTTGTCTTGAGGATTGACAGGAGAATATGGTGGTTTACTGTATCAAAATTAGCAGACAGATTCAGCAGGATGAGTGCAGATGATTTGGATGCTGCTCTCGCCAGTCTCAGAGCTTCAGTAACTGACAGCAGGGCAGTCTCTGTAGAGTGTCTGTTTTGGACCCAGAATGGTTGCTGTCTAGCATGTTGGGAGGGGAGGAAGTGGGCAAAGGAGAGAGGAAAAAGTTTTGAAAAGTGTGTGAGTATCAGATGAATTGTTAATTTTGTTGTGATAGTATGATGTTTTTGCAGTGGAGACGTTAGCAGAGAAGAGAGGAGTGACTGATACATTCAGTACTTAGGTCAGCAAGATCTTTCGATTTGCTGCATTTTCTTATCCACTGCTCTGAGTTTAGAGCGATGTTCTTGGAGAACATCGGATGACAAGGAGGTGGAAGGTGTAGCACGGGCTAACCTGGATGAAAGGGGAAAAATTTTATCTAGACAAGATGTTAAAGTGGAGCATAGAGAGTTAGTAGCATTATTTGCATCAAGTGAGGAGAACTGGTTAAAGAGGGAGGAAGTGAGGATGACACTATAAAGGAGAGACAGGAGGGCGAGAGTGAGTGTAGGTTATGCCGAAAAGAGACCTGAGGAGGAGTGTGTGTTGCACCACGAGGCAAGTTAAGGTTGAAACTGAGGAAGAAGTGATCAGAAGTGTGCAGTGGAGTAACAAGAACATGAACAGTGGAGCAGTTACATGTTTAGATGAGGTCCAGTTGGTTACTTGACTTGTGTGTTGCCGCAGTTGTGAGTTGTTTGAGGTCAAATGAGGTAAGCAAAGTGTGGAAGTCTGCAGCCTGAGGTTTTTCCAGGTGGATGTTGAAATCCCCAAGTACTACAAGAGGGCTGCCATCCTCAGGGAAAGTTGAGGGCAACACATCCAGCTCCTCCAAGAAGTTACCTATCTGACTTTTGGGACGGTATATAACTACAAAATGGATTTTAACAGGGTGGGTGATAGTAATTGCATGTGATTCAAAGGATATATTGTCAAACAGAGACAGTGAACAGCAAACCTGTTCCCCCACCCCTCCCTGTCTGATGAGGAAGTTGGTGGAGATGGCTGTGGGTGTGGCAGTGTCCTCTGGTCTGATCCAGGTCTCAGTCAGGGCCAGAATATTGAGACCTGAATGACTAGCAATGGACAGAATTAAGTCAGCTTTGTTTACAGCAGACTGGCAATTCCAAAGACCGACAGGAAGAGAAAGTAATTCTAAAACTAGTACGCAAGTCTCCTGTGTCTGGAGCATGAGTGATGAGTGTTAGTTATAGTAGGAATTTGGAAGCACATAGTGGTATAGGATAGAGAATAAAGATGTCAAAAAGCAGTAGACAAGAAAAGAAGATAATAAGTGCATTACTTAAGTGCCTTGTCAGTCTCCTTGCTAGGTTGACTCGCACAGGTAGACTCACACAGGTAGACTCACTGGTCTTTATCAAATATCAAATATACTGTACTGTATTTATCTATGACTGGGAAGGTTAATGTTATTAAAATGAATTGTATTCCAAAATTCAACTACCTGCTACAATCTCTCCCTATAGGTGTCCCCCTCTCTTCAAGCAATTTGATAGCATAGCGAAGTCTTTCATTTGGAATGTAAACGTCCCAGATTACATTTCAGTAAGGTACATAGTCCGATTGACAAAGGTGGGCTAGGCCTACCCAAGATTTTGTTTTATTATATTGCATTCAGTCTCAGACATTTGGCTCATTAGTCGCTTCCACCTGAGAGTGCCCCTCCCTGGTTTTGTATTGAACAGGAAGTTCTTGCCCCTATTTCGCCAATGCAAAGCCTTTCTTTCAAACTAATCAGAGAAGTTAAGTTACACCCCGTTATCTTGCATTTGCACTCAGTATGGAAAAACGTGTCCAGAGTGTTTAATTTGGACATTTATTTAAATGTTGCCTCGAGTATATGGCTGAACCCAAAATTATGTATTAATAAGTCCCCATTCTGCTGGTCAGAGTGGATTGTAAGGGAGGTTAATACGCTCGGTGACCTATATGAGAGTGGAGTGTTGAGATCCTTTGAAAATATGGTTCAACATTTTGGGATTCCCAGGTCTCAATTCTTTAGGTATTTTCAGCTTCGCCACCTGCTCTATACTATTTGTGGGAGTAGCATACACCCCCCTAAAGCAGCAGATACTCTGTAAGTGATGATTACTGCCTTTGGAAAAGGTCATGAGGCATCAGTGTATTACTCCCTGTTAATTCAGAGTCTGGGGGATGGAGCTTCAAATTCTCTCAAGAGATTATGGGAGAAAGATTTAAACTTGGTATTGGAGGAGGGAGTGTGGGCTAGGATTCTAAAAAACATCAAGTCTACATCCAGGGATGCAAGGATGCGACTTATGCAATATATGATTTTACATTGATTCTACTGGACCCCCTCTAGATTGTATAGGCTTGGTCTTAAAGACACACCCACCTGCTGGCAATGCCAATCAGAAGATGGGGACACAACCCATGTTTTTTGGTGGTGTGTTAATTTTCTTAATCCAAGCATTTTGTTTGAGGGTTCAGAGTTTTATGTGTGACGTATTGGACACTCAAATTTCATTTCATGTTCAGGGGGAAGGGTTCAATTTTATATAAATTGATTATGTATTTTCTGTTATGTCTGTTTAATTTGTGGAAGGGAATCAATAAAATTGTTAAAAATAAAATAATAATAAAAAATTATAATAATTATAATAACTGTATATGTAATGTGTGTGTATATATACACAGTATACTGTATCTATCTATCTATCTACTGTATATATATATATATATATATATGTAAAATATCAGAGACAATGCATCACTGTATGCAGCATTATTATTTAGGGATCAGAAAAGGGTGTCTGTAAAATGAACAGATGCAAATGTAAATACTATTTAAACTAAATAACTAAAATTAACTAAAATAAAATAAAATAAAAATCTGCTAAGCATAAAATACTCTGGAGGGACACAGTCCTTGAAATTTTCCATCTCATTTTCTGACGCTTTGAAGTAATCTAACATCTGAAGTTGACTTTCTGCCTTCCCCTTGGGAGTCCTGTGCCCCACTCAATCTCCTTTGTTCCTTTTTCAAAGAAAGACTATTCTGTCATTCTGCAAATTACCTTTCCCTAAAATCTTTTCTGATGTGCTCTCTTTGAACCTCAAATTTAGCCCCTTTTTGTATTCAGATTTAGACTCTTGATTACAAGAAAAACGAAAAGGGCTTGTATCTATAAATGTTTCTTCAGTGCATTTCTCATTGTTATTACATATCAGCAATTCATCCACCTAAATAACTGTGGTCAAAGAAAATGTAATTGTGTTAAATTTTACAGTTACAGTACTTGCTGTATTATTTAGGCATCCATGTATTCTAAGCTAGATCACTTTGCAAGGTCATGTAGGCTTTGTCAGTCAAATTGTTCACCACAAACTCTTTGAGTGACAGAGGATTTCTTGAATAATGTAACTGAAACTTGAAATTGAACAGAAACATCAATGTACTTGTCTGTAGTGTTGTACAAATGAAGAATCCCTCTAAAAGTTCAAGCTAATTTATAGATGAAAGTGAACCTTAAATGTGAATCAAGAATTTACTGAGGTTGACATACAGATTTGTGTTGTAGACAAAAAGCCTTAAATCATCCAAAGAATAACATAAGTTCAGAATTTCAATATCACATTCACAATCATGCAGTTGTACTTAATATTGTCGCTTGTCCAATCAGATTAGAGGACTGAAACTAACTGTTGTGAAAATTTTAAATACAGTATTGTAAGTTTCATCAAGAAACATCCAGATTATCAGCAGTACCTGTCTGCTCACTGTGTCACACAATGATGGTTCCTGTAAGCTAAGCTAATCAATTACATAACTCACAGCCATGGATATTTGGAATGCTGATCTCATTCCTGGGTCAGTCTACAGAAGGTGCGGGATGGGAAATGAGATGATCTCGAGTAAATGAACAAAGCCCTTATATGGCTCACAAATAGCATGCATGCCCACTGAGTGAGGAGTGGCTCAGTGCCCACCTAACAAATCTGTGTCCTCGTTTGCCCATCTGGGAACTAAATGCCTATTTTAGGAGAATGTTTTGGAGAAGGAGGGTGGAAATGGCAGTGTTCCACCAAAACATTTATCCTTGGACTTTTTATTTTGTAAGACATCTCAAGTCCCAGACTGCTCATGTTGTTCATGGCAATCATATTGCAGAAGAGAGCCATATGAATAAAATCATATCTACCATCCAAACCACACACACGAAAATTAATGGTGACCTATAACTTTAATTAGGTAATTTAGATAAGTTACCAGGGTAATAAGGTTTCCTATATATATATATATATATATATATATATATATATATATATATATATATATATATATATATATATCAGCAGTTACAGAAATACTCAATCCAGCCCATCTGGCACCAACAATCATGCCATAGTCCAAATCACTGAGATCACATTTTTCCCGATTCTGATGGTTGATGTGAATATTAACTGAATCTCCTGACCCGTATCTGGATGATTTTATGCACTGCATAAAATTTTTATTAAAAAAATTATAAAAAATTATAATTAAAAAATTATAATTATATGATTGGCTGATTAGATAATCGCATGGATGATTGTTGGTGCCAGACGGGCTGGTTTGAGTATTTCTGTAACTGCTGATCTCCTGGGTTTTCACAAACAACAGTCACTAGAATTTACTCAGAATGGTGCCAAAAACAAAAAGCCTCCAGTGAGCAGCAGTTCTGTGGACAGAAATGCCTTGTTGATGAGAGAGTTCAACAGAGAATGGCCAGACTGGTTTGAACTGACAAAGTCTATGGTAACTCAGATAACCGCTCTGTTGGGAATTAATGAGCCGAGTTCAGCAAGAAGTCAACACAAATGATGTGGGACTCCCCACAAGAATAGGGACAGCGCATCTCCTCTCTATCTGCCAGCTTCTATAATTCATTCTCTCTCTCTCTCTCTCTCTCTCTCTCTCTCTCTCTCATTCTCCCTTCATCATTGGCCAGCTGGCAGTAAATACGTACACGTACCTCAAATATTTGTATTTACTACGTGCTACTTTCTGGAGAGCTCTATCAGTAGAATTCTTCTCAAAAGTATCTTTCATTGAAATACACCAGGGCTCCTTTATCAACCCCATAATGGTAAAATCATTGAAAGGAGCCCTGAATGATGTGTTGATGACAACACAGAGGAGAATCATTAACAGTTCTTCATTGCACATCAGCAGCAATGAATCCATCAACATTTCATTAAGATGAGATGCCATTTAGGTGAAAGAAACAATTATGAGTGTGTTTGTGTATGTGTATTCATCAGAACATGCAATAAATCCTCAATCACAGAGTGTATGCAGAAGGGGGAGGAACATTTGAAGCTCAATGAAAGGTGGTGGATTTATCTGCCACTGCAGTAATCAGCACAGGCCTTATCTACTTCAGCGCAGCTGGGTTAGTGGGGTCTCCTTGGAGCTACTCCAGACTGGTGAGCCACCAGCCAAAGTCCGGATGGAACTGTTAATCAAAGTGCCACTAACACAACCATCCATCTTCAGGCTGGATGAGCTACTGTGGCCCCAATTGTGCCCCTCTACAGCTTGTCGTCTCTCAAGTGAAAGGAATCTCAGTTTTATTAATGTAATTATTGGATGCTAATTTATAAAATTAGCATCCAATAACCAGACTGATCTCACAGTGAAATCAGAAGAGTAGGTTGACTTCTTAGAAAATTAGAAATTAGAAAAGACTTCCCCCAGTGGCCAAAGCAGTAAATGTTGTTGAGTAAATGGCATGCTCAGCCCTTGTGGTCTTCCTCTGAGTGCAGACTTTAGTGATGTAAGAGTGCAGAATGATGGGGTGCTAGTCAGTAAATGCATGTGGGTGCATGAGTTATAAAGTCTGCATTTGGAACAGACTTCAAGACTTTAATCAGATGACGCAGTTTTTTATGTTTTTCATATAGGCTACATGCAACTTTACAAATTATTATTTGGAAAAAGTCATGACATTGATAGATAGGGTAAAGGAACACACTTTAAACTCACTCTTGAATATTTTTTTTATTAAATAATTATAAGCAACACACTGACAACAAAGCATTAGTCAATTTAGTCAAGAACCTCTGAAAAACAAAGTGCACATAACTACAGAAACAAAACCCAATCATTTTAAATATTTAAAGAACAAATAAACATGATTCAGACACATGGATGGTTACAGGCAGGTGCTAAGAACACCTCAATTGAACAGAAAGGAGAACATATGTCTCACACACTGCCACACACAGCAAAAATCATTGTAAAATACACACAGTCACACAAGACAAGCAATCATGCAAGCTACAGCTATGTGCATTAAAGTATTCTCTCCTGTCTTGATATATTAGAGACTCACAATAATTCTAAAGTCCTCTTTGAAACAACAATAGCAAAGGTTTATTGTTTGGTTACTTTTATGAACTTCCTCAAGAAAAACTTAAATAAAAACTGAATAGGAGTAATTCCATATATCTGGAAATTTAAATAAAACAAAGTTTTTAACCAGTTATACACATCAGACTAAACTCTAATACTATATAGGCCTACACAAGAAAACGATCTGCCATTGACAATCAGGATAAAAGATTAGTAAAATCAATATTTAATCAGCAAATGAAATCGCCTCGTCCGTAATGATTTTTTCTCCAGTGAAAGAAAAAAATGATGAGTGTGTTTGTTTGTGTATGTGTATTCATCAGAACATGCAATAAATCCTCAATCACAGAGTGTATGTAGAAGGGGGAGGAACATTTGAAGCTCAGTGAAAGGGGATGGATTTATCTGCCACTGCAGTCATCAGCACAGGCCTTGTCTGCTTCAGCACAGCTGGGTTAGTGGGGTCTCCTTGGAGCTACTCCAGACTGGTGAGCCACCAGCCAAAGTCTGGATGGAACTGTTAATCAAAGTGCCACTAACACAACCATCCATCTTCAGGCTGGACGGGCTACTGTGGCCCTAATTGTGCAGCTCTACAGCTTGTCGTCTCTCGTGTGAAAGGAATCTCGGTTTTATCAATGTAGTTATTGGATGCTAATTTATAAACCAAACAAATTTAGTCATTTTCTTATTATTGTTCTTATTCATTGATTAAGTTTGGTTAATAACCAGAATGATCTCACAGTGAAATTGGAAGAGTAGGTTGACTTCTCTTAAGGTAAAATCTTCTGTGTTTACCGAAATTAGAAAACACTTCCCCCATTGGCCGAAGCGGTAAGTATTGATGAGTAAATGGCACACTCCGCCCTTACGGTCTTCCTCTGAGTGCAGACTTTGGTGATGTAAGTGAGTGCAGAAAGATGGCGCGCTAGTCAGTTAACATGATTCAGACACATGGATGGTTACAGGCAGGTGCTAAGAACACCTCAGTTGAATAGAAAGGAGAACATATGTCTCACACACTGCCACACACAGCAAAAATCATTGTAAAATATGCACAGTCACACAAGACAACCAATCATACAAACTACAGCTATGTGCATTAAATTATTCTCTCCTGTCTTGATATATTAGGGACTCACAATTATTCTAAAATCCTCTTTGAAACAACAATAGCAAAGGTTTATTGTTTGGTTATTTTTATGAAATTCCCCAAGAAAAACTTAAATAAAAACTGAATAGGAATAATTCCATCTGGAAAGCTGGAAGTTTTTAACCAGTTATACACATCAGACTAAACTTTAATACTATATACATAAGAAAAGGAACTGATCCAACATTGACAATCAGGAAAAAAGATTAGTAAAATCAATATTTAATCCTCAAATGAAATCGCCTCGAACGTAATGATTTTTTCTCCAGCTCGGAAACTGATTGGTCATAAGGATCAGCAGTGGGGACTGTTGGGTAGTAGACTGCAGTGGTGCTCGCACTGATGCAGGCTCAGCTGAAGGCCGCATTGTGGGTGCAAAGGGGGCGCTCGTGAGCACCCCTCAGAGCGCTAAAATGTCAAATGGGACACCCTATGGTCTTGTGGCGGGAAAGTGCAAATGAAGGCCACGACACTGCAAGTCCACATAAAGTTTGCCATTTGGGACAGGGCCTTGGGCATATGGGCATGTGTGAGCTCCATTTTCTGGGTGAAATATCCATGGAGGGATGCCAAAAGTGAGTTGTAGAGTGAGTTGATTTCAGCTGTACTTGTACCCCACAACCCAAACCCAAACCTAAACCTAACCATTGGTGGAGCAAAAATGTAATGTTAGGGGGGAAAATGCAACCTCTGAATCAGAAGCCCACCACCTCCCACCCCACATATATTGAATGGCCTTGTTCCTCTGAATCTTCAGTTTTCAACTGAATATCACCATTTGTGAGATGTATTCCATCAGAACTGTTTTGAGGTTAATTGGTCTAATTTTGTGTCGTTGGAAAATAGGGATCTGTGACATTATCTAAAATCGTATGTAAATTTGTCAATGGGATTTGTGGATGCATTTATCTGTTTAGATTTGTGGAGTAAAAATATTGTTTTTATTTCAAGGTCAAGGTCAAGGTCAATTTATTTATAAAGTACATTTAAAAACAACAAATGTATACCAAAGTGCTATACATAAACAATTAAAACAAAGAACATAGACATAGAATAATACAAGATACAAGGACAAGCAATAAAACAAATCGATATCACTCAAAAGCCAAGAAATACAGATAAGTCTTAGAAGTGATTTAAAAATATCAATAAGAGCTGATCTAATGTCCAAAGGTAAATTATTCCATAATCTGGGGCCGACTACAGAGAAAGCACGATCTCCTCTGGACTTCATGCGAGAGCATGGTATATGTAGGAGAAGTTTGTCAGATGATCTGAGACTCCTAGAGGAGTAATGATGGATAAGGAGGTCCGAGAGATAAAGTGGGGCCAAGCCATTTATAGCTAATAAAACATACAATAATACTTTGAAATCAATCCTGTATTTGACTGGTAACCAGTGAAGAGAGCTAGAACAGGTGTAATACTTTCTTCCTAGTTCCGGTCAGAAACCTTGTGGCTGCATTCTGAACTAAAATGTATTTCAAAGTGGAAAGTTAGACCCTTGGGCTAAGAAAGTCACCAGTGGCATGTTGTTGCTGGTGCTATTTTTATTATTATTTAGTTTAATAATTACTATAATTTCTGGGTTAATGTTAAATAATTACATGCGTAAGATGTACATTTCCTTGAATGATGATGACATCCCTTCAACAAAAAACTGGCAGTCTAATTATGTATTTATATGGTATATTCATTGGCTTGGACAGTATATACTGTATTTTGTAGAACAGGTTTATCTTTAAGAAGAATCTCTTTGACTGGGATTCTGCTATTTGATTTGTCTGTCATTATTCAGTTATAGAACTATTCAACTAAATAGTGAAAATGCATAATTACATAGAATATTTGATTTAGTATTTTACAGTAAATAAAATTAAAAAACATACAAAATTAAGAATGTAATCAAATTATTACATCTGATTACATTCTTAATGTTGTATTATTGTCATTTTGTCTATGGACTCTTATTTTGAAGTTTCCCCCTGGACTCTATTAATCTGTCCCATGAGTCTCCAGTTGCCACTGTTCCCATCCTGTCTCCAAGTCTCCTCGCCTCCGCAAGTCCCGCCTGGCTTCCGAATCTCCTCGTCTCTGCTGTTCCCGCCCTCAGAGTCTTCCACGGTCAACGAGCCAGCAGCCTCGACTGCCACGGTCAACGAGCCAGCAGCCTCGACCGTCCCAGTGCCAGCCCTCGCCAAGTTGGTAGACCTGGAGTTGTTTCCCGCCCTGATCCCCACCCTGACTACCCTTCACCCTTCACTGGTTCCAGCCAGCATATTGGACACCCTGGTTCCGTCCAGTGCCCTATCCCTTCCTCCTCCCGCTGGCTCCACTTAGGACATTCGCTCCTGCTCCCTCTGTTCAGCCAGTTCCCCTCAAGTCACCGGCTCGACCATCGGCCTCGGTGACTCCACAGACAAGGATCTGTCGACCCTTCGAACCCTGGACTCCGCCTTGGCCCTCCGATCCCTCTTCATCACCTTGGCCCTACGTCCCCTCGTCTCCATCATGGGCCGTCTGCGTCACCGGTGTCCTTCGTCCCTCCTCCCAGGCTTCCTGTCCCTGCCCTGTGGCCTCCTCCCAGGCCTCCTGTCCCTGCCCTGTGGCCTCCTTCCAGGCCTCCTGACTCTACCCCTGTCCTTTGGTCACCTGTTTCCTCCTACCCCTCTCCATCTTTAGGCACCAGGAGTTGCCTTGTGGGGTGTAATGTCACATCCTGTCTCCCTCCTGTGTCTATGGACTCTTATTTTGAAGATTCCCCCTAGACTCCATTTCCCATAGTGCACTGCCCTTATCACCTCCATCTGTTCCTGATTAACCTCACCTGTCTTAAATTCCCTCATTTAGTCCCTTTGTGTATAAATACCCTTCAGTTTTGTTCTTTGTTTGTCAGTTCTTGTCCATGTAATAGTTGTGATGGTTTGTTTATTTAGTTTATGGCACTCTGTGTTATTATATCTCCATCGTCTTCCTCATTAAAGCCTGAAAATAGATCCATCGCCTCTCGCCTCCATCTTCACTACCACAACCGGTGACACATTTACTGTAAAATACTAATTTAAATATTCTGTGTAATTATGTATTTTCACAATTTAGTTGGGCACATTTTTCTTAAGGGAGACATTTTCCCCCATTTTTCCCAACTCCAAGATACCATTGTACTTTTTGTTAGTGTTATGACACATTTAACAGTGCGAGAGAAAGCTTGCATGGACAGAATGCACATAGACTGTAAACTGTTTAGCATTCATCATTTTGATGACTGATGGATGTAGAAACAGAAGGGTGATGTGTGTTGTACATATTGAATGCATGCTCACAATTAATGGTTAAATGCATATAATGCAGGTAAATGCAGGTAAAATATGTTTTTATGGGGGTAAAAACACGTCCATGAAACCATCTATGGCGTCAATTTGGGGTCAAAATTATGACTTTGCATCACACACTCGTCTCACTGAGCGCGTCACTCAACGTCATGAGTTCAATTCAAGATGCAGACGAGACGTAGACGTGACGCAGATGTCACGTAAACCACGTGTTTCAGTGAAGTGTCCAGGCAGATGTCATTCACGTGTTGTAGTGGAGTGATTCGTGTTCAATTTCACTAACACATATTGCAACACGGTATGTAACACGGCTCTGTAAAGTGTGTCAGCGTCTGCCCTAAATACTTCCCTTCACTCACTCCTCTTAATGAACATGATGTCTGCATCTGCCATTTTTTTTTAAACATGTAACTATTGTCCCTGTTATCCCCTATATGTTATGTGTTTTTCTTGGCCAAATTGTTCAATGAGCTTATAAATATATTAAAAAACTAAGAATTTATTGCATCACACTCTTTTATCTACCGCATGGTAAGATTAAATTGTTATATTGTCAGTATAATGCATAACTAGAATGAGGAAAGTGATGCTTAAATTTTAAAACTGTACCAAATATAACATATAAATAAATGCTTAATAGCAAAATATAAATGTGATCAAAGATAGAAAATAAATACAATTATTATCATTTATATGAAATCTTATTCATTTGCATCACATAATATATTATTGTAATAAAAAGATACTTAAATTGACAGTCATTTGTTTTGATGCATGCAACTTTGTTTATATTTACATGCATTTTATCCAAAGCAACTTAGAAATGAGTAAAACAATATAAGGGTCTGTTTGTATAAAAAACAGATAAGGCTGCTGCTTTACAAACTCCCAAAAAATAAGGTCTGTAAAATGTTTCTGGCAGATTCTAGCATGTTCATAATTTGTTCAGCCCCCTGAAGTATTTCAAAGACAAGATAAATATACAAACCTGCTCCCCTCAAGTCCAAATGCTTCACTGTGTCATCAGGGTATAAATGTCCTACATAACTGGCCTCTGGCATTGGAAAACAAGCATTTGAAACAGGGGTGTAAATGGGACTTTAAATACACCTATAAAAAGACCAAGAATAATAATAAATGTTTTCATCTAAAAACATAAGCCTTGATTGACTTTCTTGACTTTTTGTTTTTATCCCTGTCATGATCTAATGTTATATTAACATTTTAGCCCCCACAGTGAAGTACACACTTATAGCTCTTTCAAATTTGTCAACAATGTCTCATTTGTTTTAAGAGTTTGTATTTTAATTTGTAACCCCATGTTTTATTAAACATTTTTTTTATTATTATTAATATTTTTTACTACAAACAAAATGTTAACACTTATGTTATGTCCCTTTATGTCTATGGCGACATTTTAACACTGATCATTTAACAACATTCAGTACTTTTGATAAGGGCATTTTTGCAAACAATTCAATATTTTACAGTTTCACTCGTGTGCTTGGTGACACTTTGCCAGTAGCCCACATGGTGGCGGTATTGCATTACTTTCTATTCTAGGAACAGCGCAATACGCTTATTAAGATGTGATGCCTAGACCTTCCGATAATACTGTTTCCGGGTCCAAGCCTCTACTGCCATTTGCTGAGGCTCCCCTCTTTTCGACATGCAGCAGTGCAGTGTCCCTTGTTGTTTGAACATATCTGAGCCCAAAAAAACTATTCAATTGTTTATCATTACTGTACACCTGCTACCATATAATCTTTCCACTGTATTATATTCTATTTTATTACTATATTTTAATTGCTGCACTATTTTATGTCTTAGATTCACACCTTTACTTAACTTGCATGTTTCTCTTTTCTATACATATTGTTTGAGCATTGTTGGAGGGAGCCTGAGATTTAAGATTTTCATTGCCAATGACTGCTTCACTGTAATTGTTGTGCACATGATTAATAAAGAACGTAATGATGATATATACACTGGTGGCCAAAAGTTTGGAATAATGTACAGATTCACCAAAGTGGCATTCAACTATTCACAAAGTATAGTCAGGACATTACTGATGTAAAAAACAACACCATCACAATTTGAAAAATGTCATTTTTGATCAAATCTAGACAGGCCCCATTTCCAGCAGCCATCACTCCAACAGCTTATCCTTGAGTAATCATGCTAATTTGGTACTAAACAAATCACTTGCTATTATATCAAACACAGTTGAAAGCTATATGATTTGTAAAATGAAGATTAACATTGTCTTTATGTTTGTTTTTGAGTTGCCACAGTATGCAATAGGCATGTCTTAAGGTCAATATTAGGTCAAAAATGGCAAAAAAAGAAACCACTTTCTCTAGAAACTCATCAGTCAATCATTGTTTTGAGGAATGAAGGCTATACAATGCTTGAAATTGCCAAAAAACAGAATTTCATACAAAAGTGTACACTACAGTCTTCAAAGACAAAGGACAACTGGCTCTAACAAGGATAGAAAGAGATGTGGAAGGCCAGGTGTACAGCTAAATAAGAGGATATGTACATCAGAGTCTCTAGTTTGAGAAATAGACACCTCACATGTCCTCAGCTGGCAGCTTCATTGAATTCTACCCGCTCAACACCAGTTTCATGTACAACAGTAAAAAGAAGACTCAGGGGTGCAGGCCTTATGGGAAGAATTGCAAAGAAAAAGACACTTTTGAAACAGAAAAACAAAAAGAAAAGGTTAGAGTGGGCAAAGAAACACAGACATTGGACAACAGATAATTGGAAAAGAGTGTTATGGCTCTTAACTCCATTGAGCTTTTGTGGGATTAGCTAGACTGTAAGGTGTGTGAGAAGTGCCCGACAAGACAGCCACATCTATGGCAAGTGCTACAAGAAGCGTGGGGTGAAATGTCACCTGAGTATCTGGACAATCTGACAGCTAGAATGCCAAGGATCTGCAAAGCTGTCATTGCTGCACGTGGAGGATTTTTTGGTGAGAACTCTTTGAAGTAGTTTAAGAAGTTCTGAAATTTTTTTTTCAAATTGTAATAGTAATTTTTCATATTATTAATGTCCTGACTATATCACTGTGATTTGGTGAATAAAAGTACCAATTTCTTTCCATAAGAGCAAAATCTGTACATTATTCCAAACTTTTGGTGTGTGTGTGTGTGTGTGTGTGTGTGTGTGTGTGTGTGTATATATATATATATATATATATATATATATATATATATATATATATATATATATATATATATATATATTTTTTTTTTTTTTTTTTTTTTATACAGATGTGAAAACTTCACCCCAAACTGCAACTTGTGGGTGTGCAGTTGGCAAAGCTGCTGGGCCATCGCGATTCGCATGGAACGAGGGGAAGATTTACCTTCGCCAGTGACCTGTACAGTGGGAGTGCCTCAGACAAGGCAATAACAGCTGACTGTGGACTTCTGCAACATCTACAACCAGGTAATATGGTTATGGCAGACAAGGGCTTCACAATTCGGGACATTTTGCCAGAGGAAGTTTTGCTGAACATCCCGTCTTTCCTTGTCAATGGACAGTTCACAGAGGAAGTGAACAATAACAGACTAATCTCCAGTGCTAGGATACACGTGAAGCATTCCATTCAGAGGCTGAAATTGTTTTGCATTTTGGACCACATCCCATACCAGTTCAGAAAATACATCAACAAGATACTGAAAGTATGTGTGTGTCTTACAAATTTACAAACACCCATTCTCCGCTAAACTGAATGAATTAACTGATTGTCAATGTGTGTTGAACATTGTTGATTAACACTGATTCATGCTTGTTAAGGGAGAGACAGGTGTGCTTTGCCTCCTTGTGGGCATCTTCCCATTTTCTGACTGATTTATGCCTGTTTGTTTTGCAGAAAACTTTTTAAATAAAAGTAATACCAGATAAAAAATGTGTTACTCTTTTTGTTTTTTTGTTGTCACATTTATTTATTTTTTGTTATTGTTGTCATAAAACATGTTATTGTGTGAACTTCATTTATTTTCTCCCTTTTTTCTCCTCAATTTGGAATGCCCAATTCCCAGTGCACTCTAAGTCCTTGTGGTGATGAAGTGACTTGCCTCAATCTGTGTGGCAGAGGATGAATCTCAGTTGCCTCCATGTCTGAGACCGTCAACCCGCGCATCTTATCACGTGGCTTGTTGAGCGCGTTACCGTGGAGACATAGCGCGTGTGGAGGCTTCACGCCATCCACTGCAGCATCCACGCACAACTCACCACGCCCCACCGAGAGCGAACCATATTATAGAGACCATGAGGAGGTTACCCATGTGACTCTACACTCCATCGCAACTGGGCCAGTTTGGTTGCTTAGGAGACCTGGCTGGAGTCTCTCAGCACGCCCTGGGATTTGAACTCGCGAACTCCAGGTGTGGTAGTCAGCGCCTTTACTCGCTGAGCTACCCAGGCCCCCAAAACTTCATTTATTATAACTGTCACAATTAATTCAAAGGACTTTAGTACAGATCATAAATGCAGGGTAATTAAAATTGCAGATATTAACTTACAACTGTGACCGAATGTGATGTCAGACTTAACAACCAGATAGAGCGCACCAGTCTGGTTCTGGAAGTGAAAATCCCATTTATTTATCTCGCAGATGAATTGATTTTCAACGATAACTTATAAAACTTTAAAGACAGACCTACCGTGAGCTACAAGGTTGTTCATCGATGCTCCAGCTGAATTTATCCATCAGCGTTATCTTAACTTCACTGTTTAAAAATCAAGTTTGATAGTGGAATACATGGTAAACAACTACATTACCCATGGTACATAAGATGTTTTGAATCATCCGACCTGCCTTAGATTAATTAAAAACAATAGACCTTTTTCACACTCCGGGTTTTGGAATGTGGAAGTAAACGTTTGCAGGGTAAACTTCGACAGTGGTGAATGGGAGACCACAGCAGATATTATTTTCACTTACCCGTTTGCTCCAAGAACAAAAGAAAAAATCCATTATTACATTTGAATGACTTTCCAGAAGAGGAAAAAATAGAGAGCAGTGGATTAAGACAGTCAGATGGGAGAAGATGCCAAATTTACTGTCACTCTCTCAGCAGCTGTAATTGACACCCCCTCGCAGCTGTGGTAATTCATTTTTTTAAACTAAATTCCAGGGTAATATAACACAAAGCATAATGTTATAAACTTACACTCAATATTTAAAAAAAATATCATATAATAAATTTTACTAGATCTACGCTGCTAATTAAGGTGGAAACACGTAATCACAGTTGTGAAAAGGTCTATAGAGGAGGTGCAGAAAATCCATTCATACAGAGGAGCGAGTGAAGCGGCAGATGCAGACGCTGCATTCATAGAGGAGCGAGTGAAGCAGCAGACGTCGCGTTCATACAGACGAGTGAGTGAAGCAGCAGACGTCGCGTTCATACAGACGAGCGAGTGAAGCAGCAGACGTCGCGTTCATACAGAGGAGCGAGTGAAGCAGCAGACGTCGCGTTCATACAGACGAGCAGGTGAAGCGCAAAACGCAAACGTCGCATTCATACAGAGGAGCGAGTGAATTGGCAGACGTCGCATTCATACAGAGGAGCGAGTGAAGTGGCAGACGTCGCATTCATACAGAGGAGTTAGTGAAGTGGCAGACATCACGTTCATACAGATGAGCGGGTGAATCAGCAGACGTCGCGTTCATACATAGAAGTGAGTGAAGTGGCAGACGTCACGTTCATACAGACGAGTGGGTGAAGCGGCAGACGTCGCGTTCATTTAGAGGAGTGAGTGAAGCGGCAGATGCAGACGTCGCGTTCATACAGACGAGCGGGTGAAGTGGCAGACGTCGCGTTCATACAGACAAGCGGGTGAAGCGGCAGATGTCCTGTTCATACAGAGGAGCGAGTGAAGCGGCAGACGTCACGTTCATACAAAGAAGCGAGTGAAGTGGCAGACGTCGCGTTCATACAGACGAGCAGGTGAAGCGGCAGATGTCCCGTTCATACAGATGAGCGAGTGAAGCAGCAGACGTCACGTTCATACAAAGAAGCGAGTGAAGTGGCAGACGTCGCGTTCATACAGACGAGCAGGTGAAGCGGCAGATGTCCCGTTCATACAGATGAGCGAGTGAAGCGGCAGACGTCACGTTCATACAAAGAAGCAAGTGAAGTGGCAGACGTCGCGTTCATACAGACGAGCAGGTGAAGCGGCAGACGTCGCGTTCATACAGATGAGCGAGTGAAGCAGCAGACGTCACGTACATACAAAGAAGCGAGTGAAGTGGCAGACGTCGCGTTCATACAGACGAGCAGGTGAAGCGGCAGATGTCCCGTTCATACAGATGAGCGAGTGAAGCGGCAGACGTCACGTTCATACAGACGAGTGGGTGAAGCGGCAGACGTCGCGTTCATTTAGAGGAGTGAGTGAAGCGGCAGATGCAGACGTCGCGTTCATACAGACAAGCGGGTGAAGTGGCAGACGTCGCATCCATACAGAGAAGTGAGTGAAGCGGCAGACGTCGTGTTAAAGAGACTCAGACTTCACATTCAGTGAGATGAGTGCATGATGCAAAGTCATAATTTTGACCCCAAAGGGACGCCATAATCATCCGCCTTGTTGTGATTCCCGTTCTCACTCTCGTTTTCCCCGTGTGCAACTTCGACTGCTTCCGTAACGGTAGCCTGCGCTGGTTTCACTTCAAGACTTGCGTTAGCGTTTCATTCTCTGTGGCTTTCGCCATCGCCATCGTCGGGTTCAGCAGAGTTATGAGGACGATAGAGAGATGCTTCCGGTGTAAAAGTGATATCTTTATGAAAGCTGTCGCGAGGAAGAGCTCTCCTGCACTGTGTCGATGCGATCGAGGCTATTGTTAGACGAGATGCAACGGTGTCGGTTGGCGTGACACACCTGGGATTGTTTCAGCAAAGACCATATTTCTACTGTTCCTCACGTACATCACCGTGCCTGCAAGAGGAGACATTTCGTTTTATTTTTGCTGAATTAGTTAGAGGAGCCATTCTAGTGTGTGTTATTTCATGGGGATGTGTTCAAGGCAAGAGAGGATTCAAAAAGACGTCGACATCGTAATTCAAAGGTGTAAGGCAGAGAAAGACTGCCTGTTTACTGGTGAGTTTCCATTGTCTCTTATAAAGAGAACCGCCTTCCTTAAACAATATCCATAGATACACTAGTAAGATACCGAACAGCACAAGTAATAGGATGACAGCCTCACTGCTGATTTCTTTATTTCCTTGTTCACACTGAAAAACCCGTTATGTTTGAAACACACATATGTAGCCTACGTGGTTCAGCGTCCGAAATGTAATGTTTCCTGGACATAGATGTACTTAGAAATTATGCAGAAATCGACCACAACCGAGGGCCTACCAAAACGTGAGCTGCCGTTATTACTACACATACTGCTCTTTGAATGAATACATTATAATACAGACATTAACATGCCCCTCAAGTGTTAGTTTGGGCGTTTTGTGATGTGAATGATTTTCTAATAAGCCCTCGCATTGGTATTAAGCATACAAATGACCGGCTCTGTTCTCCTTACACAGTTTGTGTACATATTTATCAGCTATCTGTTTATTTCTTGAATATCCATTGTCAGTGGACATCCCCTGTGGATGTTGCCATGGAGACTACTTGTTGAGGGGGACTTTTCAGGTCAGTTGTTGACAAACCGCAAGTTTGAGTGTCTTGCAGTTCAATCTTGATTGTCTTTTTGTTTCAGACTTTAGATTCTCTGACTCCACCTTCACCTTCACCTATTCAAAGGGACCTAAGAGGTAAATATGATAAGCATTTGATGGACTCTATTGTTACCTTTTTTTTTTTTTTTTTACTGACATAGAGAAAAAAATACTGCTGTCAGCAAGACGACTAAACTATTTGCTTAATAACACGCTTGCTATACAGTACACAGTAGCCTTGTGTGGTTTTATAGTATAGTAAAAAGTATTTTTAACAGTATTTACTAGTATACCATTAAAGGGTTAGTTCACCCAAAAATGAAAATTCTCTCATCATTTACTCACCCTCATGTGATGTGTATGACTTTCTTTTTTTTTTTTTTTTTTAAATGGAAAAATATCTCAGCTCAGTAGGTCCTTAAAAGGCAAGTGGATGGTAATCAGACCTTTGAAGCTCCAAAAATCACAGTCAGCATAAACGTCATTCAAACGACTACATTGGTTAAATTAATGTCTTCTAAAGCAAAACAGTTGCTTTTGGCTTGAAAAAGATAAATATTTAAGTACTTTTTAACTAGAAACCATCGCTTCTGGTCAGCAGCTTTATGCGTGTGTGACATAATTGCATTAGCATGTTCACGTGAGAACTGATGCATGTGCTACACACCCGGAAGAGCAGCGCTGTTTACAAGTGAGTAGGAGGAACTCTGTACAGAAGCTTCGTTGATTTGGTTTAGATATGTATATGTATCTGTTTGTTTACCCATAATGGTATGTTTGTGTGCTTATCCTGGATGTCTCAACTGACAGAAGAATGTAAGATTATGTATGTAATATGTCACCGTGAATTCATCACACGAATTCAGAACTTCGCGCTTTTGTGATGTGAATGTGTAAACTGCTGCTAACCGGAAGTGTTGGTTTATAGTTAAAGAGTACTTAAATATTGAACTTTTTCACACCAAAAGCGATCATATCACTTTAGAAGACATTCATTTAACTGCTGGAGTCATATGGATGACGTTTATGCTGACTGTCTGTGATTTTTGGAGCTTCAAATGTCTGATCACCATCCACTTGCATTTTAAGGACTTACTGAGCTAAGATATTTTCTATTTTTCTTCAAACGCGTTCTGCTGAAGAAAGTAAGTCATACATACCTGGTATATCACGAGGGTGAGTAAATGATGAGAGAATTTTCATTTTTGGGTGAACTATCCCTTTAAGTATTACTTAAGTAAGCTATAAAATTAAGCATACTAAATGCACTTTAGATTTATGATGAGCTGATTTGGATTGAAGAGGTTGTAGGTTTAGATTAATGGGTGTTCACTTTTCACTTTATACCTCATTAATAAAGGATGACTTGCAATGACTACACTGAAAAAAAAAATGTTGACTTAAAATGTGCTATATTTGGTAACATTTAAATTTACTCAGTATATTTTAGTAAACAATAATTTAACATCACTAAATCTACCTGCCAAACACAACAATAATTTTTTAGGGGTTTGATTAGGTAGAAATAGATCTTTAAAGGGATAGTTCACCCAGAAATGAAAATTCTGCCATTCTGTGGAACACAAAAGATGTTGGGCTGAATGTTTGTCACCATTCACTGCCATTGTACAGAAAAAAAGATGCAATGAATGTGAATGGTGACTGAGGTTAACATTCTGCCTAAGATCTTTTACATTTTCCATGGAAACAAGAAATTCATATAGGTTCAGAACAATGTGAGGGTGAGAAAATGATGACATAATTTTTTATTTTTGGGTAAACTGTCCTTTAAAGGTAACAATCTCTGGTTACCACTACAGTGTTCAGTTTTACATCTCTGTTGTGTCTGCACACATCTCAATTATTTAGCCATCCTTTTGAAGTTCTGTGCATATTTTATCATCTTTATTAATACAGTTACTACTGCCTCTTATCCTTACTGAAATTATCAATAGGTTGTATTTGCATTTAATTATTTACTCTAGTGTTGCCATATTAGACATTAGCTATGTTTCCATCCAAGTTGCGAATTTTAATTTATGCAAAAATCCTTGAAATCGCAAAAACAATATGCGGATAAAGCCATGTGTGTTCAAAAGAACAGTGCGAGTGAAACTTACGGATAAATTGAAGCCACTGTGAGTCTTTTATTAATAAATGCGCACTGTTTCGAACACACAGACAAAACACTCTAAAGAACTTGTCTCATGACTGGAAATGACAGAGCGTCACAGTTCTGGGAGCTCTATGTTTGTGCGTTCCTTCATCCTTATAGCTTTAACTTGCGGATCTGTAAGATATTTTTCAAAAGTGTCAATAAACCTGCTCTTCAGTACAGTTCAAGTTTGTATTCGACTTATTTACTATACAAACTCTTTGCAGGTTTTGGATTTTGTAGACACCATTATTTCAAGGTGACAGGAGCAACATTTCAGATGCGATGATTGGTCCGCTGGTTAGTCCAGTTAAGAACAAGTTATTCAGTCACATGACTTTTTTGAGCACATCTTGTATTCCTGATTAATTCAATAGGAGTTTATTCAGTAAATGTGTTTCCATCATAGTTTATATGCAATTCTTCTTTATAAATAAAAAATGTATCCATCTCTAGCGAGCATATAATTTTTTTTTATGCACATTTTGGAGATTTTATTCGCATCTTGGTGTTTCCATCCAGCAGTTTTTAATGCCGTATCCCAAAATGTGCATAACAATACATGGATCATGGAAACCCAGCTATTAATATATGTTTTTAGTCAATTTTGTGATTAAGCAGACAACATTTCTTATTGTTAGTTTGTCAATTGCTTAGTTTTTCACATAACAAGAATAAACATTGCAAACTAGACACATGAGGTTTCAACCTGGAGCACCAAGATACTTTCTTTTGGACAAGAACAAGTGAGAGGCTTTACAGTTTCACTTTGCCAAAAATGAAAACACTGTGAATCTGGATTGCACCTCAGTTAGCTGTTGGAAGCTGAACACCATACACTTCTCACTCCATTATATTTCATACATCAAAAAATTATTAAAGGCCATATGCCACTGGGTTCCAATGCAGTCATTTTATTTACATGTCACTCTCCAAGGCTAAACATTTTGAGGCATTGTTGTGCAATGCTTCACCTGGAAGATGTGATGATTTGACAAGCTAGTCCTTGATGTTTTCAGACGTAGTATAATGTTCACAAAACAAACGATTTATGATATGTACTGTAGTTTGTGTTGTAGAATGTCATTCATAGTACTTATTTGGTCTTAATAAAGTGATAATGTACTACAAGTAAAACTACATTTATGAAAAAAGCTTAACTTTATATAAAAAACATTTTGTCACTCTTAACTACTTGTAATTAAGAATCTGCTAGCAGAAGGCAATAGTACTGCAAATTGCATGCATATGGTACAGTTAGGAGTAGTTTTGGTTTAGATGAAAGCTTGACATCAAGTGGAAAGT
This sequence comes from Myxocyprinus asiaticus, assembly GCF_019703515.2. Taxonomy (NCBI): domain Eukaryota; kingdom Metazoa; phylum Chordata; class Actinopteri; order Cypriniformes; family Catostomidae; genus Myxocyprinus; species Myxocyprinus asiaticus. Next base: position 29,789,874 of record NC_059347.1, read on the forward strand.
TTCATCTTACCCGGTCTTATGTCTCACACACACAATATTGTCTGTTGAAAGGTAACATGAGAAGAACACCATTGCTCTGGTTCTTGAAAGGGCAGTCTTTCCATTCTGGCCACATATTTACCACAAACACTTTACAATGCAAACAGATTATTTGGACCTTTTCACCAGATTGAGCTTGTGACAAACATACATTTTTCTTTGGTAAAATAGGCCTTGCAACCTCAATTACTCATGAAGTCAGATGAGATACAAAACCAAAATTTTAGCTTGAGGCCATTTGGATGTGTAAAACCTCTAAAGCTACCAGCCCTCGGTACAAACGAGCACTGTTGTAGTTCTTCCCTCCCTATAGTCATGCAAATGTTATGATAAATATGCTAATTAAAAATGAGTTGTCCAGGAAAGCACTTTAGACTCACTGGAGCAGTACCAGTACCGATAAGAAAGCCCTGGAAAGATTTGTAAATGCAGAGTCTTTCCAATAGTTGTCTAAAATTAAGGCCTTCAATGATGGCTAAAAATGGTTGTTAATAATAGGATTATTACTGATTTATTTTTAAGATGTATTAGCCTAATGGTAATTACAACACCAAAAACTAATTCTTCATTCATGTATATATTTGGAATTCATACAAATTATGACTCTGTGACATCTGATCCTATTATTGTTTTAAATCACACAGATTTTCCATTGATATTTTAGTGTACTTTCCTATTTTCTATATCATATATATATATATATATATATATAATATAATATAATATAATTTTTTTTTTATGCACATTCAGTTGTATTATAGCACATTGTATTTAATTGCATTACAACCAGGAAGTAAGCTGGTCTTCTATGAAAAATCATTGAACCTTACCCAAAGAGGAAGTAGCACATTTCCTGTTCGTAGAGTTGCAAACCTGCGGCATCAGTTTATTTAGCTGTTTACTGAGGGATCTGTGTTTCCTTGTAGTCATGTAGACATGGCCTCCTTTTTTGAACCTACATTTTGTCATTTTCTTATGTTTGTCTTTTTTCATAGAAAAGGAGGTTACCCTGATAATTGATACACCATATAACCCAGATATTTGATATAACAAACTATTCAAAGACGATTATTCACACGGAGACTTTTGTTACATTACCAAACTAGGTGGAGGATATTATAAGTGCCGAAAAGAATAGACAAACACACAATCCCAGAGATGCAGTAGTTTCTCATAAATAATCCATCATGCCTGAGATCAACACAAATTTTGTTTGAATTTCATCATGTTGGTATAACTGAATTAGCATAATTACCATGAGTGCTAAATTGTGACAAGCTCTAATTCAAACAAATGTTGTTGCATTAGATGTGGATGCTGGCAGACCACTGGGAATAAAAAACTTTGGGTTGTTTGGCATACTGCATCAAAACCCTGCAAGCTATTAATTCAGGAAGTAGACGAGGAAATGCTGTTATTTCTTGACATCAGATTAATGGGGTAGAATTTGTATGTGCTAGAAAGTGAAAGCATCAAAATCAGATCTAGTTTGGCAGGCTCCTGCTGCGTTGGACTTTTTGGAGGGTTTTTGTACCAGTTTTAAATGCTACATAAACCACAGCATCTGTCAGAGTGCAGAGTGCACAGTTATGAACTAAGCCATATGTAAACTTTAGTAGGGCCATGCAGAACTTTGAAATCAGATGTTGTGTAGAGTCTGTAGTTTAGCAGTGAAAATGCAATGAGTTTAAATAAATGATTTTATTTGTGTGTGTGTTTGTGTGTATACAGTGCCTTGCAAAAGTATTCAGACCCCTGACCAATTCTCTCATATTACAGAATTACAAATGGTACACTGAAATTTCATTCTGATTGATATTTTATTTTAAAACACTGAAACTCAAAATCAATTATTGTAAGGTGACATTGTTTTTTTGTTGGGAAATATTTTTATGAAAAATAAAAAACTGAAATATCTTGCTTGCATAAGTATTCAACCCCCACACATTCATATTTGGTCGAGCCACCTTTTGCTGCAATAACTGTTTTAAGTCTTTTGGGTTACATATGTACCAGCTTTGCACACAGTGATGAAGTGATTTAGGCCCATTCTTCTCAGCAGATTTGCTCCAGGTTGTTCAGGTTGGTTGGGTGATGCTTGTGGACTGCAATTTTCAGTAGGATTGAGATCAGGACTTTGGGGCCACTGTAGGACATTTCGCTTTTTGTTCTTGGGATCATTGTCATGCTGAAAGTTGAATTTCCTCCCAAGCTTAATTTTTTTAGCAGACTGAAGCAGGTTATCTTGCAGTATTTCCCTATATTTTGCTCCATCAATTCTTCCTTCAATTCTAACAAGATGCCCAGTCCCTACTGATGAGAAACATCCCCACAGCATGATGCTGCCACCACCATACTTCAGTGTAGGGTGGTGTGTCTTGAGGCATAGGAAGTGTTAGGTTTGCTCCACACATAGTGCTTGGAGTTTTGCCAGAAAGCTCTATCTTTTTCTCATCTGACCACAAAAACTTCTCCCACATCGCAGCTGGGTCACTCACATGCTTTCTGGATAACTCCAGACGTGCTTTCAGATGGTACTTTTTGAGTAACAGCTTCTTTCTTGCCACCCTCCCATACAGGCCAGCATTATGCAGTGCTCTTGATATGGTTGACTGGTGCACCATTACTCCACTCCCAGCCACTGAACTCTGTAGCTCCTTCAAAGTGATTGTTGGCCTCTCTGTGGCTTCTCCCACAAGTCTCCTTTTTGTTGGAGTGCTGAGTTTTGAGGGATGGCCTTTCTTGGCAGTGCCTGGGTGGTGTGGTGCAGCTTCCACTTCCTGATTACTGATCCAACTGTGCTCACTGGAATATCCAAACATTTGGATATTATTTTGTACCCTTTCCCTAATCTATGCATTTTTATTACTTTAACTTCTGTGGAATGGTCTTCATTTTCCTTCAGATTCACAGCCTGACCAATGATCCTTCAACAATGGGTTTTTTATCCACAAAATGTGATTGCAACTTTAATGATTCACAGGTGGATGCCAATGGTTAAGTAATTGTGTCCTCGTTAGGGCTATTTCTTTCATCGGTGTAACTTGACAGCTTCCACAGCACAGGGGTTGAATACTTATGTAAGCAAGATTTCTTTTTATATTTCTCAACATAAAAACAATGTCACCTAACAATAATTGATTTTGAGTTACAGTGTTTTAAAATAAAATATCAAAAAATATCAAATATTTAAAAAATTAAATTTCATTGCACCATTTGTGATTCAGTAATATGAGATACAGTTGTGCTCAAAAGTTTGCATACCCTTGGAGAATTGGTAATATACACTATATTGCCAAAAGTATTCGCTCACCCATCCAAATAACTGAATTCAGGTGTTCCAATCACTTCCATGGCCACAGGTGTATAAAATGAAGCACCTAGGCATGCAGACTGCTTCTACAAACATTTGTTGAAAGAATGGGCCGCTCTCAGGAGCTCAGTGAATTCCAGCGTGGTACTGTGATAGGATGCCACCTGTGCAACAAGTCCAGTCGTGAAATTTCCTCGCTACTAAATATTCCACAGTCAACTGTCAGTGGTATTATAACAAAGTGGAAGCGATTGGGAATGACAGCAACTCAACCACGAAGTGGTAGGCCACGTAAAAGGACAGAGCGGGGTCAGCGGATGCTGAGGCGCGTAGTGCGCAGAGGTCGCCAACTTTCTGCAGAGTCAATCGCTACAGACCTCCAAAGTTCATGTGGCCTTCAGATTAGCTCAAGAACAGTGCGTAGAGAGCTTCATGGAATGGGTTTCCATGGCCGAGCAGCTGCATCCAAGCCATACATCACCAAGTGCAATGCAAAGCGTTGGATGCAGTGGTGTAAAGCACGCTGCCACTGGACTCTAGAGCAGTGGTGATGCGTTCTCTGGAGTGACGAATCACGCTTCTCCATCTGGCAATCTGATGGATGAGTCTGGGTTTGGCGGTTGCCAGGAGAACGGTACTTGTCTGACTGCATTGTGCCAACTGTGAAGTTTGGTGGAGGGGGGATTATGGTGTGGGGTTGTTTTTCAGGAGCTGGGCTTGGCCCCTTAGTTCCAGTGAAAGGAACTCTGAATGCTTCAGCATACCAAGAGATTTTGGACAATTCCATGCTCCCAACTTTGTGGGAACAGTTTGGGGATGGCCCCTTCCTGTTCCAACATGACTGCGCACCAGTGCACAAAGCAAGGTCCATAAAGACATGGATGAGCGAGTTTGGTGTGGAAGAACTTGACTGGCCTGCACAGAGTCCTGACCTCAACCCGATAGAGCACCTTTGGGATAAATTTGAGCGAAGACTGTGAGCCAGGCCTTCTCGTCCAACATCAGTGTCTGACCTCACAAATGCGCTTCTGGAAGAATGGTCAAAAATTCCCGTAAACACACTCCTAAACCTTGTGGAAAGCCTTCCCATAATAGTTGAAGCTGTTATAGCTGCAAAGGGTGGGCCGACGTCATATTAAACCCTATGGATTAATAATGGGATGTCACTTAAGTTCATATGCGTCTAAAGGCAGGTGAGCGAATACTTTTGGCAATATAGTGTATGTTCCATTTTTAAAGAAAACATGAGTGAGCAGGCAAAACACATTTCTTTTATTTCTAATGGGATTCATATTCAACTGTAGGTTATAACAGAATGGCACAATCATAAAACAAAACATGGCAACAAAGAAAAAAAAATGAAATGACCCCTGTTCAAAAGTCTGCATACCCTTAGTTCTTAATACTGTGTATTACCCCCTTTAGCATCAATGACAGAGTGCAGTCTTTTGTAATAGTTGTCTATGAGGCCCCAAATTCTTGTAGGTGGTATAGCTGCCCATTTGTCTTGGCAAAATGCCTCCAGGTCACGCAAAGTCTTTGGTCGTCTTGCATGAACTGCACGTTTGAGATCTCCCCAGAGTTTTCCATGATATTAAGGTAGGAGACTGTGATGGCCACTCTAGAACCTTCACCTTTTTCTGCTGAAACCACTGGAGGTTCAACTTGGCTTTGTGCTTAGGGTCATTGTCGTGCTGGAAAGTCCAAGTGCGTCCCATGCACAGCTTTCGTGCAGAAGAATGCAAACTGTCTGCCAGTATTTTCTGATAACATGCTGCACTCATCTTGCCATCAATTTTCACAAGATTCCCCATGCCTTTAGAGCTCACACACCCCCAAAACGTCAGTGAGCCACCACCATGCTTCACAGTGGGGATGATATTCTTTTCACTATAAGCCTTGTTGACCCCTCTCCAAGCATAGTGCTTATGGTTGTGAACATAAAGCTCTATTTTGGTCTTGTCACTCCAAATTACAGTGTGCCAGAAGCTGTGAGGCATGTCAAGGTGTTGTCTGGCATATTGTAACCAGGCTTTTTTGTGGCATTGGCGCAGTAAAGGCTTCTTTCTGGCAACTCGACCATACAGCTCATTTTTGTTCAAGTATCATCGTATTGTGCTCCTTGAAACAACCACACCGTCTTTTTCCAGAGCAGCCTGTATTTCTCCTGAGGTTACCTGTGGGTTTTTCTTTGTATCCCGAGCAATTCTTCTGGCAGTTGTGGCTGAAATCTTTCTTGGTCTACCTGACCTTGGCTTGGTATCAAGAGATCCCCGAATTTTCCACTTTATGCATTGGCATTATCAAGGCTTTGGATATCTTTTTATATCCTTTTCCATCTTTATAAAGTTCCATTACCTTGTTACGCAGGTCTTTTGACACTCCTTTTCTGCTCCCCATGGCTCAGTATCTAGCCTGCTCAGTGCATCCACGTGAGAACTAACAAACTCATTGACTATTTATTCACAGACACTAATTGCAATTTAAAAAGCCACAGGTGTGGGAAATTAACCTTTAATTGCCATTTAAACCTGTGTGTGTCACCTTGTGTGTCTGTAACAAGGCCAAACATTCAAGGGTATGTAAACTTTTGATCAGGGCCATTTGGGTGATTTCTGTTATCATTATGATTTAAAAAGGAGCCAAACAACTATGTGATAATAAATGGCTTCATATGATCACTATGACTAATAAATGCCAAAATTTCACAATTTCTGCCAGGGTATGCAAACTTTTGAGCAAAACTGTAACTGATCAGGGGTCTGAATACTTTTGCAAGGCACTGTATATGTACATATATCTATATCTATCTATCTATCTATCTATCTATCTATATATATATAATATATATCGTTTTGTATATATATATACGATATATATATCTATATCAAGGCTCCACACCCTGTTTCACCATGTTTATTATTCCTGTCTTTTCATTGGTTTGTTTATGTGTCTTGTTATCTAATTATCAGTTTTGTTTTATTATTGGTTCCTGTTTATTAGTCTTGTTATCATGTTCATTAGTTTAGTCCTGTCATTGGTTGTCTATGTCATGTGGTTACCCATGTCCATATATTTAAGCCCTCATGTTTGCCGTTGTCTTTTGTCAAGTATTGTTTTGATGTAATGTTGTCAGCTTTCATGCTGTCAAGTCGTTTATGTTTGTTTTCACTTTGGATTCATGTTTTTGGATTTGACGTTGTTAATAAATACTGCATTTGGGTTCACACTTCATCATCATCGTCTGTTCCTGTCTTCAGCCTCTCCTGCCTGCCCGAATGTTAAAATATGTATATTTAGAGTGCATTCAGAAAGTATTCAGACCCCTTCATTTTTTCACATTTAAAATGCTTTAAATTATTTTTAAACATCAATTTACACTCCATACCCCATAATGCAAAGCAAAAACCAGAACTTTGCAAATGTATTAAAAAGAAAAATACTGAAATAGCACATTGACATAAGTATTCAGACCCTTTGCTATTCCTATGACACTTGAAATTAACTCAGGTGCATCCCATTTATCTGGATCATCTTTGACGTTGATTGTAGTCCACCTGTGGAACATTCCATTGATTGGACATGATTTGGAAAGGCACACACCCGTCTATATAAGGTCTCACAGCTGAAAATGCATATCAGAGCAAAAACCAAGCCATGAGGTCAAAGAAACTGCCTGCAGAGCTCAGAGACATGATTGTGTCGAGGCACAGATCTGGGGAAGGCTGCAAAAAATATTCGGCTGCATTGAAGGTTCCCAAGAGCACAGTGGCCTTCATAATTCTTAAATGGAAGAAGTATGGAACAACCAGGACTCTTCCTAGAGCTGGCCACCCAGCTAAACTGAGCAATTGGGGGAGAAGGGCCTTGGTAAGAGAGATGACCATCACTGCAACACTCTACCGATCAGGGCTTTATGGCAGAGTGGCCAAACGAAAGCCTCTCCTCAGTGCAAGACACATGAAAGCCCGCTTGGAATTTGCAAAAAAGCACCTAAAGGACTCTCAGACTGTGAGAAACAAGATTCTCTGGTCTGATGAAACAAAGATTGAACGGTTTGGCCTCAATTCCAAGCGTCATGTCTTGAGGAAACCAGGCACCACTCATTACCTGCGCAATACCATCCCAACGGTGAAGCATGGTGGTAGTAGCATCATGCTGTGGGGGTGTTTTTCAGTGGCAGGGACTGGGGGACTGGTCAGGGTTGAAGGAAAGCTGAACGCAGCAAAATACAGAGATATCCTTAATGAAAACCTGGTCCAGAGCAATCAGGACCTCAGACTGGGCCGAAGTTTCACCTTCCAACAGGACAATTACCCTAAGCACACAGCCAAGACAACACAAGAGTGGCTTAGGGACAACTCTGTGTATGTCCTTGAGTGGCCTTGCCAGAGCCCGGACCTGAACCCAATCGAACATCTCTGGAGAGACCTGAAAATGGCTGTACACCGACAGTCCCCATCCAAACTGACAGAGCTTGAGAGGATCTGCAGAGAAGAATGGCAGAAAATCCCCAAATCCAGGTGTGCAAAGCTTGTCGCATCATACCCAAAAAGACTTGAGGCTGTAATCGCTGCCAAAGGTGCTTCAATGAAGTACTGAGTCTGAATACTTATGCCAATGTTATATTTCAGTTTTTTCTTTTTAATAAATTTGCAGTGTTATCAAAAATCTGGTTTTTGCTTTGTCATTATGGGGTATGGACTGTAGACTGATGTGAAAAAATAAATAATTTAAAGCATTTTAGCATATGGCTGCAACATAGCAAAATGTGGAAAAAAAAAATGAAGGGGTCTGAATCCTTTCTGAATGCACTGTGTGTGTGTGTGTGTGTGTGTATGTATATACCATTCTGAGTAAATTCTTGAGACTTGTGTGTAAAAATCCCACGAGATCAGCAGTTGCAGAAATACTCAAACCAGCCCGTCTGGCACCAACAATCATCCATGTGATTATCTAATCAGCCAATCATGTGGCAGCAGTGCAGTGCATAAAATCATCAGATGTGGGCCAGGAGCTTCAGTTAATGTTCACATCAACCGTCAAAATGTGATCTCAGTGATTTGGACCATGGCATGATTGTTGGTGCCAGACGGGCTGGTTTGAGTATTTCTGTAGCTGCTGATCTCCTGGGATTTTCACAAACAACAGTCTCTAGAATTTACTCAGAATGGTGCCAAAAACAAAAAAACATACAGTGAGCGGCAGTTCTGCGGATGGAAACGCCTTGTTGTTGAGAGAGGTCAACAGAAAATGGCTAGACTGGTTCGAACTGACAAAGTCTACGGTAACTCAGATAACCACTCATACAATTGTGGTGAGAAGAATAGCATCACAGAATGCTATTCTGAGATGCGGGTTGGTGCTCTTTGGCGGCACGAGCACAATATTAGGCAGGCTGTTTTAATGTTGTGGCTGATTGGTGTATATACATAAAAAGAAGGAAAATCATTCAGTTTTCCAAGATATTAGTAATTAACAATAAAACAAAATGCATAAATGAGGTCGCCTCTTTATGCAACCGATGAGAAGCTAACAGGCCACTCTACAATGTTTTTGGTTATCTTTCCAAATGTAAGCTACATCTTAGAAGTGTATTTTAGCAGTAGATTTATAAGATCATGCTGAGCCCTAATTTCATCACATTGTATGTCCAGATGCAGTTAGCTCACAGTACAAAATGACTGTTATGACCTCCATGCAAACCACAAGGAAAAGTTTTCTCTGTGTGGCAGGCAATTGAAAAGCAACTATAGATTCACTGAAGAGACCTGCCTGGAGGGGTTTGGTCTCCTATCTTGAGTCATCCACTTGTAGTTATTGTCTTTAGCTGATGTAAGTCCATGCATTGCTCATAGCAAATGTTGCTTTGTTTCAGTCTTTGTAGTACATGTTCCAGGTGCACACACTTTTGTCTTGGCATGTGACCCTGTTTGTCAGCAATTTGTAATGCCGTGCTTTCATCTTTATTCCAGCATCAAGTCAACCTGGACATGAGATATCAGATACATCTATAATTACCTTGTCATTAATGAATTGGAGACATTTTTGACTGTTACCTGAAAATCTGTAAAGCTGATATTAGAGGTGACACTAATGTGTATTCAGTAATGCATCAGCCCCTCTTTCTGGTGTCTGTGAGAAATTCTTCATTTCTTATCTTTAGAAGATATTTCTACCTGATCTGGTCCTTAAAATTGACTTTTTTGTGTAAACTAATGTATTCAGGTTGATTTGGAGATGTTAAATAATATTTTTGACTTGAACCAGAAACCAGTTAATTTAGATGTTACCACAAGAAATGTCCTGGTTACTTTCGTAACCTCCATTCCCTGATGGAGGGAACGAGACATTGTGTCGATGTAGTGACACTAGGGGTCACCCTTGGGAGCCCCAAACACCTCTGATCTTTGAGAAAAGGCCAATGGGAATTGGTGAGTGGAATTTGCATGCCACTCTCCCGGACATACGGGTATAAAAGGAGCTGGCTCGCAACCATTCATTCAGGTTTTGTGCTGAGGAGCCGAGACAAGGTCCCGGTCATTTCAGCGGGTAGTTCAGTGTTGTGGCAGGAGGGACAAAATGTCTCATTCCCTCCATCTGTCACTCACTCAACGTTGTGTCGATGTAGTGACACTAGGGGTCCCTATACGAAACGCCACAGCTAGCTGAACTGTGTTACGTGGACTGGCAGTGCGAGATGGGCAGACCACTGCGTGCCTCGTAGCCAGCGTACCTGGCCATCATGTAACCTCCCCCAACGCTCCAACGAGTGTCGTATGGTCCTCTGCACCTCGGGGACAAGTCGACTGCCCAAAAAATGGGTACAGGCTACCCCAGCTGTGGCCTCTTCTCCTCTTTTTTTTTTCTCCCCAAAAAAGAGTGGAAATCGTTTGACTGGGGGCCATAAGTGTCCGCGTCGGGGGGGTGTCACTCCCAAGGGAAAGACACCGTGGAGACCACACCCTGCCCGAAGGGGAGGTAATGTGTGGAAATACATCACATGGACTTACCGAGTTTTCTCGGCAGTGTTGAATGTGGAGAAGTCCCCGTGGTAGGTCCTACCCAGAGGTGACGGAGCTCTACAAACACGGTGACCGGTGGCAGAGGGGACTTTGCCCAAGGAAGACACGGGTTTACCAATGGGGAAACCGTCTCATGGAAAATACATCACACGGGGTTACAGACAGGTAACCAGCGCATGTGGAGCACCTACCCCAGTACAGGGCCTACTAGCACACATACTGGGCCGGCATCGAGTTTCTCCGAACTCGCCTGCCACAGGGCTAAGGAGGAAGGACATCCAGGGTCCACGGTCTCGTGAACACGGCTGGGGGGTAAAGGTGCACGTCTCCCCCTCCAGGAGGGGAATGGCGCTATACGCAAGCGTTACACCCGACCTACTTCCCCGCATACTTACCTGTTCGTACCTGACAACACACGGGATGAAACCGGCTCAACCCGGAGATTTTAAAATCTAACAAAGGTATTGGGTGTTGCCCAGCCCGCTGCTCTACAGATGTCTGCTAGAGAGGCACCGCTGGTCAAGACACAGGAGGCCGCCACACTCCTAGTGGAGTGTGCTCGTAGTCTCAAAGGGGGCGGCATGTCCTGGGCCTGGTATGCCAAAGTGATGCCATCTATGACCCAGTGGCATGGCTGTGACGTGGCATGGAACAGTCTCAGGCGTGGCTGTGACGTGGCATGGAGCAGTCTCTGGCGTGGCTGTGACGTGGCATGGAGCAGGCTCAGGCGTGGCTGTGACGTGGCATGGAGCAGTCTCTGGCGTGGCTATGACGTGGCATGGAGCAGGCTCAGGCGTGGCTGTGACGTGGCATGGAGCAGGCTCATGCGTGGCTGTGACGTGGCATGGAGCAGGCTCAGGATCCGGGAAAAAAGATGGCGCTAGCTCAGCAACCATGATGAGGAACTCTGGCTTGGCGGCCATGACGTGAAACTCTGGCTTGGCGGCCATGACGTGGAACTCTGGCTTGACGGCCATGTCGTAGAACTCTGGCTTGGCGGCCATGTCGTGGAACTCTGGCTCGGCATCTGCCTCCCCCACAGTGAATGTAGAACCAATAATCTGCAGGGCGAGGTCGATATACTGAGCCAGGTAATGGGTACTCTGACCGCCTGGCATCAGCAAAGAGATTGGCTCATTTAATCCAAAACGGAAAATGTCTTTGAGGGCAACCTCATTAAAGTCCACCTGGCATGCCAGGGCGCAAAAGTCCTCCACATAATCCTCCAGGGGACGATTCCCCTGACGTAGGCATAGGAGTTGGATTGCTGGGTTCATTTTTATCGGTCAGGTATTCTGTAACGATGTTGCTGGCACTGGCAATGACAAAGACGATGAAGTAAAGAACCCAAGTGCAAATTTATTCCAACTCGTGATATCCAAAACCCTTACACAAACATGAATTAAAACAATTCTGTGGATGATTAAAATATTCAGTTATAACATATAGGTTATGATAACTTTGGTGCTATTTATGGTCGGATGAGAAATGATACCCAGCTTGTGTTGAAGTTTAAAGATACTAAAGTATAACAAATAAATACAATAATGTACATTTGATAAAATGTGTTTACTCTTTATATTAACATATATATTAAAAATGACAAACAGAATGAAGATTTGTTGCATTAATATATTATTTAATAAGAATAACAAGTAAGGCCCAAGAATTTTAAAAGTTCATATGCGACATTGTTTCTGCTTTGACGCTCGGTGTATACGAATTCACTCATGAATTCATTTCGTTCACTCACTGCTGAGGTATAGTGCACTCACTGCCATTTACTATATAGGAAATAGTGAATGAATGAACGATTTCGGACACAGCTATAGTTTAGCTTTAAGGAGCCATTTCTATATGATCTAACCCTTAAAATTAGTTTTTTTGTTGTACAAAAACATATTAAGGTTGATTCAGTGATGTTAAACAATATTTTAATTTGAATAAAACCAGTGAATTTAGAATACCATATACATTTTTAGCTTACCATTGTTTTTCTCAGTAGGCAAGGCAGAGCAAGTTTATTTATATAACACATTTCATACACAATGGAAATTCAAAGTGATTTACATATAAATTATAAAGAAAATACTAGATAAAATACATTTTAAAACCAATTAGATTATATCAAATAATTAGTAGATTATTTTCTTTGTTTTTATATGATAATTATAAGGTCATTCCTGAATATACAGTATATTCTCACATTGCAAAATGGAGCAAAAAACAACCACATGGAGGTCACCTAGATGCTCTTGTGCTTTTCACTGTAGCCAGATGAGCCTATGGTACTGTAGTAATTTATATGACTTTGGCAGTTTCAGGCTAATAACTATAAGGCTTTTTAGCAAGCCAATCAATCTCCACAATAATTCAAGTTACTTTGCAGTAGATGGTGTCTTGTTGTTTACACTCGTTTTTTTTTATTTATTTTTTATTTTACAACCCTTATTTACTTGATTGCATGAAATGGAGGCCACACTTTCCTTAATTACCACTCAAGTGTTTAGACTAGCTGTTTTCAGAACATGTGGGCAGCACCCTGAAAGTCGCACAAAATCCCTTTTGTCACTCAGCATTTGTATATTCCATCCACGCATTTCTGCCAGGTACCTGTGTAACTGTGAGAGGATTTTCATTTAATAGGGCCTTTTATTTTTCATGGGCTTGCTGCTATTCAATGTAGCCAGTGTCAATACTAGACAGTTTTGTTTTCTGTGTTCATGCCATTGTACTGCAGCAAAACATAATATGCATTATGTTTTAAAGCTGATCAGTTGTTTTCATTTATTCATATGCAGTTATTTGAACAATTTAAAATGTAATCTATCGTAGATGTGGAGACAGCTGTGAGCGATGGACAGGCAAATATTTAATGAAAAAGTGTTTGGTCACACATCGTTGACTTCATTTAATTACAGCATTGATGACATTACTGCTGAGTCAGGTACAATAAACAAAATTTCATTACACAGATTGAAACAGGTGCAAAGAATAAATCCAGTAATGGTCAGTCACGATATGAAATTCCTGATCAAACTGTTGTTACACATTGATTAAGAGTGATTTGTGTTAACCTCTGTTAACATTGTGTTTTGTCAGGTACTATACTATAGTGTAGAGAGACAAGATAATCCATTGTATATGTATCCAGTCTAATGTTAATATTTGTGTTTTTTTTTTCTTTCAGAGTGTCCTATTCTGTTCACGTCTCTGATGATTATCCAGGTATTGCACAAATGGATGGAATTGAATGGAGTTGGATGGGATGGGATGGGATGGGATGGGATGGGATGGGATGGGATGAATGGATGGATGAGGCATATGGATGCCCCCAAGCTCTCACCACTCCTCATAACTGAACCATTTACATTGCCCAGGGATATAAAGAGTGACTTTTTATTTACAATAAGGACTCATTGTTATGTTTTAAGAATGTAATTTGATCTGTGAACTAACTGGCCTTATTGGACAGATGATACAGGGTGTGCCATGTAAAGTGGCAGCTGATACTACTTGTACTAATACGATACTAATACACCTGAACTGCATTACTCTGATCTAGTGCCAGGAAGTGCTGTACCACTGTAGCGTTATACAATTTTTTTTTTTTTTCTTTAGCTATGCGCCAAAACCTATTGAGCTGCCTCTCCGCCTACTGCCTACATAAGCAGCTGCTTTCTAAGGCTAAGCGACTGATTTGGAATGCTCTACATTGCCAGCAACCTGTGGGCCATACAAATAGCTTTCTGCACAGTAGACTCGACTCTAAATTTATTTCAATAAAGGCAATGTAAGAGAAACTATTTAAAACTTGTAAGCATGAAAAACATTGCACTGGGTAAAACAATCTATTATTAATTACACTAAACAATTTTTATCAATACTTTTCATTACTGAATGAAATCTGATGCTGTTTCCAAAACTGCCTACTGTCACAGAATGAACTGTATTTGATGAAGGACACATGTATCTGCTGCCAAAACCATACGTTCTTTTAGGTATGCATGAGAGTAGTATGAATGGATTTCAGACATACTTCTTCCGAGGATGTAGGCATTGACCCGTGACCTGCATATATGATGTAAGAACAACAACCGCGAAAATGATCTGCTCTGGTTTTATTAAACAAGCTTAACTTAAGAGCACGTGATGCCATGAGAGAAGCAGACATGTGAATCATGAGCTCTGCGCACTTTGCTAGTTTTTTAATTATTAATCATGTTATAATCCGGTGAGATTTGATACACCCAGTTACATATTTGCACTTTGAGGTAAACATGGCAAAGAAGTCAAAATCCTCAGAATCTGGAGACATTAAAAGACACTTACATGCTCAAGCTGACACCCCCGAACAGGCCGCGAGCCAGGGACTTAATTCGGAAGGCACGTTGGGAGAAGAAATTCAGTGTCAACTGTCCAATATCTCAGTGATGCTGATGAAGGTTGTTGCTGACTTTGAGGATCTCGCTGTAATACGTTGATCGATTATGGCGATGGAAACAAAATTCTCTGAGTTGGTCACAAGAGTGGCAGATGTTGAGAAATGGATCGATTATCTGGAGTCATCGGAAAGGGAATTATCTGCTAATCCGGCCGCGTCCAAAACAGACTTGGAACATATTTTGGAAAAACTGGATTATCTTGAAAATATGAGCCGAAAGAACAATATATGGATTGTTGGAATTCCTGAGCATGAAGAGGGCAGAGATATGGTGAAATTCCTGGATGAGCTCTTCCCGAGTCTGCTTGAAATAACAGGCCATAAACTGGAAATCGAGCGAGCTCACAGAGTCCCGGCTCGCGGATCTGCTGAGGGAGACTGGCCCCAATCAATCCTGGCCAAATTTCTGAGATCATCCGATAAAGATCTCGTGTTGTGCCAGGCGAGGAGCAAAGGAAAGCTTTCTTGGAAGAATCACAATATTTTCTTGTTCCCGGACTTTGCGAATTCAACGAGAGAAACGCGATCGATTCAAGGAATGTAAGAAACTTTTACATCAATGGAAGTTTGCTTTTGCATTGATGTTTCCGGCCAAACTGAGAATAGAAACGAAGGATGGTCACAAAGTATTTACATGTCCAAAACAGGCACTCTCCTTCATAAATACATTGGAGTGAGTAAGCCGTTTGATGTTACTTTTATTAGTGTTTTGACTCGCTGAACATACACTCGATTGTCTGAGGAAGCTGGGCGCCATTTTTTTTCTTTTTGCGTTGGCTCCGCCTAGCGGCTGGAGTTTGTTTTGTGAAATGACACTTCCTTCAAGAAACTTTTGCATTGACGGAAGATCGTTTTTACACTGAAGTTCCCAGCCAGATTGAGAATGGTCACTATGGATAAATGCAAAATATCTACATGCTCACATAAAGGATGTCTTTTATAAAGTTGATGGGCTGAGGAAGTCATGGTGTGTTTTTTTTTTTTTTTTTTTTTTTGCACGACCTCCAAGTGAGTTTGGGTCTTTATCATCTGAGGAACAAGGATGCCTGTTTTGTTTCTTTTTGTGCTGGTTCTGCCTAACGGCTGGAGTTTGACTTGTGGAATAACACTGCTTCGGGACAGTTGTGGGTGAATCTGTTTGTTCTTTGTGCGTATGCCTCCTGTTGGCTTGAGTTTGTTTTTGTGGAATATTTTGAGGGACATTGGAATGATTGCATCATCTGCCGTACACATGAGCAGCTGGCTCACTGAACATTTCTTTGTCTGTCCGAGGAAGCTGAGCGGCTTTGTATCAGCTGGAGTTTGTCTTGTGGAGGAACACACCTTCGAGACAGTTCTGTGAATGAATCTACATGTTCTTTGTGTTTACTCAGCCTGTTGGCTGGGGTCTGTTTTACAAAGTATTTTCTGATATGTAAATTTGCCTCACAAAATTTGTATAGAAGCACCGGACATGAGCAATACATTGACAAAGTTGTCGTGGGGGCTCTCGTTGGCGTACGTGGACCTTTTGAGTTTAGAGGGATTGACGCCGGTTGGTGCTGTCGTGCGTGGGGTTAATGTGCACGTTTTTCTTTTTTCTGTTTGTTTTGTTCGGGGGGGAAGTTCGGGGTTTGATTGTTGTACTAATGGGGAATGTGGTCTGTATAACCTTGTTTTTGACACAAATCTTTTTTAATTTTTATTATATCAATATGTCAGATTTCAATATGAGTGGATTGTCTCTCTTCACATGAAATGTGAATGGGTTGGGGCACCCCATAAAAAGAAGGAAGTTTATTTATTTTCTTAAATGTAAGAAAAATGATATAGTGTTCCTTCAAGAAACGCATCTTTCCCCGCAGGAAGCTGAAAAATTTGGGAAGATATGGGGTGGACATGTTTTCTTTAGTGCTGGCTCACGTAAGAGCAGGGGAGTCATTATACTGATAAAATAAACATCTATTTTGTTTTAGGAGAAATTCAGAGACAAAGTTTGATTTTGGCTAATATTTACGCACCTAACGCTGAAGATCAGGGCTTTTTTATAGCTCTTGAGGGGATGTTGCAAGCCGCTGGCACCCCTCATGATATAATATTGGGAGGAGACTTTAATCTTTCGATGGACTCAGTCCTTGATCATAGTGAAGCTAAAGTGTGCAAGCCCCCTAGAGCAATATTGACACTTCACAGGATGTGTAAAAATCTTGGTCTTACAGATATTTGGAGACTTTTGAACCCATCTGGTAGGGATATACATTTTTTTCATCAGTCCATAAGATTTATTCTAGAATAGACTAAGTCCCTCATTTCATCTGTTGTTGATTGCTCAGTTGGAAATATCTTAGTCTCAGATCACACCTTGGTGAGTTTAGAGGTGTTGCCACATACGGAGAAAAAGAAATCATATAGTTGGGCTTTAATGTATCCCTTTTACAAAATCCTGATTTCCAACAAATTTTAAAGACTGAAATCAGTGTTTATATGGAGACTAACTGGTCCTCAGTATCTTCTGTGGGCGTGGCTTGGGAGGCACTTAAGGCGATTCTTAGGGGCCGGATCATACAGTATGCCTCATTCACCAAAAAATCCAAAGCACGAGAACTCGTGGAGTTGGAAGGGAATATTAAAAGTGCCAAAGCAGAGCTGAAGTGCAGAATGTCGTCTGATGGCCTCAGAGAATTGACTCGATTAAAATACAGATATAATGCTATTTTGTCTCGGAAAGTGGAGTTTTGGTTGTTCAGGGCAAGACAGTCATACTTTGAGTTGGGGGACAAAGCAGGGAAGATTTTGGCTAGATATATAAAGCAGAGAGAGTCTTTATCTACCATTCCCTCAGTGAAATCTGCTGGGGGTGAAATTTTTACTTCGGCCATTGATATTAATAATGCCTTTAAAGAGTTCTATCTTGATCTCTATAGTTCCACGTCTTCGTCTACTGATGAAGATATTAGAAAATTTGTGTAACCATTAGAACTTCCTAAACTTGACAACTGAGCAAAAAAATTCTCTTGATTCTGAGATAACCTTGGAGGAATTTGAAGAGGTAATTAAGGCCTTACCTACAGGCAAGGCTCCGGGGCCAGATGGTTTTGCCACTGAATTTTTAGATCTTATGCTACAGAATTGGCTCCACTTTTGTTAGAAGTTTATACGGAATCATTAAAGAATGGAAAGCTTCCGCCAACCATGACACAAGCCCGGATCAGTCTGATTCTTAAAAAAGACAAGGATCCAAGTGAGTGTAAGGGTTACTGTCCAATTTCCCTGGTTCAGCTAGATGTTAAAATTTTGTCAAAAATTTTGTCTAACCGGTTAAGTAAAATTATGACATCTCTTATACATATAGATCAGGTGGGGTTTATTCGGGGCCACAGCTCTTCTGATAACATTAGGCGTTTCATTAATATCATGTGCTCAGTCGCGAATGATCAGTCTCCGGTCGCTGCCATCTGACTTGACGCTGAGAAGGCATTTGAAATGGTAGAATGGGATTATTTTTTAAGATTTTGGAAATGTGTGGGTTCGGGAGTACATTTATTGGTTGGATTAAGTTACTTTATAGACACCCTGTAGCAGCGGTACAAACAAATGGATTAATTTCAGATTATTTTACTCTGAATAGGGGCACTCAGCAGGTTTGCCCTCTTTCCCCATTATTGTTCTGTCTTGCCCTGGAACCATTAGCAGCTGCGATAAGAAAGGAGAATGATTTTCCAGGGGTGATGGCGGGAGGTGTGGCGCATAAGCTTCTGCTTTACGCAGATGATATTTTATTATTTGTCTCTGACCCCATTAGATCTATGCCTTGCCTCCACAGAGTTATTAATTCCTTCTTCAAGCTCTTTGGATACAAAGTCAATTGGTCTAAATTTGAAGCTTAGGCTCTGACAGCATACTGTCCCGGTAACGGCTTTTCAGCCAGGCGTCTTCCAATGGCCCAAACAGAGCATCAAGTATTTGGATATTTTATTCCCAGGAAATTTGTCTGATTTAGTCAGAGTTAATATTGATCCCCTAATAAAAAGGTTTTCGAGCGATGTGGACAGGTGGGCTTCATTACATTTATCGATGATTGGGAAGGTTAATGTTATTAAAATGAATTGCATTCCAAAATTCAACTACCTACTACAGTCACTCTCTATAGATGTCCCCCTCTCATATTTCAAGCAATTTCAAGCAAGTCCTTTATTTGGAATGGTAAGCGTCCCAGACTACATT
Source organism: Myxocyprinus asiaticus (assembly GCF_019703515.2). Classification (NCBI taxonomy): domain Eukaryota; kingdom Metazoa; phylum Chordata; class Actinopteri; order Cypriniformes; family Catostomidae; genus Myxocyprinus; species Myxocyprinus asiaticus. Next base: position 29,808,898 of record NC_059347.1, read on the forward strand.
TCAACAAATAAAATGTTGATTCTTCGTATATGTGTTGAGTTTTCTTTGTCGTGTATATGAATCAATAAAAATGTTAATTACAAAAACAAGCTTAATTTAAGCACAAGGAACAATTACCTTGGTAAATGTAGCACTTACAGTTGAGAAGAGCCATCTGACTCGCAGTTCACCGCCGTTCTTTTAAATCCAGCATTTTTTATGTGATGTTGCCTCAGCTCCTGAGGGATTATGGGATAGTTAAGTGTCAAGTTGATCCGCACTTCAGAAACTCGCCGGATGAGCACTGTGGATTCGGACATACTACTCCATTGGCATACTGTTTTTGGCATGCTATAAAGCAGAGAAGTATGGATATTCGGACACAGCGTTTGTTTATAACAGATGTTTCTTTCATCTTGTCTGCCATCTTGAATTGATATTTTCACTGAGCTCATCTCAGTGCATGCTTTAACTGCCTTTTCCGTGAAGGATAAATGCAATGCTGCTCTAGAATTTGGCCAAAATTAAGTATCTTTGGAGGCAGCATTAAGTTGCCTACTGTAACTTTCTGAACAGCCTTCACATTGGGAGCGCCTAAATGATGCCTTTTTCTCTGTAGGCAGCTCACTAGGTTTCTTTTCTGTCACTTAATTATAACGGCACTATAGTGGGCATTATTGTTTGTTATTCTCTTAAGGTCCATAAAATGACACCGCACTATGTTGAAGATCAGTGGGTTTTATGGCTATAGTGATTAAGCTGGAATTTTACTTTTTGGTAGCTGGTTTTGGGCAGTTCCCCAGTGCACTCTTAATTCAGAGTGTCTTTGCTTACTGAGGTTTCTTAAATAATCAGTAAACAGCATTTGAGTATTTATTCCCCTCAATGCACACACTAAAATGGAAAACTACAATTTCCCTATTCCCTCAGTGGATTTTGATGTTAAGCTGTAGTATTGCTCTTCTTGTAAGCCTAAGATTGACCTGTGATATTTTGATTCAACACACAAGCATTTTGCCCCAAATCTATGTCTAGAAGATACAGAGATCATCTTTGCCAGAGCTTAGTCTAGCCTGATTCACAGCATAGTGGCAGACAGTCAGCATTGCATAAAAATGAGGAATTTGCTTGGCAAAGATTTAGACATCATTGCCAAAGAATGCCATGGGCTATGTTAACCTGAAAATAGTGGATTACCCAGAAACCATAGAAATAGAACATATCTTATTTTGCTCTCAAGAATTTCTATTCATAATTTATACATAAACTGCATTCTCAGGATTTTGGATGCCACTTAGAGTATGAGATGGAGAGATGACTAAACTTTGTTTGTTCTTTTTAAGGTTGCTGTTCTAGAATATTCCCTGTGTTCATAGCACCTGCTTATCATTGTCATTTCAGATAACACTTATGTGTCTAACTCTGAAAACGATGATGAAGTGTTAGTCACTAGGGATCCAATACCAGTGATTTTCCACAGAATTGCAACAGGTAAGAACCTTTGTCATCTAATTGTAAATCATACAGCAATTGCAGCTACAGAAAACTAATGAACCATCTGAATAATCTTTAGTTTTTAAAGTCATGCCTAAAGGGTAGAGGAAACCAGGAACCTTCCACACTTAGAGTGTACTTGACAGTAATATTTCAGTTTTCACCTCTGGTCAAGCTCTGGTGGCTGAGTATTTTTGCGCCAACCCTGAACCAGCACCCCTGATTTCAAAACTTACCGGTACATAAAACTAGAATGTCATGAATAAAATTTTAGTTAGTTACTTAGTTTGAGCTTTATTGTCATTTAACCTTATGCAGATGCACTACAGATAAACGAGATACTGTTTCTTACGGACCACAGCGCATACATAAAACAGAAATGTACACAGTAGATACACTAAATACTCTTAGGTACACATTATCCACACTATAGACAGTATCAATTCACACTTCACATTGGAACAATGAAACAATGAAAACATTTGAGTTAGCTTAGAGTTTAAACAATGTAATTTCTCAGGTCTGATCTAAATAATGGCTATAGCTTAGAACTCTTGAGTGTTTTATAATTGTGTGTTACAAATAAGTACTGTGGCAGTACCAAGGTGCTGTGATAGTATCAGATGGTAATACCATGGTACCTTATATTATGGTACTGCATGTTTACCATTTAAATGCATTTGTTGCATGTCCAAAAAAGCATAGCTTTACCATGGTACCATGTCCAATACATCGTAGTACACCACAATACTTTTTGTTAGTGAAAGCTAATTATTTAAAAAAATATTGTTTTGGATAATAAACTAAAGGTTTCCTAATTGTAGTTTTCCTGTATGTTAGCCTGTAAGTCCTTATCCAGGTCATTCTTATACAAGCTCTTGAATTACACTGGATATCTTTGAAATAAATTGTAGTGAATTTCTTCTCCTATTTTTAGGATAGACCAAGTCATATGTGCCAAAACAAAGTGGCAGAATAGCAACAGCCTTGACTAATTTCCTCCAGCAGTTAGTTAGACACGTATTAGATGCTTATCACACCTAATATTTTTCCAGTCCACACATTCAATAAAAAGTGTTAACATTTACTGGTACAGTGCATTATAACTAATGAGTCTGTGTACACAGCTGCTGATGGGTCTTGGATGTGCACAGCTTGTCAGTTTGAAATGTTTTCTGACTCGTACCACTGCATAAACAGTGCTCCATTATTAGTTGTTGCAAAATGAAAGGTAAACCTCATGGTGCAGACCTCACTGTCTCTTAACAGTGTAATGTGGCTAGTGGTGTAACCACAGGCAGTGCAGGGGTAAAAGAGGGTCCCCCGAAAGGGAACGATTAAACGTCCGCAGACACGATTGCGAGAATTATCGCTGTCCCGATAAAAAAAAACGGCCCGGGTGAGTGATTTCAACTGGGGCCTGTAAGATCCAAGTTACGCCAGGGCTATTCAGTTGGCAGCCTGCAGGCAAATTCAGACAGCCAATCATTTTTATCTGACCCTCCGTCTGTTTTTAATAAAATCACCTCACTCGGTGGTGAGTTTGACAACGCTCAACAGCACGTGCAACAGCATTCAGAATCAGTGTTTATCAGTTAGCGCACAGATCCAGACTGGAGTGCGCGTGTTTACGTTTTTCTAGCCATAGTTCAGTCATACTGCTTTCCAGAACATGAAACAGCACAGTTAAGGTAAGTATGTTTGTTCGCTTCTTATTCAATCAAATGTATTTATTGCTTAGCTGCAGTGTGGAGCGTGGTCAAATCTACAGATGTAACAATTTATAATCACAGGTTTTACAGAAGTGTTGTTAGTCCATATGCTCTCTTATTAAACAAAACAAAAATGAAATGATGAAAAGAGACCCTTTAAAGAAAATGCACAGAATAGTTTCTTTTATTTTCCCTACTTCAAATGTTAAACAAGCATGTCTCATCTGTTCAGGGTCTGTAGTGCTTGTAAAATGTGATAATGTGAAGCGCAACTAACCCAGCATACATGCAGATATCCTGACTGTTTGGTTCTTTTAGTATTTGTGAGTCAGCGTTTTCAATCCCAAACATCATCAAGTTTGTTCTGTGGTTTTCTTACATAGATTGGTATTGTCAAAGATTATCTACATAAATGTTCCTCACTGTAGTCTTCATAGTTTGTAAACAATAGCCCTAAAATGTTAAAATGAGTGTTATGATTTTATTTTCAAAGAAAAGCTGATCAAAACCTATTTGTTAGTTATGAAGCCATGTTTGTTCATCAGCCAGATCTGAAAAAGGAATAATTGCCAATATCCTGACTATTTTAATGTAAAAAAAATAAAAAATACACAGGATGAATAATGTTTAGTGTTGTTATTCAAGTTGACATTACTTACAATGAAAGTGCTTGCTAAGATGAATACAGAAAAATGTTTGGCCCACATCAAGATTTCATTTGGATTATCTAGCCCACACAAGAATCATTAGAGAGCCCTGTCCTAGCTTTTAAATATGTGTGAGTTCTTTTGTAAAACACTTAGTATGATTGTGTGGTTCGGAATTGGAGTAGAATTAGCAATAACAACTTTATCTTGCTGAAAAAAATATAAACCATCTAAACCAGTCTGGGCTGGTTTGCTGGTTTAGAAAGGTCTTATTCTGGTCTAGCTGTAAGAACAGCAAACCATCTTAAGCTCTATTTGGACAGCAATTATTTTACATGGGGACGTGAGGTAATTCCAACATTTACAGGGGGTAGTCTGTGATTTTATTGCCGTCCGAATCCGAAATGTCGCTGTTTTTCTCCCATCTCCCGTGAGAAAATTCAAGGCTGAATTACCTACTGTTTTTTTGACAAACACCAAGGTCATGTAGTAATTACTTACCGTCCAAATCCATATCTCTGGGTTTATAATCCAAAATCCATTATAGACCACTGCTAAGTGCCATACGGTTGCTCTGTGCATGGTAACAGCTCTGGCGATAATGTACAGTTGTGAACAATGGAGGATTGTGTAACAGAAACTTTTTGAAATAATTCTTATTAATAAAATTACGTCGCCGCTCCACCACAGTGAGTGGGAACTCTTAAGTAGAAGAGAAAGAAAAACAATAGTCAGATCATATAAACTTTTGAAATGGGCCATTATTATGGCAACAAAATGTTATATAACATTTATCACAGAAATGTGTACTATGGGTCGACTAGTCCCATAAAAGTGGCCATGTCAATGTTTGTGGATTGAGGAATTTTCCATATAACAAGCGCAACTGGAATCATGTGTCTGACAAATAGTCTCGCTTGTCACCCTTGATTTAATTGCCATCTGAACACGCAAGTTTAATCACAGAGGAACCATGAAAATGTACTTTTACAGACTTCACCCTGAGAAACAATTGCCATCTGAATAGGGCTTCAGACTGTTTTTTTCAGCAGGAAATTACCAGGTAAGTAAATAAATAAATTGGTCTTGCAATAAGGGGCCCTATTTTAACCACTACATCTAAAGCAGAGGGCCATGCAGTTCGTCATATAAGTCAGTGGGAATGGCCATGAAGTTTTGGTATATTCGTGCAAGCATGCGCCAAGTCTTAGGTGCTTGTGGGTTGGCGAAATAGCATGCGCAAAGAGTGCATGGGTTTGGTCAAGTGCAATTTAATTGTGAGGTACTTTTCTGGATATTGCGCTATCTGTGTCCTCCAAGCAACATCGATATAAGTGAAGACAACCCATTTATACGAATATGGTCATGTTAATCAGCTGTGATCCATTAGAAGGATCTAGAAGAATCCTTACATTCTTTTGTGCATTAACTATATCCTTGTTGAATGTCAGGCATATTTCTGTGACAGTCAAATACTCCTTAAATACGCATAGAAAATATGGTGCTTGTCAGGAATAATTGGATGCAGGCTGCATTAAATTATAAATAATGTAAGTTTAATTAACCATATTAATCTACTTACTCACAAATCATGGCAAGTAGTAAGTGATCTATAGCTTTTTGATATCATCTGCTGGTGGAATTCCCAAACTGCAAATGCAGGAGTTTAGACTTTGCACTGAGAATAGACGTGGTTCTCAGACATCTTAGCGCAATGACCTATTTCTCAGGAAAATAGCAAATTGCAATTTCTGTCACTATATACGTCATAAGATTTGCACAAAATATATGGTAGGCATGCGGAAGGATACTTACTCAGGACATGATTAGGCCTGTCACAGAGATTATGCGAAATATGGTCTTTATCATAAAGTGTTTTATGTTTAACCTGAAATTCATATTATGTCATTCTTGATTTGTTTTCACTGTGTCTTTAGAAATCAGAATAAATAATGATGCCACCAGCTGTCTGTCCATTAAATCAAAACTTCAAATCGACAAAAACTCAGTAAGAACAGTCTTTTATTTTAATTATGAAACATGTTTTATTTTCAAATATCAGCTGGACAATGAATCACTTGTCAAACAATATCTATTATGATTAATGCCCTGACATGCTTTTGAAACTTCTCTAGTGCCATTATGCTATAGAGGAGGATTCAGAGGGTGACAACGATTCTGAGGAGTTCTACTATGTTGGGCAGGTATGTTCAAAGGAAATTTCTGTACATAACATTGCCAGATGAAAGGAGACAAAATCTAATATGAAAGGTGCTGTAAGAATGTTTTTTTCTTTTTTTTTTTTTTAGAATACCAGAAACAAAATGTCCTACTACCTGACAGATATCACTGAAATAGCTGTCCTGAGAAATCAAATCTGTCTTTGTGACAGCCCTAGGCTTTATAAACAGCAAAAAAAAAGTCAGGAACATGGCTTTTACCTTTTTACTGAATTAGAAAACTAGCCAATCAGAAACAATCTGTAGTCAGATTTCCATAAAAATCATAATATCAAAAACTTTTTGTAAATAAAGCAGCATTTCCATCCGAAGTGAACAAAATCTTCACTTCCAAGGAAACTGCTGCAAATTTTAAATGGAAATGAAATGGAAAAGAATATTGTTCCATTAGTTAGTTTGTATTTTGTGGCAAATTACTTTTTTAATGCACACCTAGGAATTTATCTGGTAAATCAGTTTCCATCGTAGTTCATGCACGTCTTACTGGAAAAAAACAAATGTAGACAAGTCAAGCAAATATATACCTTTTTGTGCATTTTGGAAATTGTATTTGCATTTTTGTGTTTCCATCCTGCGTTTTTATGTGATATTAAATACGCTAATTTTGATATTTTGATATAATAATTTTGATATTTCAAAATTTTGATACAAATACATTGATGGAACCCTGCTACAATGTGAATCATTTTGTGGGTTCAGGTTTGCTGACACATCTTTGAGGGTGGGGTTTTGGAGAGAGGGCATGTGGTTGAAGTATCAAAATGGTGAAAGTAAAATGGCTGAAATCACAGAAGCATGGGCAAATGTAATCTTTAGCTAAAAGTGTCAAAATGATCATTCCAGTGAAAGTTTTATAGTTGGAATTTGCTAAACAAGTCCCTGTTTACCATATGAACTGTTTCTCACGTGGTCACTTCGACTTAACCACCTACGGTCTTACAGGTATAAAACCGACCTTAAATTCACAGCACCTGGGGCTTTAGACTTTTCATTTCATGGTAAATTTACCTGAAGTAGTTTCAGCTCATATAAAAGGATTTTATAACTCTCTTAACTTTTAATACATAGTCCCTCACTCTTCTGAGAAGGTTTCCATCATAAGAATGAATGTCTGCACACGCGGATTGTTCTTAAATGAATCATGTGACCATCCACTGGAGCAAATCCATTAGGCTGAGAGAGTAAGCGCTGTGTGGCCTGTGAGGACCTGTCCAGTGGTGATGGAGATGCATGCCCTAATGCTCGAGCTGGGCTGTGAATGCTCACTGGCACTTGCTTACTCTAATGTGGCCAATTGCAATTTTCACATCCTTTGCTGCTCTGGGAAAATTTGATTATAGAAGAATGTTATAGAACTTGAGCAGACCACATCTGAAGCCTTCAGAATATGCTTCCATGCAACATGCAGGCAGATTCACCCTGCACTAGAAAAATGCTTATGAATTTGCATAATCTTAGCACTACCAGTATTGCGTATTACTGTAGTTAATCATAGAGTTGGAAAAATTAACTCATTATTACATGCAGTTAAATATAATGTTTATCACATTCATTCAGTATGACATTAGAACAGTTTGATTTTGTTCAGTGTGATTTCTAAAAACTGATCAGAACAATAGCTGATTGGAACTGATGGGAGCAGCTCAATTGTCTTGATCTTGCATCCATATAGTGTGGATTTTTTTATTTATTATTGCAACATAGCAGGTTTGAGTTCTCTGCTTGTATTTGCTGTGTTTTGATGCAGTGTGATAAATATAGAATCTGTAGACTATTTTGTGTGAGTGAGCGAGCAAAGAGTGCTGTTTCTCATCTACATTATGAGCGTCATCTACATAAAATGCAGAACCTAATAATTACTTGGAACTGACTGCCTAAATTAGTTAATTATGAAAATTAATCCTGATTAAGTGTTTTAATCGATTGACAGCCTTAGAACATTTTCCAATTCTCAGACAGCAATAGCAAAAACATTTTGTATTTTCTGTTTAACGCTAAGGAGAGAGAACTCAATTATCATTTACATCCACTAAAGACCCCCCCCCCCCCCCAAAAATAAATAAATTCCATAATCAGATTTAAGATACAATGAATAGTCAGGCTGTTGATCTTTGGATGCGGTCTACAAGTACTGAAATGGGGCGATCTAAAGTGTTTGACGTATATTAAACGTTAAGAGAGTGCAGTTGTCAACAAACTACCATATATCAACACAACAATGAGCATCAGTGATCATCAGGTTAAAAATATCATGATGATTGATATATACAGTAGTTGCTTGTTTGAAGTCTCCTGAAGAAAAAAATCTTCCCTAAGATGTTATACTGATCAGTGAGTCATTGCTTAGCCAATAGAAATGCACCTCTGAAGCTTTACAGTAGAACAAATCAGAAGTGGAGAAGTGCTGGTTGAAGACTGACTCGAACAGTACCTTGGTCAGCTGTCCTTGTGTGTCTTTGTTTAATCTGAATGAATGCACTGCTGCTCCTGTCTGTACACTTTGGCTCTGTGTATCAACTCTTTGACCTGTGTGTTTGTGTGGGCAGGTAAATTATGATGGGGAGCTTCACAAACACCCCCAGCTGGAGGCTGATCTGGCAGCCGTGAGGGACTTACATGGCCATCATGCAGTATCTCTCAGGTACCTGACCATTCTCTCACCTTCCTTCATATCGACAAGAGGACATTACACTTGATGAAACTTTTCTCACACGCTGGTGCAATAATGCTGAGGAATCTAGTTGGGATCTGTGTAATGAAATCTGAACCAAGAACTACAGAGTTACGGAGACAATTTTGTTCTGTCATCATTGTGAACTTGCGCAAGGCTCTTAACCTCCAGGTAGCTCAAGGGGGATTGTGCTTGTAGGTAGTGCCGCTGTAAGTCACTTTAAATGAAAAACATGCCATAAGAAGTACCATGATATCAGTGAAAGACATTTCATCAGCACAGGAAAGTATTGAAACTTTGAACTTCCTTCACATTGCTGTTTCTCCCTCATTCGAGAAATGTTTTATGGGGAAACGACACCTTGAGCAATCGTACTTTAGTGTTCTGGCACAGTTAACCCACTCAAGGACATTCTCTGCCTGAGCCAGATCCCATAACCCTCAGGTGGCCTTTTCTCCAATCTGTCATTTGGAGAAAAGCTCAGTGATCAACCGAAGGATGGTCTGTGAGAGTCTGAGCTGTTTCAGCGTGATTACAGTGATGTAATGATCTGCTGATTGCTGTGTTGTTTACCCTGATAGCCTTAAAGAGAGGGGTTCCTTTTACTAATCTGCTCTACAATCAGTGTTGGAGCTATTTTTTTAGCACGATATAACATATTTTAAACCAGTGCTTTTAAAGGTCAAAAATGAATCTGGTTTCCTGAACATTCCCCTCGTCTTCAGACAGATAGAGTAGTCCTGCCCCAAACTCTTGAGGCAATGTTGCTATGACGGGTGTTTGAGATGCTCATATTAACGGAGCAATCTTCTGATAGCGCCATGATCAGTACGTTTGCATGCACAGTTATAATCTAGCTACAGCGGGTTTTTGCATAATCAAGCAACAGCCTTCATCTGTCTCTCCAAGTGTACATGGCACAATGCGTTTATGAAATAATATACCTCTACCTTGTTTGTGTTGTATTTGACTTCCGGGGAAAATACACTCGGTCGGGTGTCAGCTCGTCTTTTGGATTATGCGCAGAATGCTGAGGCCAATTGTGGTCCAGTTAGTGTGTAGACATACTGGACAAATCTGTGCTACATCGCATGATCTAGGTCAGTTAGTCTGATGGTGCATTCTCACGTCATACCAGAATTACTGTAATTACCTATGAGATGTCAACTCGGACATTCTGCTCGGAGCTATTGACGTCCTCTGATCTCGTCAGTTATTTGTTTCTATGGGAACACTTATAACACCAAAAAAAAAAAAACAGCTTTGTTGTTGATTACTGTTGATTATTATTACTATTGACTTTTAAAAGTCAATAGTAATAATAATAATAATAATAATAATAATAATAATAATTTATAATAATAATAATTATTATTATTATTATTTGTTTACAAATTATAACAATATTTATGTTAAATGGGTTCCAAAAAAATGAAAAGTGGACTGATATTTTACAATTAAATTGAACAACAACAAAAAAAGATCTGAATCCAGATATAAGTTGAAAATTCTTCTTTTCTGCTGACGACTTCTACTGATGATAGTCTTAATAGGCAATACTGGGATCGGCCAATACTGAGATTTCAGATATTTGAATCGGATCAGAAGAGAAAAAGTGGTATCGGTGCATCCCTAAAATCAACCCACCAATGGATTACTTACAGTTGTCTCTGCATATTAAACTGGGATAGGCAAAAGTGTTTTAAACATTACACACTTCACCTTAAAGAATGCTGTGAATTTTTCTCTCAGAAAAGCAAAGCATGTACATGTACAGTTGAAGTCAGAAGTTTACATACACCTTAGCCAAATACATTTAAACTCAGTTTTTCACAATTCCTGACATTTAATCATAGAAAACGTTCCCTGTCTTAGGTCAGTTAGGATCACTATTTTAAGAATGTGAAATGTCAGAATAATAGTAGAGAGGATTATTTATTTCAACTTTTATTTCTTTCATCACATTCCCAGTGGGTCAGAAGTTTACATACACTTTGTTAGTATTTGGTAGCATTGCCTTTAAATTGTTTAACTTGGGTCAAACATTTTGGGTAGCCTTCCACAAGCTTCTCAAAATAAGTTACTGGAATTTTGTCCCATTCCTCTAGACAGAACTGGTGTAACTGAGTCAGGTTTGTAGGCCTCCTTGCTGGCACACACTTTTTCAGTTCTGCCCACAAATTTTCTATCGGATTGAGGTCAGGGCTTTGTGATGGCCACTCCAATACCTTGACTTTGTTGTCCTTAAGCCATTTTACCATAACTTTGGAGGTTTGCTTGGGGTCATTGTCCATTTGGAAGACCCATTTGCGACCGAGCTTTAACTTCCTGGCTGATGTCTTGAGATGTTGCTTCAATATATCCACATATGTTTCCTTCCTCATGATGCCATCTATTTTGTGAAGTGCACCAGTCCCTTGTGCAGCAAAGCACTCCCACAACATGATGCTGCCAACCCCATACTTCACGGTTGGGATGGTGTTCTTCGGCTTGCAAGCCTCACCCTTTTTTCTCCAAAAATAATGATGGTCATTATGGCCAAACAGTTCAATTTTTGTTTCATTAGACCAGAGGACATTTCTCCAAAAAGTAAGTTCTTTGTCCCCATGTGCACTTGCAAACTGTAGTCTGGCTTTTTTATGGTGATTTTGGAGCAGTGGCTTCTTCCTTGCTGAGCAGCCTTTCAGGTTATGATGATATAGGACTTGTTTTACTGTGGATATAGATACTTGTCTACCTGTTTCCTCCAGTATTTTCACAAGGTGCTTTGCTGTTGTTGGCATACAGGTGGTGGTGGCATAGTGGGCTAAAGCACAGAAACCAGAAGGTTGCCGGTTCAATCCCCACAGCCACCACCATTGTGTCCTTGGGCAAGGCTCTTAACTTCAGGTTGCTCCAGGAGGATTGTCCCTGTAATACGTGCACTGTAAGTCACTTTGGATAAAAGCGTCTGCCAAATGCATAAATGTAAATGTTCTGGGATTGATTTGCACTTTTCGCACAAAACTAAGTTAATCTCTAGGAGACAGAATGCGTTTCCTTCCTGAGTGGTATAATGGTGTTTATACTTGTGTACTATTGTTTGTACAGATGACCGTGGTACCTTCAGGCATTTGGAAATTGCTTCCAAGGATGAACCAGAGTTGTGGAGGTCCACAATATTTTTTTTTTTTTTTTTTGAGGTCTTGGCTGATTTCTTTTGATTTTCACATGATGTCAGGCAAAGAGGCACTGAGTTTGAATGTAGGCCTTAAAGTACATCCACTGCTACACCTCCAGTTCAGTACACCTCCTATCAGAAGCTAATTGCCTAAAGGCTTGACATAATTTTCTGGAATTTTCCAAGCTGCTTAAAGGCACAGTTAATTTAGTGTATGTAAACTTCTGACCCACTGGAATTGTGATATAGTCAATTAAAAATAAAACAATTTGTCTGTAAACAATTGTTGGAAAAATGACTTGTGTCGTGCACAAAGTAGATATCCTAAATGACTTGCCAAAACTATAGTTTGCTAATATTCTGTGGAGTGGTTATAATGACTTCAACCTAAGTGTATGTAAACTTCTGACTTCAACTGTACTTGGTAAAGATGTCCAGGTAGTGAGAGCGAAGTTAGTAACTCGTGACAAATTGTCAACAAGAAGGTGATTCACCTTGCAAAATATGTCTGAATGGTGTTTCATGCAAAAATAGCTATTCAAAGCTTAGATTTTGTCAAGCTGCTTTTGACAACAGCAGACAGTCAAATAAGAGAACAAAATATAAGATAACAGAAGCAGAAGTCTTATTTGGTCTAGTCTAGTTATTTGGTTTATATTTGGTCTAGTCTGCGATATTTGAGATACATTTGCCCTTGAGTCATGGACAGAAATCTATTTTGAGTGTTTACCCCGAGTTCTGTTTAAAACATGACCTGGGCTCTTTTTTGCTGCAGTCGATATGACTAGCTTGAGAGAGTTCATCGAGGCCCCTTTTAATAATTCCAGGACACGTCCCATTAAAGACTTTGATTTGCCGGCTTTTGC